>NW_023604972.1:81883043-82603820 GCF_014898055.3 Talpa occidentalis
AAGTTTTTGGGCCATGGAGTCATTCTGTATCCTAATTGTGGCCACTCGTATCCACACGAATGCTAGAGTCCACACGAATGCACAGACATGGCATCAACTTTATGTACAGAGATGAAAAATCATAAAGTAGAGGAGTGAAGCTCTGTCCTTTTGCAGAGTGGTGGGAAGGCTGGGCCCTGCCCTGGCTGTGTGAAGCGAGAGGCGCTCTGGCCACCTGACCAGACGACATGCAGAAAGTGGCAGCTCCAGAGCTCAGAGAGTCTGTGCTCTGCCCCTCTCTCAGGTGTCCCCTCCCCATGGTGCACTCAGACCCCAAAGCTCTTCTCTCCAGCCCAGCAGCGGTGTCTGGTGGAAGCAGCCCTGAAGCAGCCAGAACAAGTCCACTCATGGTGAAGGATAATCTCCTAACGCTAGCACTTTGAATGAAAATTTGTTTCTCTGCCACAGACTGAAGACTTTTTTGGTGGGAGGAACAGGGGTGGGGGAGTTGTAGCACAAACCTAACTTTGTGGCATAGCAGTGTGGCGTCCAAGTAGCACCGAGTTTCAATATTTTGTTTTTGTACAATAAGCTTCCCAGGAGATGTGTCCACATTTTTAGAGAAGAGCTTGGAAGACTTCTTCTTTTTTTTTTTTTTTTAAAGATTTATTTATTTATTTATACAAGCACTGGGTACAGTCAGAAGCGCGGGAGGGTGAGAGAATTCACCAGAGCCAGAGCGGGGAGCAGAGCAGGCAGAAGGACCGAAGTACACTGCTGAGGGGAGCAGCGGGCGGCAGGAGAGGTCTGCGCGCCATGCGGGACCCTCCTCCTGTGGCCGGGGAGCAGCCGGGGATGGAACCGACGCTGCAGAGGCTGCGGGCAACCTCGCAGCCCAGTGCCCAACCGTTGTGCCACCGGGGAGGCCCTTGGAAGACTTCTTAAGAAGAAATCTGAAGGGCTCTGATGTCCTGAAAAGCCAGACAAAGGATCAGAGTTTAGGTTTTGTCACACAGGGCAACCGTGGACCTAGTGACGGAGCAGGCGTCCACGGAGAGCGCTTGGACATTGACGGAGTTCGTGGCAATCTGCCACAGGAGGTCAACGTTTGGATCAACCCTTTTGAGGTTTCCTACCAAACTGGTGAAGAGGGAGCAGCAAGAGTGCTTTATGTGGGTGATGATAATGAAAATGGATGTGAGTTGGGGGAGATCAAAAACAGCTTTAATCCAGAAACCCAGGTTTCCATGCCCATACGTGACCCAGCCTCATCAGCGTGCAGCTCTCCGTCAGCTCCCTTTGGTCAGTCAGCTGCTGGAAGTTCCACCTGTGTGCCCCGGTCCACTCAGCCTTTAGCCTTTACCCCTGCCCCTTTCGCTGCCAAGTTCAGCTCTACCAAAATGAAGAATAGCGGCTGCAGTAACAAGGTGGTATGTGCTTTTACGGTCTGCCCTGGCGTGAATGTGAACGACCTCTTGAAGTGAGAGTCAGTCGTCTCCTCCGTGCACTCTCTGTGTGGGCTGGGACTTGGCCTGCCAGCCCAGCTGCAGCAACATCAGCAGCCAACTCAGCCTCCAGCGCTGCCCCCACCACAGCGGCAGCAACAGCAGGACATCTGTGCTCTTTCTCCTGATGCCAAGGAATTTATTTTTCCTAAGATGCAGGTCAAGGTGGTAGTACCCAAGGAATACACCCAGGTGACAGCCTCTTCACCTTGATCCCATCCAGTCAGTAATGCCTTCATGCGCCCGTGACCTAACGAGGGATCAATGAGAGGTCTTTTGTAGGTGGCTTGAATTTTAGTTTAAATAACATGCAGTCGTCTAACCAGCAATTCCAGCCTTTTATGGCTAATTGAAAAAAAGAAAAAGATGCATCGTATAAGTTAAAGTGCTCAGGCCCAAGGAGGATTCTTTTTGTCATCTTGAGATTTTTTTTTTTTTAAGCTTATAGCAATTATACATTCAAGCTTGGTTACAAAAATAAAACATGCATGATTTTTCATTTGTTGACCAAGTACAACGTTATTGTATAGTGATGGTATAATTTAAAGTATAGTCTCAGATGTGACCTCTTACAGTATTTAAGATACAGCAAAGATATAGCTGATTTTTTTTAAATAAAAATATTGGCACTAATAAGTGGGTTTAGTGGTCTTTTCTAATTGTGTAATTTCATTTGGTACAAAGTTTATAAAATATCAGAGGAAATTTATACTCTTTCTACACCATGGTCTTGCATTTATGTCTTTGTACTACAGTAATCTGTGACAGCAAATTCAGGTGCTTTTATTTTTTTTTTACTGAAATTGTTAATATCTATCTAAAAGACATCAACTATTCTAAAACTTGTGTATAGTGTATTGCTTTTGAGGTGGAATTAAAATGCATGAGCATTTGCTTTTAAAAATGTATTTTCTGTTAAAGGTTTAAAGATTTTTACTCTGTATTATGGGAGAAAATGTAATTATAAGTATTCATTTTATACCTATATTGTGCAATACTTGGAAAAAATGGTATTAAAGTATTTTGAGTCAGTGTCTTACATGTTCAAAGTAACTAAAATAGTTTGTATTAAGTTTGTTTTAAAATTCTTTAAAATGAAAAATAAGAACAACTACAACAATGCCACATAGGGAGCAGAATTATAAAGCTTCCCTCCCAGGCTCTCCCCAACCCTGTTCTCCATGGGAGCCCAAGGCCTCCCTTCATCTCCTAGCTCCTTTGCCCCAGTCTCATGGTGCTGTGCTCCTCCGAGGGTCCAGACTGTGGCATCTCATGAAGGTTGCTGGGACTTTGCTGCATAACTTCCTGCTCAATTGCAACCATCAAAATCCCCTGGATTCTGAGTTGGTTCCCTCAATGAGCCAACCAACACCAATAAAAACAGAAGCCATCCTTGATTTCCACTTCTTTTCAACTTCCACATGCTCTCCGTCCATCAGTACTGCCAATTCTGCCTTCACAATAGGTCCTGAGCGTATTCACGGCTGCCATCACCTCCAGGCCATCTCCATCTTGGGCCATAGCCACACCCCATCCAATTTCCCTGTTTCTGCTTCTTCCTGACCATTATCTAGTCTCAACACAGCAGAGTAATCCTGCTAAAACAAACACCTCATTTCTCCACTTAAAATCCTCTAAAGTCTTTCTGGCATATTTAGAATAAAAGGCTTACTCTGGCCCCCAAGGGCCTCTATACTGGCCCATTCCTGCTACTTAGCTGTCTCCTCCCATTCTTGTTATGCCAGCTATTTGGACCTTCTTGCTCTTTCCAAAATATGTCAAGTTTATTCCCACTGCAGTGCCATTTTAGCAGCCTGGAATTGGCTTCTTCCAGAAATCTGCATGGTTGCTGCATCAGATAGTTCAAGACTCAGCTCTAAAGTCACTTCCTCAGAGAGAACACCGACACTTGAAAATAGCTTTTCCAGCCTTCTACTGTCTGTTCCTTTGATCTGATTAATTTTGTCTTGTCACTTCACCACCTTGTATAAGGATTTATTATAGATACTGGCTTCCCACTGCAAAACAGAATCCATATTCTTACTACTGTTTATCAGACACTGTGAGACTTGACAATAGTTTCCCTCTCTGACCTCATAACCCTTACTCCCTAGGGGCGACCTTGCCTGTGCCCCACCCTGATGGATCCCCCCCAGCTTCACGGACTTCCCTGTGATCTTGGAACATACCACAGGACCTTTGCACTTGCTATTCCCTCTCCAAAGAATTCTATTCCTCCATTTCACTTCCTAGTGTTCTCTCTGCTCAAATGTCACTTTCAGAAAACTTCCTTGCCCATTGTATGTAAAATAGCAAGCTCTTTTTCTTTTGCTATCCTCCTTACCTGATTATTTTTTAAAAATTTTTTATTATTTTATATATTTTGCATCATTTTTCATATTTGCATAATGTATGCATTTTCATCTTGGTTATAGTCCCCATACAATTCCCACCACCCTAGTTTTGATCCTACTCCCTTCTCCACTGCACGCCCCCCACCCCCATAGAGTGTCTCTGGTTTATAGTTGCTTGTTGCTTTTGATTTTTACTTTATTATAATTAGCCTTTTTCCTGGTCCCTTATTTAGGTTTTCTAAATTTCTGCTATGAGTGAGATCATCTGGTATATTTCTTTTTCTTTCTGGCTTATTTTGCTGAGAATGATCCCTTCCAGCACCATCCATGTTGCTGCGAATTGCATGAGATTATCTTTTTTGATTGCTGAGTAATATTCTATTGTGTATATATATCACATGTTCTTGATCCAGTCATCTATTTGGGGGCATTTGGGTTGTTTCCATAACTTACCTATTGTAAATAGTGCTGCTATAAACATAGGGGTGCAGGTGCCCTTTTGAATTAATGTTCCTGTGTCCTTTGGGTAAATACCAAGGACTGGAATTGCTGGATCATATGGAAGCTCCATCTTTAGCAGATTGAGGAATCTCCACACAGCTCTCCATAGTGGTTGGACCAGTTTGAACTCCCACCAGCAGTGCAGGAGAATTCCTTTTTCTCCACATCTTCATCAACATTTATTGTTGCTAGGTTTTTTTAATATGTGCCATTCTCACTGGTGTAAGATGGTATCTCATTGTAGTTTTGATTTGCATTTCCCTAATTACAAATGATGTTGAACATTTTTTCATATGCCTGTTGGCCATTTGCATTTCCTCTTTGGAGAAGTTTGTTTTTTGCTCTTCTGCCCATTTTTTGACTGAGTTGTTTACTTTTTTTTTTTTTTTTCTGAGTGTCATCAGCTCTTTGTAGATTTTGTGCTCAGTCCTTTATCATTAGTGTTGGGTGCAAAAATTTTCTCCCAATCAGTGGGGTGTCTCTTTGTTTTGGTTACTGTCTCTTTTGCTGTACGGAAGCTCTTTAATTTGATGTAGTCCCAGCTGTTTATCTTTGCCTTCACTATCACTGCTTTGGGTGATGTGTCTTTAAAGATGCTACTGAGGTGTATGTCATGTAGTGTTTCACCTATATTTCCTTCTATATATTTTATGGTTTCAGGTCTTATGTCTAGTTCTTCAATCCATTTTAGTTGGTTTTTGTGCATAGTGTGAGGTAGTAGTCAAGTTTCATTCTTTTGCATGCTGTGACCCACTTTTCCCAGCACCATTTATTGAACAAACTTTCTTTGCTCCATTGCATATTGTTTGCTACTTTGTCAAAGATTAGTTGACCATAAATCTGTGGGTTTATTTCTGGATTTTTTATTTGGTTCCATTGGTCCATGTGTCTGTTCTTGTTTCAATACCATGCAGATTTGATTATTATGGCTTTGAAGTATGCTTGAAGTCTGGGAGTGTGATACCTCCATTCCCTTCTTTTTTTTTTTTAAGGGAAGCTTTGGCTATTCAGGGTTTTTGGTAGCTCCATATGAATTTCATCAATATTCTATTTCTTTGAAGAATGTCATTGAAATTTTTATTGGAATAGCATTGAATCTGTAAATTGCTTTTGGTAGGATGGCCATTTTGATAATGTTAATCCTTCCAATCGATGAGCAGGGGATGTCTTTCCATTTCTTTGTGTCTTCTATTTCTTTTAACAGTGTTTTATAGTTTTCTTTGTATAGGTCCTTTACCTCTTTTGTTAAGTTTATTCCCAAGTATTTGATTTTTTTGTTTCAATATTTCTTCTCCTTCAGATTTATTGTTTGTGTATAGGAAGGCTACTTATTTTTGTGTGTTGATTTTATATCCTGATACTTTACCAAACTGATTGATTAGTTTGACTAGTTTTTCTGTGGAGTTTTTGGGGTTCTCCATGTATGTTGTCATATCATCTGTGACTAGTGAGAGCTTCACTTCTTCCTTCCCTATTTGGATTCCTTGTATGTCTTTTTCTTGTCTGATTGCTCTGGCTAGGACTTCCAGTATTGTATTGAAAAGCAGTGGTGAGACTGGACATCCTGGTCTTGTTCCAGATCTTAATGGAAATGCTTTCAACTCTTCACCATTGAGAATGATATCAGTTATGGGCTTGTCATATATGGCTTTTATGATGTTGAGGTATGTTCCTTGTATCCCAAGAATTTCAAGGGCCTTTATTGTAAATGGGTGTTGTACTTTGTCAAAAGCTTTCTCAGCATCTATTGATATTATCATATGGTTTTTATATATTTTTTGTTGATGTGTTGGATTACATGGATTGATTTTCGGATGTTGAACCATCCTTGTGTCCCTGGAATAAATCCTACTTGGTCATGGTGAATGATCTTATGGATACATTGTTGGATTCTGTTAGCTAAAATTTTATTGAGGATTTTTGAATTAGTGTTCATTAGAGAGATTGGCTTGTAGTTTTCTTTTTTTGTGTTGTCCTTGTTTGGTTTTGGTATTAGTGTAATGTTGGCTTCATAGAACGTATTTGGTATTATCCCTTCCTTCTCAATTTTTTGAAAGAGTTTGTGAAGAATAGGCACTAGTTCGTTTCTGAATGTTTGGTAGAATTCATTTGTAAATCCATCTGGTCCTGGGCTTTTGTTTTGGGGGAGGGTTTTGATTACCATTTCAATTTAACTGCTTGTAATTTGTCTGTTTAGGTGTTCTATTTCTTCTTTATCTAGCTTTGGGTGATTGTAAAGTTGTAGGAATTTGTCCATCTCTTCTAGATTGTTGAACTTGTTTGCATATAACTGTTCATAATAGTTTCTGATTATTCTTTTGATTTCTGCTGTGTCTGTTGTGATTTCTCCTCTTTCATTTGTGATCCTATTTATTTGTACTTTCTCCCATTTTTCCTTTGTGAGCCAGGCTAGGGGTTTGTCTATTTTGTTTATTTTTCAAAGAACCAACTTTTGGTTTCATTGATCTTTTAGATTTTTTTTTCAGTTTTGATTTCATTTATTTGTGCTTTGATTTTTATTATTTCCTTTCTTCTACTGGTTTAAGGGTTTTTTGTTGTTCTTTTTCTAGTTCTTTGAGCTGTGAGATTAGGTTGTTTCTTTGAGTTCTTTCTTGTTTCTTGATATGAGCCTGTATTGCTATATTTTCCTCTTATTACTGCTTTTGCTGCATCCCAAACATTTAGGAAATTGGTGTTCTCCTTGTCATTCAACTCAAAGTATTTTTTCATTTCTTCTTTGATCTCCTCATTAGTCCAGTGGTCTTCCAGTAGTATGGGTTTCAATATCCATGAAGTGGGAGAGTTCTTTCCTTCTTTTTATGGTTTACTTCTAGTTTGATGACTTCATGGTCAGAGAAGATGGTTGGTATGATTTCAATCTTAGTGTATCTGTTGATGTTTGTCTTGTGTCCCAGTGTGTGATCAATCCTGGAGAATGATCTGTGTTCACTTGAGAAAAATGTGTACTCAGATTTTTTTGGGTGTTGTGTTCTAGAGATGTCTGTTAAGCCCATGAGGTCTAGATCCTTATTTAAAGCTTTAGTGTTCTTACTTATTTTTTGTCTCATTGATCTATCCGTTGTTGATAATGGTGTGTTAAAGTCTCCAGCTACATATGTATTTTCCCTGATGTCTGTTTTCAGAGATGATAATTGTTGTCTGATATATTTTGGTGCTCCTTCATTTTGTGAGTATATGTTAATGAGTGCTATGTTTTCTTGATGTATTGTCCATCATAATGATCATAATGTAGTGACCGTCTGGGTCTCTTTTTACCTTTTTGAGTTTGAAATCTGTTTTATGTTATATAAGTGTAGCTGTCCTTGCCTTTTTTTTTTGGTCCATTTGTTTGTAGGATTGTTTTCCATCCTTTTACTTTCAGTCTATTTTTATCTTTTGTAGTTAAATGTGTTTCTTGGAGGCAGCAAACGGTTGGGTTTTGTTTCTTAATGCAGCCTGCAACTCTGTCTTTTTTTATTATTATTTTTAAAAAGATTTATTTATTTATTTATAGAAGAAACAGTGTACATGCCAGATTCGCGGGATGGTGAGAGGATTCACCAGAGACAGAGCAGGGAACAGAACAGGCAGACTGACGAAATATACTGCTGAGGGGAACAGTGGGCACAACAGGAGGGGTCTGCTGCACCATGTGGAACCCTCGCCGGCCGGCCGGGATCGAACCAGTACTGCAGAGACTGCGGACAGCTTCACAGTGCTGCGCTCAACTTCCTGTGCCACTTTTTATTGAAGAGATTAGTTTGTTTACATTTAGAGCTAATATTAATACGTTAGTGTCTATATTTGCCATTTTGTTTGTCTTTTCTGTGGTTTTATTTTTGTCTTGCTTCGTTCTTATTCATCCCTTTGTTGGTTCCAGCTTTAGGACTCCTCGTAATATTTTTTGGAGTAGGGGTTTAGTCGTAATGAAATTCTGGAGTTTCTGTTTGTCTGGGAAGGTCCTTATTCTTTCTTCATAGAAGAAGGAAAGCTTTGTAGCATAAAGTATTCTTGGTTGGCATTTGTTGTCTTGGAGTTTGTTGACTATGTCCTTTCATTCTCTCCATATCGTGGAGAGAGTAGTGTTTCTTTGGAGAAATCTGATGTCAGCCTGATTGGTTTTCCTTTGTATGTTACCTGTTTCTTCCCTCTTGTCAGTTTCATTATTTTTTCCTTGTCTTGGATTCTTGGGAGCTTTACTATTATGTGTCTTCCTGTATTTTTCCTTTCACCATGGAAGTTTGGTGTTCTTGCTTTTTGTATGTCTATTTTCAGCTTCTTCATGCTTGGGAATTTCTCTTTGATATCTCCTTGAATATTTTCTCTGTTCCTATGTCTCTCTCCTCTCCTCTGGGATTCCTATAACTCTCATATTTCCTTTCCTCATGGAGTCCAATAGTTCCCGAATTTCTTTCTTCATTTTTTTTCTTTTGTACTTCTCTTTCCTTTTCTGTTTTGGTTCTTTTTATTTATATGTCTTCGAAAGTACTTATTCATTCTTCCATTTCATCTATTCTGCTTTCACTGCTTTTCCCAGAGTTCTTTAGCTCCTCCATTAATCCTTTGATCTCCTGCATTTCTTTCACTTCCCTCTTTAGGGACTCAATTTCATTCTTCTAATGGTTGATTATTTTCCCTTTATCATTGTTTTTCTTTATGACTTCTTTCAGTTTTTTAATCATGGAAATTTTAAATTCTCTATCTGGAAGGTTCAGAAGTTCTTCCAAGTCACTGTTGTTGCAATCTGGTGGTTGATTTTCTTTTTGTGGTGTGTCTTTTCCCTGAGGACTTGCTTGGCTGCTAGTAGTTTTTCTTCTCCCTGCTGCTTGTTTTCTAATTTGTCCTATTCATTAGGACACTGTGTCATTGGTACTCACTGGCATCTCTTTGGTGTGCTCCTTCTGGGTTGTCAGAAACTGGTGGCCCAGTCAACTCCAATACTCTTACGCCAGAATTCCAGTAGAGCAGTGGTATTAAGGATATGTTGATGGGCGCTGTCCCTGGAAATCCACTCCCTCTATATTTATTTAATACCAGAGGTGGGTCTTGAGGTCCCTCTGACTGCCCTGGTGGTGGCTGGATCACCCCTGGTCACCTAATCGCTGGACCCGCTTCTGGGTTCCAACTCAAGGACAGACGTGGGGCCTGGCTTGTGCATACTTTTTAGCTCACCTCTGACTGTGGGGATAGCCCTTTCTCAGTTCCACACAATTTTGGAGAGGTCTGGACTCAAAACTCCCAGTCTTAAAGATGGCTTATCTGGGAGGCCCCAGGTGGTGGCTGGATTGCCCTCTGGGCTCCAACCTGCAGCCAATCGCGGGGCCTGGCTTGTGTGGGCGTTCAGCTCACCCTCTGATTGTGGGGACAGCTCTTTCCCAGTTCCACACAGTTTTGGTGAGGTCCGGGCCACTGACGCAAGGCTACCTGTCTTACATATAGCGTTACTGGGAGGCACTTCCCTGTGCCCTTGGTCTGCCATGGTGGTGGCTGGATTGCCCCCTGGGTTCCCAATCACTGGACCCCCCTCTGGCTTCCAACCGGCAAGCAGTGGCTGGGCCTTGATTGTGCAGATCTCAGCTCAGCTCTGACTGTGGTATTGGCCCTTTCTCAGTTCCACACAGCTTTGGTGAGGCCCGGAGGCAAAGCTCCCTGTCTTAAATATCCCTGATTCTTTTTCTTTCTAGCATTTATAACTTTCTAGTTTGTGTGTATAGATATTTGTTTTGTGCCCCTATCTCTTGTGACTAGGTTGCCAGCCTGTATAAGAGCAGGAACTTTGCTTTGTTCACTGTTGTCACACTTCATGAGTTTTAGCTTCATTCATACCAGTGCCAGCTTGAGGATGCTTGGGTTAGGAGGCATTGGGAACTTCAAGAACCTCAGGGGCCTCTGGAGGCCTGGCTGTTGTTTTTTTGTCTCTCTCTCCCTACCCAGGGTGTAAGCTCCCTATGCACAGTTGCCAATCCTCAGGAATAGTTGTAGAATGAATAATAGAATGAAAAAATGATATAGGACTTTAGAGGAGTTTGCATTTTAAAGAGGAGCTTTCCAAGATTTAAAATCTCAAATGCAGTGTGATAGCATGAACAGGGGGTGGAAGAATACTTAATTTGGAGGTATGTTGTGATACCTTTAAATTTACCCTCAACCAGTAACTCATTTAGTCACCTTCTACTGTTCCTAGGACAATGATGATGGATTTTGCTAGGCCTCTGCTCCCTAGCAGGCACAGCCTATCCTCAGTCCCCTCTCCCTTGCTCTAGGCCTCAGCACACAGCCTTCCTTCCAATTCCTCCCCCATGCATGTCCCCCCACCCCCACACCCGGGGCCTTTGTCTGTGCTGCATCCTCCAAGTGGACCTGTCTCCCGGCCGGTCCCCTTCCCACAGTGAGTTTTCCCTCACCTGCCCATCTTATCTAAAGCCTCACACCAGCTCAGGCCCCAAGATGTGTTTCCTGCACTTTGCCCATCGCGGCTGTGATTCCACATGTGCTTGTGTGATTATTAGTGAAGGCTCCTAAGAGGAGGAGACAGTGGCTGCCTTTGCTTCACCATTATATCTCCTGGAACCTAGTGCTCCCTGGCACAGGATACGCTTACAATGAAGATTTGTTGAATGAAAATATTCATTCATTAATTAACGAAACAAAAGCTACCTTTTCTGTAGAGCTCTAATTTCAGGATAAGGCAATGAAGACAACTGTTAAAAACCAAAGGCAAAGCCACACATTAGGCTCTTAACCCCTGGCACTGTTAGAGTATGAAAGGTGTGGTGGGGTGCAGGGGATGGTGGGGGTGGGGGCCAGGTGGATTTCCAGGGGCAGAGAAAGACTGAGCTTCAGAACTGCCACTCTGACTGGAGCAGGCTTCCTTATTGTTTGAAAGGATAACAGAACCAAACCTTCAACCAATTATATAGCTGGTGCTCAGATTTTTTTTTTATAAAACATGTGGAATTTCCTTTATGCCTTTCTACTAAAACTCAAAGGGTAGGAATAAGAATAGATCATTGAAATCAGCTCAACATAAGGTGACCTTCAAGCGTCAGTTGCCTTCCTGTTGTGAACTGCCTGGCCTTGCATCTATGGGGAAAAAGGGGCTTCCAAGGCACCTCTTTGTTGGGGTGGTGTGGAGATGAGTCAAGTTAGGGGGTGGAGGACATTAGTCTGGTGATCTTTAAAGGGCCTTTCTTGAAACTCCCAGCACGTGTGTCCATGCTTCCTGTGGAGGAAAGCACCCATTTTTTTCCCTCACCTAACCTTTGCTAGAAAGGCTAAATCAGTGTTTGCTAATCCAGCTGCTCTTTGGAATCACATGGGGAGATTTAAACATTCTTAGGCAATTCTGATGGGCAGCCAGGATGGAGGACCTCGGTGAGACACGTCCATAGAAGGGGGTTTTCCTGTTTCTCTCTTTCCTGTTGTTGCCTCCAGTTCTTAGATGGGTTAAATGATAATGGTGCTGTGGGTGCCAGACCTCTGTGACACCCCCCAATATCTCCCAGTATTGCTGCCCACATGGTCCCAGAGTGGCTGCCCTTAAAATCAGATCAACCTAACTGTGCAGAGGACATGGGCCAGCACAGCCAGAAGAGCAGGGAAAGGGAAATGGAAAGTTCTGCAAAATTCATAAGTGTGGCTGATCTATCTGTGGTTATCAATGACCTTTGCCACCTCAGCGCTCTCCCTGCAACTCAAATTCACACCCAGTGAATAGCTTAGGGGCTATCAGTCCCTTGGTGTGCTAAGCATTCTTGATAGACCCTTACTTCAAGGCTTCTTGGTTCTTCCCTCCCCTTCTTCTATCCTCTCTTTACCTCAGTTGTCTTTTCTGAACTGGAAACTGGCATCAGGCTTCTCTCTCTCTCTCAGCTAGAGAAAATTCTCCTCTCAAAGTAGAGCCGGAAGGAACAAGGCTCTGCACTGTGCTGTCGTAAGAGGCTGCTTATCTAACTCGTTATTACATTTATTACTGTGGTGTGAGCCTCAGCACAAGGGCCAAAATCTTGTTGGATGCCCTGGCGCTGGTGCTGGCTGCTCTGGCAAAGTCCACGTGTGGTCTCTGAGTCAGAGGTCAAACCCAGTCTTCCCGACTGTTGAGACTCTTAGCATTCTTTAGGGAAATTCGGACTGCTAGGCCAGTGGGTTCCTGCTCCCTTAAATTTCCCCTGAATGTCCAAGGAGCTACTTTGGGGATTCTATTCCATGTCCCCAGTTCCCCTCACCCTCCCAGCGGTGCCAGAAGCCTTTTTGTTGGTTTGGCTCACCACTTAGATCATTGAAGCGATTTCGGATCCAACTGGGCAACACTCAGCATTTCATTTATGTCTTGGCAAGGTTACCATGTTATTACTTAACTGTGCTGCTGCTACTCAATAAGTGGGAACTGATTGAAATAACCACAGGAGTTGCTGAATTCCCCTAATTTTAGCACAGAGTTAAAGCTCACTCCCACAGTTGGAAGTTAAAATAGGCTGCCAGCCCACAGAAATGCCCACCCACCACACCTAATTGTCTCACCACTGATGCCTGTCATGGAAGGAGAGGTGGAAGGCTGCAGAACATTCTTAGAAGCCAGGTTCTTCTCCTTGGCACTTGCCTGAGGTCATTTTGGCCGAGCCCAGTTTCTTTCAACCCCTATGCCTGTGGAAACTTACATGACTGCTTTAGCGACTCCTGTTTCCTTCCCTGATTTGTTTAACAAGCGGTCCAAGCACAGACTCCACACTAGAGCAGCTGAAGAGAACAGAAACTACTGTTTGGGGGGCACCTCTTTCAATGACTCATACCTGGAGTCCAGATGTGCTGAGGGTGATGTCCCTGAGCAATCGAGGGAATAGGAAAGCAGATAGACGGTATCGAGTCCACATTAACTTGCTTCCTCTTGATGTCAGAGCAACCCCCACCACCCAAATGCCAGAACTAGAAAAAAAAAAACAACAATTTTGTTTGGTCTCTTACTAATGAAAAGCAAGCACACACTGCTAGAATTGTGACGGGATCCCATGAGAAGTTGTTTCTCGGAGTGTACCCACTTTAATGTTTCCCGTCATTGTGCAATTTTGCCTTATCTTGCACCTATTGTAAGTCATAATCTGCCCTGAACATCTTAACACAAGTCGTAGTTGATTAGACTGTCAAGGGCAAAGTAAAGGACTAGAAGGGAGAATTTTCATAGGAAGAGAAAGGTTTTAACTGCGAGGCATTTATCTCCTAGGAGGACCCTGAGCAGCTCTCAGCGCTTGGTTATGTCTCCTTTGCCAGCATTCATCACCCACTTCTCTCCCCATCGCTGTGGCCACCACCCCTCCTGACCTCATCACTGGGCTGGGCCAGTGCCTCCTGACACCCACTTTGGTCATTAGTGTCCTATTAGTCAATTTTAAAGACTTTTTTTCTCCTGCCACTCTCCTGAACAAAAGTAGTGATTTCCTCTTGCCTGTAGGATCAAGTCTAAATTTTTGAGGCACTCAATGAACTAACTGGCTCCTGAGACCCCTACCCCTCCATCAACGCTCTTTCCAGTCAGAATCCCGACTTCCTCAACACACCTGTTCAGTTACCTCCCTCCTCTGTCAACTTGAACCTCACAAATGCCATAGTCTTCCTACTTGTGCCCAGCTTAGTCCCATGCAAACTTCCCCCTTGTCCAAGGCTCAGCTCACCCTTCTGCTCCTGCATAGACCCCTCCCTCCTAGTTGCTCCCCACATATGAGATTTCCCCACTTTGGAATTTCCACAAGTCCTTTCTGCACAATTGTCAGCCTGGCGTGTTTTCCCCTTTCAACGAGGCTCTTTAAGTACCCCACCCTTCATAACTATTTGCTGAGTGACTTTTTTGTTTTTGTTTTTCAGAATCAGTGTTTTAAGCATCTAAAATGGGCTGGAGAACATGGATCCGAGGAAGTACCGGGAGACACCAACAAAGGAATGGACAATTTTGCCTGCAACCTGATGCTCCCAGGCCAGATGGCTGCTCTCTAAAATCTAGCAAAATCCCCACTGCAGGAATGGTGCATGACACAGGTCTGGTCTGCAACATTGGGGCCACTTGTATGTAACATCAAAGTTCTTGCCTTTCAGGAACCTGTCCTGTAAGAAAGCAATGTGGGCTGGTTCTGTTTTACCACAGCGGCAAGGAAATCAAATGTATGACCATACTTATTCACACATTTACTGAATCAGGCCAAGCTTAGAACTAAACGATGAAAATGAAAATTAATCAGGGACTCCCATGGGTCTCACATATGGCAGTTTTGAATCTCTTTTTTTTTTCCCACTATCATAATTGTTTTTCTTACTCATTTTCTTTGGTTGAATACACAAATGTAAAAAAAATGGGGGTAGTAGTGATGATGGAAATGAATAAACCCGTGGAAACAGTGAAACATCTATTGCGATAAAATTAGTAAAGAAGTAAACAAAAGCAATTTCAGTATCTCTGTGCAAGGCATGCACACCTTTCCTGGCCAAGACCCCGGATCAGATTATCTGACGAGGTGGCAGGTGCTTCCTTGACTTGAACAGAAAACTAGCCCAGGACCTCTGTGCTGTTGACTGAATTATACCTGGCACAGGGCCACCTGCCCTGCTCCCCTTTCTGTCCTTCCCAGAAGACATAAATGTGATCTAGTCATCAAGAAAAGAGTCAAAGAGAAGGCTTTGTGCTTTTTCAGAATTCATGAGGATTTAAAATAAAGACATAGCTTGACATTGTAAAGTAGGGTTATGTCCCCTTCATTGAATTTTTGTGGAAAAACCAAACATCAGTAGAAAACAGACAATTATAGAATATCTTACCCCAGAATATCATTTGCTATGTGGAACAGAACTGCTTTCATGCAGAGAAATCTTTTCTTTGCACACTAGTTAACAAATAGCATTAGCTATTAAGCCTGAATCTTGTCTCGTACCTTTCATTAAGAATTGAAAACTATGTAAGACTCATGCTTTAGGAAACTGCATTCTGACATTTGAATTGCCTTAGCAAGAGTAGAGAATATCCAGGAACTTCAATTCATAGAAGGTAACCCAGGAATTCATCCAAGATGGAGCTCCTCGTTCTAAATGGTGGGGTAATTTTTATGTGAGATATCAATGTAGTGTCTATACTTGACAGAAAAGTTTCCATTAAAAAAGTTTAAACTACAGTTGTTGGGTTTTTTTTTTCCCCCATCAAGCAGAGTTATCCAAAATGCTTTTTAGAAGAGACCTATCAGAAAAGACCGGAAAGCAATCATGACTAATCAGTTATAGGAGCTGAGCTGACCGATATTGGCAGTGAGGGACTTCAGAGACTCAGGACCTTCAGGCAACTCGGATCCCTTCAATTGTTTGCAATGGTCCTCTGGCAGGGACACAAGGAGTTAATGGGCACCAGAACAGAGTGAATGTATTGCCAGCTGGTAGTTTAGTCTTGTACAGGAAGGCTGCTTTTCTTACATACAATTCTTTGTTGTGCTAAAGAGAAATAAATATATGAAAGTCAAAAAGTAAGCCTCCAGTTCTTTCTGTCTGGTAAAATTGCCAGCACAATGTGTCTGGAGGACATAGCCACCACGCTCGCCTTGCAGATTGTGGGGGAGAATGCGATCCTACTTTAATAACTTCTGCACACACTTTACAGTTCCTAAAGGCCTTACATATACATTTTCTCAGCTGAACCTCACAACACCAGTGGGAGCCAGGAAGGCAGAGATTGTTATCTCCAGGGGGGATATCTTCATTTATAGCATATGTGTGGCTTCTGTTTTAAGAAGAAGGAGTTTATTGTGTTGTGTTATCAAGTGTTTTACATTATATGAGGATGTTTATTGCAGAAGTATTAATAACAAGGAAAACTTGGAAGCTTCCTGATGTTCGTTAGTAGAGGGCAGATTAAACTGGGTTACAGGCCTAGGTGTCATACAGTACAGTGGTAAGAATTTCTTTTTTTATTTATGCATACAAGAAACAGCACAGGCAGATCTGCTGAAATACGCTGCTGAGGGAAACAGCAGGCAAGACAGGAGAGGTCTGCTGTGCCCTGTGGGTCAGCTCCTTGGCTGGGAATTGGACTCATAGAGTGGTTGGCAATACTTGATAGCATTGAGACTAACCCTTTTGCCACCAGGGAGGCACCCAACTAGTAAGAATTTTGAGCTACAGTTATTATATCTAAATTCATCAGTGGAAAAGCAAAATTTTTGGTGAAGAAAATGAATTCTAATATATTAAACCAGTAAATTATAAATGTGATTACTTTGTGAGAGGGAAAATGTGTGTGGTAAAACAGCATGTATTGTGTACATCTATCACTTCCCATTTTAATGTTACTCAGCATTCAAAATGCAATACTCAACATTTTCAACCAGATTAACTTTTATAATAATAATTAATGGCACAGACACCTTGTTACCTGTGGGCCCTGTGGGTAAAATAATCCCCACACACATTGGTGCATCAGCCCTGGTTGGCAGGGACCCAAGATCACCCGGATGGCAGAAATGCAGAATGTGGATTAAGGCACGGTTTACAGTGCTGTGAGAGGTTAGGGAAGAAACCAAGTTAACAATGCAGTCCAGCACCAGAAGCAGTATGCGACCACGGCACCCCTGGGGCCAAAGAAACAGATGAGGAAGTAGAGTTTCCAGAGCCAAGAATGAATGTTATGGGGAAGGGTTCTGGGAGGGCATGTGTATGGGCCTGTGGGGTGGGTGGAGAGTAGCAAAGGGACACAGTCCTTGTCAGGTACCATTGAGTCAGGGAAGATAGACTCTGGCCTTTTCCTCCTGCTTTCAGATTTCTGGTTGGTGCCTCCTGTTGACCAAGCCCAACTGGAAGCCACTGGCAAGGGCATCAGGGTAAATGGTGCACAGAAGTGGGCAGAGAAAGGCAGAATAGAAAGGTCTGATGATGGGAGAAGTGCAGCAAACGCAGGGAACAGGGCCCCCATGTCAGTCCCCTGAAGAAAAGGGGTATCTCTTAGTCTGGAAACTGACACAGAAAGGAAGAGTATGTTGCAGCAATGTGAGGTGAGTGATTTGATTTTTCTGCCTGTGCTCAAAGCATTAAATGCATGGGGTTGGGGGGTCACAATTCACCTGGCCCCCATGTGCACAGAAATTCTCTGTGGAATGTTATGTAGGGATGAAGCTGTGTGCTCTTGGATACCAGTAATCTCATCCCTGCTGCTGGGGATGGGAACAAGGGTGGGGGGAGGGGGATGCGAAATGAAGACCCCAAGTCATCTGGAATGTCTTGCTCTCCTTTCTGTCCCATCTCTACCCCCATGGTGTCCTCTACTTTAGTGTCATCATCACCAACCCCAAATGAGAGCAGAACACTAGTAAGAGTGGCAGCTTCATTGATGGAGCTCTTACCAGGGGGTAGGCGTGGCTTGCTCCAAGCACTCAGCATGATGAACTCATTTAAGCCCTGCAACAAACCCTGGAAACATTGCTTACCACCCTACTGAACACATGGTCAATGGAGCCAGACACTGGTTAAAATGCTGCCTCTGAGATTTCCCACCTGTGGGACTCAATTTTCTCATTTGTAAAATGGGGGCAAAATAGTGTCTAATGCATGCATCATTATGAGGAGTTAAGGGCTCTGAATTGGGTTGGGTACAAGCAGCAAGCAGTCAATAAATGTTAGTTATTGTTGTCTCCAGTTCCCAGATAAAGAAACGGAGGCACAGAGATGTCAAGTCACAGAACTGATAAACAGCAGACTTGGGATTCTATCCAAGGAGCGGGGTTCCTGGACACTGTGCAGTATTACACAAAAGGGCACACTCTTTCCCTCCTGCCACTTTGAAACAGAGGGGGTGAGGTCATCTTTTCAGACTTGAAGTTGATCTACTCTCTTCTTGCCTAAGATACAAAAAGCATCCCTCACAGTTTGGAACATCCTCCCCACTGCTCAGCGGACAGTCTGCAGAAGTCCTGGCAGCCCTTCAAATCTCACTTCCTCCAGGGTTACTTCCGGCAGGGGTGTAGCCGTGGACAGGCAGCAGGTAAGAGGAGCTGCTCCTCAGTCATACATTCTTTGAGATCAGACCAACGGAGAATAGAGTCCTGGGGAGCTTTGGGGCCAAGGTTAGCCAGGTAGGTCCTCAGTTTCCAAAATGTGTACCATGGAAACCATGGCAAATATGTGCACCAAATCAGCTTCCTGCTCTGGGCTAAAGGAAAGGATGGTACAGTCTGATGGTAGCCACTCATAATGGACAGTTCTGGACTCATGGTCACTTGTCCCATGGACAGAGGAGCCATCCCTATCAGGGTCCAGGAGAAGTTTCTCCATATGGCTTAGAGGGTTTTTTTGTTTCTTCGTTTAGTTTTGCTACTGAAGGAAGGTCTAGATCTCTAGTTTGCACTGGAACTCTCATTACTGAACTTGACAGAGACTGTGTGTACACATGCATGGGCAAACACACACACACACACACACACACACACGCAGACCATCTTCATTTACAATAAACAGCACCATTGGATCTACGAGTTGTATGGCCTAGGAGACAGGGCCACTTGCACCATGGTCCGCATCTGACACTCAAACCTGGCAGCCTTCTCAGTCACCCCAGAATTCCTACAGATGTTCATGGTTTAAAACATCTCAAAATTCCTTGATATTCTAGTTATCAAGAGATGCAGTCCATGTCTCCTCTTCTGGAATCTACTAGGCTTTGTGCTACTTCAACTAACAGAGGCTGGTGGAACATACACAGGTGACTTCTGAGGCTGGGTCATAAAAGGCCATGTAACTTCTCTCTGATTCAGTGGGACATGTGTTCTTCTAACTACCCTGAAACTTCCAACCTGGGAAGAAGCCCAGGCCACATGCGTGTGTTGGCGTTCTGATCCACAGTCCTCACTGAGCCTAGCAAGCTCAGAATATAAGTTAGTGTGATTCCGTAAGATTCTAGCCTGTTTTCAGTCTGCAGTCACTTGAGTTTCCACAGCTAAGGCTCCAGAAAGACTTCCTCAGTTGATGTTCCTCATGTGAGCCACAGAACACAGAAAATGTTTGGAGTGACTATTTTCTTAGTTTTCCCAAGTACGTAACTAGTACATAGCTAGTACCATTCGAGAGATATAGAAGTTAATTCATCATATACCAATGGATGCCTTAGGGTATTAAGATTTAATTTTATCACGGAATCCCAATTTCGGCAAGCAGGCAGATTTGAGAGGTAGAGACAAGACATTCTCAGTGTGTCTTATTCGAATTCCAGACCCACAACATTCACGAGTATAATCTGCATATTGTTTCATATCAGTAAATTTGAGGTGATTTGTTATGCAGCAAGATGGTATATGGTATAAGACCTAACTTCTTATTCTTTATGTCAAAAATAATGTAACAGCACACTCCAGGCCCTTGGATGCCTACAATGCCACTGATGGGGCAGGCTGGGGAATCTTTGTGAAGTTCTATTCCCACCCTCCAAAGCACAAGTTGCTATTTCTGTTTATCAGGTTAAATTTGCATGATGTCATCCATACAGTATTCCAGGACGCCTATAGAATATCAAGCCGGTTAAGATCCCTGCAGACTATTTTGTGACATTACACAAGAGGCTTCACATAGCCTTAAGCAAGGCTATGAATGTGTACTGATGTCCTTCCCACTTAAAATAAGACCTGCTTTGATCCTGTTTATTGACAGGGGTTGAAAAGAACATATTCATCAGATCAATAACAACATACTGAGTGCCAGAGGCTGTGTTGATTTGTTTTAGTAAAGATGTCATATCTGGCTCAGCAATTGAGATTGGGGATACCACTTGGATAAGTGTATGGATAGTAGATTACTATTATCACCCACCGTGGTCTGTCAGTTTTTTTTTTTCCCCAAAGTAGACACAAGTGTATTATATAGGGATATGATAAAGAATATCATCTCCATATATTTGGAACTTTTGATAGTGGCAAAAATTCATTTTCAGTATACAATGTTGATGGAGGTTTACTCTCTTGGCTTGTAGGGGTGAGGTTGTATAATTTCAGAAGCTTTCAGTTGACCTTTCTTATCTTAATGGCTTTTACGCTATAAGTCAGCAAACAAGTGGGAGGACTCTGCTAACTTCTTTGTTTATCCATCCAAATTATGCACTTGGAGAGTGGGGAAATAACTAGAAGGTGGGTAAGGATCTGGTGGATCTACGTGGAGGTATGCTTGTTCCAGGTTTCAATTTTCCCCTCCAATTCTGCAAGTCAAGTATCTCACTCCTGGGAACACCTTGGTGATTTAGTCACTGCCACAGATGTCTGAGAATCAAAGCATCTTCCAATCTTTTGGTAATCACGAATATCTTCTGCTATCCCCTTAGAATTGCCAGCTGGCCTCTGACATTCCAGATCCTATCATCCTGATTGATGCTAAGTAGCTTGGATTCATGGCAGCCACCACTGGGATTACTCAAAAGATTCCAATGCTTTTTCTTCATCAGTGCATTTCTCTGAAACTTCCTGGGGAATAAAGGCAGAAGAAGAGTTCTCTGAGTTCACTAATAAACCCATTTTAACATTTCTATCACCCTTTGATGCTTCCTCAAGAGTCTCCAAGATCATTCTAGCAACTCTACCTAATTTACTATAGTCCATTGTTGTGTGCAAGTCTCACAGAGGCAGACCGACAGTGTATCACAACTGGATTTTGATGTTTTGCCAGGATGTGAAATCCTGAGTCAAGGAAGAATGCTTCCAACTCAATTAATTCTCCTTATCCATTTTTATACTCAGATAAAGCTCATCCCTCTCAAGATTCACTTCCATGTGTGTTTTGCTGGCTTCTGCTAGTGCTGATTTGCCAGGTCTTGCCATTCTCTCATTCTACAAGAGCAGATATTGTATTTCCTGGATCAGACTGTGCTGACACCTGATTCTAGTTATTGGTCATGAGAGGAGGACAAGGTCTGATCTTGAGGCAGACAAGCATCATCTTACGAAGTACCTGCCTCTGATGAGGTCTGGGCAGTGTTTCTACATAAGGGGAGGCAGAGAAAAAAGGGGATGTAGTGGTTTTTCATTTGAGTTCAAAGTGTTCAGCAATATGGGAGATTTGGGAATCACTGTTTTCTGGCTTTTCCCCCCACATATACCCATCCCAGGATCCTATTACTTTCCTATAAGGAGTTTTGGAGATCTGTTGAGGATGTGACTTCAGTTGACTTTGCAGTCCTGTCACACTAAATATTAAATTCAAGCCCTGATTTTCCACACAATCTATCCTTCATTTGTAGAATTCAAGGATCTCTTAAAATATCACCAATCAAGCTTGATAAATTGATAGTTGCTTGAAAATGGCCTGTCATTTTCTAAAGAATTGCAAGACAATTTGTATTTTTCAAAGATGACTGCAATAGTATCACCCCAGATGGGATGTTTCCTTATTCCTTATCTCCATTAAGAGATAGAACCACCCTAAACCTGCCCAGCCCTGTGACAGTTTTGACCAAAAGAACAGTGCAGAAATGATATAATGCTCTTTCTGGGGATAACCCCTAACTGGCCTGGCACTTCCACATCCCATTGTTTGGAATGTTTGCTCAGTAGTAATCCAACCATCAGGTTAGAAATGTCACTATCCCAATCTTGTGATGAGAGCCCCAGGGGAGTTTACAGCTAAAGCCAGTGTCAACTGCCACCAATGTGAATGAACCATCTTGGGCTTCCAAGTCCAGTGAAGCCTTCTGCTGACTGTAACCCCAAGTGCATGTGACTAAGACTACCCAAGAGACTCTTAATGAGACTCACCCAGATGAACTAGTCAATATTGTTATTTTAAGTCTTAAGTTTTGGGATTTTTTTTTTTTTTTTGTAGCAAGAGGTAGCCACAATAGTTTGTAAAGCCATTAATAATAGCTGGCCAAATCCAAAGCCTTACAATTACCCCTTTATCTGTACTGTCCACTTGGCATACACGCCACCTTTTACCTGCTCTTCTTTCTGATCCATGCTGGTAGGATGTGATCTCAGACCCTATCTCTGAGGGTTTTGTTGCTGTTACACTGGTGAGTCACCCAATTTAAGTTTTGATCCTAAACATTTAATTTGTAGGACCGCTTCTTGTACCAACTGTCTTTATCTTGAAATCTCTCAAGGAGGTGAAGTTGGAGACCAGGGTTTACATGCAGGTCCTTTTGGGGAATGTAGAAGCTCATCTAACTGTATACTTAAAATGGGTGTGTTTTATCATGTAAATTATACTTCAATAAAGTATGATTTTTAAATGCATGCTTCAGGGTCAAGACTGCCCTGGATTTAAATTCCATCTTTGCCACTTACTAATTGTGTGACCTTGGGCAAGCTATTTAACTTTTACAAGCTTCTTCTCTGATATATAAATACTAACAGTACCTACTTATATATAAGATGATAATAAGGATTAAATGAGAAAGCAATGATGTAAAGCCCTTAGCCAGGTCTGGAGCACAATTAACACTCAATTAATGTTATCTGTTATTATTACAACTACTAATATTACTACTACTTTATCATGTGTAATCAAAGTGAATTAGCAGTAAGCAGTAACTTACACAGCTTTCATCCTATCATGTGACTGTGGTCAGACTCAAGAGATCCATTTACTGTTCTCATCAAGTCTGATGTTGAAGAGTCCCTCCAGAAGTGGTAGAGATTGAGAGCTGAAATGTCACTTTCTTGTATGGCTCTTGATACTAATTAGTGGTAGCATGAATAAGTGGAGAGAGAACAGATTTGAAAACAGATGGGTCCTAATCTTTGACCCTTACTTGCTGTGTGATCTTAAGCAGGTTATTCTGCTTTAAATAAAATAGGAGAATTTGGTATCTAAGTAATAGGATTGTTGTGAGGGTTTTTTTTTAATTGTATTATTTTTTATTGAGGCAGACATGGTTTAAAACACTGTGTATGATTTAAGGGTCTATGTTGACACCTCTTCAGGTGTATGACACCACCCCATACCCACCACCAAAGCACCCATAATCCTCTATCATCATTGATAGTTGTGATGGTTTAATGAGAAGATGTATGTGTGGGGGCTATTTCCTGAGGAAAGCAGCTAGTCTCCAAAGGTGGCTCCCCAATGAGCTTCATCTCCTGTATTCACATCATTTTGTAGCCTTCTCCCACACTGAAATGACACTACATGTTTTTGTGGTTCATAAGAAGCATTGAAATTCTATCTTCATCCATTAGAACACTTGGGAGGAAGCCTCAGGTAGCATGTGACGAGGCCATGTGTGGAGAGAGTGATGAAAGCCAGACCACAATTCGTTGAGCTCTACCAGCCCAGACAAATGGGTGAAAGAACTGTTCTTGCAGAAACCACAAGGAAGAACAGAGGATCCAGACCATGCCCTTGGTTGTGATGAAGGCACCATCTTCAAGCATTGAAGCCATCTTAACTGAGACCTCAGACCTTGAGTTGCTGAGACAAACAGTACCCACTCTGCCCTGGCCAAATCCATGATGCACAGACTCATAAGCATATGCAATGATTGTTGTTTATGCTACTAATGTCAGGATGGTTTGTTACAAACAATAGTTACCTGGAATAACATTTGAAGTTTTAAGCAAATAGTACATTGATTCCAAGGACAAGTTGTGATATTTTAAGAATTCCCTTCTAAGCAACAAGCTATTTTCCTGCATGGAATTTAGAGATTGCCGTGTTTTGTACCCACTGTATGGGCACAGATGGACTATGGCTTATCTCTAAAAGGTTGGCCAGCCTCTGGGAAATGGGCTGGTTGTAAGCTTCCCTTGCATGGATGTTCTAGAGAACTTCTGCTTTTGGGAGTTTGTATGTGAGACATGTTGAAAAGGAAAAGTAGAGAAGGTATTGAAAGACATAGATTAATGGAAGTTCTATGAAGGTACAACCATGAGGAAAGAGAAGATTAGCAAGAGTAGAGAAAAAGCAGCAGAGCCAATGAGCAAATTCTAAAACAAATAACATTAAAGGTCCTGAGAGGATGACAAGGTCATATTTGGTTTTTCTTCAAGTCTGTGTGTGATGGGCTTTGTAGCTGGAGTGATGTTATGATGCTCTGTCTTTCATCCTTGTGAGTACCAACAGTAATGCCTCCTTCTCCTTCCATCATATCTCCCTGTTAATGGAAAGTTGTTGCATCCTGGAAGAAGACCTTTGTTCTGTTTGTATATTTTCAACTTTTGCTTAACATGTTTCTATAATGTTTGCTTTTAAAATCTTATTTAAAAGAGGTTATTTTCGGGCCTCCCCGGTGGCTCAGCGGTTGAGCGCTGGGTTGCGAAGCTGCCCGCAGCCTCTGTAGCGCCGGTTCGATCCCCGGCTGCTCCCCGGCCACCTGAGGAGGGTCCCACATGGCGCGCAGACCTCTCCTGCCGCCCGCTGCTCCCCTCAGCAGTGAACTTCGGTCCTTCTGCCTGCTCTCCTCCCCGCTCTGGCTCTGGTGAATTCTCTCACCTTCCTGCGCTTCTGACTGTACCCAGAGCTTGTATAAATAAATAAATAAATCATAAAAAAAGAGGTTATTTTCATCAATGCTAAAAGTATGTCATCTGTTAATTAAACCTGGGGGTTTATCTGGCAGTACATTTGCTCCTTCTTGCTCTGAGTGTTGTGTGGTCTGACTAGCTTCATATGTATCCCACCCCTATGTTCAATTTTTTTTTCACTATTTTTTCCCATATAATGATTAGAACAGGATTTGAAAGACAGCTAACTTGTTGAGAAGAACCTTTCTGATTAGGTCTAAACTGAAATTGCCCCCATACAGCAGAATCTAGGAAGACTGAGATTTCCTGTGTATTGTCTTTAAATACTCTTGGTAGCTGTCTTGAGTTGAAGCAATCTGCTCTCAATGTCTGGGTGACTATTACCACATTATAAAGTGGCAACAGTTTTGATGTAGTGAAAGAAAAAAAAAAAGACCTTGAAAACTTTTTCTAAGAGTGGTACATTGAGACAAAAGTGAGTAATTCCATTCAGAGCAGGGAGGAGAGTTCTATCCAAGATGTGGGGAAAGAATAGACTGAGTGGGGATACTTGAACTTACATCAATGAAAATGACATTGGAGGTCTTTACTGATGGCAATGTGATGTAAGCTCAAATGGAGCATGCTTACCAAAGAATTGAATAAAATTTGGACTACTATAATATCATACAAATGGATGACTCTTGAAGATATTATGCTTAGGGAAACAGGTCAGCCATGGGAGGAAAAAATAATGCATGATTCTATTTATATGAAATATCTAAAATAGCCAAACTAAGAATCAGAAAACAGAATGCTGGTTACCAGCGGCAGGGGCAGGTGACATTGGGAAATTGCTAATTATGAGTACAAAGTTTAAGTTATGAAAGATGGAGATAAAAGAAAGATGTGTAAGTTCTACAGATCTGTTATATAACATTGTGCCTATAGTTAACAGTATTGTATTGTACACTTAAATTTTGTTAAGAGGGTAGATCTCAGGGTAAGTGCCTTACTACAATAAAATACAATAACAATGAAAAACACACTTTAAAAAAATTGTGTGTACCAGGGCACTTAGGGAGCCATGAGAAGTCAGATATCCAGAATACAGAAATGTTTTTAAATGAAGTCATACATCAGGGGTACTCAGTTTTGTCTACCCATTTAGCTATCTTTTCAACAAAAATTTATTGATTATGTCCATGTGCCAAGTGCAGTGCTAAGGAAACAAAAATGCATAAGACCAGTTTCTGTTTCAAGTTATTCACAGTCCAGTAGGATTGATGTACAAGTAAATGGACCATCCACATTCAATATTGGAATTTAAAATCATACATTCTGGAGGGGGCGGAGCAACATGGCGGCGAGGAGACGCTGCGAGTAAGATCTCCCATTAAAAAAAGTGAATAGGGAGGAAAAGCGGCAGGTCCCAGTGAGAACTGGGACACGGAAGATAAACCGGTGACGCCAGTGAACTGCCCGAAGAAGAAACTGGCCATAAAAGAGGACCAGAAGGGAGGGAAGCGCAGAACCCTGCTCCCCTCCCCCGCCCACAGAGGCGGCACTCTCCGACCGGCAGAGAGGAGGAAACAACAAACCAAAACGGCCCACAAGAACAAACGACGCAGCAAGCGGGACTGTGAGCGGAAAGGAACTATTGCAGCCACCACACCCCGTGAACGGGAGCTGAGGCGAACCCTGCAGGATTCGCCAAGGCGGCGAGCGAACGGCTCCGGGCGCCATTAGAGAAGAACAAAGACCCCGGGAGACGCGCACACAGCCCGGGCTGCCGGTAAGCTGGCGCTGAAACGCGGCTCGCTCGGCGCACTTGAAAAGCAAGTGCAGACCTGGATCGCGGCTGCCCAGGTCCCCGCGCCTGCGACCTAGGCTTGAGGGGAGACGACCTAGGCTTGCGGGGAGACGCGCGCAGGTCCTCACTGAGGTGAAGGTCCCTCCCTGAGTGAGCAGGAACCAGGCGCCCAGGCACGGGAGCGGTGCAAAAGGCGCCATTCCCGCGCCACTGAACTGGGCTACAGCCCGCGTCCTGGAACTGAGGGCTTCGAACTGAGACCCGGGGCACGAAAATTCGGGGCGTGGGTTCTCCACGACGGTGGGGCACAAGGCAGACACAGCACCCCAAAGCTGTTGAGGTGTACCCTACCATTCCCGCTCTGTTCTCTGTCCCACGGGGTGGGGGGAGGCGAAAAACAGCCCCCCAAGGACAATAGGAGAGATCTCTGGCGCCACCTAGCGACCAGGAAAAAAAAAGTCACTAACACCCTATAAAACAGGACATTTCTTAAGACTGCTTGAAAAGGGCAGAAGGTTTCTGGAGGACCCAGTGGCCAGCCGGGAAGTTATTCCACGCCAGGCCCCTTCCGACCAGCAGTCTGAGCCCACAGAGGGAGCAGGCACCCACGTCCGGGGCAGACCGGGTGCGCAGAAGAGTGTGCCTGAAACCGGAGGCGCAGGGACTGCATCCCGCTTCGCCATTTGAGAACAGGGACATTTCTTCAGTAAAAACTGCCTAAAACCAGCAGAAAGCTCCCCCAGAAGACAGAGATGGCTCCTGGAAGAGCCAGAGGGGAGCGGAGAAGTTCACCCAAGATGTCAGTCAGTCCGAGCAACACAGTGTCCCAACGCATACGACAAATTAGAAAACAGACAGTAGGGAGTAGAAGAACCACACGCAACCTAAAAACTCCTCAGGAAAGAAGCACACCACAAAAAGAAAACCACTCCCCAGATTGCAACGACAGCAACTTGGAAGAACTTCTGAGCCTTCCAGAAAGAGAATTTAAAATTGCCATGATTAAAAAAGTGATAGATCAGAAGAAGGAAATTGAGTCCCTAAAGAGGGAAGTAAGAGAAATGCAGGAGATCAAAGAATTAATGGAGGAACTAAAGAACTCTGGGAAAAGCAATGAAAGCAGAATAGATGAAATGGAAGAACGAATAAGTAATCTTGAAGACACAGAAATAAAAAGAACCAAAACAGAAAAGGAAAGAGAAGTACGAAGGAAAAAGAATGAAGAAAGACTTCGGGAACTATCTGACTCCATGAGGAAAGGAAATATAAGAGTTATAGGAATTCCAGAAGGAGAGGAGAGAGATGTAGGAACAGAGAAAATATTCATGGATATAATTGAAGAGAACTTCCCAAATGAGAAGAAGGAGCTGAAAATTGATATACAAGAAGCAAGAAGAACACCAAACTTCCACGACGAAAGGAAAAACACAGCAAGACACATAATAGTAAAGCTCCCAAGAATCCAGGACAAGGAAAAAATAATGAAGCTGACAAGAGGGAAGAAACAGATAACATTCAAAGGAAAACCAATCAGGCTGACATCAGACTTCTCTGAAGAAACACTACGGGCAAGGAGAGAGTGGAGGGACATAGTCAACAGACTCCAAGAAAACAGATGCCAACCAAGAATACTCTATCCCGCAAAGCTCTCTTTCCTCCATGAAGAAAGAATATGGACCTTCCCAGACAAAGAGAAACTCCGGAATTTCATTGCGACTAAACCCCCACTCCAAAAAATACTACAAGGAATCCTAAAGCCAGAACCTCAGAGGGACGAATAACAACGAAAGAAGACCAAAAAAAAAAAAAGTTATTAAAAGAATAAATAAATAAAATCAAAGGAAAGACAAACATAATGGCAAATACAGATGCTAACATATCAATATTAACTCTAAATGTAAATGGACTAAACTCTTCAATAAAAAGACACAGAGTTGCAGCCTGGATTAAGAAACAAAACCCAACCTTTTGCTGTCTCCAGGAAACACATTTAGCTACAAAAGATAAAAATAGGCTCAAAGTCAAAGGATGGAAAACAATCCTACAAGCAAATGGGCCAAAAAAGAAAGCAGGAACAGCTATACTTATATCAGATAAAACAGACTTCAAACTCAAAAAAATAAAAAGAGACCCCAATGGTCACTACATTATGATTAAGGGGACAATACTTCAAGAAGAAATAACACTCATTAACATATACTCACCAAACGAAAGAGCACCAAAATATATCAGACAACTGTTGTCCTCTCTGAAAACAGACATCAGAGAAAACACATACGTCGTGGGAGACTTCAACACACCACTATCAACAATGGATAGATCAACAAGACAAAAAATAAGTAAAGAAACTAAAGCTCTAAATAAGGACCTAGAGCATTTGGGCTTAACAGACATCTATAGAACACTAAACCCAAAAAAAACGGAGTACACATTTTTCTCAAGCGCACACGGATCATTCTCCAGGATCGATCACATACTGGGGCACAAGACAAACATCAACAGATACACCAAGATTGAAATCATACCAACCATCTTTTCTGACCACGAAGGCATCAAACTAGAAATAAATCATAAAAAGAAGGCAAGGAACTATCCTACCTCATGGAGATTAAAAGCCACACTACTGGAAGACCACTGGACTAACGAGGAGATCAAAGAAGAAATTAAAAAATTCTTTGAATTGAATGACAAGGAGGACACCAATATCCTAAATGTATGGGATGCAGCAAAAGCAGTAATAAGAGGAAAATATATAGCAATAGAAGCTCACATCAAAAAACAAGAAAGAACTCAAAGAAACAACCTAATCTCGAAGCTCAAAGATCTAGAAAAAGAACAACAAAAAAACCCAGAACCAGTAGAAGAAAAGAAATAATAAAAACCAAAGCAGAAATAAATGAAATTGAAACTAAAAAAACAATCCAAAAGATCAATGAAACCAAGAGCTGGTTCTTTGAAAAAATAAATAAAATAGACAAACCCCTAGCCAGGCTCACAAAGGAAAAAAGGGAGAAAGCACAAATACACAGAATCATAAATGAAAGAGGAGAAATCACAACGGACACAGCAGAAATCAAAAGAATAATCAGTAACTACTATGAACAGTTATATGGAAACAAGTTCAACAATCTAGAGGAGATGGACAAATTCCTACAACTCTACAATCACCCAAAGCTAGATAAAGAAGAAATAGAACACCTAAACAGACCAATTACAAGCAGCGAAATTGAAATGGTAATTAAAAACCTCCCCAAAAACAAAAGCCCAGGACCTGATGGATTTACAAATGAATTCTACCAAACATTCAGAGACGAATTAGTGCCTATCCTTCACAAACTCTTCCAAAAAATTGAGAAGGAAGGGACAATACCAAACACGTTCTATGAAGCCAATATTACACTAATACCAAAACCGAATAAGGACAACACAAAAAAGGAAAACTATAGGCCAATCTCCCTAATGAACACTGATGCAAAAATCCTCAATAAAATTTTAGCTATCAGAATCCAACAATGTATCCATAAGATAATTCACCACGACCAAGTTGGATTCATTCCAGGGGCACAAGGATGGTTTAACATCCGAAAATCAATCAACGTTATCCAACACATCAACAAAAAGAAATATAAAAACCATATGATAATATCAATAGATGCTGAGAAAGCTTTCGACAAAGTGCAACACCCATTCATGATAAAAGCCCTTGAAATTCTTGGGATACAAGGAACATACCTCAACATCATAAAGGCCATCTATGACAAGCCAACAGCCAGTATCATTCTCAATGGTGAAAAGCTGAAAGCAATTCCATTAAGATCTGGAACAAGACAAGGATGTCCACTCTCACCACTGCTTTTCAATATAATACTGGAAGTCCTAGCCAGAGCAATAAGACAAGAGAAAGACATCCAAGGAATCCAAATAGGAAAAGAAGAAGTCAAACTATCACTATTTGCAGATGATATGATAATATACATAGAGAACCCCAAAATCTCCACAGAAAAACTAATTCAACTCATCAATCAATTCAGTAAAGTGGCAGGATACAAAATCAACACGCAAAAGTCAGTAGCCTTCCTATACACAAACAATAAATCTGAAGAAGAAGAAATCAAAAAAACCACCCCTTTTATTATCGAAACAAAAAAAAATCAAATATTTGGGAATAAATCTAACAAAAGAGGTAAAGGACCTATACAAAGAAAACTATAAAACACTGTTAAAAGAAATAGAAGAAGACACAAAGAAATGGAAAGACATCCCCTGCTCATGGATTGGAAGAATAAACATTATTAAAATGGCCATCCTACCAAAAGCAATATACAGATTCAATGCTATTCCAATCAAAATCTCAATGGCATTCTTCAAAGAAATAGAACAATTATTGATGAAATTCATATGGAATCACCAAAAACCCCGAATAGCCAAAGCTCTACTGAAAAAAAAAGAAGGAAATGGAGGCATCACACTCCCAGACTTCAAACTATACTACAAAGCCATAATCATCAAAACTGCATGGTATTGGAACAAGAACAGACATACAGACCAATGGAATCGAATAGAAAATCCAGAAATAAACCCACAGATTTATGGTCAACTAATCTTTGACAAAGGAGCAAAGACTATGCATTGGAGCAAAGAAAGTTTGTTCAATAAATGGTGCTGGGAAAACTGGGTCGCTACATGCAAAAGAATGAAGCTTGACCACTACCTCACACCGTACACAAAAATCAACTCAAAATGGATTAAAGAACTAGACATAAGACCTGAAACCATAAAATACATAGAAGGAAATATAGGCGAAACACTACGGGATTTGCACATCAAAGACATCTTTACAGACACATCACCCAAAGCAGTGATAGTGAAGAGAAAGATAAACAGCTGGGACTACATCAAATTAAAGAGCTTCTGCACAGCAAAAGAGACAATAACAAAAACAAAGAGAAACCCCACCAACTGGGAGAACATTTTTGCACCCAACACTAATGATAAAGGACTGATCACAAAAATCTGCAAAGAGCTGATGAGACTCAACAACAACAAAGAAAATAATCCAGTCAAAAAATGGGCAGAAGAGCTAAAAAGAAACTTCTCTGAAGAGGAAATGCAAATGGCCAACAGACATATGAAAAACTGTTCAACATCACTTGTAATCAGGGAAATGCAAATCAAAACTACCATGAGATACCATCTCACACCAGTGAGAATGGCACATATTAAAAAAACTAGCAACAACAAATGTTGGCGAGGATGTGGAGAAAAAGGAACTCTTGTGCACTGTTGGTGGGAGTGCAAACTGGTCCAACCACTATGGAGAGCTGTGTGGAGATTTCTGGACCTACTAAACATAGAGCTTCCATATGATCCAGCAATTCCACTCCTAGGTATTTACCCAAAGGACACAGAAACATCAATTCCAAAGAGCACCTGCACTCCTATGTTTATAGCAGCACTGTTTACAATAGCTAAGCTTTGGAAACAGCCCAAATGCCCAAAAATAGATGACTGGATCAAGAAGATGTGGTACATATATACCATGGAATATTACTCAGCATTCAAAAAAGATAAACACATGCAATTTGCAGCAACATGGATGGCACTGGAAGGGATCATGCTCAGCGAAATAAGCCAAAAAGAAAAAGAAAAATACCGGATGGTCTCACTCATAGCAGGAATCTAGAAAACTTAAATAAGGGACCAGGAAAATGAATATAAGAAAGTGAAAATCAAAATCAACAAAAAACTATGAACCAGAGACACTTTTTGGGGGTGGGGGGCGGGAGGGGAAGGATTGGGGTCAGAATGGGGCGTTTGCAATTGTATGGGGGAATATAAAAATAAAATTTAATATTTAAAAAAAAAAAAAATGTCCTTAGGACTTGGCATCATAAAAAAAAAAAAAAAAAAAAAATAAATCATACATTCTGAATGCACAGACTTTTCAGAAACCAGAAGAGGGAATCTCAAGGTCTTCCTGAAAGAGTCAGAGACATTTTTCAGGAGGTAATGACTACAGTGAGACTTAAGCCACTTTACATACTAATAATTTATTAGATGCATATAATGAGGAAAAGGCGTCCTGGGAATAGGGAAGAGTCTAGGCAAAGTTTAGAGGCATGAAGTAGTGGAGTATTTAGGAAACAGCCAATGGTTTTGTAAGGCTGAGCTGTAGGATGCAAAGGGGAGAAGAGAGAGCAATGAGCATAGAAAAATAGTGGCAAGTTCAGGAAATGACCTTTACAACCTCCATGGAAATTTGGAATATTTATCCTGTAAAAAATGGGATTCCACTAAAGGAGAAGGCTGGTAGGATTATGGAGAAAGAATTAGATCAGAATAAACCTGGAGGCAAGGAAACCAGGTAGGAAACTGTCGCAATAGTATATGTGAGAAATGAGAACCTGAAATGAGGTCCCATTCATGGGAAAAGAGGGATATAGTGATCAGAACAGAGGAAAAACTCAGTGAAATGCTCAGTTGCCTTTCAGGATTGCAATCTATAACATTTATTCCAGACCCCTGAGAATTAATCTCTCACTTCAATTAGTACTTGTCACCATCTGAATGCCCTATATTTCACCAGTTTACTCGCTTAATGTTTATCCACCTCTCTAGAGTGTAAGCTCCCTGAGAGTCAGAAATTGAATCTGGTTCTATCTATGTCTTACAGGGCATGGCACATAGCAGGTACAGAAGTATGCTATCATTAGTAGAAGGGGGTAAACTTATTCTTTATTGTTAAAATTCATCTAACAAAATAATGGTATAAGGTAAATGTTTTTCTTCTAGATCAGGAACAAGAAAAGGAAAAAAAAGGCATTCAAAGTTGAAAGAAAAAGTAATATTGTTTATATTTACTGATCATCTATGTAGAAAATACTACAGAATTTACAAAACTACTAGAACTAAAAAGTTACCTTAGCAATGTTGCAGGTTATAAGATCAATATAAAAAATCAATTTCATTTCTATATACTAGCAACAAAGAATTGGAGATTATTATAAACAAATTATTACTTATAATAATATCAGAAATGTGAACTAATTAGAGACGACTCTGACAAGGAAGTACAAGCTCTATATACTGCACATTACAAAACATCGCTGAGAGAAATTTTTACATCTAAATAAATAGAGGGATACCCTGACTTCTTGGGTTGGAAAACTAAGTATTAGTAAGTTGTCAATTCTCCCCCAAAGTGAGTTTCTTGTAGGCATCATATGGTAGGGTCTTGTCTATTTATTCAATCTGCCAACTTCAGCCTTTTAATTTCAGGGTTTAGTCCACTTAATGTGATTTCCTGATTTGACTAGATTCAAGTCTATCATGCTGTTGTTTTCTATTCTTTCCATCTGTTGAATATTCTCTGTTCCCTCTTTTTATGCCTTCTTTGAGTTTTTTTTTTGGTTACTTTTTATTCCTTTTAATATCATCTTAGCTGAAACTCTTTGCTTTGTTATAGTGTGTTTCACACGTTGTTTAAGAACTTTATAATGGATACATTCATTTTTGCCCTCCATGGTTTTGCACTTTTTTTGTCATACATTCTTTTTTACCTTTCTGTATGCTATTATTATTTTTGTTTTGTTTAAAGAGCAATTTTTTAAAGAGAGATTTATATAAGAAATTTTAAAAATGTGTTTATCTAAATTACAACCTTTTTTAGTGCCCGTTATTCTTCTATGTAGATTTTGATTTCCATTGGGTTTCCTTTTCCCTTCTGCCAAAAGGGTTTGCTTTAACATTTATTGTAATGTGAATTTGCTGGTGACAAATTCTTTCTTTTTATGTATATCTGATAATGTATACATATGTATATAGGTCTTCATCTCTATAAGGTATTTTACTGAGTATAGAATGCTTTGATGACAGTTTTTTCATCTTTAAAGGCGTTGCTCACTGTCATCTTACTTGCATTGTTTCTGATGAAAAACTACTGCCTTTTATTTTCTTTGTTGCAGTTTTTCTGTATATAATGTGTTTTTTTTTTTAATAAATGCTTTTCAACTTTTCTCTTCATCACTGATTCTGGACAGTTTGTTATGATATTCCCTGATTTGGCTTTCCCTGTGTTTCCCATGCTTTGGGTTTCAATTCTTTGCCATTCCCTTATCTACTCTTATTGTAGACTCCAATTATATGAATACTGGACTGCCTAAAGTTTCTTTGCTGAAGCCCCCCCTTTTTTTATTCTCCTTTTGTTTAATAAGGCATAAAGCCTACTGCTATTTCTCAAAGTTCCTTAAAATTTCTTTCTGCAATGTTTAATCTGTCATTAACTCCATTCAGTATAGTTTTATCTCAGAAATTGTAGTTTTTGTCACTAGAATTTCAATTTGAGTGTTTTAAATAAGTCCCTTGTTTTGTAGTTCAGTAGTTGACCACCTATAATTCAATTTTAAAAATTATTTGAACTTCCTTATCTTTTAATTTTAACATCAGTCTCAATTCTGGATTGGTTTAGTTGGTTATTTCTTCTTATTATTGGTCATATTTTCTGCTTTCTTTCATAACTGGTAATTTTTACTGGATGTCGTGCTTTGTAAACTTTACTTTGTTGAGTACTGACTATTTTTGCTTTCCTGTAAATATTCCTGAGCTTTGTTCTGGGATGCAGTTAAATTGCTTATAAACAGTTTGCTCCTTTTGGGTCTAGTTTTTGAGATTTGTTAGGTGGAACCAGAGCTGTGTTTAGTCTAGGGTGAACTATTCTTTATTACTGAGAAAAGAGTCTTCTGAGTACTACTCTACCCAATGCCCCATGAATTATGAGGTATTCAGTCTGACTGGTGGAAATAACCACTATTCATGGTAATTTCCCTCTATTTTGAGGGGGGGGGCATTATCTTCCACATTGGGTAGTTTCTTCACATTTGTTATTTGACAGAATTCTTGTGCATACTCAAGGGGGACACACTATAGTCTATTTTACTTTGTCCTGCAAACTCTGGTTGTATTGATAACAGGATTCATCCTCATCTTTTCTTCAGATGTCCACTGGACTCATGTGCCATGACTCCCTGCATGGAGGGTTAAAAATTCTTATAAGGTAGTAAGCTTTTATAAAGACTTGCTTTTATAAAGACTTGCATTTACTTTTATAAAGTAAGCTTTTATAAAGGTAGTTATTTGTTTCCCATCGTTTGGATGGGAAATGTTTTTTGTTGCCTAATGTGCTATGTTTTCAAAATTGTTGTTGTACATTTTGTGCATTATTTTGGTTTTTCCAGCAAAAGAATATGTAGGTCTGGTCTCCACTACCACATCTTAGCCAATAGTGGAATATATCGATCTTTACAATATCAAATACTATATTTGACCTTTCATTTGTAGAATATTTGCAAAGATCTTTGAGGGCAGAAACTGAATTGAATTAATCTTTGTAACCCCGGATGACTGACATAGGACTTTGCATGGAGTGGGTGTTCGGTAAATGGTCAGTAAATTGAATTGCAGTAGGACAACAAGTGAAGTTTCCCCAAAGGAATATTTTTGGCCATTGGTAAGAAAGAAATACCTAACTAAGTGATCAATAATGGAAACTTTTAAAAGTAGTATTCTTTTTATTATGAGAACTACTCAAGCAGAGTGGGGGCGCTCATTTTCTGGGAATCACCATTTCTATATTGTCTAGCACAATTTCAGCTTTTCTTCAACACCTTTTAATCTTATCCCTTGCCAAATGTGAGATATTATAAAAATAATTATTAAGGACTTTCTCTAGATTAATTATTAATTGTGAATGGCTGTCTCTCTAGATTAATTCTAAAAATTAAATTCCCTGCCAAACTCTTCTGCTATACTCTCTATTATCTATAGAATATCTGCTATACTCTCTATTATATAACAAGGAAGCTTGGATACTATTGTCCCGAATTGACTGAATGGAAAATGGAAATACATGAAGTTTAGGGGATTTGTTTTCAGTTACACAGTCAACTATACAATGGAGCCGAGAACCCAGGTCCTTAAATGCAAGACAGCATTCTTTCCCTTTGACTAGGCAACCTCAGGATTTAAAAGGTTTAAAAAGTCCAATTGTTATTTTTTTTTAAATATGGTTTTATAAAGTAGGCAAGAACAAAGATAGTAGAACAACTGTAGAACTCAGATAATGTAGCATGTGTTTCCATCATAGAAAGTAAGAGTGAAATCAGAGTTGTTCTGCAACCGAGAATAAACAATAAGAAAATGGAGTAGGTGTCCCCAAGGCCTTGATAATCTGAAGAATCTAGGCAAGCATTGAATTAAACCGAACAAGCAGGAGTTCAGGGGAGCTAGACAGTTTTCAAAATAAATAAAACACATCTAGTAACACAAGCTTATTTTAGATAACAGAGTTTTTGGATAAAGGAGTTTTAGATAATTGGGGCTTCACAACACAAGCCAGCATAAGGGACATGGAGCGGAAAGAACTAATGATAAGATTCAAATAATAGGGAAGCTGGTACCTCTGGCCACATCCTGTTTGGCTTGAGATGCTTACATTTTCAAAATTCAGCAAGGTAAAGAGGTACAAAGATAGAAACTATTGAGCAACAATGGCCTATGTCATTCAATGACAAAATAGTGTTGCAATTTGTGAATGCCTTAAGAAGGCAGAACAGAGTAAAAGCTATAATGCATAAGACCTGGAGCATCCTCTTATTATGGAGATGCAGAGTAAAGGGAAGGTCAGTGAAGGGAGGACAGGACTGAGGAACTTTATCAGGGTAACAGAATTAGCATTTAAACTCAGGTGCTCTCGCATAGTAGAAGAGAAATGGGAGGTAGAACAAAAGGACAACACATCCTGGATTACTGAGCAGGAATTGCTAAGAACAGTGGACCCTGTCCACTATCTCCTCTGCCACCTAGCTCCAAGATCTTAAGCCCCCTCACTATCCAGCTGAAACACTATGACTTGAGACCTCATAGAGGAAAGGCCCTGGAAATGGGGACCAGAGGGGAAAAAGGGATCTATGAGCCATGAAGGAGGAGTAGAGATGGTCAACTCAAGAAAAAAAAAGGGGGGGAGTGAGTCCTCACCTAACTGGAACATAGTGGGAAGAGGCTGAGTCTCTCTATCTGACTTCTTTTATGACCTTTGCAATGTGACATTCCTGCCGTGGAATGTAAGAGGGAAGGCAGTGAGAACATTAGATCATTTTTGTGGGAAAGGTATTTCCTTTTTTATTGTCTTTCCACATTTTGAATAAAGCTAGAGAAAACCCCATTTTGGTGCCAGTTTCCCTTGAACACCTCTACAATTTTCCCTCATTCCCCACCTCTTTTCCTTAAGGAAGAATGAACAGGCTTCAGCCTGAGAGCCCTGGATGGCAACTGTAGTTAGCTGGAATTCGATCATGCTGTTTTGTTTTCATACTATTTACTTCTTTTGGTGGCAAGTGATCTGGTTTTAAATTTATAGTAGTTTTTTTTTTTTTTTAAGAAATTAGGAAATAGAATTTACTGTACTAAAATTCAAGCTGAGTGATTTGAAACTAATTATTAAATAAAATTCTTTATTGACCTAAATGTCAAGAAGATGGCATTTGACTGGGAATCAAAATGTCTGGTCTGGGAATCAGGAATCAACCATGAACATGCAGTGTGACTTGGGATCATAGTGATTTACTTTTCTTCTTGTTCAATTAAAGACATATAACTGCCAGCCACAACTTAGCATGAGATGTCCAAAGTTTTAAAAACATATTTAGTTACTGAAGTTCTAGTCAAAAGTAATGAAATAAGATGCATTAGTGAGTCTGTTACAGGGCAGGGAGAGAGGTCCCCCAGAAAACCCAAACCTACCTTCTCTAAAGAGGTTCTGCCATCTGCCGCATCAAGACAAAACGTATAGAACTGTAATAGAAAGGAACTTTAGTACAATTAGTATGTAATACAGTACAGGCAAAGAATATAGTTTTTAAATTAAGCTCCCAAAATTACCCATACCCTCGTGGGTAAATGTTCCGCCAGACAGGATTGGTTCAAAGCAAGGCCCAAAAGCCTGCACAAGTCTAAAGCACCTCCTGGCAGAGACCCATAGAAAAGTATCAAAAACACCAGAAAAGTCAGAAAAGAGCAAAATCAAAATCAAGATAAAAGCTGCCATTGTTAACCTCCCCATGGGTCTGTCACCCATGTCTGTTTCAACGAGGCCACGACCAAAAAGAGTGCAGCTTCTTCACATGTCTTTCTGCTCCATGTGCCTCCACCAGTTCTCCTTCTGGCTCTCCATCCTGCTTCCTTCCTGCTTCATCTCCTCTTCAGCATCTTCTCCTCCCTGCTCAGCTTCACCCTCTTTTGGGTGGGCAGGGAACCTGGAATCTCCCTTTTCCCTAGGGACCACCCTCTCACAAGTCCATGACAACTTAACACATATATAAGCTCAGAAAGTGAACGGTCATGTGAAGACTCCCATCCTAAAAGAGACTCTTGGAGGTCAACCTTCCAGGTAGATTATTTTCAAGGGATCTTTGAAAATGCTGTGCCAAGTATTCAATCTGCCAGCAAAAGCAATGATCTGATAAGGAAGAATAGTGATAGATTATTGCATTGAAATCTCATTTTCTTTATCTCTACCCCACCTATCAAGTAGGTAGCCTGGAATGAATCTACTTGAAACAGAGGTCAGCTGCCAAGTATAACCATTTCCCTTGTCACCTAAAGCCCTCTCTCCCAAGTAAAATGCCCTCATCAAAAGTTTTACAATAATTTCTTTGAAGGGCAAAGGCATTGAGGCCTTAGCTAGGTGAGATGAGCAAGAGGAATAGCTGGTTGGCTTTGCTTCTTCTACTCTTGGTCCTGAAGCGAGATACTACCCTCCCCACTCCAAGTTTCTCCCAGTTTGTCTGCTCAAAGAATTTCCTATCTCACAGATCCCCCTGAGGGTATCACCTCTCTGCATTCTAGAGAGAACAATAGGGGTTAGAATAGATGATTTCAAACTGACAGCCTGGGTTCAAATTTCAACTCCCCTAGGGAGTTTTCATTTTATTTAAATGTTCACATTTATCTAGCACAATAGCTCACTGAGGTAGGTTCAGTTTCAGGGCCTTTGCGGTTGCTACAAAACCTTTGTGTGAATTAGAAAAGCACAAACCCCTTTCCCTAAACCATACCTTATACACACTGACACACTCTGGCTTCATGAATCACAAAAAGACACCCCATCCTGAAGGTCAGTACAGTCTCCCAATCTAGGGGCCTGGCAAGCAAAGGAGGAAGATTTAGCACCCACCTGCCCTCTACTGGATGCTGTTGTCAAGGGCTCACCCTACCAACTACACAGCAGCCTGACCTTTCATGATCACCACTTTCTAGCCAGAGGAGGTTAAATATCTGTGTGTTTAAAGATCACCCTGCTGTTTTCTAGAATCTGGATTGGAGGCGGATGAGGTTGGATGCATGGAGTCGTTGGAAGCCGATGGCAGCTGTCCAGTGAGAGACATCGACATTTGGGTTGAAGCGAGGTGGATGGTGTGAAGAGCACAGAGTGCTGGGAAGTTTAGGAGGCAGACCAGACAGGTCTGTGGGCTGCCACCAGGAAGTGAGGGATGATGATGATATTAACAAGGCGATTGACTGAGGTCTTGTTTGTGCCTGGCACTAAGTTATTTATACAAGGGCTTTGAACCAGAAATATTGACTATATTCATTCCTGCATGGTTGCCACAGATCAAAGATAACATCAAGTGCCCAGCCCATGTTGATCTCACATAAATGGTGAATACTAGTTTAATTATTTATTTAATTAGTACTTAATAATTAATTAAGTTAAATATTATTGAGCAGTCAGTATTTGAAAATCTTCTGTTAGCTTTGAGAGAGCACTTATATCACTTACTGAACATCAGATTAGATTCCTTGTGTAACTTTTAAAGGGAACAGATGCTCGATCCCACCTCCATTCCATTGGTTTGAGGTAACAGTCTTGGCATCAATGTTTTGAAAGTTCCCCAGATAGCCAGGGCTGAGAGCCCCTGAGTTAAAAGAAGAGTCTTTGGCATCAGGCAAGTCAAGTTAAACCCTGGTTCTGCTCTCCATCGTGTGGTTTCATCTAAGTCTCAGATTTCTGTGTGTCAAAGGAAGATCATCGGACAACCCTGTGCAGGTTATTTGAGGATGAAATGAGGGGTTGTCTGTATGGCACCACACGGACGTCTCTATGCATGCCAACCTTGGCATGGTGCCTGGTGCCTAATGTGGGTCCAATAAAATGTGATTGCATGACCGTGGGGTCACGAAGCAAAGAGACCTGTGGGGCCGTAGGCCAGGGCTGAGAGTGCCACATCCATCACCTTGTTTAATGCTGGTCCAAAATGTGATTGTCTCTCACAGATGCAGAAAATCAGGCCCAGGGAGTAAATTGTCTTCCCAAGGGCACCCAGAGGAGAGCTGGGATTAGAGTTTCCTCTGCGTTTTTTTGCTCTACACCACAAATCACATATTCAGGCTACGGCTTGTAACTCTGGAGAAAGTCTTGGTACAGAAGCGATGGATCCAGGGGAAAAGCACTCATCTGTCCAGCTTTGCCTACCGGCCTGAGCCACACAGCACAGACAGGAATAAGTTCTCTGCCAGCTGGGGTGACTCAGAGCCTCTAGAATGAGTGCTTAGTGATGAGTAGTAGGCAAGGAGGGAAGTGAGAGGAGAGGACTTAGGCAAGTGGTCAGGGCTAGAGGTTGCTTATTGCAGGGTGAGAAGAGAATCACAGAGTGCAGGGCCAGGACAATGACATGACATATGGGAGCCAGTAGTAGGTGGAAGACAGTAAATATTGGGTAAACGTTACTTTTTTCTCAATCAGAGAGGCCTCCTTCTCCTAAGATAAGGGCAGTACTCCATCCTCTTCTGTGGGACACGTCTGTTGGCTTGTCTGCCCATCCTTCACCTCTCTGACAATTGTGCCTGAACAGGGTGGACCCCAGGAAAAGGGGAGGTTCCAGGTTTCCTGCCCCCACCCCCCAAGAGAGGGTGGAGCTGAGCCGGGAGAGAAGAAGCTGGAGAGGAAAGCAAGCAGGATTAGTAGAAAAGAGACCTGGAGAAGGTACGTGGAGCAAAGAAACATGTGAAGAAGCTGCCTTTGCTTCTTGGTCCTGGACTGGTTGAAATAGATGTGGGTGAGAGACCCATGGGGCGGTTAACGATGGCAGCTTTCATCTTGATTTTGATTTTTCTCTTTTCTTCCCAGACTTGTCTGGCTGTTTCTGACCCTTTTCGATGGGTCCTCACAGGAAGGCATTTTAGACTGTGGCAGGTTTTTGGGCCTTGCTTTGGGCCACCCCTGTCTGGTGGGACATTTGCTCCCGAGGGATGGGTAACATTGGTGCTTATTTTAAAAACCATATACGTTGTCTTTTCTGTATTGCACACTAATTGTATTAAAGTTCCTTTCCGGGCCTTCCTGGTGGTGCAGCAGTTGAGAGCTGGGCTGTGAAGCTGCCCGCAGACTCTGCAGCGCCGGTTCCATCCCCAGCCCCTGGCGGCGAGGGTCCCACATGGCGCGACAGACCTCTCCTGCTGGGCCCGCTGCTCCCCTCAGCAGTGTATTTCGTCAGTCTGCCTGCTCTGTTCCCCGCTCTGGCTCTGGTGAATTCTCTCACCCTCCTGCGCTTCTGACTGTACCCAGTGCTTGTATAAATAAATAAATAAATCTTTTAATAAAATTTTAAAAAAAAGTTCCTTTCCATTAAAGGTCTAATATGTTTTGTCTTGATGCAGTGGCTGGCGGAACCTATTTAAGAGCAGGCAGTTTTGGGGGTTGTGAGGTGCCCCTCTACTTGCCCTGTAACATGTCCTCACCCACATGTTTATGGGATCAGCTATGTCCCCTTTGGTCTTTCAGGGATTGAAAGGGGATATCAGAGAAAAATAGCTGATCTGCGCTAGGAGATTTCAAGTTTGCTTTTCATGCATGTTTGCTTTTATCAAAGCAGGCAATCGGCTACTGTCCAGGTACCTGTGCATTTGGATACTGCATCAGGCCATAGGATGTCCCAAGCCACTGCCTGGGAATGCAGATTCGCATAATAAATTAGAAATCAATGCTAGCAGCTTCCCTGCTAAGTAAAAAAATTATATAGTTTCTCTGCACCACTGCATTAGGCAGATTTTTTTCTTTTCCTGAATATGGAGTAAATCCCAAGTGGTTTAAGCCATGGTGCCTCTCTTTAAACACAACATAAAATCACTACCAAATTTAAGTCAGAAAAAAATTTTGTGTTGTGCTAGGAGATTCTCCTGTCAAAAACTCACACAATTAATACACTAGCGGAATGTGTTGATAATCTCATGCTGCTGGAGTCTTCTCCACTTCAGAATATAGAAACAAAATTGGGTCAGAGCTCCAGTAATAACAGATTTTGCTAAAATATACAGCCCTGCGTTGCAGATATGTTGTAGTCATGGGTGAAAAGTAGAATCACAGTGATGCATGAAATAACTTACTCCTGCAAGTAACACAGGAAGAATTTGTCTCCAGCGTCACTCACTAAGAGAGGGAGAGAAAGAGGGCTCAGACCTGACCAGGCCTGTAGGGAAAAGCATTGTCCTAGAGGTTTCTCCGTTCCCATATGTACACAACTCCGCACACAGGCCCTAGTGCTCTAATCCCCTTTTTTCTCCCAGGCTCCTGGTCTCCACCCTCTTGTCTCCTTACACAAGATCTGGTCTTTTCCATAACAAAAACAGCGATAATGAAAATATTTGGGCAGCCGTCAGCGCCTCTCACACAGTGACCCTGACCTCTAAATCAATTTTCTTTCTTCTTAACCTGACCTTGGCATCCATTCTCCCGGTGTTCAATATTCGTTACAGAATCCTGAACTCTGCTAGACCTTTTCCCCTCCTCCCGCCTATAACCAAGGCAGGCCACAGTGGTGAAGCTCAGGAGAGGAGAGAGAGAGAAAGCTTCTTGACAAAGAAAAATAAGAAGGAGATCAACAAGCACGATGTGTTCTATAGGAGGCTCATTTGCACCAAATGCCATTAGCTCCATTATTTACTCAGGCAACAGTGGAGGCAGCCGTGCTCCCTGCTTGCGTCCGGCCCCTTGGATGACACCATGCATCACCGGCCTGCACAGCCGCTTCGCTTAAACAGTGATATGTAAGGTAGAGCCTGTTACATTTAATCCATCACCCATGGGTTTGCCGAGTGCAGGGACTGGAAAAATTGCGCACATTTCTCCATTGCTGCTTGCATTAATACTAGGAAGGGAGTGAACTGAAAAGAGAAAGTGCCAATTTCAGCACACATGTTAAAAAGAGAAGCAAAGAATAAAAGGAAAGAAAGCATTTCCCAGACTGGGGGGAAGAGGGTGGAGGGTTTTTAAAGAAGACAGCTTCTCAGGACTCTCATGCATTTACTGTGAGAGTAAGCACCCACTGAGACAAGAGTTAGGGGTCATCATACATTTAGGAGGAGAAGTTAGTTGGCAGGGCTATTTTTCTGCAAATTAGTTTTCTCTCAAGGGTAACAGTGGGGGAGGAGCAGAGGAAAATGAATTGGAGTCCTTGAATAATGGCGTATTGTTCAGCTGGTGGCAGGACCTCTGAACTGATGCTCCGAGAAGTTTTCCAGGCCTGCCTTTCAGCCCAGGATGGGAAACCTCTCGCAGCTGTTGACAAGGGTCCTGCAGGGGCAGCAAGGGGACAGTAGCATGGCCCCATGAAACAATGGTCCACAGAGCCCTGGCTCCCTTTGGTTAAAAGGCACAGTCTGCCGGTCATTGCCGTGAGCAGTGAGCTGGACAGGTGGCGGGCAGGATGCTGAGGAGAGGCAGGGTCCAGATTTGTGCTGAGGCAAGCGGCAAGGTGGAAAACAACAATGGGGTGGGTGATGGCAGAGCAGCTTTCCTTGAAGGTATGGTTGGGAGCCGGAGCTGGCTGATATACGAAAAGGCACCAGTTCCTCCAAAAGTGCTTGCATCTCACTGTTTTCAAGTCCAGATTCTGATTGGAATGTTTGGCATCACGTTTGTCCTTCAGATGTTTTTCCCATTCTCACTCTGTCATTTAAAAATGTTGCGTCTTCTGAAGCAGTGTTTCTCAGTTTCTCCTGAAGTGCCCCCAATGGAAGAGTTGCTGACAGTCCAAGTTCAGGGGTGCTGAAGGTAAACCCTGAAAGTGCCCTCCACAAGTGAAAGATTTCTTTGAAGCCTTGTATTTATTTATCTTTTCAAAAAGTCCCTAAAACCGATACATTATACAGTCATTTGAAATAATTAAATATTTAAAAGTAACCTTTTAAATTGCTTTATTGCCTCAATTCTAAGATATCATTCTAAGAAGCAGTTCAGTCTATATCAGAAAAAAAAATGAGAGGACAATCACCAATTTAATACACACTTTAAGTGTGAGAGACATCTTTCCAGATTTCCAAAGCTTAAAGAGTGAATTAGAAAAATCTATGTCATGAAATCAAGGAGATAGTGTAATTATAATCAAGGAAAATGGAAACTCAAGGAAGTAAAACTAGTTTAATCTGTGGCTCCAGACACACTAGGGCACACTCCAGTTTGCAAAGCATTACAGAGGAGGCAGATATTGTAAAGTGATGAAACATAGGTTTACCTGTTTGTAAGCACCTTGTAATAAAATGCTGTGTCACATTCTTTCTCATGCTGTCAAAGAGCAGTGCCGCATCAGCACATAGCAGGTGCTCAATAAATATTTGTTGAATTGAAAGTTGTTGATGGAACTCTGCATTCATTCTCCCCTTTATAGAGCCTACCCAGGGCGGTGAGTGTGGGCAGGGGCGGCTATTCAAGTTGTGTGGCAAGGCTCCCACCTTGGGAGGGCAAAGCAGGACACCGGAGCATGACGTAGGTGGTGCCAGACTTTTGTGGATCTAGGCCCAGGTATCATGGCCCATCTCTGTCACTGTCTGGTTTCATGATCTTGGAAGTTATCTTTTGTGGCAAAAGGAATCATCAAGTCCCAACTTCTCAAAGATCCAGTTTAACAATTTTGCAATATTATATACATGGGTTTTAAAGAATCTTATTTCTCACCAGTCCATAAGGGGTGAAGCTGCTTGAGGGCTGAAGCAAGACGTAAGGTGAGGAAGAGAAGTCAGTTTTCCTCTTGTCTCCACTGAGCCTTCCCTGCTGGAAGGGCAGAGGGGCTTTGCAGGGTGCCCACTGAAGAAGTGGTCGACCTCAGTGCCTTGGCTTTGTTCTGGGAAGAAAAGGTGCAGAACTGACGACATACAAAATATAGTGGAAAACACAGCCAGAACCTCATTAGCAATTCACTGTAGAGTAGGAACTTCACAAGGCAGGTAGGTCATTGTAACCCACCCTTTACCTTTTTTCTTCACCCTACCCCAGTATTCACTTTCTAGTGAGTAGCTCACTTAACACAGGTAATCAAACCTGGTTGAAGTGAGCAGGATCATTTTGAATCAGTGCTGTATCATACTGGCTCAACTTTTTGATGTTGTTAGACTATTTGTTAAAATGACCCAGATTTTAGGATCAAATCAGCAGGAGCAGGAAATGAAAAGAAATAAATGATGATTTCAAATAACAACACACTTTCTTCAGTAAAAAGTAAAGGCAGTGATTCCTAAAATGAAAATGCAGTATTTTACCATTAGAAGAATTCCAAACTTGCAAAAATAGATAAATGAGAGCATCACGTTTTTAAACTATAAAAGGATTTTAATTTCTGCAGTGATTCATCTCGTGGATTCAACTTTCTAAAAAGATTTCAAGTACTATTTAATCCCTTTCCCCCACAAAAAGTCATGTGTCATATTTAAATCCCAATACAGCAAGTCATCAAATAAGATTGCTTTGTTATAACGTCCTGATGTTATAAACAATCCTGACTGACTTCAAATGAAAGTTATTGGAGGGCCTGCTTTCATTCTATCTTGTTTCACTGAAGGTCACAGTTTCCAAGACCCCATCAATGAAGTTAATGAGAACGTACTGTATAAGACATCTGAATATAGCTCAGTACAGATAAAACACAGAGCACCTATACTGTTGACATAAGATCTCTTTTTTGAAGTGTGGCAGCTTTGAAATTCTATATTTACTCACTCTATTATATTTACTCTTTCAAAAAAATATCGATCAAATCCTAATATACAGCAGGCATAGTGCTAGTCCTGAGGATATATTCTGATCTCCTGTACTTTTCTCTCATCTTCAGGGATTCCGTCCTTTCTGTGTCTGCAGTGCTGGGTGAAACCCTGGAGGTGATTATATTAGGATGACAAGCAATGCCCTTCAAGAAAAACATTGAAGTTGAAGCTATGGTAAAGAGGCAAAATGAACTTTAAGTCAGAGGCTGAGGAACTTTACTGGTGGAGCTTAGCCTAAAGCAGTGGTTCCTGAAGCTTGGCCCTGACTGTGGTCATCACCTGTGAATTTGTTAGAACTGCCACATCCCTGGGGAGCTGGTCCTGACCTACAGAAACAGAATCTCTGGGGATGGGATTCAAGAAATTGTGTTTCATTGATACTCCAGGTGCTTTTATTAAGCATGGTGAAGTGTGAGAACCACTGTCCTGAAATGAATCAGGCTTCACCTGAGCAAAGGCCTTTTAGTGTCTTCTTTCAAACCCTTAACCATTTTGCTTACTGAGTTCTATCATGGGCCTGTGCTATCTGTAGTTTCATACAGGCATCTCCCAACCAAGTCATTTACCCAAAGTTCCAACTCAGAGGAAAAATAGCAAATTCTCAGTGATAATCAAAAGGGAAAATATTTGGACAGGTAATTTTAGGAACCAGCTATGGATCACTATGTACAATAATGAAGTTGAGCAATTAGGTTTGGAAAGCCACAGCACAGAAAATAATTAACCCACAAAGTAATCATCTTGTAAGTCCCAAAGCTAATGATTAAAATAAACCTGAAAGAAATGATTGTTTAACTTTTAAGCTGTGCTTGTTTTAGCCACAGTGTACTCCAGGTGTGAGCTCCCGGGAATTCGTCCTGCCTGCCGAGACTGGCTTTAGGACAAGGGCATGTGTCTATTCTTCTGTCTCTGCTTCCCTGGGGAGCACTGATAGAGTAACACAAAATACTACTCCAATGTGGCTCCAGGAGGTTGACGGGGCTGCTCAACCCCGCTTGGCACTGGGGATCACCTAACCCTGGCATTTGGTCTGCAGGTGGGGAGGGCTTCAGCCATATTGAATCCTATATAACCTTGGAGGCTGGGATGCATGCTTCGTTCTTTATGCAGCTTGCTTTGCACTTTCATTGGTGGTTTATTATTGCAAAGCATGGTGCTCCCTTCCCCCACTCCCATCTCTACCCAAAGAAGTGAATTAATAACTAGAAAACGAGAGAGAAATGAGATCTAGAAGGGCCTGAGCTTCTGAATGTCACTGTGAGCAAACAGCAGTGGAGAGAAAAGGTTCCTTTCCATCTTTATGTGCAGTGCTGTCTGTGCATTGACTTGTTTCCTGACACATGAGCCATGGCTTGAAAGGAATTCAGGCCCCAGCAAATTTTGCATTGCGTTTCAATGTGGCCTCTGGGATTGAATAAGGGCAAATCTATTATACTGTTGCCATGGAGACCCTGGCACAACTGCTGATAAAGAGTGTCTGATGTTTGGTAGGCCTCGTAGCATGGTACATACCATTGAAAGGATGGTGTGTGTGTGTGTGTGTGTGTGTGTGTGTGTGTGTAGCATGCATGTATGAATGTGTAAGAGAGCAAGTGTGCCTGTCTGTATGGGAGGAGTGGTTAGGGAAGGTGGAGTGGAGTTCAGGGTGCAGAGGGGGAGCCAGGAAGAGAGGCTGGTTTGGCATATCATGAAGGAATGTTCTATATTTTTACAAAGAATTTGTAAATACTTTCCTGCCTCCAAAAATTAATACTGCCTTCTAAGAATCTACACATTAAACAGATGGGGGCAGCAGAAGATACAGACTTTCCCGTCGGTCTAGTAAAATTAGTCTTTAATTCATCTGAATGAGAATTAAGCTAATACAATAAAAGTGAAAATGCGCTCTTTTGCGTCCTTTGATGAATGCAGCCTCCATTCAGCTCCGGTCTGAGGATCAATAGTGGGCCTGTAAGGATCACCAGCGTTGGCTAAAGCGGGCTAGCAAGATGATGGATTTTAATCATTAGAATGATTTTATAACCACGAAACAAAGGAGGCTGGTTGTCCTTTCACATGCATAATCTCAATTTTGCTGTTATTGATTTTGCCAGTCCTAAATTTGCTTCCTGTCTAGAAGGCAAATCTCAGCCTCCCCAAATTCCACTCCACATTTCTGGTTCTCAGTGATCAATATGGACAACTGGCGTTTTTTTATTGGTGCCCTTTTCCCTACTAGCCCCCAGATCCTGAAAGGGATAGCACATTAAGCCTGAGCTGAGCCTCCTGGTTGGTAGTTTGAGGCGAGGCATCTCCAGCGGAATCACCTACAGTAAGCAAGCTTTAGAGCGAGCGGCTGTAACAATGGGAGGCCGGGCAATCTGCGACAGTTGATAGGATTATTATTATTAGAGAGCGCAAAAAGCTTCTGCTTTCTTTTCTGCTGCTTTGCAGACCTCATAAGGCCTCTCTGTGATTTCTGCATAGTTAATTTGTCAGTTTATAAATTACCACATTATGTTAACGCTGAATGCTTCAAAACACAAATATATGCACAGAGGGCTTGAATATTTGAAGTGTTTTAGTACTATGGGGAAATAATTTTGTTGTCAAGCTGTGGCAGATATAGAACTGCTAGGGGATACATGGCCATTTCATCAGGACTGTGTCGATGATGGCCTGTGAACATCCAAGGGGGAAAATCATCTTTTATCACTATTGTGTACGGTGCCGGTCCAGATGGAGGATAAAACATGCATGAGTTGCCCGCAGCTCTGAAAATAATTATACTCATTTGCCAGAAATGTAGAAAGTGCATCCAACCAAGTTACCACCCATCATAGTGACACTCCGTTTGCATACTGATGAAGTTTAAAGCCAGAGACAATGGTGTTGGTATCAATAGTGAAGGGGGGGCTGGGCACCACCAGTGCCGTAGGATTAATAGCGCCATCATTTTATATTATGCAGCATTTCACTTATGCTGCATATCAAAAGACTACTGCCTCTGAGGTTCACCTCGCTGTTTATAAGATTACAGTTTGCTTTAAGACTCCAAACATTAGCATGGATTCTTTTCAGCTTCCACAAATGAATGCAAAAAATATGTGTGTTCGATAAAGTGCCTAGAACATAATTATGGGTAAATATGTTTGGATGTCATTAGAAGTGCTTGCATGTGTGTATGTGTGCTTGTGAGTGTGGGTGGGTGTATACATACCCATATGCACATGTGTGATTTTTGGAAGACTGCAATGGGACATGAGGAGCTACGAGGTGCATGCTAAGTTCTGGTACTACTGCGGAGTAATTGATGAATGGGTTTTTAAAATGTAGAAAGAGAATGAATACAAGTAGGACCCAAGAGAATAATTCTTTATATTGCAATCAGCTCAGCTTATATGTACTTGCTTTAATTTTAGAAATCAGCAATAAAAAACATAGACTTGGTTATTTAATCCTTACTGCATAAAAGTGAGTGTCTTATAATGACCCTTTAAAATATTACAAATTATTAAATTATTTTGATATTCATGTCAGTTTTAGATGACTATAAAATAATCAGTACAGCCATTACTGGAATATTAGCAGATTTCTTTAAATTTTTGAATCCAGCAAACACATATGAATCAAGAAGAGACACTTTTCTCATGCAACCCTGAATTCTCATAGGTGTTCCTATGGTTTGAAAATAGCCCAATCATGATGTTGTCACAATGCTTATTTTTAAATAATGATTTTAATTAAACTCTCTAAAAAGGAAACAATCCGGTACCTCTTATATGGTCTGTACTCTGATGATTGCACAGTGCAGTTTCCCATTTTACTCTAGTGTCATGGGGGCAAGGAGAACAATTTCCATCTCATCACAGGAGAGAGACACTATACTTCACTCTGCACAAGACTTCAGTGTAATCAGAGGAAGGATTTTACAATATAAAATTACAATAAAATAACCAAAGAAAAGTACAGTTTCAACAGAAGTGATTCAAAGATAACGTAATGTAGGATACTATGGAATATTTTTATATGGTAACAAATATAGATTTTTTCCAACTAACTAGGCCAGTAAATTTTTACAAGCTTTCCAGTTTTACTTCCCTTACAATAATCTTTGAAACATAGAGAAATCAGGGGATCCTCATGCTCAGCAATGAGTGGTCGAGAGAGAGAAGAAGGCTGGGACCCAGTACTTGCACATCAGTGGGTGGCAAGATGTCTGCTTGGTATATTGAGTGCAGAAAGAGGAAGATTTATAAAAATGCTATTTTTGCATTTCCTTTCACATTATATTGTACTGGCTACAATGAGACTACCATTGGGATAACGTTAAAGGCCTTAGGGCAGTCCTAAAACTGTCAACATCCAAAGTCTTCAGAGAAGTTCAGCTAAGGATGAATAAGTCAGACTTCTGAGAAAAACTGGTGATACATTTACTTAAAGTTCAATGAAAAATTAGACCAAATTTCTGATTTTCACAACTACCATTATAGATCAATTTTTACATGCCTCAGTTCTTCACAAACACAAATTTGTCTAATTTCTAAGCCCACACTGATTGCAACATACCACCATGTGCCAGGTCTTCTAGAATCTATTAAAAATACACCAAGAGTTAAGTATCATGAGAAAGGCAGGTAAGTCCTCTTTTTATGAAGATAGTAAGTAAAAAAGAAATAAAAGACAGTATCTGTCAATAAGTGATCTTGATAATTACAATTGGATACAGTCATACACCCTGAAACGGCATTTTGGTCAACAATGGACCACATATATGAAAGTGGTCTCTAGCTATAGCCAAGACATATAATAGGTTATATCATTTAGGTTTGTGTAAGTATATTCTGTGATGTTCACACAATGATGAAATTGCCTAATGATGCATTTCTTAGTATGTATCCCGTCATTAAATGACGCATGACTATATTTGAGTGCTGAGGCTGCTCCCAGTGAAGAAGTAATCAGTGTCTTTGGTGAAAGCACACTTTGGGGAATACATAAATCTGGAAATAATTTTTCCTACATACTACAGGTGAAACACCAAACTGCCTTATTGAATGCAAACAGTTTCTTCTTTTGTTGCCTTAATGGCAGTCTTCATTATATCAGAGAAGATGTTAAGAACTGAAAGAAGGAGCTCTTTCTCTTTCCTCCCTTTCTTCTGAACAATCCCATCCTAAAGTCTTTACATAATGCAGAGTATGGTTAGCATCTTCTCCAAAGAAGGGGAGAAGCCACGGTGGCCCAGAAAGTGTCAGAATCTGGTGGCCTGAGGCTAATGTAGAGTAGAAGGGAAGTCTGGCATAGGGCATCGGAGTCTGAATACGGTAACAAGTGTAGACAAGTAGAGAGTCAGTCCACTGTGGGGAGTTAGAGACCAAATGAGTCTCTATACAGGGTAGGACAAAGTGGCATGAGTCAGAGTCGAAGCAGAATGAAGTGGGAATCACTGTCTCAGGTGGTCCTGCATGGAGGGGTAGACCTCATTTGGACTTGCAGGTTGTCTGTACTGAGAAATGACGGGGTATGGTGGTAGAAACAGTAGATTGACCAAATAAGTAAATATAATAAGAATAATATTCATGGTTGGAGAAGGGAGTTACTAATAAGGCAAGTAATTTTTTACCTTGATGGTACTGGTTTGAAACAGGAGATATCAGTATGACTCATGGTTTTCAATGAATAGATACAAAAATAAATATGTATGTGATGCATTATGCCTAAGATTTATGCAAGAAAGATATCATGAAACTCTAATGAGGAGATTGAATTGCAAGAGAAACTATCAAATAAAATGTTTAAGGTACTTACATATCAATTTTTAGGATTTTCCCATTTGGACTGACTTTAGTAAGTAACCAAACAGCACACAGCCCAGCCTCAATCATCTGGCATACAGAGGGTTATAGATCACACAGATGGTGGGCTCATATGTCCATTCTGGTATGACATTAACCATGTGTGTGGGCAACTGAGCCTTTCTGAGTCCTGACACTCAATAGCTCTGATACCTTTTCTGAATCCTTAACCACTATGTGCTTGGCTTTTCTGTCTATAAAGTAAGGGGCTTGGACCAGGGAATGTCCAAGATGCCAGTGAGTCATCACATTTTTTTTTTATTTTTCTTTCACTGAGGGAGCTGAATAAGCATTAAGGCGTTCATCCAATGGTTAGTTTTAGGCTAATATGTTCTGCCATGATGATGGACTGTGTCCCTGCCAAGATGGATGATTAGCTAATCAGGATACTCCAGATCCTGAGTGGACCTCAGGTCTGGATGGTGTCAAATGACCATATTTAAATGATGAATGAAGTGAAGTGACACACAGAAGATTGCAACTCTGAGCCACCAGACCAGGTTGTTAAAGATAAGACAGCATGAGTCACATCTCCCAGCTCCTATCTTCCTAGAATAAAATCCAGTCTCTCCCTTTCTCTTTCTCTCCTCCCCTCCTCCAATTTGGAAAATGATTAATACCTTTATCTCATTCAGATTACTAGCAATACCACACACGCTACAACAGCTAGTTGTCTATTGATCCATAGAAGCCTTTTTTAAAACATAAATTAAAAAAAAATAATGAAACAATTGCAAACTTACAGGAAAGTTGCAAGTAGAATATGAAGACCTTTTTCCTAAATATTTTGAAATACAATGTGAGTGGGGGCTGAGGATTAGATAGTAGTAATGCACCAAAGTGAATTTTCTGATATTAATGGTTATATAGGAGAATGTCCTATGATGTTTGGGGATGACAAGGCATCAGACTGGCAAATTTTCCCCCTAAATTATAATGTTATTTAAATGAATTAGTATTTGTGGTAAGCAAAAGAGTGCTTCCCACTATACCCAGTACTGAAAAGGAGAAACTAGAATGAATCTTCCCATGCTGGTTTGGAATTGAAGAAAAATGTGTGACTTCTGGCTTTCAAAAGAAAGAAAGAAAGAAAGAAAGAAATTTAAATGTAGCCTATCTTGCTTAGTTCTATCCACTGTAGTGATGAGTAGCCACATAGCCACATAGTGCTGAGTATACAAAATGCTCAGATCTTAGACTCTAATACCATTTTGCACTAAGGATCTAGGACACGTTGGACAAATGACTGGTTCCAGGTTGAGGCAAAGAAAGAACAAGATGAGCCCAAAACACCTGTCACAAGGAGGAAAGTGCTCAGTGATGATGGGGATAAACCGAGACAGTTGTGGGGGATGTTACTGGCAAAAATGGTGACAATTTAAACACTGAAGTAAATAAATTGAAAGGTAATAATCTATGAATAAAGAGGTTATCGTGAGTCCTTATGGAAATTTAAAAAAAAGAAAAATGAATTGAAAATTGGATGAGGAACAGTACATTTTCCTCCTTTCAAAATACTTATAAAGTAGGAAGAGAAAAAAGTAGCTTTACAGTGGAAAGTCTTTATAATTACACCTTAATCAAGCTATCCAAGTGGATATGATCAATAGTGACTCAATAAAAACTGTACAATGTTTAATAAAATGTATTGAATACAACACAGCATGCCTTCATCATTTGTATGTTATTTCTAAATATTTCTGAACAAAATGAGGAATCACATTAAGGAACATTCTATAAAATATCTGACCAGTAATCTTCAAAATTGTCAAGATCATGAAAGTCAAGAAAAGATCAAGGACCTCTTCCAGATCACAGAAGCCTGAAGATAGGACATTTACTCGCAATTTTTGACTAAGAACTGTATTCTTTTATAAAGCAGGACATTCTTGAGACAACCGTGAAAACTTGAGTGGGCTCTGAGGATTAGAGAGTAGTAATGTACCAATGTGAATTTTCTGATATTGATGGTTATATAGGAGAATGTCCTTTTGTAGGAAATGAATGCCTTAATCCCTGGAACATCTGAGTCTGCTACCTTACCGGGTAAAAGGGATTTTGCAGATACAATTAGATCAATATTTTGAGAGGGGAGATTATAAGGAATTATTCGGAAAGATCCTTCCAAGAGAAAAGGAATTCTTACAAGTGAAAGAGGAAAGATGAAGAGTCAGAAAGAGAGAGATGTGTTGATGGAAGCAGGGTTGCTGTGATATGATTTCTGGAAAGACACATGAGCCACAGAATGTGGGCAGCTTCTAGAAGCCGGAGAAGACAGTAGATTCTCCCAGAAGGAACGCAGCCCTACTAGTGTCTTATTTTTAGCCCCATAAGATCCATTTTGGAATTATTGTTCTTACTCCAGAACAGTATGAAAACAATTTTATATTCTTTTAAGCCACTCAATTTGTTATCATTTTTGACACCAGCAATAGGGAATCAATACATGTGAAGCATTGAGAACATGACCCGGCACATGACAAGCACAGATTTGTTTCTTCTGACTCGTATTCAGACTTTTCAAAGCATTCCACTTAGTTTTCATGGAGTCAAGCACTCTGTTTTTGTCTAAGGTTTTATTGGCTTATATAGTATTTGACAACGTAACTTCTCTACAGCACAGGTGCTATAAATAAGTTTGTGGAGAAACAGAATTGCCTGTCAGTGTACTGTCTGCTCTCCCTCTGCTCCTCCAGGTCCTCCCTGTTCTGACCTAGAGGTTGGCCATATGGATTGTATCATGGGCTTTCTTGCCTCTGACCTCAGTTGGCTTCCAGAAACATTGGGCAGGAGATTGACTAAAGGGAGAAGAGTGAACTCAAGAGTATTTGTCCCTCCAGCACCTGCTTCTCTGGCCAGTAAGTTAATGGTGATTGCTTTCCTCTTCCAATGCACCTGTCGGGTGGCCTCTTCTGTGACTCTCCTGGGCTCTGGTAATCTCTCCTTGCTCTTATTCCTTCAGGCCAAGGGGAGGTAACATGTCGCAGGGGTTGCTTTATTATCCTTTATTGACAGCACCTCTGCAAAGTCATTGACTCCTCTCACTTATCCCTGCCTGCATGGATAATGGCCCCTACACTCAATACCATATATTTCCTCTACAGGGAGTGAAGATGTCCAGGAATCCTGTAACTTCTTGAATGGCTTAGTAGTCATGAGTGGTCAGCTTGGTACCAGAGAAAGAATGGAAAGCATTGGTCTAGCTCATTAACCTTGTCAATATCCTCCATCAGGAACACACCCGTAATTGAGCAAGTTGGGTCTATTACTTGTTTCAGCAAAGGAGAAAACACATAGTAGAGAATTATGGGTGTGCCTCAGTAAGAGTGTTAGACTCACAGATTTGGACTTATAGGTCTGAGTGTGTGTTGAGTGACTTTAGGGAAGGTACAATGAAGAAGGGCTTTGCCCTGGATTGGATTGTGAAGAGGAAGCAGCAATTTTATGATTGTGTATCTCAATAAAGCTTGTCTCTAAGAAGGCCAGAATAACCTGAAGATAAAGCTGTAACTGGTAAAGTAGCACAGTCATGCATATTAGCTAGAAGGAGGGGGATCTTTGGTATTTTGTGGTTTGAATATTGTTCTTATTTTTGCGTGTGTGCAGATATGATCACAGAGAATCTTGATTTTGTCTTTATTCCTCACGTTCACAGAGTGGCCTTACCTGATGCTGATATTCTGTGAAACTGTTTTGGTTCATCAAGAGAGCACCAGAGTTGGCACTCAGCGCTGGGACAGCTTCTAGCAACACCAAACCAGCTTTCTCAGCCTGTTTCATGCAGATTGAAGTATGATCTGTGTTAGCTAGAATTCTAGCCCACAGAATTTGTTAAAATGCCCTGCCCCCAGGTCTATGGAATCAATGCCTAAGCCTAGGGGGAGGGGCCAGGAATCTATTTTTGATCAGCAGGCTGCATCTTTCTGATGCACACCAGACAGAATCTAAAGGCTGTAAAAAGAGAGATGTCACAAACCCAGATTTCACAAACTTCAATTTGTGGCCACCATTTCCAGTGTGAAATGTCAAACACGAGGCCGTGTGTTTAAATGTTCCTTAGTGTCAAGTTCCAGCCCCTTGAAATGATAGAATTTTAACTCTGGGAGACCAGCCTTTGAATTTACAAGGTTATCTGTGCTTATACCTTGTATGCCAGTTTTAGAAAAACCTCAGAGGAGGAGGTCAACTTGTAAGTGACAGAAGAGAAGGGGTTGGTCGTTTATTACCATAAATCAATAAAAGGTAGACTCTACATGATAGGCTGTCACCAGACAGAGGGAAAACACCAACAAGAATGAGGAATTGCTTCCAAAATCAGGGAGAACATTCACAAACGTAAACCAAAATTCCAGAGGCAGAGCTTTTCAAAGGTTCCTGGCTGAAATCCCATTTTCAAGACAAACTAGAGGTCAGAAATGAGCTGCACTAACTGCAGTGTCTAATCAGATCACTAAGATAAAACCATGAAATCTTCAAAGGAAAATTCTTCAGAAAGCATACCAAGAAAGCAGAAAAAAAGTTAATTTATTCTAAAGACACGGCTACGAGGATATTTGGCATTTTCAAGTGTCAGAGAAGAAGCACCAAAAGTGCAATGAAGACAGAGTCTAATAATGACTGGATGTTGAACCTGATTGCAGACTCTCTGAGAATCAGCTCTTTAGGTCCACAGGTGAGAGGAGACTCGAGGCTCAGACATCACCACCAATTTTCGTTTAGGAGATTTTATTTGCCCCCATTGAATATTTCTGCGCTTCAGATGTAGAGAACTGAGCTCACTACAATCAAATAACCCCACCAAAGCTTTCCTAACAGAAATTTATGTAATGAGTCTTTTTAGCCTGAATAATCCGTTTTGCCTTACAGTCTATTTTGTCTGCAATCTCCGCAGGCAGAGAGTCTGCATCTATAACTCATTACCATTATTCTGATGATAATGTTACGTCTCATCAATTACTTGGGAGCAAGGTCAAATTTAGCAGCCAAATCTCCCCTTTTGTGAGGCCATCAAGAGCATATCTATCACCTCCCTCTCCAAGATCTACTCCCACTGCAAAAAAAAAAAAAAAAAAAAAAAAAGGCCTCCTTGCTCACGTTCTCTCTCTCTCCCAATCCTCCTTCCTCACTCCCTCCTCTCTCTCCACCTCCTCATCTTGTCACAGTATTACCAGTTACAAAATCCTGCCTGATTTAATCCTTGATTAATTTATTCCTTTTCACTTTCATTTGAGAAAGCACAGGGAAGAATGGGTGAGAAAGTCGTAGAGCCATAAAGCAGGGGGAAGAATCTGCATGTAAAAGGGAAGAGATTGTCTGACTTTATATATAAATACTGACAACTAGAAATATTTGGTTCTCTAGGAATTTTGATCCATGGGCAAGTCCTTTTTGATTGAAGCTAATATTGTATAAGCCGTGCATGCCGCTGAGATTTATTGTAATTAAAGAAATTTTCCCAACCAAGCAAACAAAACACAATAAAACAACAAAAATACAGTATTCCTTTCTCCTCCCATAATTTAGTTCTGTAACAGAGCTGTCAGGCAGTTCAAAATTCTCAAGTATTATTTGAGTTTCACAAGAAATTCACCTGGAAAGTCTATCTTGCTGCATGAATCTTTGACAATTGGCTCAGGTTTTGTATTTCTTTCTGAAACTTCAGCTCAATTTCATAATTCATTTATTCAATTTACTTCCTAGTATCAGTAAGCAAAAATTTAACTTCATAAACACAGCTGTACTTGGCAAACAAACTTAACGAGATAAAAAGGATCTGTTTAATCATTTTCTAGAGTGTATTTATAAATTAACTGTGATTCTGAATAGTTAGTATTAAATTGTTCCAACAATCAGTCTCTTAAATTTGATCTTTTTTTTTCCTTGAGATATTGAGCCTTGTGAAAACACAAAACTCCCAGCAGACATAGAACCTTAGGCTGCCACCAACTTCTGAGTTTCTTTATATATTTTTAATCTATGTTGTTAAGTACTTGTGGATGCAGTACCATACATCTTCCTGATTTTTTTATAATAGCTCTTTTTATCCATAAAAATGGATTTTGCCTTAAAAACTAACTTGTTCACTATAATGTAGATTTTTTTTGATAAGAATATGTCTGATAAATCTTTTCTTATCCTTAAGTTTTAGTCTTTCTGTGTCATTTTGTTTTGATGTTTCTTTTATATAACTGATTTTTAAATCCAATCCAAGCAACTTTGTCTTTTAATTAATGTGATTAATCCATTTATATTTATTGTGATTATACACATTTGTTTTTATTATTACCATATTGTTTTCTGCTTTCAACCAGTCATACCTTCATATTACTTGTTTTCCATCACACACAATTTTTGAAGTGCTTATATTATATTTATCCATATATTATATAAGTATTGGAACTTCACATTTTATTCACCATGTTTAACTACTCTTTCCTATTTGCAGTCTCTTCTTTATCTTACTGTCATCCACAGTGACCCACTTGTGGAATTTGCTTTTCCTGTCCTTGCAGCTATTTACTTGAAAGCAGAAAATAATATGGTGGAAGTAAAACCAAATATATATGATTTAATTTCTGTGGTAGAAGTCTTGATTCCCAGACAGTAAGTGCTTCCTCTAGGGTATACAGTGAAAGTCCCATTTTACCTTAAAGTACCACCACTCGGAGATCACTTAGGATTTCTCATGTCAAAAGACCAGCAGGTACAAGGGAAGGATATGCCATTCTTGATGCGGTAATTTACATTGTTAGGTACAGATGCTATTAAATAATGAAGAAAGGAAGAACATGTTTCACACTCTGTGAACAATTGAGGCATCCCTTGATACTCTGATACCCAATTTGGATGGGTAATGAAGTGCAGTAAACACAATCTCAGAAGGGCATGGTGATCAGAAGTTTAGACTCTCAGTGTTTCTACCAATTAAGTTACTAAAATCATGCGAAGTACTAGCCAATGGCAAGGAGACTACGTTGAGTAGTAAAGGAAGAAAATAATGAAGACTAGTGCTTTTAAAGCTAGTTACAGCAGCAGGGACTGCCAACTTTCTTCACTAATTTTAATTATGTAAGCTTCCTCAGGAACTGAGACAAATCAGAAACCTGACAAAAAGCAAAACGTAAAACCTCTGCGCACCCAAGATTGGTATTTGATGCTGCTCACCTGCCATACTGAATTTTAGGAAGGAGACATTTTCTCTCAGTGGCTGGGTACATTGGCTGCTGAAGGGTCACTTCTGAGGCTCTCTGGGAATTGTTGTTCCCTAGCAATTTACACCCCATGACGAAATGATGTTGCCATATGAAGTTTCAGCTATGACAGAGGTACCTGGTTTTAGCAATGTGTACCCTAGGGAAAAACATCTACTTAAGACTTAAGGAAAGTCTCCCTTGGCAAAGGTAAGACTGACCTGAAAAATGGAAGCTGGAACATCACACTGTATGTGATTGTGTAGATGTGTCAGAGAGAGGTAGCCTTCTAGGCATTAGAACAGTACATACAGAGTAATAAAAGAATTGATTCAATCAAAAAATCAAGAGAAGACTTGTCTAGAAAGACTATTAAGGGCAAGAGGTAGCCTAAAAGTGTAAATGACACTAGGCTATCAAGGCCTTGTGGGCATCTTACAAATTTGGTATTTTGTTCTTTATCTTAATCAAGGATGGAATTGGGAGAAATAGGAGATTCAGCATTTTGAAAAGATCCCTTTTGGCTATACATGTTGAAAAGAGATTAGAGAAATTTCAGGAAGCTAGTTAGGGTACTACACTAGTTCAGGTAGGACAGGATAGACTAGTTGTGGGGATAAAAAGAAGTGAATGGATTTAACATAAATCTAAAAAGCAAAAATGAAGCAATTGGAAATGGATTGGCTATAGAGAGAGGGGAATAAGGAAATATCTAGAATAGCCTTTTGGCTTATGCACCTGGGCAGATAGCAATGCAATTTACTTAACTAGGGAATGCCATTAGTTGTAAGACGTGGCATATCAATCTATCCATCATGCATTTACCTCTTCAGGGAGCCAACATTAGTTGACACCTGGTATAGTGCAGACATTGAGAGTAATAATAAAGATGTTTATTCTGAAACCTATAAGGAATATAAATATGCAATATCTATTTTACCAGTTATCATACTTTCAGCTTCAAGTAATAGAAAACTAGAAAACTGAAGTCAAAATTGCTTAGACAATGAAAGCATTTGTAAGTCCTAAAATAGGAAGTTCCACCTTGGCTGATTCACTGACCCAGTTGACAATGATCTTAGATTTTTCCATCTTTCCATTCTGCTGCCTTTACTTAGCTGACTTTTTCTTGACTAGTATACTTTGCAGTTGCATGATTGTCATTTCAGTTCCAAGAACACACAGCCGTGACCCAGTTCAGCAGAAAAATGACTATTTTCTCCCATTCATCTCTTTTTTCAAAGCTAGAAAATCTTTGCTAGAATTATCACAATAGATCCCCACCTTCACTTCTCAGTGTCTAGAAAAATTGTCACATGTTTATTTCTAAATGAAGACTGGTAGGAGATTGGGATTGCCATGGTTTGTCCAGTGAGATCATGGCCAGGTAGAAGAGGATGATTTGCCAAACAAATTTGAGTTTTGTTTACAGGATAAAATGTTGAAATGAAATTGAATTGGCCACCAAGGCGTCTGCTGTATGCTCAGAGCAAGGCAATATTAGTATTGTTATAGGAGGGGTTCAAAGTAGTTCAGGGGATTGAAGCAGAAGACTCACCTTGGAGACTGGAGAGAAGCATTTCCAAGGCTGGGAAAGGTTATTAGGTCTGTGTCATTGAAGGTTGAAACTGAGGTCTGAGATTACAGCAGCACTTCACAGAATACTCACACGAATCCATCTTCAACCAGTGATTCTCCCAATTTCAGGCATTCTGATAGCTTCCTTGAATTCCTCCAAAGTCATATAAATACTGTTTCTTATTGTTTCTAAGCTTCATTGAACTGAAAAAAGAGTGGTTGAAAAGTGTTTTGCATAAAATACTAGAAATGTTTGTTACTTAGCTCTGGCTCAACTGGAGCCTGACCTGTTTCTGTCATTACCGCTGGAATAGTTCTCCAGCTCTTGCCAGATTTTGAGTTGTCAGGATAATAATTTATCCATCTTGTTGTCAGATTCACAGCTAGTTTGCCTGACTCTAGGGGAATCTAAATGACTATCACTACACATGGTGTGCAACTCATATCTTAAATGCATTTCATTCCAAATATCGTCCCTCTGCCGCATGCCATATCCAAAGACTTACCAAACTACTGTCGGGATACTGATGTAGAAAATCCCACCACCCACCAAAGATCAGTTTTCCTCTCCTTAAATTATCACTAAAATTCCTGGCAGGATACACTGACCACAGTTACTAAGTCAGACTCCCAGGTCCCTCGGCCCAAGAGCCCTCCAACATGTCCACATTCCTTCCATTCTCTCTCCAGTCAACTACTCCCAAATTACGCCTGTTCTTCAAGAGTCTTGATTTCCGAATATGGTATAAAACCTTTTTATTTTACAAAAGGCCAATCTTGAAGCTTCTTATTTTCAAGACAACTCTCTGGATTGCCTTACAAGGCCAACCACAAGTTATTTTGCATGTTTATTAATTCAGCCCCTTCTGCTCTTCTCCTTACAATAGGTCTTTTCAAGGTTTTAACTAGAAGCATTAAATTACCCTCCTGACATATCCCTTTCCTCCTCCTCCCCGGAATGCTTGGAAAGGAATCCAATTGTGGGCAGATGTTAGGTCTTTCTCAAAAGAATTCTGTGTCAAATAACAAGCATCCAGTTGTAGTTCAAATAAAAAACTAATAGTGATTTACATGAGAAGCAAGACTGGTAATTACTGGCTTTGAAAGCATATCATAATGCCTTTTTAGGGTTGCACTTATACTCTATTATTCTTCCTTTCTTATTCTCTAGTCAGTGTTCTTAATTACATTGCCCCAGGAAAATACACTGGGAGAAAATACAGCAAAACACATGAGCTGGTGAAACACCCTGCCCACCACAAACAGCCAGATACGATTTGGTGGGTAACACAGGGTCAGAAACTCCAGCACAGTTGGGATCCTTGTCCAGCTTTCCTTTTCCCATTTTCAACACTATCCATAAAACTGTCAGTGAATAGTGAATCAAAATATAATGATCAAATAGGTACCACAAGTTGAGGAGAGACTATAGAAGAGATTCACAATTCATGACTGCTTTTTTTATACACTCATACTTGTTTTTAGGCACAACCAGAGAAGTGACTTGGCCACGAAATGTTGTGCTTTCATTCCATACCTCATGGAATTGGTTTTTTCTGAAATTCTCCACGGTATTTTATCACTTCTTTTATTCTTCATTGAAGACTTGAGAAATGGAGTTATGAAACTTGTGGGTCTACTGTCTTTTTTATGAGGACTCGGGGGAAATTCTGTTTAATTTCAGTATTGGAAGTCATCACATTCTAAGTGGCTTTTATATATTTTAATCTCGTGGTCTCTCTGAATCATGCCACTGGTTATGTTTCCTTTTTGCCTTGACTATTGGAAAGTTCAGACCATAATGTTGGGACTCATCACTGACAAGCACCCACCCTGGACCTTGAGCCACATGTGCACAAGCATGCATGTGCGCTTGCACACGTGTATGTCTGTGTCTCTCTGTGTGTGTGTGTGTGTGTGTGTGTGTGTGTGTGTGTGTGTGTGTACCGGGCTCATCCTTTACCCCATCCTATTTTTCCCTATACTCGCTTCACACACTCTTGATAGCGTCAGTTATCACTTTTTCACACAATAGAAATTTATTTCTTGCTCACATAGTTGTTGAATGCAGGCATTTGGCAGGTCCTTCTGTGTGGTAATTTGGGGGCTCACCATCCTTTCACCTATTGATCTATCAACCTGTAGGGCCTCCCATCCTGTGCAGAGTGGGCACATGGGTAAAGAGAGAACAAAAAAGGAACATATAGGGGCCTCCCTGGTGGCGCAGCAGTTGAGCGCTGGATTGAGAAGCTGCCCGCAGCCTCTGCAGCGCCGGTTCGATCCCCGGCTGCTCCCCGGCCACCGGAGGAGGGTCCCACATGGTGCGCAGACCTCTCCTGCTGCCTGCTGCTCCCCCCAGCAGTGTACTTCGGTCCTTCTGCCTGCTCTGTTCCCCGCTCTGGCTCTGGTGAATTCTCTCACCCTCCAGCGCTTCTGACTGTACCCAGTGCTTGTATAAATAAACAAATAAATAAATATATAAATCTTTAAAAAAAAAAAAGGAACATACAGGAGACTTCATGACCTAGGCCTAGAAGTGTATCACTGCTGCTTATGTTTCAAAATGTTCACGCGGCCACATAGGAGAGTAAGGGGAGCTGAGAAATGTGATCTAGTATTTTTATATCTGGGAAGAAAGCAAAATGGGTACAGTGAATGACCAGCCAATATTTATCAATATCAAAAGTAAGATATAAAGGAAATAGCCCACTTTGTGCTCCCTAAGATATTTTGTTAAAAGCATTAGCAGAATTGGGACAGCAAGAGTTCAATCCCCAGCCAGGGAGGTGACCCACATGGCACTGCAGACCTCTCCTGTCTCTACCGCTGCTCTCCTCAGCAGTGTATTTCAGTAGATTTGTCTGTTCTGCTCTCACTCTCTCTGGTGAATCCTCTCACCCCTCCCACGCCCCCTTCACACACACCTCTGGCTTACATCCCAGTTCTTGTATGCATAAATAAATAATTTTTTTAAAAAAGTATTAGAATTGTTAATATTAGCAGATATAGCCAAGGTGACCAGGGAATTCTCTCTTTGTGACATCACTCCCTCTCTCCCCTCTAGTTTTCCCTGCCATTGTCTTTGTTCAGATCTTTTCTTCTGGAAATTCTTCCTTCCGGGCCTCTGAGAAGGCCAGGATATATATATACACACAAGGCCATATATCACAGGCAAAAAAATCACTGGGGGCCATTTGGGAGACTGGCTACCACGCATACTTTGCATTTGGACTATGTCTATCCCTCAATCTCAACTTTCAAAATACTCACTTTCATTACTCATATCAAAGCCCATCCTTCCCATGAAATCTCCTCTGATCACTCAATACCAGCAATCCTATTGTGACTCAAATTGTTCTTACCATATACCTGCGGCCTTTATACTTTAGCACCTTGTTTTGAAGATCTACCCATATGTCTTTTTTTAAAAATATTTATTTATGCATACAAAACTGGGGTACAGGCCAGAGGTGTAAGGGATGAGGGGTGATGAAAGGATTCACCAGAGAGAGTGGGTAGCAAAACAGGCAGATCTATTGAAATACACTGCTGAGGGGAGCAGCGGGCGAGACAGGAGAGGTCTGCTGCGCCATGTGTGTTTCTCCCTGGCCAGCAGAACCGAACTGGTGATGCAGTGGCTGGTGATAGCTTGATAGCGCTGTCTTTAACCTCTGCGCCACCAGGGAGGCCCCCATATGTCTTGTTTTTAATGGAATATAAGTGATTAGAGATCCTAACTTCTGTCAGGAGGATGAATTAATGAGTGCATAAAGTGAGTGAGTGAATGAAGACTACAAGCCAGAAGCCCTGGGTCTCTGTCTTTGGACTTTTCCTCTGCTACTTGACCTAGATCTAATTACTTAACCTCTCAGTCTAGTTTCCCCCTGCATAAAAATGATACCTTCTCCACCTTTCCTCAAAGAGGTATTTGGGGATTTGAAAGAAGTAGCTCACATGAAAGTGTTTTTAGGTGTACAAAGAACAAGAGAAGGTGAGGTTAGTTTCCTGCTTCATCAGTGATGACAGAGATTATGGAAGCTTTCTCCTATCCTTTCTTCTAAAAATTTTCTTTTTTTTTAATGTTTCACGTTTAGATTGATGATTCATTTTGAGTTAATGCTTGAATAATGTGTGAGAATATGAGGTTTATTTAGAAGTTCTCTTTTAATTTAATTTTTCTCTGTGTGAGAGATTTCCCAATGCTATTTGCTTAAATGATTATACTCCACTGAATTACCTTTGTATTTGTCAAAAATCAATTGGTCATATTTATGTGGATCTGGAACTGGACTCTATTCTGTTCCATTGACTTTTGTGTCTATTCTTTCATGGATTTCAGACTCTCTGGGTGAGTATAGTTTTATAGCAAGTTTTAAAACCAGGCATTATTTTTCCTTCATCTCAATTCTTCTTTTTCAAAATTATCTTGGCTTTACTAGCTCTATTGCCTTTACATAAAAACTTTAGCATTAGCTTATATATGTCCACAAAAATCCTGCTGGTATTTTGATTGAAATTACATGGGATTGGGCCTCCCCGGTGGCGCAGCAGTTGAGCACTGGGTTGCGAAGCAGCCCGCAGCCTCTGCAGTGCCGGTTCGATCCCCGGCTGCTCACTGGCCACCAGAGGAGGGTCCCACATGGCGCGCAGACCTCTTCTGCCGCCCACTGCTCCCCTCAGCAGTGTACTTCGGTCCTTGTGCCTGCTCTGTTCCCCGCGCTGGCTCTGGTGAATTCTCTCACCCTCCTCGCGCTTCTGACTGTACCCAGTGCTTGTATAAATAAATAAATCTTTTTAAAAAAAAAGTACTTAAAAAAAAGAAATTACATGGGATGCATTTGGGGAGAACTGATAGCTTTATAATTGTGACTCTTTCAAATCATGAACATGGTATAGCTTCTAATTATCTAAATTCTTCTGCTTTCTTGCATCTGAATTTTGTAGTTTTAAGCATAGAGATTCTGCAAATCTTTTATTAGACTTAAGTATTTTACCAGTCTGGGATAAAATGATACGGCTTTTGAAATATTGATTCACAACTGTTCATTGACTGCAAATAAACCTGATTGATTTTTGTGTGTTGGCCTTGTATTCTCTGACCTTGTTGCTCTCATTTATTAGTTCTAGGAGTTTTTCTAGATTTCCTAGGATTTTCTTCATGATTAATCATGTCATCAGTATTAAGAACAGTTCTGTTTCTTTTATTCTAATCTTGAGATTTCTCTTTGAGTCATGGATTATTTTGAAATGTGTTGCTTAAGTTCTGTTTGAACAATTTTCTGCTCTTGCTCATTACTGATGTTGAGTAATTCCTTTAACATCAGAGAATATATGATTTCAATTCGTTAAATTTTGGTAATGTTTGTTTTATGACCCAGGATATGATCTATCTTGGTGAATGTTCCCTGGGCACATGGAAAGAATGCATACTTGCTCTTTTTTGGTGAAGTGTTTGTAAATGTCAATTAGATTCTGTGATTCTGTTGATGGTGCTGCTCAGTTCTTCCATGGCCTTGCTGATTAAATGTCTGTTATTTCTATTGATATTGAAAAAGAAATGTTGAAATCTCCATCTATACTATTAGATTTGTCTATTTCTCCTTTCAGTTCTGTCAGCTTTTTGCTCAATTTATTTTGAAATTCTTGTTCAATGAATACACATTTATAGTTAGATATGAATCTTTCTTGGTAAGTTGTTCCCATTATAACTATGTAAAGTTCATTTTTCTCCCTGGTAATTTTTTTGCTCTACTAAAAAGTCCACTTTTTCTGATATTAGCATAGCCCTTCCAGTTTTCTTTTGATTAGTTTTTGCATGATGCTTCTTTTTCTGTTTTTTACTTTTCATATGGCTTTATCCTTAGAGTTGAAGTGAATTTCTTATAGACAGCATAGTCATGCTTCCAAATCCATTTTGATAATTTCTGCCTTTTATTTTGCATTTTTAGATCTTTTACATTTAATGCTACTATTTGTATATTTTACTTAAATTTCTTTTTATTATTTGTACTTTATTCTTTCCCCCCCTTTCTACTCTGACTTGGGTCATTTGAACATATATCAGTTTTCCATGTCAAGTTATCTTTTGTATTTTTGCTATATCTGTCTGTATAGATTTATTAGTAGTTGTTCCACACAGAGTTAACCTTTCAAAGCCTACTTATTTATCAATAAGTAGGTGATCAATATTTATCACTAACAATGTCATATAGAAACCTCACCACTGCGGGAACCCCTATCCCTTCACCCCTTTATGTTGCAACTGCTTGTGTATTACATCTACATACAGCAAAAACATTAAGAGGTGATGAATAGTCTATTATATTTACCTAGATATATATATCATATCACTGTTCTTCATGTATTCCTGATGTTTACATATTTTTGTGTGATGGCATTTCCTTCTGTCCAAAGAATCTCCTTTAGCAATTCTTTTAGCGCATGCTTCCTGCAGTGAATACTCTTAGTTTTCTTCATCTGAAACACCTTTATTTCATCTTCATTGCTGATGCATATTTTTTCTAGATATAAAATTCTTGGATCAGAGATCATTTCTTTCAGCACTTGAAATATACTACTTCCTTCTGCCTCCTAGGGTTTTTTTTTTTTTTTTAACGATTTATTTATTTATACAAGAGCCGGGGTAAGGGTACAGGCCATGATGCGTGGGAGGATGAAAGGATTCACCAGAGACAAAGCGGGAACAGAACAGGCAAAAAGACCAAAATACACTGCTGAGGGGAGCAGCGGGCGAGACAGGAGGGGTCTGCCACGCCATGTGGGATTCTCGCCTGCCGGCCGGGATCAAACCCACCCTACAGAGGCTATGGACAGCTTCACAGTGCGGTGTTCAACTGCCTGCACCACCAGGGAGGCTTAGTGCCTAGACACTTCCCCTATGAGCCTAGAATAGTGAGTTGAGGGAGGTTTGAGTCAAGTAGTCAATCAGGGCACACTGGATGACTTGTGTCCACTCCACAGGGTTTGGGGCCTTGGCAGGAGTGGCTCAAATTTTTGGACATGTCTGGGACAACTTAGTTGTGATCATATATAGGGTTACTAAAATCTGAACCTTAGTGAGACTCCTTTCTTTGAACATGGCTTCTGCCTGGGCTAAAATGTCAGAAATGAATTTTTTTGCTGCGTAGACAAGGATGATTAGAACAGCTAGAAAAGGACTGGCAACTTACTCTCCATATAATTAGCTTGAGCTTCCTCATTGCATGGCAGGCAATGAGTCAAACTTCTTAGATAATAACTGGATTTTCTAAAGAAAGCTACTCACTTATTTCTAATTTCATTCTATTTTGTAGTACATGTATATTTTTGTAAGCTACCTTAAACTAATTTTAGAAAAAGGTAATATATCTCATATATTTGTATATGTATATTCACATATATTATATATATTTGCATATGTGTGTATATATATATATATATATACAAATCAAGTGAAATATAAATTAGGTATCAAGGGAAGATAAAGATATGAAAAGTAATTTTCCTAAAATAGTTTAGAGTCAAGTTTGACAGAAAAAATTAAAATTTAGCAAGCAGAAGGAAGTGGAGAACATTTGTTTCCTTAAGAGTTATAGAGAGAAGAAGAGCTGTAATTGTTTATAGGAAGCAGTGAACACTTTAGGTTTCATAAAGGAAGTTGATTTGAGCTTTTTTCCTTTTATTTTTAAAGATAGAGAGGATTTGGACCATCTGAGGAAACTGGGAAGGTTCCAAAAAAGGAAATGGCTTATTAAAAGGTAGACATGTTAGAAAAGCTCAAGGCATATTTTGGGTCCTGGAAGACGGCCAATTTGGCTGCAGTCTGTCCAGACGAATTCTGGGTAGTGGGTTTCTTTTCAAGCCTAAGTGTTCTGATAACTATGCCTTGGTTTCTTTTTGGGCACTCCTGCTACTACTACTCTAAGCCCAGTAGGGAAGTATGATTTTAAGGTCTGGACTAAGAGAATTATATTTCCTGGACTAAAATCTTGATTTAAGATGTCAGCAAGATGGAGGACATGTCTCAATGCTTTCTGCCCTCCCCACCCTCACAAAAGAATTAAAACAACAAATAACTACATACTGAAGAAAACTGCCTGGGAATGAGCTCACAGGCCCCTCTGAGCCAATGACACCAAGAGAACTTGGCTGACCTTTCTGTTGAATGTGAACCTGAGAGAATACAGATGTCACTTTGCTACCATACAAAGCTTGAGATTTAACTTAACAAATGTAGTAGAGGTTACATTCTACAGATGGAGAGAAACTGAGTCACAGTGACACAATTTGAGCTCTAAATCTAGTTGTATTTGCACCTTTATTTCAGAATTCTCAGAGATAGGACACTACATGTCTATGAAACCAAATTTTGTTTCCTGGGGATGAAACAATACATAGGCAGAGAAAAGAGGTAAGAAGGGTAAAAACCAAAAATATTTTGCAGGCTTACAAGGCCTTTTATGGTATCGAATTAACCTGTCTTCCTCGTTTCCTTCCCTGCACTTCCCTCACTCCCAGGTCTATATTTTACCTATTGTGTACACCAAATTCCATTCTCTGACTATTCCTTGCTCTTTCGTAATTCTATGCCTTTGCCAATGCTATTACCTCTTGAAATTGTCCTTACGTTCCCTTTTTTTTAGAAAGCTGTGTGGTCATCTCTGAAGGCCTCCACAGCTGAATATCCCCCCTGCCTGTTCGTGTAACTCTTCATGTACTTCTCTATTATATCAACACCATTGACCACATCATCCCCCATTGTTTTTGTCTCATCCATGATTCTGTTAACTTTTTGAGGGAATAGGCTGAATATTTTATGCCTCAAATCCCTTCAAAGTCCATATTCATACACATTCCATAATGTGAAAATGACTTTTTATAGTAGATGTTTATGGCGTAGAGAGTGATGGATGAATTAGAAAAGGCAGGTAATAAGGAAAGATCCTTGCCAGAGTCCCCCAGTTTCTGCCACAGTGTTCCTGGAAGCTCCCCCATCTTGGCGAACAGATTACTAGGCATTTTGTACTTATTTACCATAACTTGTTTCTCCTGTGTTTTTCAACCTTCCTTTAGATGGCTCTCTGTCCACTGTCCATTGAACAATGGGCTATAGTAGAAGGGATGTTGCCACTTCTGGACCTAGACTTCAAAATATCCCTGTTCTCTCCCCCCGGCTTCCCTTTCTGCTGGCTGGGCAATACCCACATTACCTTGGAAGCCAGCAGTTGAGGCAACTAAAGCTCTATAAGCCTGAGTCCTTAAATGAGTGCATCAAGCTGAGTCCTTCCCCTACCCCATTAATTACCAACCCAGAAAACTTGCACTGGACTAGTACATGAGAAAGAAAGAAACTTTGCTCATGTCAAAACAATGCATTTTAGGGATTAGTCCCCCCACACACACACCATAAAAACATTGTTTTAACTCATACAGGACCCAGTAGAATTGTCTCAGTTCAAACCAGATTCTGAAGGTGATGAATATTATGCACACAGAATATTGGCCATTCTGGGAAGCCTCCCTCTTGTTTCTGGCCTCTTCTTTTTTAGAAAAAGGTCTGGTGGTATGAGACAGCTGGGCACAGTTTGGGAGTAGTAGGTCCAGGGTGAGAAGGTTAGCTTCTATTCCTGGTCTGCCCCCCTTTGGCTTTAGGGTCTCAGCCAAGGAAAACGATAGTGTGGAAGCTAAAACAACCCATCCAAGGGGAAAAAACAAAAGCAAAAACAATCGCCCCAGCAGAAATGCAGGTGATGTAGATTGCTGCCGCTGGAGAGAACGCTGCCGCCGTGCTGTCTCCTCCAGCCTTCACCATCGAACGCGTGACTCTTCCACCCCACAGATGCTGCTTGCTGATTGCGAGTCTGGCCAGCCGAGAGGAGCATTTTGACCTTTCTTTGGTGCAGGCTGACTGCAGATGCACCAATCAAAATATCTCTGTCCTTGTCAGTGTCAACTTTCTAAGCCATGGGATGAATATTGAGTTTACTTATTTAAAAGACAAACAAATTTTTAAAATGCCAGAAAGCACAGCACTCTTGCTGGAATCCACCAGTCAATGTTTCTAAGATGTAAAATTTCCTGGCCTGCAATATCATCTCTTCTTACAGAGGCTGTGCCCAACACTTCCACCGCCTGTGAATAGGCTCCTTGAGAGTCTGTTGCCCACCCCGAGGAAGAAGAATTAATTCTTATCTTCTTCTACCAGACTTGTCTGTGCTTGCTTCTGTGGGGAAGGAATACCAGCAATCGTTTCTTCGTTCCCAAGTTCTCTTAGTGTCAGATCCCTAATTCCCCAAGCAAGGGATTAAAGTTTCCCCACCCTCTTCATCAGAAATGGCCACCATGTTGGACTTCGTGTAGGTCCTGAGGATGGTCGCCTGTCATCTGGTCCTTGAGTCTAAAAGGATCACCACCACCAACACAAAATACTTACCAGCCACCAGATAGATAGATCACTTGGAAAACATCCTTGATTGCATGGAGGCTCGTGCGGTTTACTCCTGGGATTCTGATTCAGTACACGTATGTAGGCCCAAGATTCTGCAGTTTTAACTGGCACCCAGGTGAATGTGACACAGATAGATCTGAGATCACATCTTTAGAAACATCCATGTCTCTTGGCATTAAGTGATCTTTTAAAAACACAAAGAAGTTCATTACATACGCTTAACAATTTATTTGATATTTTCCCATAGCCATCAGGATTGGGTCCAAACGCTATAGATGACTAATGAAGGCTCAATGGAAACTGGTCTTTATTTCTCTAGCCTTAGTTCTCACCACCTCACAAGTCCGCCTTATCTTCTTTATTTCAGTCATTCTGAGTCAGGATATGCTGTGCTTTCTTTCACTCTTTCTGAAAGTTACTCTCTGCCTAGAAGACCCTTCTCACCTGAACCGCCCCAGTCCTTACCTGGCTGGCTTGTAGTCACACGAGGCTTCCCTTCCTCTTGGGAAACCTTGCCGCTCACAGCTGACTAAAGCAGCGCCCACCTCTGTGTGCTCATAACCCTCCACCTGACTTCTGCTGAGAGCACCTGTGGTATGTCCCTCTTCACTCTTCACTGGTCTGTGTTCCTACCAGAGCCAGAGCTTTTCCCAGCAGGGATCATGTACTCATCTTCAGGGCTCCAGGGAGCTGGTGGGCAGACACTGGTGACCAGAGGTGGGCCTGAAGGACAGCTGCTCCAGATCTTATTCTGTAAGGGCAGCAAATACCCATGGGAATTGTTTCTGGTCCCACCACAATAGATGTCTTAAAAAGAAGTAACAAACCCTTCCTATTGGCATAGACCCATCACTGCTGGATATTTTTGCAACATCATCTCCTTGAAACTGAACAAGAGGAGGCCTAGTGCTAGTTTTTTAGGGTTTTTTTTTTTTTTTTTTTTTTTTTTTTTTTTTTTGTTGTGTGTGTGTGTAGAAGAACTGGGATGTAGGCCAGAGGTTGGGGGTGGGTAACCCAGGGGTGGGTTAGAAGATTCACCAGAGACAGAATGGGGAGCAGAACAGACGAATCTACTGAAATATACTGCTAAGGGGAGCACTGGGAGAAACAGGAGAGGTCTGCTGTACCATATGCGGGTTAGCTTCTTGGCTGGGGCTCGAACCCAGGCTGCAGCAGTGAGAGCACTGAGACTTAACCCCCAAGCCATCAGGGAGGCTCCCCTGTGTTGTTTATAGACAGCAAGATAGAAAGAACCAGGTCTCAGAATGAAAGACGAGTCACCCAGTAAGCTGACCTGCTCCCATCAGGATTATTACTTGTGAAAGAACATTCTCGATAGATCACTGCATGGTGATCTATCACTGCATGATAGATCACCTCTTTCTCACAGAAATTTAGCCTGCACCCCAGCTAATACAGTGCCACCATGCCCTCAGGCAACTTTATCAGGATGAAGAACCAGACCTGCGAATGAGTCCCCCATCTTTTGCCCAGGAAAGCTCTGCAGAAAAAGCATACAGGTAGTACTCAGCCTACTATTCCAGGCATGCACCCACTAATCTACCAGTTATCCCAAAAAACCAGGTTCCCTCCTTTTTACTCCCCTGAGGAAACAGGTAAACAAATAAAAAATAAAATAAGCAATGGCGAGAGTAGGAGCACTTCCTCCCTTTGAGATTTCAGAATGTGGGTGCCCACCATCAATTAATGCTAGCGAAATAACAGGAAATCCTCTGGGGGGAAATATGAAAAAAGGGAGGCACTTGCTTTTGAGCTTTCTGAGTAATGAGTCTAGGGAAAGCCCATCTCTTTCTCTGGCAGGCTGTTGTGACCTTCTCACCAATATCGCTGTTGTGTCTGCATTCCATAGCTCCTCCCCTCTGAGGAACTACAGATCCTCACAGGTCTCCCAGCTTCCCAGGAGCCTGCAAAGCAGACATCATTGATCCCATTCTCTAAACGGGAAAATGGAGGTTGAGAGGTTGAGTGATTTATTTAAAGTGCAGTATAAGCAAGCAAAGAAGCCAGCAGGAGCTAAGAGCTCGTCTAACTCCCCAGTCAATTTTCAGTTCCCTAGATAACACAGAACCTAAATAAACTTACATCAACACCATATGGTACCAGCAAAGCAGGGGGATATTGGGCACTCGAATTAAAATGGGCTATAAAGGAAAGATAGTTTGTATGTGTGAATAGTCTGGGAGCAAACTCTCCTTTCAACAATTCTCATCATTTTTAGTTCAGTAACCCAGGGTGACGTGAGTTTTGATGAACTGGACAACCTCTCTAGTACCTATCCAGTCCTTATTTTTAACATAAATTATAATAATACACAATTCTTATAAATGTCCATAGGTAACAACTTAATTGAGCATGCTTAGAATTCTGGCTTATTAAATAATCTTTTTTAAAAAAGATTTATTTATGCATATAAGAGCTGGGGTACAGGCCAGAGATGCGAGGGGTGAGAGGATTCACCAGAGACAGAGCAGGAAACAGAACAGGTAGACTGATGAAATACACTGCTGAGGGGAGCAGCAGGTGAGTCAGGAGAGGTCTGCTGCACCATGTGGGTTGCTCCCTGGCCAGCTGGGGGTCGAACTCGTGCCGCAGAGGCTGTGGTTTGCTTCATAGTGTGGTGCTTAACCCCTTGTACCACCAGGGAGGCCCCTTATTAAATATTCTTGACTAGAAATCAGGAAGTCCCTTTAAAGGGTTTGCCTTGAGTTTTAAAATGAAAAATACATTCTGTGTTCTTTTGGGATAAGCTGTTTGAGAATTTTCTTCAACACCAGCAGGAAATGTAGATTTAGTAAACTACATTGCAAACCTGTTAACCTATAACAGCCCCCAACTAATCCAATGCACGGCCTCCTGGACCCACGATGCATCCCACTAGGTCGCCATAAGGACAAACACGATTTGTCTATAGAATTAAGCTTCACAGTTAGAGTCCCTGCTTTGGGTGCGTGATATCCTGTGGACTACAAGCAGATTTAGTGTCCCCAAACAGATGGGCTTTCCCTTTATGGGCCACTCTTAAGTTTTCTAGGCAAACCGCAGCTGTGCTAATGTCCCTTTGTGTAAAGGAGTGCTTAAGTTGAACCACTTCCCTTTACCTGATGTGTATTCAGAGTTTTGAGCCAGGGACGACTGGGACATGCCAACAGCTGCAGAAAAGGAAGATTCCCTTCTTTGTGCTCTTTAAGATTGACTGTGACAGGCAGAAAAAGCTTCTCTGGATCTCAGCGAGGGTCTTTAGCTGCTAACAACAAAACCACTCTGGCTAGAGGAAGCAAGAATGAGACACTGGTAAAGAATTTGTGGCAGCTCCAAGAATTGCTGGGAGGCCACAGAATGGAACTAGAAGAGTTTGCCCAGGCTGCATTGCCAGACTCTCCAGGGCAGCTGATGTCGTAGCTCCTTTGGCCAGTGTGACCAGGATGCTCAGGCCATGCTGTCTCCAAAAGCTGGATGAGTCTCTGCCTCCTTCAACAGAATGTTCTCTGCACAGTATTAACATCTCCATGGCATTTTCTTTCAAACATAATCTCACACAGCAGGAGTAAAGCTAGGTCACATTTGTGGGAACTTGTCTCTAGCTATAAAGGAGACTGAGAAAACAAGTGTCTGCTCTGTACCTTGGGAGGGTGATACACTTTCCAAATACTGAAAGGATGTTCAAAAGGTAGATGGGGACCCATTGATATAAAATCTGTCTTCTACATCTACCCTTTGACAGTCCAACAGTCCTATAAGCTTTCTTTCATTCTAAACTTCTAAACAATTGTAATCACAAGAACAAGATGCTTCTGCCTAATATTGTGCAATTATTCCTTGTACAATTGGAAAAGGTATTCACACTCTCCTCAAAGGATGATCACGTAAAGTCTTATCAGTTTCCAATTCGAGCCCTAAGTTCAGGTCACCAGGGGATATTTGCTTTCTCCAATGCGGTCATAATCCTGCCCCAATGCTCTGAGACCTAGAGTCTAAAATAAAAGTTACCATCCTATGTTACGCTATAAAAAATGGAAGGAAGACAGAAGAAGGGATAAAAGGAAGGATAGTCAGTATGTATACATGCAGATGAAGAGAAATGAACGGCTCCTGTTGTCATTGTTTCTGCAGGTGGCCATGTGGATGTGCATGGTTTGAATGCCACCCTCCCCCCCCAGTCTTGTCATGTTCTTCTTGCCCACAGACCAGAATGTCAGCAGGTGGAGTAAGAGTACATACTGGGGGAATTCTCCTCCCCTAAATATTAGTCCATGTGGTTGATTGACCATCTCCCTTCCCCCAGTCCTAGGTGAATACACAAAGTAGCCCTGACCAATCAGTATGACCCCCCAACCCCGACTCCCTGTTTTGGGGCTGGTACATGACCCAAGACAATGCATTAAAATTCAGTCTTTGCTTAGGATACTGGGTGACAAGCTCACTTTCTCCTATGCTTGAAATAACAGGGTGTGTGTCTGGAGTTGTTAGGGGTCACCCTGCAGAAGGACCTGCCTGAAAATAAAGTCAGCACGGAGAAGAAAGAGGCTAGACGCTGATGGCGTGTTTAAGCCCCTGGATCCAATTCAGCCTTTTCCCAAGAATTTCACCTCTACATCACTGTGTGTCTTTTATTTGTTTTGGTTTTTGACTCATCGCTTTTTCTTAAGTTTCTGATGAAGGAGTCTTAAGTGAAACATTTAAGCAAATTTGTGCATTTGCATGGCTTCTGTGGTAACCTTTGGGCAAGGCATCCAACCTCTAGGAGTCAAGGGCAACAGAGAGCCTCATAGGCCACTTGGCCCATCCCTCTCCACCTGGTGTTTACAGGTTTCCTACAGGCTGTTAGAGAATCATGGAGGTGAATCATCCTTACCCACAGGTGCTACAACTTGGCTTGCATTCCACACACGAAGCTGACGTACCTCTTTACTGGAGTGATAAAATAAAGTCAGGCTATTCCATACCCAGGTGCTTGCACAGCCTTGGAGGTTTCCTTAAGTCCTTGGAATTTCAGTCACAGGAAACAAACCATCCGAACTAGTGCATCCTCTGAAAAGAAAACCATGCTCCTGTTTACCTGTTAGATAGGGGTCTGCTGACTATATGGCTCCTCAAACATTTCAGGAAAATGTTATCTAAAACCCAATGTTTACTTTGTCTGTGGCTCATGTATCTGGTCATGTCATAAGCATCTTGGTCACAGTGTGAAGCTGTCTCTGGTGTGGGAGGGGAAATATCTCTAATGGAGTGCCCGGGAATACAACACAGCAGCATGAAAGAGCCCTGACAAAAAGGGTTGACACAGAATGATCCCATTTATATAAAATTCTAGAAATTTCACTCTAACTTACAGTGACAGAAAATAGACAAGGGGAGAGTGAGGGATTGCCAAGAAATACAAAAAATTTTGGAAATAATAGAAATGTTTGGCATCTTGAATTCATGAATAGACCACATTGTATACCTTAAATATGGAAAGCTTATTTATGTAAAGTTTACCTCGATAAAATAATAAAGAGAAGAGTATAATACCTAACTAAGTAAATAAAGCATGAAATGAAGAGAAAATTGAACTGTGAGGAATATAGGGATGGAGTGGAAATCTTCACCAGCCTGAGTGAACACTGAGTGCTCAGAGGAGCCAAAGCTAGACAATGTTCCTGAGCGTGAAATATCTGAAGGGCTTATATACCCCAACTTCTTCCTCCTGAGTGCAGTGGTACCTGAAATTCCCACCAGGATTGTCACCTCTACAGAGTCCCTGGAGACAGGCATTTAAACTGAGTGTACACATCATGCTATCTCATTAGCTAATTCCTTCTTTTATTTACACTGGTGGCTCCCAACCTTTCCCCCCAGGAACCCTAAATTATACACCAGGGAAATTCTGTGACTCTAAGGTTCAAAAGTAACTTGAATTTTTTAAAGGGATGATTCTTGCATGTCAAGGTAATTACCAGAACTCCCAAATAGCTCTTAAACCTTGGGCCACACCTACTCTGTGCCAAGTCCTTCTATTCCCAACACCCTAGTCTGTCCCTTCACCTATTCAGATGGAATAAAGGGACCACCATGCTTTTGACCCTGGTGTCATGTTGCCTGTAATAACAGAGCTGACTTTACTTTCCAGTTGTTTTATGCCCATTCTCCTCCCACCCCAAACTCCTTATTATCCAAACTCCTTATTCTACTATGTTATTTCAACTCGAAGGCTAATAAGTCACTCAAACAATTCTTTAAAAACTTCTGTGTAAGTCCTTCGAAATGCTTCTTTCCTAGCTGACTTGGGGCTGCAGACCAGGAAGGAGGCTGATGTTGTAGAGTTTAGTATATTTCTTGTTCACAGTCATTTGGCTGAGAGTTTGGTTGGTAGGAATAATATATAAGACTGAGGATAAATGACATGAGGATAAGGTCAGGAGCAAAGAGGGAAGCTGCGTCCTGGTTGTGGGCGGCAGGGCGTAGCTATATAGATGGGAGCACAGGAGACATCTGGAGGCCATCTGGAGACACTACCTACGTCCCAGGCCTATAAGGCTTCCTTCCTGTTCTCTCTTTTAGTGGTTCTGAAGTGGGGCACATGGTTCTGGGCACTCTGTCTGGGCAGAATATCCTCCCAGGAGTCTAGAATCCACACACATTTTGTTTCCATACAGTGGAAGCAATTCAGATAGAAGTTAAGCTTTTGACTTTAGGATATGCTAATCTGTGCATCTTCAAGGGGACAACTGGAGTCTTGCCTTTGCTCTTGGTTTCTACACCCTGGCACAGTCACACATGCAAGTCTCATTTGTGAAGATGTCTTTGAAATGTATTCACTGAAGATAATTATAGAGGGCTAACACTTCTGCTCTTCAATTAATGCTATAAAATTAATGGTCCTTCATTTTTACATCCTATGCAAATGATGGTGTCATCTCCGACTGTAAGCCTCTCTACTCACACGCTGAATATGATTAGTGTCCCTTTAAGCTGAATTAGAGCATGTGACCTTCTGGGGTATGGCAGGAGTGAAACCTTCGTGCTATTTCCAAGCTTTCATTATGATACGTTCTTAAAAAGCAGAATTTTAGCATTGACACCAAAACATGTTTCAGTGACTGATCTTTTGGGGTTGTGGCTTTAGGAGAAAGCGGACAGGAACTGGAGGACAGTTCATAAATCTAAGGTTTTCAGCCTGAAATTTACCAGGCATCACAATCAGCACACTCCCAAACAAAGGACAGAGAGATTCATGTAAGATAATGAGGCAGGTATAATGGGAATGCGATAGTATTCAAATACTACACCCATTAGAATATCCTTTTGCAAATAGACCCAGGGGAATGCATGATCAGAGAGTAGATGTATTTTCTTGACAAGAAGTTCTGATAAGTACTTGAAAAATTGTTGGCTCAGTGGCTCAGAAAAGGAAAAACTAAGATGTTATGATTCTTTTGCTTCAAGGTCTGGAGCGTCAGGAGCTCATGACTTTGCGTCTTGTGATGAGGACGGTGACATCTTGCAGAAATAACTGCATGCACATATCTGTTCTACCAAGAGTATTTCAAGTGTAGGCAGCTTGGATGTGTTGAAAATATTGCATAACTCAAGTACCCTCACTCTCAGCGTCAATATCCCCACTCTGCTTTGGAGAGTTTTCATCAAATAATGGGATACCATCTGGTATTTGAGTCCTAGGCAGAGTGTGCAAGTTTAAGAGGGTTGGGGACTAAGGAAAGTGACAGAAGGGACAAGAAGGAAGGAAAACATTAAAAACCTTGACCATCTCTTCTCAAGTGAGGAGCAAAAAGAATTGTAAGCAGATTCAAGACACCCGAGCGGAATTGGGTCCCAGGTTGATGAATTCTGCAGTCGCTGGCAGCCAGGATAGCTGGGATTGATGGACATACTTCTGAAGCCAAGTTCAAAGAGAGTGTGTCCATTTATCCTTCGTGATCTGCTGAATTGGGTGAGATACAAATATTCAGAGGATTTTTTTTCTCTGTGGCAAAAAAGAATTCTTTGGCTGCCAGAGTACTGATTGTGATTTGGAGGAAACTTGGAAATCTGGACGAGGTAGGTTTAAACAGTATGCCTGCAATCATAGGTCCACCTGGTGGGTGATGAGAGTTGCATATGGGGAGACTGCTGAGCTCTTGCACCAGGGAGGGTTGCATTTCAATGAAATAAAAACAACTCCTAGTGTGGATAGCATGCCTTGCACAACCCTTTGCCATTTTCTGAACAGCTATGGCAGCATCAGACAAGCATTTTTCCTGGTGTCCTCCATTAGAAGAAGGGATTCAGAGGGATGGGCCCAGCACGCTGTTACGGATGTGTAGGATGAACATGGGGGCTGGATCAAAAATAGGAGCTGACTTATGCACTTATAATGAGGTAGAAAAATGATATTCACTAGAATTCCTCTTAAAAAGAGCCTGGGATATATTTAGATGATGAAATATTTTAGCAAGCCATTTGGGCTGGAGGGTGAGACTCAGGAGTATATTCAAGTTAGAAAAGTTATTCATATATGTCTCTGCATGTGATATGGACAGGAATTTGTCATAAACATGAGAGAGAAGAGAAAACAAAATAAAATCCGGGGAAGCGGTTGGGTGGATGAGAGTGAGGGAGGGCGACAGGAAGTATAAGGCTGTGCCCTGTGCGAGGAGGACCGCTTTCCAGCCTCCAAATTTTACATAAAAATCTTACGTAAGCTCACAAAATGCTGGGTGTGAGTGGAAGTTTGTGAAGACCCCTGAAAAGAGCTGATTTTCATGTCGATAGGTGAGGTGGGGGAAACAGGAGCAGCAACTGGGATTGTCAGCACCTGAGGAGAGGCGTTCTGGATGGTCCGGTCCCAGAATCACAATAAGAACTTTGAACATTAACAGGTGGTGGAAGTGGGTTTTTAATAGAGTAAATCTTGTTCTCCCAAAGAGCTAATATCCAAGGTTTGATATGGATAGCCATAAAGCAAGACATACATCTAGAGATGCCTGTTACTAGTATGTTTGTATGAGACATGTGATCGAAAAGCAAAGGAAATATTACAGAATCTGATGTAACAACTACTCACAAAAAAGATGTTATTTAAACAAAACAGATGTGATTTTCCATTCAGCAAGGCTGACCACTCTCCAGGTAAATTCTGACTATGGCATAACTGGCTCTGTAATTCCATCCAGGCTTCCATCCTCCATCAGAGGTGGATGTTTATTTTTTTAAAAAGATTTATTTATTTATGCATACAAAGATCTGGGGTACAGGCCAGAGATGTGGGGGGGGGGGGTCAGAGGATCCACCAGAGACAGAGTGGGGAATAGAACAGGCAGACTGACTGAAATATACTGCTGAGGGGAGCAGCGGCAAGGCAGGAGAGGTCTGCTGCACCATGTGGGTTGCTCCCTGGCCGGTGGTGGATCGAACTCATGCTGCAGAGGCTGCGGATTGCTTCATAGCGTGGTGCTTAACCCCTTGCGCCACCAGGGAGGCCCCAGAGGTGGATGTTTATTTCTGGTATTAGGACTATTTCCAATGTATAGTGAATAATCTTATAGGATGTCCTAAATGATGCCATTTCTGAAAAGAAATAACATTTTCCCAAAATAAATGGGTCAGTAACAACCAAAGGTAACAATGATCTTTTAAAATCCCATTTCATATACTCAGCTGTAAAAAAAATTTTTTGAGACAACCAGGGAAATTTGAACTGGGAATAAAGAGAAAGCAAGAAATTATTGTCAATTTTGTTAGGCGTAAAAATGGCATTATAGCATTATGTGAGAACGTGTTTATGTGTTAAGAAATGCATACTTGCATACTTAAATAACCATATTTAAGAGATGCAGGAGGGAATAGACACTACTTGGAATTTGCCTTAAAGTATTTCAGTGAAAGAAAAAAGGAAAAAAAAATAGATGAAGCAAGAGGATCAAAATGTGATAGCAATTGAATCTGAAGGCTGGGCACAGTGGAGCATAATACATTATTGTACCATTGTCTCAAGGTTATGAATATCCAAAATTTTCCTTTCAAAATAGAAAAAACAATTCACCAAAATGAATTTGGACCCTATAACGTATTCCAAGGGAGTTAACTTTCACCTCCTTTTATTTCTTCTTTTACCTAAGATTTAGGAGACAGCCAACCTCTGTCCACCCCAGACATATCTTACATTAAAAAAAATAAAATAGGCCTCCCCAGTGGTGCAGTGGGTTGAGTGCCGTGCTGTGAGGCTGTCCACAACCTCTGCAGCACAGGTTTGATTCCCAGCCAGCCAGAGAGATACCCACATGGCTCTGGGTGGACCTCTGCTGCCCCACCCACTGCTCCCCACAGCAGCGTCTTTGGTCTATCTGCCTGTTCTGCAACCTGCTCTGTCTCTGGTGAATTCTCTCACCCTCCTGCACCTCTGACTGTACCCCAGTTGTATGAATGGGTAAATCTTTTAAAAAAATGTTTGAAAATTGTTGCAGGCTAAACTGTGTCTCTCCAAAATTCATATGACAATTGAAAGTGACTATATTTAGAGACAGCAAATACAAATAAATGAGGTCATAGGTGGGCCTATGGGAGGGTACTTGGACATTGGGCTTTCAGAGATGTGATTCAGTTAAACTGAGGCCATGAAAACAGGGTTCTAATCCTGTATCACCGGTGTCCTCCTAGGAAGGAGAGACTCCTGGAGCAGGTGTGCACAGGGGAATGACCATGCAAGAGGGTGGGAGCAAGAGGGTGGCTGCCTGCAAGCTAAGGAGAAGGACCTGGGAGGACACTCACCCTGCCAGTACCTTGATCTTGAACTTCCAGCCTCCAGAACTAAGAGAAAATAAACATCTGTTGATAAAGTTTCTCAGTCATCTTGTTATGGCAGCCTGAGCAAGCTAATACAAATTAATAGAGAAGATACAGTAGTTAATTGAAGAGATTGGCTCACTTGAATGAATTTCAAGTTGTCCGCCCTCTTGCCAACAAGCATCTCATTCTACTTGAAAAGCCTACCTTCTCCCTCTCTTTGCTCTTGCTATAGTCTCTGTCATCTTGCTGAAATCCTAGTCCTGTGGACAGGAGAGAGAAATGCCACCTCCTAACTTGAGGAAACTGGGAATCCTCTGAGGCCACTCTGGTTTTTCTGTCTTACCACGTCCTCACCTGTCTTCATCCACTCCAGACATGATGAACCCCGGGAAGAATGGAAATGTGTGAAAGACAATAATATAAAAACTACGCGAGGACTTACAATATAGTAGTAGCCTGTAATTCTACTTTTCATGTCTCCTGAAAGAGAAACATTGTCCCAATACTTAAAGCATTTATTATATTTTAACAGAAAGCTCTTATTTCTGGTTCAAAGACTTAACATGACATTTATAATTACATTCTGTAGACAACAATGTTAAAATTTGGGTTTTCATGCTAAAAGTGATTTAAAAAATATATAATTACCTATTTTAATTCTCCCCAAATGGTGCGATTTGCCTTTTTTTTTGTCATAACTCATTTGAAACAAGCCATTTTTTAAAAGAAACTCTGAAATAACACACGATTCCCTGGCCTTGGCATATCTAAACTCTGCAACACATAGTGATTTCTGCAGGAACATTAAGCTGAAGTCATAACAATGGGTAATATTTTAATATAATGGAAAATGATCATTAACTTTTCTCAACAGGAAGGAAATGAATTTTCCTCATTGTACACGTTCGGAGAAAAGGGAGGGATTAGAAAATTTCAAAGGATGTTCTACCCAACCAGGACAGGCTTCAAGTACCATCACAATAGCCTTACAAGTCTGGTGTCAGCAAACTGAACAAATAGAGCTTTTGAGGAAAAGAATGTGGTTCAAAGTCTCTCAGAAATGTATGTAAATGAAGTTGAGATTTTAGAGGGTGATTAATCCTGCACAGCAGAGAAGTACCTTTCCCAGGGGTGTTTCTCAGATCTCAGGTAAATCGTTATCTTTATCACATTCCTCTTCCCCACCTACTCAAAAGCGAATATCCTATTAAACCTCCATAAATCTTTTTCAACTTAAAATGGTGCCTAGTAATATTAAAAGTCTGCATTTAGTAAGTATTGTCTGTAAGTCATAAGAACTTTAAAATATTTTTGTAAGACTGTGAGATGATTTCTTTTTCAGAGGTCACTAATCTCGAATTTTCTCTTTGGCATAATTTTGATGTTATATTGATCCCTTAAGTCACCACTCTCAAAGATGTTTTTCCTTGCCCTTTTTCTTGTCACTTTACTGTCCTTTTTACTATTCTGTCTCCATATTCAAATACAAACAATTGTCTAAGCAGATCTAGACCCTAGGATTCTCCTCCAAACATTTATATGTTACTGAAACAGAAAGGGAACAGAGACCGATTCATTAATTCATTAATTCACACACACACACACACACACACACTTACTTCAGTGTTTGTAAGGGTCAAGGCCACACAGCCACAGTATCCTGAGGGTGTGCCCTCAGATCTCAGACTGCTTGTTTTATTGGTCTTGGGCAGGTGCTTACTTTCTAGGTGCTTCTCTCAAGGGAATGGAGATCTGTGCTTGCACCCCTTCCCCACTGTCATAAACAGCTTGTTACTGGGATCCGGACAAACTACTGCAGCGCTGGAGTCCGCGGGAACCGCGCCAGATGTGCGCTCCTTCTCCACAACGCCAGTTCCCTCCCCACCCCACACCCAGCAGTTCCGACTCACGTTGACCCCGGTTAGTAGCTGGCAGGACTGTCAGCAACTTGCATCATTAATAAAACAAAACAAAACAAAACAAAAAAACAACCTTTTCACGCCTCTCCAGGTTGTCATCACAGATCAACTTTTTGTCCGCCCACGTTGCGCCGCCCCTCCCAGTCACCTTGCTGGGAAGGAATTTCTGCTGTGAGAGCCTGCACTACTTAGGCAAACCCTGAGACCGCAGCCCTTCCTTTCACGGGCCCTTCGAAGCTCCCTCCCTCCATCCAGAGTGGAGAGGGGGAGGGGAGTGAGAGGGAGGAGGAGGGTGGGAGAGGGCTGACAGGTCTGAGATAGATGGGGTGATGATGCTGCGCGGGCTTCCTCAGGCCCAGTACCCACAGCCTGGCCACGGGTCTTGACTGTGAGCCACCTCTGAGGGGCATATAGGACTTTTATGAGCTAAAGAGGGAAATAATAACATTAAAAAATTCACAATCTTGCAAATGGCAAAAAATAAACAAAACGAAACACTCCCCCTTTTTTTAAAATGAAAGTGCCTTTCGAGTCTGACTTGAGTCTTGAGTAATAGGATTCCAATGGAGTCTGTGGCAAGCTCAGAAAAGATATTTAATTCTCTCTATTTCCCCCTCTCCATACCTACACTTCTTTCCCCCCTTCTCCATTAGGGTCTTCAATTTTATAAAGAATGACAAAACTGGGGTGGAGTTGGAGGAGATCAAGAAAGAACTGGGGAGCAAATTAAAATCCAAATGTCTTCCTGTCTTTTCCTCGTTTCACCTGACACATCTCTTGCACATTTGAAAAAGATTTGCATTCCACCCATCTCTGGATAACAGGGCCAACATGTGACAATGGGCCTTGTTTAAATCTTGTTTATTATTTGTAGTAGTAGTAGTGGCAGCGGTAGTAGTATACTCGATACAGAAAGATGCTGAGAAATAGAAAATGTCAAAAGGAAGGTTGGGGCACGCAGTGTCACTGGGGTTGTAAGGTAAAAGAACAGACCTGCCATAACTAACTACAGGAAGGCAGAGAAGCAGTCCTTTAAGTACCTGGTACAATGGGCCATGTCTGGTGCTCACTGTAGATGCTCAGGAGTAAGGACAATAAGGACAAACCCATGTTGGCTGCTGATGCTCATTCATTCCCCACTTCCGTTCACAGTGCCTCCTGGCAGGCATCCACAGCACCATATGCTTTCGAGAAGTGGGAATGCTGAATGTTGTGGTTATGGGGAATTGAGTCTTATTGCTTCATAAGATTCCGGGTGGCAGAATTGTTCTGAAAAAGAACATGTCCCACTAGGTGTGCTGTGGGAGATTTAGAACAAGATGGGACTTCAGAGAGCCCTCTGACTGTCCTCTAAACTCTTAATTACACAGGTGAGGCAATGGCAGTCCAGAGAGGCAAAGCAATTTGCCCAAGGTCACACAAGTGGTTAGTACTTAGCGAGAGCATTGGCAGGATCTGGGGCTCCTGGTACTTAAGTCCTTTAGGAGTTACTTCTCATATGTCTCTAGCTTCAGGCATCATCTTGTTTAGGTGACCCCAAGGGTATTGATAATGATGGTCTCTTGTTTTTAGCCATTAAAGTATCAAAAATCCTTCTGCTCTCCAAGCAATTAATATAAAAACTCAAGGAAAAAAGATGATAAAGGAAAGCGTATGGGCTTTATATTCAAAATAAATTGTATCTCTGCAAAATAATTGTTTAAACTCTTTAAACCTTAGTTTTGTAATCTATAAACTGGGCATAATTATCATCATCATCATTATTCACTTGTTACAGGGTTCTTAAGAAGATGACAGATAATATGTACAAAGAGCATCAAGCAGAGAATCTGGCTTGTACTATGTACCAAGCTATTTTTAGCAGAAAAAAAAAAGCCCCATGTTTTCTAAAATGTCACAGCAAGTCCTGAGCCTGAGAAGCTGGGTCAGGGGGACAGAGGCCTGGAGTATTCCCGGCTCAGGAGGGAGCCCTGTCATGCCCAGGTTCCTTCAAACTGCTCTTATAGGCTGAGCAGTCAAGTACTCAGAGGGCCGTGTGTATGGTGTATGGACATATGCACTGGAATCATTTTGTAATGAGATGACGTCCCCAAACCATCCTAGAAAATCAGTCCCTGAAGTAGCAACTAAAAGAGAGAAAAGTAGTATTATAAAGTTACAGTGATGTTACATTATAACATCTCTTGAAATGAGAAAAGAATTATTATTTTTTATTATTTTTTGTTGTTGGACCTTGCTGGTGGCCGGGGATCGAACTGGCACTGCAGGGGCTGCGGGCAGCCTCGCAACCCAGCGCTCAACCGCTGCACCACCAGGGGAGACCCGAAATGAGAAAAGAATTAAAAGAAAGAAGAGAAAGCTCCAGGACCTCGCTTTGCCCTAACTGCTATGTGACTTCAGGAAAATCACTTAACTTCTCTGAGTCTTGGTCTGTTCAACTGTTAAATGAAAAAAAAAAATTATATGCCTTATAGAGTTACTAAGATAATGCATACAAACATCTTTTTTAAAAAAAGAAAGATTTATTTATTTATTTATACAAGCCCTGGGTATAGTCAGAAGCGCGGGAGGGTGAGAGAATTCACCAGAGCAAGAGTGGGGAACAGAACAGGCAGACTGATGAAATACACTGCTGAGGGGAGCAGCGGGCATGGCAGGAGAGGTCTGTGGCCATGTGGGACCCTCACTGGTGGCCGGGGATCGAAATGGCACTGCAGAGACTGCGGGCAACTTCGCAGCCCAGCGCTCAACCGCTGCGCCACCAGGGAGGCCATAAAAACATCTTTTAAAGAAAAATACATTTAAGTTTGTTCTTTTTAATTATGTAACAAGGATGTTACAAAAAGTTTTTCAGAATTGGCCAGGTTTTAGAATTGACCCTTAAAAAAAATCTTTCACAGAATGAAATGAAATGAAATGAAATGAAATTAAAAAGAAACATATCTTCTTCCAATTTAGAAATCTTTTAAAGTATTAGTATAGTTTTCTTTAACCCTCACCAGCACTTGAGCAACATGTGCTTCCTGCATCCCTTGTCTGCACCACCTGACCTGTCGTTGCCTCCGACATGAGACTCAGACCTGGAGACATGGACCTGGGCCGTGGGCAGGCGGTGAGTGGAAGGTGAGTTCAGGTGGAGACCCTGGCAGTTTCAGTGGGGCCACATCCCTGCTTTTCTCCACTGGCCCCTTCCCTAGGTTATCATAAAGATGCAGGGAATTGAGAGGAAGTTTAAGGGAGGAGGAAAAGTGCTCTGAAAATACAGCAGCTCCTGAATACAAAGAGCAGATAATTTTTGTCTTGAATTATGCTTCCTATCCAGGAATGTGCCCTATTGTCCCAGATAAAGGCAGGAGGCCTTCTCGTTCCTGATTCTGGGAGAAGTGTGCCAGAGAGTGCACGCAGGCACACATGCAGACACAGAAGCACGCAACCCAGCCCACAGCTCCGCAGCCTGCCTCACTCTGTTCAGTGTGTGCATCCTGGAGTGATTCCTGCTCACATGCCTAAAGCCCAGTGCGGGAAGATGTGAGTGCTGCTTCCACCAGCAGCCTCTCTTAAGCGTGATTTCATGTTGGAGCTGGTCTAATAAAGAGGGTCAACTTGCCAATATCACAGCAGACTTATTTCTTTATTAGAAATATTTGAAGTTGCCCCCTTGGTGAGTCAAGCACCCAGAGACTCAAAGACAGTGGGAAAGGAAGGTAATTAAAATATATAAAGCGGAAGAGGCAATTGCTGGCATACATCATGATCAATAAAATGACAATTTAAAAAGGCAAGCTTTCCCCACACCCTGAGGCTAGTACACTGAGTTGCTGTCACTTTTGGGAAAGGCAAGAAATTCCTTAGGCAAGTGCTCAGGGACTTGCCAGGCTTCCACCCCCTTGACTAAGGAATTGGGGCACTTTCAGCAGGGCACTGCACTTGTTCTCAACATTGTATGGCTACGTGGGGCAAGAGGTCATCTGACAGGCAGGATTCTCAACCCTTTCTTTCCCAAACACATTAAAAACACAGTGCTGGGTCTCCCTGGTGGCGCAAAGGATTAAGACGCAACCTCTGATGGGCATTCCTGGTGGCACAAGGGGTTAAGCACCTCACTATGAAGCAATCCCCAGCCTCTGCAGCATGAGTTCGACCCCCAGCTGGCCAGGGAGCAACCCACATGGTGCAGCAGACCTCTCCTGACTCACCTGCTGTTCCCCTCAGCAGTGTACTTCAGTCAATCTGCCTGTTCTGTTCCCTACTCTGTCTCTGTCTCTGTCTCTGGTGAATCCTCTCACTCCCTGCATCTCTGGCCTGTACCCCAGCACTTGTATGCATAAATAAATAAATCTTTAAAAAAAACAAAAACAGAGCTCACAAGCCTGGTAAACTCCCAAGGAAATATGCAGATTTTTTATTTTAAAAACTACAGAATTTGAGATATGTTCATCTCTATGCTAATTACTAATTGCCAAAGGTTAATGGCACACCACTGTGGGCACTCCATTACTGGCTCAGGTCACATAAGGTGGTGACTGCTCCCCACCACAGCTCAGGGGTGCCTGTACCAACACCACTCAAGAGAGAATATTCCAGTGTAAGCAAGAAAAACGGTGTTCAAAGAGAAAATCTCGAATGTGCCCAACATGTAAAAATATTTATCCTTTAAGAAAGCACTTAAGCTGTGAGAAACAAGTTTCTTAACATGGGCTTTCAAAGAGGCTGCACCTCCCCATGGAAGTTAAGGACTGCTTTCCCCGGGTAGCTCCTCAGGGGGTTCTTAACCCACACCCAGCACTTTGAGTGACGCTGAAAGCAGAGGGGCATCTGAGCTAGGATGTAGTGGGGACCATCAACTAGCACCCCACCCTGCCATTTACAGAGTGTCCACTGTGCATTGAGCCTTGTGCTGGCTGGTACAAATGGAAACAAAAAGCCTCCTTTTTGTCATTAAGAGTGGATTAATCTATCAGGATTGACTGGACAAACACACAAGACCATGCCCAGCTGAGTAAGCTGGGTAAGGACGCTCCCTAACACTGCCTCATCTTTTCTGATATTGTTCACCTCTCTGTCCCAGAACTTAGCTGGATCTCTAACACTTCAGTAGATCCCTGACTTAAACTTGCATTGAAGACGAAATCAGAGAAAAAACAAACATTAATAATGCAGTGCACCTGGGGTCTAGTGGGAGACAAAACAAAGGAGTCGTTTCGGTGGCTGCCGGTGGCTTGAGCAAGGTGAATTTGGCAGCTGACCGAGGACGGTAGGCGACAGCATTCATTAGCAGAAAAAAGGCATAGGACAGAAATGGATAAATTTAGGAGGGAGGAAAACATAAAGATGGCTTGAACAAATGCCCCTGGCTAAGAGTACAGGGCTCTCTGATTTTGTTAGGCTGTTCTGGAAGCTGCGAGAAGGTAGATCATCTTCTGACCAGTTCCTGAGTGACCGTGTGTGCACTTCTCCCTTGCCCACTTGAGAATTTGTCAAAGGGAAGGAAAGCAGTTAGGGGTCCGTGTGGAGCGCGATGCCTGGCATGTGCTGATCTCTGATGGGGAAGGAAAATGCTGGCTGAGATGAGAACAGGGAGTCCTGAGAAGAGACTCGATGGGTGGTAGGATCTTAGGGAACATTTGCCCCAGGAGAAGGGTTGCAGGAGCTGGAGCATTACTGGGTGGCTTTTGCACATCTGGCCTGACCGAATGCACCCCTCAGGGCTTTCAAGCAAAAAAAAGCAGGAAGATATTAAGAAATTTGTGTATTCAGAAAAAGCTAAAAGCAGAGGCTCAGCTTGGGGAAACGCATCAATGTGGTGCAATGCCAGCAACTCCGGTGCTACCCACAAGTTCACATGGTCTGACATCTCCTAGGGAGGGCTCTGGATTGGGAGTGAGGTGCCTCACTGTCAGACACGCTCTCACACTGTAAACTCCCCAGATGCTGACCACAGAAACAAGCGGGATCTCCCCAGGGCCTGCAAGGGAGTCTGATAGTAGCATAATGATGCATTTTCTACAATTTAAATGAGACCCATTTCTCAGCCAGCTCAGACTCAGGAATCCTGCAAGTTTGTTCTTTCTGATTTTAAGATCTCTGAACCCATGACTAAAGGAAAATGAGTCAACTCCCATCCTAACAAATCTCAGGGGATGTTCTAATTCTCTAGTAGTCCTTCATGTTGCTTACATTGGGTATTTGCCTAAAGGAAGTAGGGCTTGGAAAACATCTGGTTCTACAGATTTTGGGAGGCAATTCGATGCAATTTGTTGGTAATAGGATTTGATCTGTACTAAATCTGAATGTCTGTGTTATTTCGATGGATTTAATGAAGTTTTGTTTGTTGTTGAGATATATGCAATACCATCCCTCAGCCTGTCTTCTGTGGACTCCAGGTGGGAGCGATCAGGCAGACTGAAAATAACAGTATGCTGTATACGGAGGCATTACTTTGTCAGGGAGTTCAAATATGATCTCATTAATATCTTACCTTGGGGAAAGCTGAAGGGAGAGATGAGTTGTTCTAAAAAAGAAACGTACACACACATGTGAAAGCAGCCGTGAAATAAAGACCAGCTTCACCAATGCTGCCTGTGGTGGTTAGTTTCCAAAGATGGATCCCTCAATGAATCACACCTCCCATCACTCATGCCTGTGTGTGCTCCTGTTTTCTCAAATCTGGCAGATTCTATGACTTGTTTCTGGCCAGTGAAATATGGCAGAAGTGGCACTAAGTGCTTTACAAAGCTTGTGCATAAGAAGTCTTCCATCTTGGTCCTGTTGGAATGCTCATTCTTGGGACATCTGCCTCCTCCCCACCCTAAATCCAGATGCCACACACTAAACCACCCAAACTTCATGGAACAGACACACACCCAGCTCTAGTGGTCAGGCCCAACTGAGCTTCCAACCCAACATCAACTGTCAACCTTGTGAATGAGCCCTCTCGGACATTCAGCCCAACTGAGTCTTCACATGACTTTAACCCCCCCAACTGCCATCTGACCACAACAGAAACAGGTAGTCTAAGATACCAGCTGAGAGTCTTGTTAACCTATAGAACTGTCAGACAAATGGTACTTTATTTTAGTCACTAAGTTTTATAGCATTTGATTATATAGCCATAGCTAATCAGAACATTGCTTTTAATGTTTGAGTAGATGATGCCTAGGGAAAATGTAATCTAGTCCTCTTGGCACAACTGTTGAAGACTGGGCATCATTAAATAAGCTTTTTTTGGTGTCTTATGGAGAAGTCCGGCATGCTGTTCCTCTTAGCCCTGGATTTTCTTCTCATTTGTTTCAGAAAAGGCAAATCTTACCCATGGGAAGGGAATATGGTAGTGGTCGGAGGGCAGTGAATTTAAAGTGGGAAAGAACAACATTCTTGGGTTCATTCCTGGTGGGCCAGTGGTTGTTAATTCAGAAGCCCACAAAGGCCAGGCAAGCAAGGTGACAGAATGTTGAGGGCCTGACACCAGGGAGTGGTGACACTAGACAGTGCTAAACTAATGAGCACATAACTATGTGTGGGAGGCCCTCAACTATGTGCAGTGGCTCAAGGTACCCACTGTAGCCATGCCTTCTAATTTTTTTTAAAAAAGATTTATTTATTTATGCATACAAGAGCTGGGGAAGAGGCCAGATGTACAGGGGGTGAGAGGATTCACCAGAGACAGAGTGGGGAGCAGAACAGGCAGATTGACCGAAGTACACTGTTGAGGGGAGCAGTGGGTGAGTCAGGAGAGGTTTGCTTCCCCATGTGGGCAGCTCCCTGGTGGGGGATTGAACTCGTGCTGCAGAGGCTGTGGATAGCTTCACAGTGCTGTGATTAACCCCTTGTGCCACCTGGGAGGCCCCCAATGCTTTCTAATTTTTGAAGTGAAGCTAGAAATCAATTTTTTAATGCAAAATTTAAGACATTCATAATAGATTTAAATATTTTTAAAAAAAAAAAGTCAACACTGGGGACTCCAGTTTGATGCCACTACCAAGGATGGCAGGATGAATCCAGGCCTGCCTCATAACAGCGCCCACGCTCTCCCAAGGGGAGAGAACACATTATTTATGTGGGCAGTATCTCACACAGGCCTTCACATCTTTATCTGACTTGATCTTCTCAACCAGGGGAAGTAGGTGGGCTAGTCATTTTTTTGAAAAACAGACCCAGGCAGGTTTTGTGCCCTGCTCAGTTCTCCTCCTGCTCATTGTCCACAGCCACGCTACGTCTGCTCTTTCTGGACAGAGGGGCAGGGACTAAGTTGAGCTCTGAAAATGGACTGAAAGTAGAACAGTAAAATCATTCTGAGCAGCTAAGAGACTGAAAGTGAATTAAGCAAGGTGAGAAGCTGCTTGGAGGCCTATTTCATGTCTGACTTTCTCAGGGAAACAAGATGAATGCTGGTACCTCCAACTGGGTTAAGGACAGACCCTGTTCTGGAAAATGGCCACCGGGGTTGGGTGTGATTATTGAATCTGAATACCTGTGACCTTAGGTTCAAGGTTCTGGAAGGTGCCTAGAGAGAAAAGGAGATGCAACCCTGAATCCTTTCCCTCCCTCGGGCATAGGTGGTGACCCCATTGTGGCTCTTTATGACTTCTGTCTCTCCCCAGGGCAAAACAGACTGGAGGAGGCCTCTGAACACCTTACATGTCTGGGTGAAGAGAAGGGAATAGACTTCTTCATTCAAACAAAAGGCCCAAGACTTAACCCAGGAGATTCTCAATTCTAGTTCCTAACGGGACAAGCAGGGCATCCAGAGACTAGCCTCTGACCTCTTAGTTTCCAAAACTTTGGGTGGTAGTGGTTATGGGGAAGGGTGAACCCTTGATCACTGCTGCTCCCCCACTTCTAATACAATCCCCCTTAGGGTCCTCAGCTCTTATAGGCCCTGTTACATACAATACTACACAAAAAAGAGAAAGGGGAGAGAGAGATTTGAAATTCTTAGACCTTTTCTTCCATTCTCAGTGCAAATTTCTCTCCCTGGAAAGGAGCCAACATGTTGGCTCCCAACTCACTCCTACTACACCAACTGCCTGAGCTGTTCCTCCACCTTCTTCCCTTACTTTCTTCTCTTACTTCCCTTCCCTGACCTGACCTTAATGCAAATTTTTAAAACATGGAAACACTTTCCCGTGAGGCTCAGATTGCACAGTTGTGCCCAGGGCTTAGCACATCCAACCCCCACGCATGGACGCCGTGGATGCCACCAACCACAATTCTGGTCAGCTGGTACTTTCCCAGGCTACCTTTGAGCCTCAGGACCAGAGCAGATGAAGAAGGGGCAAATGGTGACCTGTCCATTTGGGCTGTTGGACACAACTGGCTCCCAGCAGCACTTGTGGGAAGGGACCCTCATGTGATGGGCAACATGTCAGGTGTCTCCATATCATCTTCTTAGTTCATCTTAGTTCATCTTCCCCTAGTCTGGGACTACATTTTGCTCTCAGGACTTGTGCTGGCGAGGACAAGCACATCTTTCCGGATCACATGGGTTGTAAGCAGCCAAGCAAGTATATGAACCCATATCGATCTGTACCCCAGGCTGTCCTCTTTCCTGAATTCAGGCCGCCTGGATCAGCCATACTCTTCCCAGGGCCAGCGCCACAGGACAAAATCCTTCACATTGTCAACTCCATAACTGAGGACTGATTCTAGCAGCCCAGACTAGCAGTGTCAGCAATGCTACTGGCACAGCCTGGAGTCACACCAGACCCAATCTGCACACCGTAGGTGCGAGGCCTAACTCCTGCTGCAGCAAAAATAAAGTTTAGTCAAATGATGAAATCTTTGCTGGAGGTGGGCTGACATAAAATGTCATCATCAGCTGCCCAAAATTTGGGCTTCTAAGAAATACCACAGTATTTTTTAGGGTTAGCAGAAACTTTGCTTCCAAGTTGTGGTTTAGTGCCGCACCCAGGAATTTATGGCAGTCGAGTTAGAACACCTGTTTCGGAGCCCAGCTATGCCTTTTGGGAGTTGAACTTGTAGTGTGAGATACTATTCTGCTGGATGGGGAAGAAGGAGTTGTTCCCGCCAGAAAAACACACACACACACACACACACACACACACACTAGGACACTAGGTCTAGATGGGCCTCTTCAGTTCCTTTCGGTACATCTTTCCAAGCTGGCAGGGGAGGCCACGGTTTCCAGGAGGAAGGGCTGTGACTTGCCGCATGTGTGACACCCCTGCAGCTTGCCTCAGGAAGGAGAACAGTTAGCTGCCCTGGATGAGCTCCCCAAGGGAACTTCCTAATCAGAAGAGAAGGGCCCTGGCATCAGACACAGGGAAGGGCGGCTGCAGGAATGTGAGAAGAAGGTATCGTTTCTGAAAAGAGAGTGTGCTGTGCCAGGCAGGGTTTTTAATATTCAGGTTGAAAAGAGTTTTAGATGTGACTTGGCATCATTGGCAATAATCTACTTGAATTCAATTTGCCACAAAAAGATGCCACTTTTGCTTTTTACACAACACATGAGAAAAAGGCATGCCTGTCCTGCTACCTTGCTGCATTCCTGTGACCAGAACATGCTACACAGAGAACCCTGGGGTCAGGCGGCTGCAGCTGCTGCGTCGGCTCTGACCACTCCCCTTATACGCCTTAATGTCTACCATATAAACGATTCAATTAGGAACTCAGCTCAGGCCACTATACTTTGTTCTGTTTTCCTTGGAAGGTGTTCCTGCTCATGGGGAAAACATCATCCTCAAACCCTTACCATAAATTGACCCTGGTTGCACTTCACTTCCCCCCAATGCCTGTCAGGCCACCAGAATAGAGAGAGCACTTCCAACACCACAAGCCTGGATCACAAACCCCATTTGGCAATTCACGTTCACCACACCTCACCTTTCCTCATCTCCTGCTTCTAAGTGCACAACATTCATTTGTAGATAGCACATATTGCTCCCAAATAACTGAGAAAAACCCTTTCTTAGCATTGTCGATAGGATCAGATAAACAATTGGAACTTTAGCCCCTTGACACCCCTATCCCATGGAGATTAAGAAAAGAATTGCACATCGAGGAACAAGACGTGCAAGGGCGGTCTCCTGGCAATTTGCAGCCAATTACAAGTGTACATTGCTTTGCACAATGGATGTGCTACTGAAAAGGTTATATGCAAATCAAATTTTTGTAAATTGAATTATATTTAACATGCACCAAGGGAACTGGCTATTTTAGGGACACCAAAGTTGAATTCATTCTGTGGAGCAGGGAACCCTTTGTAAAGTAAATTACCATCCTCCTATTCATATATTCTTTGATAAGGTCAGGTTTTATTATTGTGGGCCTTTTTGAAGTAGAGCATACCTACAGTGTTAAAATGGTAATAGTAAGATATTCACAGCTGTCACCAAATTTGAGAAGTAAGAAAAGGAAAGAGTGAAAACCAACTTAGATTCTTCTCCCAAAGGAAAGGATGAACTGAAACAAAGGAAGGCTTCTGGTGGGGTTTTGTTAGGATACCCAAGGTGCTGTTGTCACTTCTGATCTAAGCCCAGTGAACTCCCCTCAGTCAGGAGCTCTGTGCATGCTATATATTATTTCATTCAGGAATTATAGGCTCCTAGACTGCTATGTTCACAAAATGACAATCAGCCTAACCAGGTTCTCGTTAACCATTGGGCCCTCTTATCACCGGGCCTGGGGTCTGTCAACTTTTTAAGTGTCTAGCAAATATCTGGGAACTAAAAGAACACAAAGAAAAAACTGCAAATCAAAATTAATAAATGTTTAATTAAAGATCTACAAAATGTAACATTGTGTCAACTTCATTAATTGTTAAGTTTGGTATTCATGAAAATTTAATCACCTAAGAATTAGAGAGGAAGAAACAAAACTCATTATTCACAGCTGCTATAATGGTGGCATAAAACATCCAGGGGATTCTATAGACGAGGTCTAACAGTCAACAGAGAGTGGGATATGCTGTGGTAACAATCTTGAAACATCAGTTTATTTCCATCTCTGTTGAGGTTCTGAGTATCTTTCCACCTTGTGTTGATTCATCAGCCCAGGGTCTGTCATCTTAACACTAGGTGTCCCTCATCTGTTCCAGTAGAAGAGGGAGGTAGGAAAAAAATCATGTGGGAATTTTTCACAGCTTCAGCCTAGAAATGACCCACATCACTTCCACTCCCATATCATTGGCCACACAACTGGTCACAGCAAGGTGACTGGGAAATGAGAGCTTATTTTGCATATCCAGGGAGACCTGGTAATATCTAAACCATGTAAACTACTGAATTAATAAAAGTTCAACAAGATTAACATACCCAAATCAGTAAGTATTCCTACACACTTGTAACAAACAATTAAATGTGAATTTAAATAGATGCCAACTTAAAATGCAACAAAAGTCATTGGGAACAAATCTAACAAAAGACATACAAGATCTTTGTAGAGATAATTATAAAAGTTTATTGAAATTAACAGAACATATCAATAGATTAAATGCAATTTTGATTGCCCAGAGTTTAGTTGCAAACTGATCCTAAAATTCTTATGGAATAATAAATAACACTAACTAAGAAAATTTTATAGAAGAAAGGCTGTGGGTGACAGGTGGGGTGATAGTACTCTCACAGGAATAGTTAAGCAGACAAATATGCAGAAGAGAAAAGAGACTCTTCTGTACGTGAACCTGTATTTGACAAAGGTGGCATTATGATTCCATATAAAAGGGGCCAACTGGGCATTGGAACAAATGGATATGGAAAAAATGATCATAGGTCATAAATTATTATAAATATTTTGTAATAAATCAAATAATTTCAAAACAAAATCATAAAACATCCTTCAAGGTTTTTTAACAACAAAAATAATATCTTTGGTGTGAAATGCAGGTATATTTGAATATATTCGATATGATATGGGATGAGGCCTCTGAGCATAAAAAGAGCCAGTCAAAGTCATCAACTCCCATTTCTGAAACTGAATTTTCTGTTTGATCCCCATCGAGTATCACCAGGACATTTGAACACCTCCTAGAATGATAAAGGGAACCACCAGCTCTTCACACAGCATACTTCATCTTGACTTGTCTTTGGGCTGGAAGCAAGGTAGGCCCTGGGGGAATGTTACAGATAGGGTCTGTTTAAAGCTGCACATTGGCCCCTGTTAGAGCAGACTGGTCACTTGGCTGGGTAGAGATGTGTCACATGAAGGGCAGAAGAACTCCCTAGAAGATGATTAGTTTAAAGGAGAGAAAACAAAAGAACCCAGACTGATCCAAAGGCTAAGATGTGGGGAGAAGGAGCTGATTTTGAATCACCGTGTTCAAACTGACTTTCTTCCATATCTGATTGGCCAGAACAATTTGTCTTTCCTGACTGTCTTCTTTAATGCCCCACCCAGCACCTCTGCTCCATGTACCAAGCAGCAATCTGCTGCTCCCAAGAGACTCTCACCCTCTCACTTGTCCCCTGACCATCAAATGAAGGCAAACAGAATGCAAATAACCACACAGTCCTTCTTTCTCAGCAGATTGGGGGTTACTATGGACAGAAACTTTTTCCTGGAAGACAGAGGAGAACCAGGTAGGAAGAGAATCCTAAAAGTAAAAAGAGAATTTTAGAAAACAGATTTGTTCACTTGAGCCCAGATTTTGCCTAGAACTGCCCCGTCTACTCCAACAGCACGTGAAACATGCAGGCTGTGAAGAGGCCTATTGTCCTCCATGACCATGTTATAGTCATATGTCAGGCTTAGTGGGACACTGAGCTACATTCACATAACTAAGCAACTTGCCTAGCAATGTTCCATGGAAGAGAATTTCTGAATTCCACTTGACAATGTCAGCTATGCTGTAAGGAAGTAAAACTCCCATGTGGGCCAAGTGAGTGTGTGTGCGGGGGGAGCATTTGGGAGGAGGGACCACTCAGTAGCTTCTATGGTGTTTCCCAGGATGATGTTTGAAAGGTCCCCACTCATTGACACTGATAAGGAATAACAAATATTGTGATTGATTTTTGTCATTAGCATAGCCTTATGAAGATAGTGGTGACAGAATTAGATTTAATCATTTGTCATTCAAATCTCTTCAATTTGTAGCATTAACATGAAGAATTTGAATACATATATAATGAATATATATAATGAATCAGCAGAGAGAGAAGTTGAATCCAAGTGGGTGGTAAAGCAAAATGTAGATGAGAGATTCTAAAAGTCAGACTCAAATCTAAGGAAATGATATGATTTAAACATATCATTGACAAAGTATTGATCAACTTGGGAGGGACTCCAAGCATCCCATCATTGTCACAGGCACAAATCCAGTTGGTATCCTGGCCTATGGTCCCTTTTATCCTTAAGAAATCTCATTCATTTGAAAATGCAGTCCTAACAACTGTTTGTGAAGGTCACTGTAAAATTGTTTGGAATGGCATAATTTTTTCCTTAGTGGATATGTTTTTTTCTTAGTGGATATGTTTTAAACTAAGTATATATAGTTTATATATATATATATAGTTTATATATACTTAGTTTAAAACACTTAAAGGGGGCCTCCCCTGGTGGTGCAGGCAGTTGAGCACAGCGTTGTGAAGCTGTCCACAGCCTCTGCAGTGTCGGTTCGATCCCGCCGGCCCTATCCCACCGGCCGGTGAGGGTCTCACCTGCATGGCAGACCTCTCCTGTCTCGCCAGTTGCTCCCCTCAGCAGTGTATTTCGTCAGTCTGCCTGTTCTGTTCCCCCGCTCTGTCTCTGGTGAATCCTCTCACCCTCCTGTGCATCTGGCCTGTACCCCAGTTCTTGTATAAATAAATAAATAAATCTTTAAAAAAAATAAAACATTTAAAGGAATTTAATGATTAATTTTTAAATCAGACCAAAAATTAATCAAAGCCCTCCTTTAAAAGAAAATATTAAAATTTGGGCCTCCCCGGTGGCGCAGCGGTTGAGCGCTGGGTTGCGAAGCTGCCCGCAGCCTCTGCGACGCAGGTTCGATCCCCGGCTGCTCCCCGGCCACCAAAGGAGGGTCCCACATGGCGCGCAGACCTCTCCTGCCGCCCGCTGCTCCCCTCAGCAGTGTACTTCGGTCCTTCTGCCTGCTCTGCTCCCCGCTCTGCCTCTGGTGAATTCTCTCACCCTCCCGCGCTTCTGACTGTACCCAGTGCATGTATAAACAAACAAACAAATAAATAAATAAAAAAAAAAATATTAAAATTTGCTTAATTTTGAAATAGAATATTTTAAAATTAAACTTCAAAGTCAAATGTTTTTGAAAGTATAAACTTAATAAATAAAGCATTAATTTTTAAAACAAAAGTATCACTTTCAACATGAAAAATTGTATCAAAGACACTAAAAACTCAGCCTGATTTTTAATAAACATATCAAAATTTCCACATCAAGTAAGCATCATCTTTTTAAAATAGTCACCCTGAAATCTCCATGTAAGTGATGTTTTCAACACTCAAAACTCTTTACAAACTCACATTTTGAGATTTCTTTCAGAGCCACTTTTCTTCATTAAATCTATTCAGGTATCTTAGCTGGAAGCTGGATGACAAAACTATTTAACCCCAAACTTAATATACCCACTACCCCAAAGAATCTGCAATTTAACAAAGGGTAACCTAAAAGAATGACTTCACCTGGGACACAGAAGTATTTCCTCTCCCCAGGTACTTTCTTACCCCTCTTCAAACACACCTCTTAGGCCACTGGCTTCCCTCCCTTCCTGAAGAGTGAAGAGAACGTTTTTCTGGCTGGACTCATCCCAGGCACAGAAGAGAACTTCAACCAAAGCTAAGGCTCAGGATTGGAGGGATTTTACCCAAAGTTGTTAACAGACATCAGGACATACACAGTGCCTTGGTTAGTTCAGGAGTTTCTCAAGGATTCATAACGCTATACTGGCGTTTTATTCAAAGTCAGGGCAAAAATCAAAAGCATTGCAGGAGAGAGGCAGACAGAGACACTTTCAGAGACAGCAACAAAATGGTCTAAAAGACCTCATAACTCAGAGAACCATGTCCACCAGGAGGTCAGTGAAAAACACCCTCTGGATGTGGCTGACTATACTTTACTTGTGGTTCAAGCAGCCCGAGACCCAGCAGATCAGAGTAAGACATGGGAGACGGGGAGAGGAGGTAGGTTAGGGAGAAAAATGCAAAAAAGAAATCAAATGGAAAACTTCATACATGTCATGTTTTCTCCAGAGTCTGATCTCTGGAGGTCACTAGCTCCATAATTCCTCCCAGCTTTATTCATTACAATTAGTCAAGAAGTGGGCCATGGAATGGACCTTCAAGAAATAAATCAAAATTTCTTTTAAAAGTGATACATTCACACCCAATTTTCTTTTTGATCCCTATTAAATCAAAAACAATGAACAAAGTAACTCAATCCTATTTGCTCTGAAGTCAATTGCTTTCAATGCATGTCAGGTAATCCTAAAAACAAATTCCACCAGCCTTTGTGGGAATCTCAGACAAATTCTCAACATGAATATAAAGAAGCACTTCCACAAAGAACTGTGTACTCTGCACCCCAGTATAGGCTACCTTAGAGCAGGAGGGTACAGACATGCCCTGCCTGCTGTTTACCCACCTCTCACACACAAGTCTATATCCTCAGAGAAACCGTGCGGAACTTTCAGAGTCACTCATTTGTTCATTCTTTCACTCATTCATTCAAATCAAATCTTTATTAAATATTTAATATGCCCAGGACACAGAGCTAGGTTCTGGACAGCACCAATTCACAGATGGGCAACGTTCCACAGTTTGTTTTCTTTGAAGTACCATCAAGGACATGACACCGCTGGGGGGCACTGGAAATTGCAGTGTGGCTCAGCAGGCAAAGTAGATTACTAAAGATGACAATAGTCTAAGGAAGTTCTAAGTTTTCATTTATTCCAGAATGACCTTACGAACTCAATCTGGATATGCAGATAATGGGGTGAGAGAGGGCTGTCTTCTCTCTTGGAGATGACTATAGGAGATTTCTAGCAAAAAATGATGAACACAAATGTAAGGCAGGACAGACCGTATGATGTACTGACGGGGGCTGGAGAGCTCTGACCTCAAGACTGTCTCCAACACTTCAGAGCTGGATAAGCAGGAAAAACATTCCGGTTCCTGCTGCCCCAGTTTGCTTGTTGATAAACCAAGGGTAACTGCCCTCTTGCAGGTTACCATGAAGAAATCATTAGGGAAGCACCAGGCACAATATCTGGCCTGTGGTAGGCACCCAGATAAGCAGTGAATGAACAAATGAATGAATGAGCAAATGAATGAATGGAAAAGAGCTTATGTAAAAGCTGGCTGAACATTAAGAACTCAGAGGAGTTAAACAGCACATTCCTTTTTTTTTCCTTACACTGACCCCCTTTTCTCTCTGACTCAGACCAAGGTGAGACAGGAGAGCCATGGATGGACGAGGTGCTGCACAGGGGCTCTTCTGGATGAATGGAGCTGCAGGAGAGGGAGAGGTTGTGCTGCTTCCCAAATGGCTCACTCAGGTAGGAGAGTCCCATGTCTATAGAAATTCCAGAATTCCAAACATTCCTCATTATTCTTCACTAATATTTATACTGAAGCAATTGCCCTGCTTTTAGTTTAGAAATATGCCTGCTGTTCACTTATGCCTCTTCAGGAAACCAGGCCACCACAATTTCTTCCAGAAGCCCTGTGTATTTATCTAACCATGTTTTCATGTTTAGATACTGTCCCCCAACAGTTCATGGGCCTGGGAGTCTTGTATGCTACACTTACGTTAGACAAGAACTGTGAGAGGCAACTGCTAACAGGCTTTGAAGAACTTGCTTTCTGGTGTCTCTTCCCTCGCTCACTGTGATTTCACCTGCTCTGCTTTACAAAAAGTTTGGAGAGGTGCCTTAGAAGATGAATTGGATGTTTGTAAAAACCTAAAAAGTTAGGTCATTTTGAAATAACTTCACACTAATCCCTAATGTGCCTTAGGTCTACTTTAACCCTTGTGTAAAATGGAACATAATACCTTTGTCATTGGGTGATGAAAGAAGATACAGGAAAAGAAAAGGTCACAAATTAGGTGCTAAAGAAACATAGTTTTGATCCTCGGTCTCTCATATCACCTCTGATCCTTAGTTCATCATTTAGAATGATTTAACAGCCACTGCTTTTCATTAGCATAAGGCAGGTTGGAAAGAACTGGGAACACTGAGGTGTGAGACACAAGAGTATCTGTGTCCTTGGGAATGGCATGTGGGGCTACCAAGGGACTCTGGCCTGGCCCAAGCTGTCTTTTGTGGGGCTGCCACTGAAGGCAACTATTTTTCAACTCCACTAAGAAAATCCCACTTGGGTCAGTGGGTTGGGCCAGCTGGCTGCCCTCTCACTCTTCACTACCCCAGTCCCTTGGACACAACCCTTCAGCCAACTCTCCCTAAAGAGGGGTGGATGTGGCTCTCACCATGGATTGTCACTTTCCAACTCTGGGAATGTCCCCATCCTTAGTGACAGCGTGCGTGGAATCTGGATTTGCAGTGCAAACCTATTGAGTTCAGACTTCTTTCAACAACACATGGAAGAGTTAGGACGGATGAGGGGGACACAAACTGCAAATCTATACTACAGCCCTTCGATTAGGGAGTCAAGTACAAGAAACCAGGGTCAAGTCCCGAAGTCTTGGGCAGGAGGGTGCCTACCAGGACACGCACAGCCTATTAAACAGTCTGTTTTGTACTGAGGCACATTTTGCCCCATACATGGAGAGGATTTTGTTTCTACTATTCCCCCATGCAGATGAGGACTTGAGAGTTATTAAGAGAAGAAGCTCAATTGTCCCCCCTTGGCTCATCATTACTAACCAGGCAGAGGAAAGCTTTAGTCCACCATTGATTTAGATTAGTCCCTTTGTTTCAATATTATTAATTACCCAAGTTAGCATACAGCATGTCAACATCAAACCTTTACTTTTTTTGAATTAACTGTTTCATTTGCAACTTGAAGGCTGTACCTGTTTTCTCTCTTGCCTCCAGGACCAAAGCAGAAATGCCTCGCAGACATGGTTTCAACTATCATAAAGCAAAGTTATTAGACTGGAGACCGACACAGGTCACTCCATTCAGGAGAGGGCGTCGGGCTAATCTTTCGAGGTGACATTTCCATTATAACTTAACATTTGCCAAAGTTCTCCGTTGCATTCTACCCTAAACAGAAGGGTTAATTTAGTTCTCTAATCTCTTGTTATAAGCCTAATTATTTTACATGTCTTCATTTCATTAATGAATTGCTGCTTTTTACATGCAGCTCCTTCCCCATTGCTTTTGTTTAAACCTCCTGGTGGGAAGGGATAGATTAATTTTGTTGTGCCTTAATGAAACTGTATGCTACATTAGATTTAACCATTTGGCATGCACTGCCAACATCACCATTATGCATAATGAATTATTTTTTGTGAGTCCCAAACTCCTGCAGACCTTCAGTGTTCCTCTGCAGATAGCGAGACTGTACAAGTGGCAGGCACAGGACAGCGACTTGGTCACTGCCTCTGGTATCTGTGGAAACTACATTGTGGCTTTTTACTCTTTACCTGCAGGGGGGCGACTAGATTTCCCCTTGCCATGGAGAACCAGGTATCCAAGCTGATCTCCAGTGACCACTCTAATGAAACCAGCAAGTTGATGTTGAGGTTTTGGGGGCAGAGCACAATACTAGGCACCTGGAGATAGGGCAAAAGTTATTTACTCTGTCTTGGGGTCTTAAAACAACAAACATTCAGTGTTGCTCCTGGGTGTGCAGGTCATCTGGGGTCTGGCTGGTCTAGATGGGGCTTACTGGTAGCTTTGCTTCAGGCTGCAGTGCTGAGGCAGCTTATTCCTGTGTTTCCATTTTCCTTCTAGGACCAATGTCTGTTATATTGATGGCAGAAGCTCAAGAGAACAGGTGGAAATGTGCAAAGCCTCTTAAGGTCTTGGTTTGGAATACATTCACTATTTCTTTTACCCATTTATTGTTGACTAAAGCCAAGCCGCATGGCCAGGTCCAAAGTCAAGAGTCTGCAAAGCATTTTACTGTGAGGAGTCCATGGCAAGAGTGTAGTTACAGGAACTGACAGATAAATGGAGCCAATATTTAATAGTTCATATGTTTTTATGGGTTGGCTGGATTCTGGGTTGTGGTCGCCCCATATTTTCAAAGCTGGAGACATTTAATCCAGCAATTAGAGTTGGCCCCAGCCAGAGAGGCTCTGGAACCGGTCTTGTTCCTGGGCAGGGGATGGAAGGCTCTCAAGTCAGTAACTGTCTGGTTCATCGTTGACTTAAACCCGACCCAATTAGGCTATAGAAGTCCTCACTGAGTCTCAGTTGCTCTGATGATTGCCTTACCTAACCCTGAACTTTAGGCTTCCCATATATCTACCCTAACACACTAGCCTAACATCATATTCCTAAGCCATCTTGTTTATCTAGGTTACTCTGCTGCCCAACCTGAATTGATTTTGTGAATATCTGATCTCAATTCCACCAGTATTTATTCCTTGCCTGGCTTCTCCTATAGGGCAGGACCAGAGTTCCAGATTGATCTCTGGATTCAGGACTAGGAACATCTACCCTTTCCTGTGCTACTGGAATTTAGATTTTTTTCATATCCTGGGATTCAGTTTATACTTATGATCCTGGCCTTCTCTTACTTTGTACCTTACTACTCTTAAATTCTGGCTCCCAGATAGAAAATCCCACTAATAATATGGGATAGTCAATTTCAAAAGTCAAAGAAATTTACATTCCCTAAGTATTCTCCTTAGGTTTGGAGCAAGTTAGGCCTCATGAATTGGGGCAAACTGGAACAATTAGCTTGAAGGTAAGAAGGACAAGGAACCAAAGGGGATAGAAATATACAATGAAATGATAGTTCATTGAAAACTGTGTTAAAATCAAAGCCAAATGTTGTGGCCACAAAGACAAGGAGTTACAAATTCCACTTGAACAGAGACTTGATGATATGTGCACTGACTCATCAATGTCATCCTGGACATTTTCCAGGTGTGCTGCTCCCTGGAACATTGTGAACCTTTCTTAACTCAGAGCATTTGTTCTCCATGATCCCATATTTCCTTCTGATAGTTCCATCACCTTCTTCAGATCTTCATTTAAGTATCACCTTCTCAGCAATGTTTTTTTCCGACCTCCCTACATAACCACTCTTACTCACCAATTCACCCAACAAGATACTTTTTATTTCCTGCTTTATTTTTATCAAAAGTACTTACCACCATCTTACACATTTTATACTTTTTTTGTTTTATTGATTCCCTCCTTTCATCAGAATAGATGCTCCATGATTGTCTGCTTTGCTTTGTCTGTCTATCCCAAGAGCATAATAGTAGGTGCTTAACAAATGTTTGCTAAATGCAGGAAGAAAAGAAGGATGGGCAGAAGGAGTAGGCAGAGAGGGAAAAGCATGTGTATGTGCATATGGACACACAGATCTCCCTTGGGACACCAATAAGCTTAGCCCAGGGACTCAAAGGCATTGCTGGACTTCACCTCCTGCTCTCTTTGGGCTCATCATCTTCACCCAATAAACCATGCCCAAGGTTCTCCAGTCCTTTAGTCAAAGCTGCCCTTAGCCTCGCTTCTCCCCACTTTGTCCAAGCCTCTTGGAAGCGTAGCTGGCACTGTCCATCTCCACTTGCTCACTACCCACTGACTCTGAGTCGACTCCAGCCCAGATCCGTCTGTTGTAGGTCTCCCCCAGGGACCTCAACCCCACACCCTTGCTGCACAAGTTGCTTCCCTGCCCTCACATCCTCAACAATATTCTTCAGTTCAGACTTGGTCACTGACACAACATCAATTTGGGCACTCAGATTTCTGGGCGTTTTCTTTTGCCTTCCAAAAAATGTCCTGAGTTTACCTGCTTCTCTCACTCTCTCCATGACCGCTGCCCCTATGCATGTTCTCTTCACCTTTTAATTGGCAACGGCGTCTTCACTAGCTTCCTGTTCCAAGTCCCATTCGACTCCATTCATCAGTGTTTCCCATCTCCTCCGGAACAAAGTCCAGGGTTGTTATCATGCATATAAGGTCCTCCATGTCCTGGCGGCTCCCTCTCCAGCCTTGCGTCTTTTCCTGCTATGCTGCATTATTCCCTGGACCTGTGCACAGGCAATCCCCCTGCTGGGAGTCCCCGCTATCATTCTTACTCATCCTGTAAGATTCAGATCAGGTGTCATTATAATTTTGCTCTTATTGCATAGCACATGTTCTGATATATTTCACTTTTTAAAAGTTGCATTTTCAATCAGATTGATAATGTTCAGGGGAACATTATAATGGACTTAGTATTTTTTCATGATAAATGCAACTTTATTGAAGCTAAAAAAAATCCACCCATGTACCCACTCCTCCACAGATCACCTTGTGTACCACCACAATTATTCCACCTTTCAAAACAATGAGATAGGCCACCTGGCCATTTAAAGTCACAGAGCAAGAAAGGGCTCTGTAGCGTCAGTCATTCTTCCTTGGCAAGTTTACTGCTTACATGGCATAATATTAAAGTTGTTAACACTTTATGGAGTGTCTCCTATGTGCCGGACACTGATCTCTGTGCCTTACATGTATTCACTCAGTCTTCATAATAACCCCATGAGATGAGACTATAATCATCTTTATTTCACATGAGGCACAGAGTGGTTAAATAACATGTCCTAGATCACACAGCGAATGAGAGTGGACCCTCTTCTGAAACTCACCCATTTGGCTAGAGTCTACACTATCACCCTGCTGACATAGCATCACTGCTAATTAATTTTAATTCCTCCAGCATCCTCCAGATGAGACTGTCCTCAGCACCCAGACTTTTCTGCAGAGCAAGCTATTCTCACTGTTGGAAAGGATGGTGCTGGGAAGGCTGGTGCTCTCTTAGAAGTGGACAACACAGTAGTCTGTGATTCTCTAGTCTTCGTTTAAGGAGTTCTTTGTGGCAGCAGGCAAGCTGGTATCGTTTGACACCAACTCCCGGCCTTTCTGGCTATCCTATGCATTTGTTGGGTCTACAGAGATAGCCTGAACTTTCGACGCTGAACAAGAAAGCTCTGGAACCAAATCACCAAATTTCTGCCTGAAATTCTTAATCCCAACCCTGCTGCACAGAGCAGACGCCTCTGTTTATCAACAGGAGTGTAAGACCAGGTGCTCAGCGTCTGCTACACAGCATCTCTGCTTTGCGTGCCCTCTTTAAAAAACAAATCCTTGCTTGAATCATTTCTGTACCTGCTTGTTTGGGATTTTTGTGGAATCTGTGCATGTCAATTAAGCAGCTCATTCCTGTCACAGGCCTGTCACATTCACGAGGAGCCTGTGTGTCACAGCTTCTGAAAGGACGCAGCCCAGATGCTATCGATCAGCTCAGTGTCTCCTGGAGAAACCCAGGCTCAGCTACAGCTTTGTGGCTGAGAAGCAGGATGGATGCCCCTATCCACTGATAAAGTATTTATATCTACAAATGTATAACTCAAAAGGAATTACCACCAATATCCTTTTAATTGGAAATATCTTTCTTCCTCTTAAGCAGATCCTTGCAAGCTCCTTTCCCACAGAAGCATCCATAGAAAAGGAACATGTGTGTGAAAGACAGGCTGTTTAATCTTTCCCTGTAATCAGCTCCCCCGAGCCTGAATGCTGAGTCTGTAAAAGTTGCAAGCCCGGGATGCCCTTTGCTCACTTCTGCTAGAGACTCCTTGGCCTGCCCCACCCTTTCCTCCTGACTTTGGCAATGGGACTCCTTGAGAAGCCAGCATTTTCCATCCTGAGAGATTCTCCATCAAAATCAGACGTCCTAGAAAAATAGAGCTTAGCCGAAGCGGCTTTTCTGATCCCATTATTGATAAGCTCTTAGAGCTCATCAATGAAAATTAGAACTTGTTAATCCTGTACATCCCCCCCCTCCTTGATTTTTAATTACAGAAGAAAGAAGTAATGGATAACTTCTGGGGCTGCAGAGACACCGAGGCTGTCAAGAGAAAATTAAATTTACAGTCAGAGAGTTTTGTTTTCTCAAGTGTCCTTGTAAAATGCAAAAGAGGCTCCTGGCATCACCAAGGCAATTCAACTGGTTTCCTAAACTGGCAGGGTTTTCCTCAAAGAAGCCCTCCTTCGTTTGCCAAGAGAGTGTATTAATGACAAGGACTGGACCTAAAGGGAACTCATTCAGAGGAAAACTGCATTAAAAGAACATTAAGGGCGATGTTTTAAAGTCTGATTTAAACTCATGAAAGCAAGGAGATTTATTGTCGAAGCCAAATCGCCAGGCTGACGCGCCCTGCCTGGTAATGCATTCCGATTGGAGCACAGGGGATTGAATCTGTTCAGAAACATTGCTCACCATGCCCCGGGCGCTCCTGCTAAGGGAGAGGAAGATGGCCATAGAGGGAGGCAGGCTGGGCGAGCCACGTTTCTGAAAGCAGATGGGCTAACATCCCACAGGGGCCAACCCACCAGGGAAGCAGGAGGAGGAGGGCGCTGGCAGCTGAGGTCAGTTTTGACACCAGCAGACAGCTTAGCAGCCTTTGAGCATCTCTGTACAGGTCCATGGCTGCTGGGGGGCTGCTCCTTGTGGGAGCTGGAGGCTCAGCAGGACGTCCAACCCCTCTCCTCTAAATCCTCAACCCCTCCTGGGAATCCTCTTTGGGAATCCCTCCTGCAAGCAAATAAACTCACAACAGAATAGCCACCCCTTCCACTCCAGCCCATTGCTGTATTTCACTTGCTTGCACTCTGCCTTGAAGTAATACAATACAGGTCTCTTACCTGTGCTGCAGACCTGGACCCCAGCCAAAAGGCCAGCTGCTTGCCATCTTGCAAGTCAGGATCTGATTTCTAGATGAGAAGAGTTAGTACCCGTGGTGGAAAGGCACAATGGAGTCACCCTGGAAAAATCAAAAGAACAGCCACAACCTCAAGCTTGTGCTCCGTCCTCCTTTGCAGAGGTGTTGCCAGGGAACTTGTCACCTCTCGCGCTGCCAGCTTTTACCATTCAGCCCGCCGCAGCATTGCATCCTACTCCAAGTAGCAACAGCCTGCAGTGTGGCTGAGCACTGTGTCTGCAAGACCTTGGAACTGATTTCTGTTCATGCTTTACCCGATGTCCCAGGGCCTGGGCAGACATCCATTTCCTGATATCTGTGCCTCACTACATTTTGTGGAATCTTTACCACACGTAGAAAAAGGGTTGTCTTTTCAAGTGATGGAATTTGGACAGCCAAGGGAGAGTAAGGCTGTTGATATGAGGTAATATGCAAAATTAGAGTTTTGGAGAGAATGATGGGGGACACAGACGCCTCTGGCCAAGGCAAACCAGGCCTGTGCCCAGGACAGCCCACTGGAGTTGGGGTAAGAACATGGCTCAGGAAGGGAGGGCAGAAGAGTCAACAGTCCAGGTGATTTACAAGGGTTGTGTGATCCTTTCATCTTATAAATTTATTTGTATGTTGAGTGCTTCATAAAATTACTGAGGACAAAGCCATGTAAACAAATAAACACAGTAAATGTGACAAATGCTGTAATAGAGGAATATACAAATTTTAGGCGTAAGCAACTGGGGAGAGGTTTGGGGTGGGCTTCCTAGCAGCAGTGGCAACTTATCTTGAAAGGAAAGTAGAAATTTGCCACGTAGGGACAGGGGCAGGAAAGTGGGTGGTGAGGCGGAGACATGACCTGTCTCCAGGCTGTGTGGCCAGCTCCCTCTGGGGAGGGGAGTGCTGTGAAAGAAGAAACTCGACTTGTACACAGAAGCATGATGGAAAAGTTTCTTTGGAAATAATGGCTTTCTCATGCAGCCTGGAGATAGGCCACAGAACACATTTTAGGTAGCTTCGGAATTATCACTAGCCCGAAGTCACTAAAAGCCCAGGACTGACCACATAGCTACCCTGCTTCGATTGGAAAGGGAGAGACCAGCGGTGGGCCCCACATGAGGCTGAGGTGTGAGCTTCTGGTGAAATGTGTGAACTTCTCCCCCAGCAAACAGCTCATCTGTTCAAAATTTTGCATGTGGTTTCATGGACTTCATGAAGCCTACCATAAATCCCAGTTTATAAGTTCTCTCTCTAAAGGCATTTGTAGGAAATAATTTATTCTCTAGGGAAAATTTTATACTTCTTAGGAGGTGGGTGCTGTGGTATTTAGAGGTGATATGTCATAATTCCTACAGCTTATTTTCAAGTGGTTTGACAACAAATGTTTAAGAGAGAGAGCGCGAGCAAGAGAGAGAGAGAGAGAAAGAGAAAGTGTGTGTGTGTGTGTGTGTGTGTGTGTGTGTTTGCGGAGGAGAGAGTAAGAGAAGGAGAAGAAGCAACTGAAGCAAAATGTTAACAATTGATGAATCCAGGGGAAAGAGTATATGTGTGTTCACCACAATTTCTTTCAACTTTTCTGTACATCTGAAATTTTTTTAAATAAAAGCAAACCAAAACAATGCTTTCATTCAAGGCAGAAGTAGTAGGAATGAATACAAAGTGGTGAATTTTATTCATTTATATTCCTCCCCCACATACTGTCTGAATACCTACTATAGTTGCTCAATATTTAGTTGGAACAATCAATAGGACTTAGTGCCTGACGGGAGGTGGATGGGGCAGATGATGGAGGAGGAGCCTGAAGTGGCTGCGTAAATGATGGGTAGTTGAATTAACAGAGAGACCAGAGGTAGAAGGGCAGCATGGCCCAAAGAGGGGAGGATGAGTTCAAGTCCATGGGCAACATTTTAAAGCAAGTGTTGATGAACTTGAGGGAGTCTGGGGGAGAGCCACCAGAAGTAAGAAGAGTCAAGGACAATAGTGAAAGACAAAAGGCCAAGGATGGGGAGACATTTCTGAGGAAATGAGGGTGGGTATTTGTCTAATAGGAAAAGTAGAGAAGTTGTAGACTTGATTTATGTGGCCTAACAAGGCTGCCCTGGAAGATGGGTGGTAGTGATGGAGATCAGCTGGGACTCAGGGTGCAGAGGGAATCCCCATTGCACTGTTGGATAGCTTTTGTGCCAGACTCTGTGCAAGGCACACAACTCTGGCAAGAGTCAAAGATGGGTAAGTCAGGGTCTGTGGAAGAAGTACCTATTTTGCTGTCAGACCTTCACAAGCAACACTGAGCAGAAGAAAATTTCATTGCTTGATACCGACCTTCAAATTATTCCAAAACCTGTAATTATTTAATGTCTTCCCATTCTACAAGTCACAAAATTTACAACATTCTTATGAGTGACTTGCAGCCAAGAGAAATCCCATCCATCTGTAGCTTTTTCCAAAATGTCCTGGTCCCTCCCCATCCCCTCTTACCTCCATAACGTACCTGTACAGCTAAAGAGGACTGGCTTTCTGTAATGCCACTTAAACTTAGCCTTGAATGAAAGGTAGGAGTCATCCAAGAAGAAAGGAAAACAGTCCAGGTGAATGGAACTGTCCCAGTCATCTCCCCTGCCCTTCAGAGGCAGGAAGTTTTGAGTATTGAAGGAAATCCCATAAAATAGAACACTAGTTTCTTCTAGGGTCTCAACTGCTGTGCCCTGAGACCTGTACTGGGGCTTTTCATTTATCTCCCTGGTTTAGGGGCTTTGATGCCTGTCGGGGCTGAGGAAGCCCAGAAGGTGTCTGAACACAAGTACCTGAAATATTTGGTAGGTGCTCCCAAGTTTTATTTTGTTTCCAAGTGCCCTTCTATCTGCCCTCCAACTAGCAAAGAAAGAGCTACATTAACAGTGTTCCTCAGATCTCAAAGGACTGCTTTGGCTGGTTCCTTCATTTCCCAAAGAGAAATATGGAAAATTTTTCAGAGACAGGTCATCACGCCATTGACCTCTTCCCCATCTCTACGGCTAACATTTATAGAGCACTTCCTATGGGCGGGGCACCTGTTGGGTTCCTTATACGCATTGTATCCACATAGCAGCCCTATGAAAAAAATGTAAGTAACCCCTCTCTACAGATAAAAAAAACCTGAAGCTTACAGTGGTTAAGGGACTTGTCCAAGGTTATCTAACCAAGATCTGAGAGAGCAAGTGCCAGAAACCACCTGGGATTAACTCCAGATCTCAAGCTCTTAAAAATTCACACAACAGCTCAAGTGTCTTGTTCTAAAGGACCTCAGTTCACATTCTGAACACAATAATATCAAACACTGATGTAGTTCTATTGTGGTTCAGACTTTGGTCTAAGGACCTTACATATATCAATTCCACTAATTTTAAAACAACCCCATGATGTAAGCACTATTGTTTTCTACTCTTCAGAGGAAAAAGAGGCACAGAGAGGTTAATTGACTCGCCTAAGGTCAGAATTTCAACTCTGGCAGTCCAGCTCTTACTTATAAAGCTACATGGCACTGTGCCTAGAAGAAAAGCATGCAGAGTGTGTATGTGTGACTTGCAAGGGAGAATCTTTTCATGAATGATACACACCTGCCATGGATTCAGATTGCCTTATCTGGCCACCTTGCCTGCACCCCGCTCCACAGCAGAAAATATCGGAATGACAGTCATGCACACTTCCCTTTGCAGTCATCCTGGTCCCTGGAATCTCACACACTGCGAGAGAAGAATCCTAAGTGATTCTTGAACTACAGGAAGGGCTTAATTTTCAAGTGTTAATAATGTGCAATTCAGGAGAAACATGTTCATACTGTGAAAATCCTGCAAGATATTAGGACTTTTTAAAAAAATTAGCATAGTTACAAGTTAGGAAGGGAAAAGTTCCTTGTTACTGGCATTTATTAATAGTTTGCTTGCCTCAACCTAAATGCAAAGTGTTTTGCTATCCTCCATGCCCTGATCCCCACTATCAGTAAAAAAAGAAAATCATTGCTTTGGATATAAAGAGAGAGAGAGAGGAAAGATGGATAGACAGGAGGGGTGACTACAGACAGGACTATGATAGCATGGTAGTGTGAGTATATTCTGATCACCTAATATTGTCTGGCTTTATTGATTCCCATTTGTGAAATGATTATTTTTGCCTTTATAGGAAATTTTTTTGACTTAAGACTTCCATTGTGTATAGCCTTCCTTAGGACTGGGAGTGATATGCCCCAGGATAACATTTGAAATTTGTTTGCAAATTGTTTGGCCAAGGTGCCACCAGTCAGAGCAGATGCCCCTTGAAAGGTGTCCATGAGAACCAACCGGATCTCAGCCCTCAGATACCATTGATCTGTAGTTTAAAATGAGACCAATGGGAAAATAATATAGCAACATAACACTCTTCTCAGATCATTCTTTTAGGATTTAAATAATCTAAAACCTGGCCAAGAACCAGGAGAGCTCAGCAAAAAGCTATCAGAGTCATTTAACATGTCTAAAGAAAGGACCATGCATTAGAGTTGCAAGGCTCTGTTCGTGCAAGCGTTCTCATAAGTGACTCTATGCCAGTGTTTTTTTTTTTTTAGTTTTTTTTTACATCATTGTTCATTTTTAAACAATATTTGCTTCCCCCACCCCCTCAGGTGTAGTCCCCATAGAGTTTCCTTCACCAATGCACCTGTGCACCATCACCTCAGTCCCCTGAGCTCCTCCCTCCCTCCCTCTGATCCCTCTCCCTCCTTCTCCCCTGCAATCCTCAGTCTACTAAAAATGGAGCTACCATATGACCCGGCAATTCCACTCCTAGGGATCTACCCAAAGGACACAAAATCATTGATCCAAAAGGACACCTGTACACCTATGTTTAGTGCAGCACTAGTTACAATAGGTAAAACCTGGAAACAACACAAATGCCCAAAAATAGATGACTGGCTCAAGAAGATGTGGTACATATACACCATGGAATATTACTCAGCATTCAAAAAAGATAAACACATGCAATTTGCAGCAACATGGATGGCGCTGGAAGGGATCATGATCAGCGAAATAAGCCAGAAAGAAAAAGAAAAATATCGGATGGTTTCACTTATAGCAGGAATATAGGGGAACCAAATAAGACATCAGTGTAAAAAAAATAATAACAGTACAAAACACAACAAAGCAAAAACAAATATGCCAGTGGTTTTGATTTTAAAACCACCTTAATCAGGCCTCCTCTGGTGGCGCAGGCAGTTGAGCGCCGCGCTGTGAAGCTGTCCGCAGCCTCTGCAGCACCGGTTCGATCCCGGCGGCCAGTGAGGGTCCCACATGGCGAGGCAGACCTCACCTGTTGCTCCCACTGCTCCCCTCAGCAGTGTATTTTGTCAGTCTACCTGTTCTGTTCCCCACTCTGCCTCTGGTGAATCCTCTCACCCTCCCGCGCATCTGACCTGTACCCCGGTTCTTGTGCAAATAAATAAATCTTTAAAAAAAAAAAAACCACCTTTATCATTTATCTTGTTTTTATCAATCAGTAGATTGGAAGCTGTAAAAGGAAACTGCAGGCTGGGGGTGGGGAAGCTCACTACTGGAGACAGTATACATTGATAACCCCCAAAAGACAAATAGGGAGATAAAAGAATGTGATGGGGAACCCAACAACTGGACCGATAACTCCAAACTTAGAAGACTCCGGGGTCATCTAGTAAGGGAACAAACGGCCCTGTCTAGTCAATCAATATGCCAGAGGACAGAGCACGTCACCATCACACATTCTGCTGACCCTGGAGAGCCACGAAAGGATGAACTTATGTTTTTTTTTTTTTAAAGATTTATTTATTTATTTATTTATTTATTTATTTATTTATTTATTTATACAAGCACTGGGTACAGTCAGAAGCGCGGGAGGGTGAGAGAATTCACCAGAGCCAGAGCGGGGAGCAGAACAGGCAGAAGGACCAATGTACACTGCTGAGGGGAGCAGCGGGAGGCAGGAGAGGTCTGCGCGCCATGTGGGACCCTCCTCTGGTGGCCAGTGAGCAGCCGGGGATCGAACCAGCACTGCAAAGGCTGTGGGCAGCTTCGCAATCCAGCGCTCAACCGCTGCGCCACCGGAGAGGCCCTGAACTTATGTTTTGAGTGAAAAAACCCAGACAAGAATGAATACAATGAGCAGAACAACTTTACATATAAAACAAACAATGAACGTCTTAAAAATCCAAACCCAAAGACTAGTAATCCTTAAAAGAATAGTTTGTGTGTAGAAATGCCCCTTCAGGTATGAAATGGGTAATGTCACTGTGTGTACTTATTATATATACTCTTCTATATAAACATATAATGGATTGTTACACAGAATAAAGAAAATGACATTATCTCTGAGAATATTGACTAATGAGTTTTATAGTAAATTAATAATTACAAGGTAATAAACGGGAAGAAATTATGTTCTCCAAAATCTGGGGAGGCTGAAACAATCCATTTTATCAGGTTGAGTTGTTCTGTACCTAAAAAGTGATTAGAGTGGGGATTGAAAGGGTAAGACTGGGCTATCCCTCCCAGCAGTGGAGGTCCATGAATGTTTTCCATGTTGTGAAAGACAGTGGAGTGAGGGGCAGCCATCATAATGACAGTTGAGAGGTACAAGATCAGATCTTTTCTCAACTGTGAATCTCTACAACCTACCAGATTCACAATCCTTGGAGCCAACGATGGGATTTTTTTCATGTGGAAAACATGTCTAAGAAACCATTATTATTTGTATTACTTGCTGGACATTAAAATAATCAGACTCTTGGATTTAGAAGAACTGGAAGAAATCAAGAAATCAAGAGGAAGTAAGATCATAAAAACCTGTAGCATTTGTAAGAAAACTAATGGGTTCAGCATTGAAGACTCAAGCTGATCAGGGAGCCCAACATAATCTCTCCTTTCTCTCTCTCTCTCTCTCTCTCTCTCTCTCTCTCTCACCCCCTCTCTCATATGCATATTTACATGTGCATGTGTGAATTTCCTTAAATACCAATAGTTATTTAATACCTACTGAGTAGTAGGTGCTAAGCTAAACACATTCATTATTTCATTTAATCCTTAAGCCAACTTCCTTGATATAGGAATTATTACAGTGAAGAAATTGATAACTCAGAGAGGTCAATTAGCTTGCCCACAATGACACAGCCAAAAAGTGTTATTACAAAACACATTCTTCCTACCAAGCCCCAAGCACATTTTAATATACCAGGCAAAGCTGCTCTTCTTATTCCCAAACCTACGTTCTCTCCTATAGTCAGGAATTCTGTCTTCTGGTTGTCAAGTTACTAAACCTTGACAACAACGAAGGAGAATTTTAATGTTCCAGGATTTTCAATAGATCTGGAGTTTATGTGGGAAATTGAAGATGCTGTTTTACTGTGGGACAAGAGGGCAGCCATATCTTGTAGATTTAAGGCATTTGCTGTGTATACATGTTAGGAGTCATTTTCTTTTGCTACCACCACCGCCAGAGATAAAGAATGAATGATAGTGAGTTCACAGGACTGATATCCATCAGCAGCAGTTATTTATTCCAGCCTCCTAGGAATAAATACAAGGATGTGCTGATAATTACTCCTTGATACATGAAAAAGGATATAAAATGCTTTCTCAATTTGTCTAGCACACCATGAATAATAATGCTGTCTCTGTGCTTATAGGAGGCAAGGTATTTAAAGCTCTATTATTATTTTCACAGAAAAACAACCTTAACAGAAGCATGTTTTCCATATTAACCTGGGAATGTTGAGTTTACCTCACATGCATTGCTTGCCTTTTCTTTTCTAACTGGCATAAATTCCTGGTATTTAAATGCATCAGAGACACTCTACCTGCTCTTTGAAATGAGAGAGCTGTACGGAATGTCAAATGGAGCCCTTGTTTCCTGACTTCTGACCTAGCTCAGGGTTTCCCCTTCCCCCCTGTACATGACTCAGACAGGCTCTTGGAGGCCTGGAGATAAAAGGCCCTATTAGAAGTGCAAAATATGACTATTATTACCTCCTTTAATAAGGCTTCTTGCCAATTTTTCAAATGACTAGAGTCTGTTTGCTAATTATTACTCCACAGTTTCTGCATTCATTTTCTTTCCCTAAAGGAGCTTGATTCTAGTGAAGATGAAGGAAAGTGCTAAAAAGTGTGTTTACTGCCATCTATGGGCCGCAGCTGGGCTGCCACCACAGCGGACCCCTTCCCAATAACTCCAGGGAAACTTCCCATTACAAAGCTACACAGAAACGTACCGGCGTTGGGAGCACAGGCACAGCAGTGAGCCTGGACATGAAAATATCATTGAAAAATCACTCGTGATGTTTTCCAGAAATATAAATTCATACAGATGCTTTAGAGAGTGAAAAAGCAATGTTTTCCCCTGATTAAGACAACTATACTCTTATGTATAGTAACATATGCGCACCACTTACCACTGGGTCTTTCTTCTCACCTGTGGTTACCATCAAATGTTCTAGCAAACCAAAAGTAGGAATTCATTTGCTGGATGATTCTGAAAATTCTAAAGAAGGCCAAGAATAGGAAATGATAAAGATTCCTGAATGGCCAAAACAGATGTATAAGGTGTATGTGCTGTGGCCTATACACCCACCTGAGTCATGAATCAGGCTTCCCAGGGTATTATAACACAATTTTATTGTTTTAATATCAGAAATTCTTATTACTAGAGGAAGCAATTATAAGAGGGGGCAGAGGGTTGGAGAGACAGATACTTGAGGGAAACAAAAGTGATGGCATAGATCATAAAACCTAGGGGGAGAAGTAGAAACTATAAAAATAACAGATACAAGAGCTCAAGAGAGAAAAGAGGTTTTAGACAATCACAGTATAGTGCAACAATCAATGTTCACATTAATGATTCATTTCTCAAAGCTAAATTTTGTTAGGTCTATTAAGTCACTGACATGACAGGATCAAAGACTATAACTACACAGTTCACAGAAACAGAAATACAAATGGTACTTAAACTATGAGAAGATAAACTAAGTCAGAATAGGAAAGTTTCAAATTAAAAGTGAATGAGTTAAACACAAGCCACTGAGTTTTCTGTTTTGCAAAAGAAATAAAGGATTTGTAGCCAAAATGTACATAAACCTCAACAATAAGAAAATGAACCATCCAATTAAAAGGTAGGCAAAAGATATGAACCAATATCTTGCCACAGAAGATATACAGATAGCAAATAAATTTACAAAATATTCTTTATCCATATATCATTAGGGAATTGCAAGTGAAATATTGAGATGTCTTTTATCTATCTATCTCTCTATCTATCTATCTATCTATATTGGAGTGTGTAAATCCCAAAACCCTGTCAACACCAAATGCTGACAAGGATATGGAGTGACAAGAATTCGGACCAAACAATGGTGCAACCACTTTAAAATGAGTAGACAAACACAACCTTACCATATAGAGCAGCAAACATGCACCCAGCTATTTATTTGTATGATCGGAAAACTTATGTCTATGTAAAAACCTTCACATGAATATTTATAGCAACTTTAATCACAAATGTCCCAGATTAGAAACAATCGATAAGTCCATTAATAGGCAAATGGATAAACAAACAGTGGTATTTCCAGACAATGGACTATTGTTCAGCACTAAAAAGAAAGGAGTGATCAGGCCATGAAAAAACATGGGGAAACTTAATCACATAAGGCATCTTGAAAGAAGGCAATCTGAAAAGTCTACAAGCTGTGTGATTCTACTGTATAATACTCTGTAAGATAACAAAGTCAGTGGTTACCAAGAGTTGGGGGTGGAGGATGGAGGAGGGCTAAATAGGCAGAGCAGAAAAGATTTTTAGGACAGTGAAACTATTCTATATGATTGATATTGTAATGGCAAATACATGACATCGTACATTTACTAAAACCCAAACCCAAGGAGGGAATCCGATATAAGCTATAAATTTTAGTTAATAATAATGTATCCATATTGGTTCATCAGTGATAACAAATGTACCTCACTAATGCAGGACACTAATAATGGGAGAAAGCAGGTGTGGGATGGAGGTGGGTAGCAAATGGTTATACAGAAACTCAGTACTTTTTGCTCAATCTTTCTGTAAAACTGACACTAATCTAAAAAGTAACCCTGGGCCTCCCCTGGTGGCGTAGCCGTTGAGCGCTGGGCTGAGAAGCTGCCCGCAGCCTCTGCAGCGCTGGTTCGATCCCAGGCCGCCAGTGAGGGTCCCACATGGCACGCAGACCTCTCCTGCCACGCCTGCTGCTCCCCTCAGCAGTGTATTTCGTCGGTCTGCCTGCTCTGTTCCCTGCTCTGGCTCTGGTGAATTCTCTCACCCTCCCGCGCTTCTGACTATACCCAGTGCTTGTATAAATAAAGAAAGAAATCTTTATAAAAAAATCAAAAATAAAAAGTAACCCTTTCATTGAAAGAAAAAGGTGGGGGTAGACACAGATGTACAAGAAACAGGGAAACAAGAAGGAAGATACAGCAATTCTAAAGTGTAACAGTAAATTTCAAGCCAAACTATAATAGACAAAAAAGAAGACAGTTTATAAAAGCCATATTTCACAATGAAATTTTCAAGAAATGAGTTAATATTCTTTACTTGCTGATTGACAGAACTGCAAAAGCAAAGTTTGGTTACAGAGTGTGCTGGAGAAGCAGGTCTACAGACACAGTGATGGCGAGAGAAACAAATGGATGCCAGCTCTCTGAGGGTAAGGAGCAACAGCCATCAGCATGACCCATGGACACACCCTTTCCTCAGACCCAGCGATTCTCTTCTGGGAATTTAACCTACAGACATGATGGAACTTGTGCAAAATGGAGTAAATACAGAGATTATAATTGCAGCATCTTTTAATAATAGGAGATGGGAAACGACTAGATGCCTATCAGTAGGGGACTGCTTAAATAAATAATGCTGCGCCGGTACAATGAAACAGGATGCTGCCATTATACAGAACGAGGTGGCTCTTTATGCACGGACAAAGGGGGGACCACGACGGAAGATCTGAAAAGCAAGGTGCAGCGTCGTGCCACGGCATGCCACATGTTGTGAAAAATAAATATGCCTATATACACATAGACTATCTGAGCAAGGAGACACCCCATAACCTGGTAATGGTGGTAACGAAACATCTGTTAGGGATGGGGAAGTGGGGGGCAGGGCACGCGGGGGAGGGAGGAAGGCTTAATTATCACCCTCTACTCTTTTGTTTCTCTTCTGGGAAAAAAAGGATAAAAAATAATTTAAAAATAAAGAAGGCAAGAGGGTATATAATACATTTTGGGATGTTTCCACTTACTCTTTTTAAAATGTTGATCTTTAAAATGTTGGTTAGCTCTAGTTATCTGGACAATTTAATTATGTGGAACACCTCATTTCCTGACGATGCTGGATGAATAAGGCATTACTCTGGTTTGCTGACTTACGCACAATTACAAAGTTAACATTATCATCATAGCACAAAAGAGATTGGAATTTAGAACAAAGGAAGGGGTTACTTTCCCACAAGACATTAAGGCAGAAGGAGAATGGACGAAGTGGAGAAAGTCTGCAACTCTCACGCTGACGGAGGGACGGAGGCCTAAGGAACAGAACCTGGGAGCATGTGTGCTCCTGTGTGTTAACAGGCAAGGCTTCTCGCCACAAAACAGCACCTGCTTGCTGCCTCCATAAGAAGGCTTTGTCAGTCAGCACCGACAGGGAGACTAGTGTTTGATGCTCACTAGGTACTTTGGAGGGCATTTCTGCCCTTTGGAGAAGCCTGCCACAGACTTGGTATGGGCCTTGGGACTTCAAGTGTGGCCACCCCATTCCTAACACAGGTGCCAAGCAAAGTCTTTGAGAGACTAGAAGGAGACCCAAGAGATAGTGCTTAAATATGCCTCTCTTATATTTTAAAACTCTGAATGTTTCGTGTGGAAATTCAGATTTGTTAAAGCTCTTCTGAAAAACTGAAAAATTCTAACAATACAGAGGCTACGTGTCTTATACTGGAGCTGAGCAGGGACCATCCAAGTTCACACAGCTCAGCTGTTAGCCATGGTCCCCAGCACTCCCTATTACCCGACACTTAATTTGGTCTCTCAGTTATATGCCTGGTCTCTGTAGGCATTTCAATTTGCCAGAAGCAGGAAAGGTTAGCTTGGAAAAGTTGTCTTGGAAGTATATGATTCTTGAACAGATTTTGTAAAGCAAGATACAGTGGCCTGGTAGATTGGGTGAGGAAGCTACTTTAGAGGGACGTTTCCTAGGAGACCAAGATGTTTCCCCTTGGCCAGAAACTGGATGGGCCTGTGCTTTGGAAAAATCCAGATGATGGGTGAGCAAGGTCCTAGCTCCCAATCCATGCCAGGCATTTTGTGGCTGAATAAGATTGTTTTCTTCTCCCAAGGAACTTAGAACCTTCTAATGGAGGTGGCCAGTAAACAAGAAAGCGAACACGCACATTTACACACACTAACTAGCACTGAGAAGGAAAGGACAGAGTACCGTCATGGAGAATTGTAGTGGACATGGCGGGAGGGGGACATGGAAACTGAGACCTGAATGATGGAAAGGGTCAGCTGGGCAGGGCATGTGATCAAGAAGATGTCAGGAGGGAGGGAACAGCATGTGCAAAAGTCCTACAAAGGGAGAGCCTAGAACATTCCTGAGATGGGAAGAACAACCAACATGTCTAGAGCATAGTGAGGAAAGAGGGAAGTGGTTGACGTGATGTTGGAGAAGGAGACAGAGTCAGACCCTGGCCTTCTGAGTAAAGGTCAGTGCTAGATTCCATCCTGAGGGGCAGCTGAGTGGGATTCCAGGGATATGAACGATATGATTCAATATACAGGTTGAAGAGACTTGACAGTTCAGCCTAGAAGGATAAGGCAGGGCAACGAAAGGAAAGCAGACAGGCAGTGCAATATAACTGTTGGTGTGCAGACAGAAGGGTGCCCCAGGACCCCCAAACTGCCCATTCTAAATAGGTCTGGCCATCTGTGTGCACAAACACAAAGCATATTCTTTGTGTGAAAGAACTTCAATACATCAGTGTGCATAGGGAGAAAATAAAAGAGAGGATAAGCATTTCCTAAAGTTTCCCATCCCTCTGTAGGTAAATGTCCAGACAGTGTTGGCCTGAAGCGGGGCTGCTGAGGCCCAAAAACTTGCCATAAGCCTAAGGCACATTTTGGAGGGGAACCGCAGGAAAGGGAAAAAAGGCAAGTCTGGGAGGAAGGTGCAAAATCAAAGTACAAATCAAGATCACAGCTGCCATTGTCAGCCTTCTCCCAGGTCTCTCACCCACATTTCTCTTTCAAGTGTCTCTACATGTCTCTCTCCCACATCCATAAGCCCCTGGTGCAAGTCCAAAGCCAAGGAGCAAACAAGCTCTTCTCCACATGGATTTCCTCTCTGCGTGTCTGAGTCCACCTGCTTCTGCATCACATGGCTTAATCGGCCACTTAGTTCCACTCATAAGTGGGGTGGGGAACATGGCACCTCCTGCTTTTATGGAGGTGCCTCTGGTACATAGCAAGCAAAGGCACATGGTGTGGGCGTGCAGCCCACCCTTTCACTGGCCCACAGCCAGCACCACAGCACTGGTTGGAAGGCCCTCCTGGTTGCACAGCTTTCCACATGCCTCTCTAGCTTTTTCTTTCATCGCTACCTTGGTGCTCATGTTTATAGTTCTCCCTAAAACAAAATGGTAAGGGCCTCCCCAGTGGCGCAGCGATTGAACGCTGGGTTGCGAAGCTGCCCGCGGCCTCTGCAGCGCTGGTTCGTTCCCTGGATGCTCCCCGGGCACAGAAGGAGGGTCCCACATGGGGCGCAGACCTCTCCTGCTGCCCGCTGCTCCCCTCAGCAGTGTACTTTGGTCCTTCTGCCTGCTCTGCTCCCCGCTCTGGCTCTGGTGAATTCTCTCGCCCTCCTGCGCTTCTGACTGTATCCAGTGCTTGTATGAATAAATAAATCTTTTAAAAAAAAAAAAAACAGAATGGTAAGTGAATGTTGACTTCCCTTCCTCCCTCCCCTGCAACCCTCATGCTTAAAAGAGGCAGCTCAGGCGGGAAGCAGCAGGTGGAGGAGCTTTGCCTGGCTAGAGCGAAGCGCACGACCCGAGCTGAGCAGGGGTGGATGGCACTAGGTAGAGCAGGGCTAATTGGAAGTAGGCCTTGAAGCCCAAGATTAGAGGAGTTTTAATATGATTTGGGAGGCAGCTGGGAACCTTTATAGACATACAAAGAGGAGAACGATGTGATCTAAGTCTCACTGGAGGAAGATGATTCTTGATGATGTGTGTCCAATAGATGAGACGGGACCCACACAGGCTGGAAGAAGGGGAGCTAATTGGAAGGCAGGAGTCTGGGTGTGAGGCAATTATGGTTTGGGCCAAAGCTGTGGAAATGGGAATGCAGACAGGAAATGACAGGATTTAATGTTGAACTTAAAGTGTCTTTGGGTGTGTGTTGGGGGTGGGAAAGGTGGATACAATGATGAGGTGAATAAGAAACTGGGAGCCTGTTTGACAACATTGTGGGAACTGGGAAAGGATCTCCTATGTCAGACAGGAGAAAGAAATATTTAATAGCCACTCAAATATCACTCCCGTGAGAAGACATCCCTACACTCCCCTGCACGCCCCAGATGTTTACTTACTTTCTCTCAGGTGCGCATCCATTTCTATTCGGGTACCATGATGATGTGTTTGAATATATCTTTGTCGACGCCTGCCACTAATCAGTGAGCCTCTAAAAACAGAGGCCCCATTGCTATTCCCGGGGCATAGTTATCAGAGTGCCTGGCCCTTAATAAGTACTCAACACGTTTCGGTGAATGAGTAAATGAATGAATGGAAACTTTCCAGAGACATGCCATTGAACCCCAGCCACTGCACAACATGGTAAAACTTTTGAATTGTGTGGCAGCTGCAGCATCCCTTGAACAGTTGTGGAGATCAGGTTACAGCTGGGAGTCTCACAAAGCCCCAACCATTACAGCAACTGACAGGTGGTCTTGGAAGCAGGGTTTGGATTGGCAGACAGGCGTCTGGAGGAGTTAAGATACTGCTGGGGGAATTTGAGATGAAATTGCAGGGTTGTTTAAACACCCTAGGGTTACAAATAGGCTTTCACCCTTAAAATCCCATCTGCAAATATGTAGCCTTAAACTGTCTAAATAGTTTGTTGTTAAATCCCAGGGTTGGTAGAGGCCACAGGAAAGGCTTTGCATACTCTCATCCTGTTGCTTTCACTGAAATTACATTTGTGCTACAATGAAATGTGAAACCTGGAAAGTACATAAAAAAGAAACTTTCCCTACCATGTGCTATGCCATCAACCATTATCAACCAAATTGATTAAACTTTCTAGATAACTACCTTGTCAACTTAAACATGTGCCACACACTGGTTTTGTACACACTGTGGCATTTATTATTCATATTCATACTAATTGCACAAAACAGGTACCATTACTCCCCTTCTGGAGATGAGCAATCTGAGGCTTAGGGAAGTTAAATTACTTAGCCACTGTGCGTAAGCTTTGTAAACTGATCATTTGGTTGTGCAATCTTCCAGATGATGACAGAAAGACAAGCGCAGGAAAGAAAGAGAGAGGGCTCCAAGGAGAGAGGGCCTGTATACTGTATACTTCCCTCTTAGTGTTTAGTTTTGTTGTGTCTCCTAAGTTCTGAAAGGTTGTGTCCTCATTATAATTAGTCTCGAGGTATTTTTCAAATTTCTTCTTTGATTTCTTCATTAACCCAATTGTGATTCGGTAGAGTGTTGTTTGGTCTCTTCTATTTCCATAGCTTTCTCCAGAACTATCTCTTCTACTGATTTTTGATATGCTACATCTTCAATATTTTCTTATTTAAAGCACCAATTTCAATCTGCTCATGAATTTTATTTCTCTGGACATCTATTTGTTCTTCCGAGTTTTCTGGTATATCTTTGATCCATTTTTCCGTGTTTTCTTCCATTTCTTTGTATTTGTTATCATGGCAATTTTGAACTCTGTATATGATAGGAAGAAAAGAACTTCCAGGTCTTTGTGGTTGGGTTCTGGAGATTTGTTCTGTTTCTGTGGTGTAGTATTCCCCTGCGGACTCAGGTTAGTTTGTTATGTTGTGTTGTGTTGTTGTTTTTTTTTTTAATCGCCCTATTATTTGCTTTCTGGATATTAAGGGAATAGAGCTTCCATTTTCCCAGTAGACAGTACTGTATATCAGGGAGAACTAATCTGTAGCTGGGTCTCCTCTGGGTGGTGAAGGGACATTGAGGGGTCTATTGCTATGGAAGTGGTGAGTGTAGGTGCACTCATGTCTGTGTGGTCACTCATGTCTGTGTGACCACTGCTTGCTCTCCTCTCTGTTTCAGGCCTGAGCCTCTGCACACAGCAGGCTGGACTTTTGGTGTGGCCCCAAGGCATTCCAGTGAGGCTTCTCTATATGGCTTGGTGCCCATATCCACCCAGCATCCACTCCTGGGGAAAATGGATGGGGTGAGTAGTTCTGAACTCAGGTCTTCCTCATCAGGCTCCCTGTATACCTGGCTATACTCTTGCCTATATCCGCCAAGGTTAGAACAAGTAGATTCACCCTTGCTGAATGCAGCTCTAAACTGTGATTTCCACTGTGAGAAGCCTCCCTCTAATTTATACTTTCATTTCCCTACATTGAATTTCTCCAGAATCTCCTTTGCAGGCATAGTCAGCATTGGTCCCCCATGATGGTGAGGCACTCCAGTTTTGTCCCATGTCACGGAATCCTCTGAGTCCATCTTCCCTGAACTGACAATCTCAACTGATTGTTTCAAATTGAACTTCCCTTTATAGATGAAATTTTTACTGTTTGTAAATACATATTTAAAGAATGCACTATATACAAAAATAAAATAAATTGAATTTCCCCAAAGCTCAAAGATATGAAAGTTAATTGTTGGTGATGGTTATTTTGCTGATAATATTATAAGTGTAAAGGTCTTGGGAGGCAACATAGTTCAAACTCCTATATTAAAGGCCAGGAAACTGATGTTCAGAAAGGAGAAACAACTAAGTTATGATTACACAACTGGACAAAGGAAGTTCTGGAACTAGGGACCAAGTTTCCTGTATGTGCTGCTGAAATTGCTCTTCTTATGACACATGGTAGAATTAAAAACCTACATAAAAGCATTTCTTTGTCATAATATTCAATGCAGTGTTTTGTTTTTTTTTTTTTAAATGCCTTTTTTAAAAATTCAAGCCCAGGGAGCTCAGGGAAATGTCTTGGATGAGCAAAGTAGAAACATCCTGGAAGCTTACTTCTGGTGAGAACCCTTTACCAGTCAAGACTAAGATCAGGGCGATTTGCCTTCCCTGGACTCTGCAGGAGTTTGAGAGAATTGGGTCTTTTATTTGTTCGTTTAGATGGTTAATTATATAAATGTGTGTCTATTTCAAGCACTCAGTGTTTAAATCAGATCTTATGATAGCATTGGTTTGCTTTTCACACTGCCCCATGAGGAGCAGATCATTGCCAGTAAGTTTTGCATGAGGAGAATTACAAATTGTTCATGCAGCCATGGCATCCTCTTTATTTTGAATGCTTTGCATTTTCTTTGGATTTGAAACAGAATAAAGGTGGCTATGCCCTTGGCACATATTTCCAGTGTCTTTCTTATCCCAGAGTTTGTGCTGAATTTACCTTTTGGGGTAAAAATCACTTGCTATGCTCCATGCTTCCAGGTTTTCCCTGCCTGATTGTGGGAGCTACCGAGACATCTCTTCGTTGCAAGCTAGGCACAGGCAGCCCAGAGGCCTGGTAACCAGGGGTTGCATGACACACAAAGCCTTGTCATTTACCCTGATCAGACTCCCACATTGTTTCCAGAAATTCATCCAAGGCAGAATCCCCCACTCCACCTTGGGCTGCTCTCCAACTAACTAGACAACTGCTTCATTTTGCTAATGGTGACCTTGGTCTGAGTTTCTCGTCATTTTTGTTTGTAGGAGGCCAACAGCCATAGATTCTGTGGGAATCAAACAAGAAAAGAGGCAAGTCCAAGTGGAATTTTCCCAGCCTCTATTTTCCTTCCAAGTGCAGATACCCTGACTGGGGTCTGCTTGTGCTGCCTGCAGGAATTTGGACCCAAGTGAAAGAGGAAAGATTTATTAGAGGAGCAGCAAGGTATTATAGGAGATGGTGCTGCACAAAAACCACAAAGCCCTGAGCAGAGAGGCTTACAAAAGCGTCATATCCTTTCAGGCAACTCTGGAACTGCTCCTCCCAGCCCTCTCATATCCTCTTTTCCCTCTGGCAAAGACTTTCTACCATGGAATGCATTTTGTTATCCTAGAAATAGGTCAGAGTTTCTTTTCATTCTGGACATAAATTTGCATGGTTTAAAAAATAAACCCAAGAGAGTACATTGGGATAGACTTTCTCCATATGTATCAAAAGTCAAAAGACTTTTGGGAGAGTTACCCTAAAGAAACAATTAGATTCATACCTAGATCTCTATGTACAAGATGTTCATCAGAGTGTTGTATATATAAATACAGGTCCCAGAGTTTCTGCTGGGAACTCCACATAGCTCCCTCCATATATGCATTTGCATTCACTCATTTAAGAGACTGAATACAAGGTTAATGAGCAGTCGAAGAGCCTCTTGAGGATAAATATTTGAAATCCTATTTTTTTCTGAGGTTGAGGTATATAAAGGTATGTCTGGTGAATGTGACCCTAGTGGAAACTAGAAAGGGGGCAACCCTAAGATGGATTTTATGATAAAGGAGAAGGAAGCAGATTTAGCAATAGGACCCAGTTATTGGAAGGAAGCTATGGTTCTAAACAGCATGTTGGCTGATACCAGCGCTTGAACCAATCCCTCGACTAATTAATGACCATTTTGATTTGCCAAAACTGAGAAGTTTTCCTGGGACATGGGACTTCCAATGCTAAATCAGGTAAGTCCTTGAAAACCTAGAATGGTTTGTCATCCTGCCCTCTACCGAGGGTGGGTGCTCAGAGGAAGAAGCTATGTAAGAAAGATAGTGTTAACTCATGCTGGACGCATCAGACTTTGAGCAACTTTGCAATGAGACCTTTGCTGAAAACTGCGAAGAGGTGTTTTCCCTCTCACTTCATAAGAGTGGCAATTGCAGTAAAGGTGATTAGTTTTGAAGTAGACTAACATATCTGGGTTATGTCAACATTTGGAATCACAGATTTTCAGCACACGGTGATGAGCTGGGAAAACAAACAGAACAAAGTTCCAGCCCAAAGTACATCCCAATGGGGCTGTCAGGTGTGGTATGTGTCATTTTGACTCTGCAAGCAATAGCCAGGAATGATCCCCTGACACATGTGAGTTTATTCCTGGGTGATCCCGGAAATATTTAAAGAGGAAGACCCTTAAAATGATGGGAGTTGGAGCCTTAAAGTTATGAAATTGGGAGAATTAATGTTAATTGGGGCTGTTCATTCCCATTGGTTAATAAAGCCCAAGATATTCAGGTCACACTTACAAGTGAAAAATTAAAACAAATTGTCAGATAATAAGAAATTGATTAAATAAATTACGGCATTCATATTTATTAGGAAGTTATTTGGTATATATACATATAGGGTTGTGTGTGTGTGTGTGTGTGCGTAGAGAAAGAGAAAGAGAGAGAGAGGAGGTCTACATTTTTTATTTATATGTGCATAAATGTACAACCAAGAGTTTAGAAGATAAACAATTAAATGGACACTGGATAGTAGGATTTGGGGTCACTTACACTTTTTATTTCTTTTTGATATCTCAATTTTACAACTTTCCTAAGATTATGCATTGTGTGTCACATACACAACTCTCTCTCTCTCTCTCTCTCTCACACACACACACACACACACTTATGTAAACTACTTGTACATGCTAGACAGTTGCAGTTGCAGTTTCTCAAAACCTTTTTATTAAAAAGGTATCATACCTATAATTTTAGGATGTGTTCAGATAGAGTACTAGCAGTTTGACTAATATATTTATAAAGTACAGAGCTAAGAAGTACATGCATTTTTGAGGCACTGGGGGAAAAGCAAGTATCTAAGCTCAGTGACCATCTAGGTTCAGGGAAGAAAAAGAAGTTTGGATTCCTCTTTCATTTTCTTGGCAAAGGTCTGGTGCTCTGGATGAGGAGTAGCACCTGGTCCACATGCACACAAGGGACACCCAGAAGTTTGCAAATGATAAGGGGCTCTGGGAATATTTGTCTGAGCAGCGCAGACTAGGGAAGGTGTTTCTGCAGGTTCTACCTGGGCAGGCATCCTCACATCTGTCATCTCAGAACCTGACAGGGAACGGGCGTGGGGCAGGCCCTTCATATGAGGTTGTGGCATTCATTAAGCAACACCATCCATCAACCGATGCCACGGGCACTTGGCTGTATTCTTTAAGCACTTTGCATGACTGTGTCTAGCCTGCACTTTTTTTTTTTTTAATAACTGATCAGGAGTATCATTCCCATCACAAAGATAGGAAAACCGAGGCTCCAAGTGGCTTAATAACTTCACCACCACTCGGCATCTCTGATGGTATCATGCAGTGGCATTTGTCATCCCAGGAGAGAAAGGAACAAAGGGAAGAAGGGAAGCAGCCGAGCAGGAGCAGCCCCTTGCCGGCATGGGTATTAGAATGCCGCGCCACTGCTCCTTGATGGCCCAGACAGTGGAAATTAGGGGGCACAAAAGCTCCTTCTCTTGTCGTCTGTAACATGTCTTTACTGTTGATGAGCAGAATTCAGAGAGTGTAAGAATTGCATACTTAACAGAAGCTCATCCAAGCCTCTTTGGTCTGGATAATGGGCTGGAAATCAAGCTCTTGCTGAGAGTTTCTAGTTCAATCAAGTCAGAAAATTACATGAATTTCAATTTTTAAAATTCATATATTTTTACAATATGATTGAAGGGGTACTTTGGACTTGAGCTTCTACCAGCTAGCCCACATTTCTCCATTCCTCACCTAACATCCCAAAATGCAGGGATCTATTCTAGAGAATTTAATGGTATTCAGGCTGCCAGGAAAGGAACACATGCTTGAAGTACTTGGTCCATGGGAGGACTTCAATAGTTAGGCTGACTTCATTCTGTGGAAATACAAATGATTTTAAAGTAAATTCATGCCTATTGAAGTCCCTGATACTATTTGTAGAAGTCACAAATTGGAAGACAGTAACTCCCAAAAGCAAATCCCTGCCCCCGACCCTCCACCCCCAAAGAAAAGGGGGAGAAAAGGAGGAAGGAGGGAGGGGGGAACAAGAACAATAAGGACAGAGTTAATCATATTCGTAATGGTGCCTCTTGTAACTTGAAGTCACTTTCAACCCTATCAAAGGTGCTAAATTATATGAAAAGTTATCTGGTCTACTTCCCATAAAGGAAGAGGAGGTATGAAGGAATATGAAACAGAAGCGCATACTAGCCATTTAAATTCTGGAAGTGACCTGTAAGTGAGGATTTCTGGAAATACCAGTAAACAAAACAAAAATCTTCAAAGGCTGGATCTCAGTACCCTCTCTAGTGTTTCCCTTAGATTCCCTGGTGAAATACTGAGTCAAGAGTGGGAATCAGCAGTTTAGATGTCATACGCTTTTCAATCTATGCATTTCCCACCTTTTTTGTCAAGATATCCAAGGCAACTTCCATGGGAATTTCAGTTCCCCGTGTATCCTAAAAATTGCCTCTAATTATAAGACTTTCAAAATCTGCATGTGTCTCAGCCACACTTACACAAGTCAATACCTGCCATCACTTACTGTTAGTTTTCTTTTTTTTCCCCATCACCATCCCTATGGCCTTCTAACCCTTTCTCCCTCCCTCTTAACCTCAGAAACCTCGCTTTATCAGGGTCTGCTAGTTTTGGTAAGTATTCTGTTTTGTCAACATCTGTAATGCAATCATCCAGTATTTGCCTTAGTAATTTTGACTTGCTTTACTACACAAAATGCCTTTAGGCTCCTTCAATTTTGCTATAAATGGTAACATTTCATCTTTCCTTATGGCTGAATAGTACTCCGTAGTGTGGACAGACCACATCTTCCTAATCTGATCCTCCTCCCGGGAGCACTTTGGTTGCATCGGTGTCCCAGCTATTACCGGGAATGCCACAATAAACTTTGTGTACAGATAATCTTTTGAGTTGATGGCTTCATGTTCTACGCATAGATTCCCAACAGTGAGGTTGCTGGGTCATATGGATTTCCATTTTCAGTTTTTTTGAGGTAGATCCAGGTCACTTTCTAAAATAGCTGCGGCAGTCCTATTTCCATTAGCAATATGTTAGGGTTCCGTGTCCCTGCACCCACGAGAGCACTTACATTTCGTGTCTTTTTAACGTGTGCCACACTCACAGGCGTGAGATAATCTTGTGTGGTTTTGACCCACATGTCTCTTATTAAAAGTGATGCCGAACAATGTCCATGTATCTACTGGCCCTCTGGATAGCCTCTTTGGTGAGCTGTCTGTTCAGACCTGCTTCCCACTTATTAATCGGGGTGTTTGGTTTTTTCGTTGTTAAACTGAGTAAGAGTCTGTGTATCACGGGTATTAATCCTTTGTCTATTGTGTAATGTGTGAACATGTCCTCCCATTAGTAAGATTTCATTTAATCTACTTACATTTTCTTTTGTTGTATAAAAGCCCTTTAATCTGAGGCAATCCCAGTGGTTTGTTGTTGCTTTTATTTCCCTTGCCGTAGGGGACGAGTCTCCATGGACATCTTTATCATTGATGCCATGCATATACATCTTGCTCTTTTTAAAATAAATATTTCCCTGTAAGAAATACATTTAGGCCTTCTCTTATCCTGAATCAAATTCTTCAAGGTACTGAGGGTGTTGGAACAGGCAGAGAAATGAGAGATGAGCTTTTCCAACCCTTCTATCTCACTAGTGAGGATACGGGTCTGAGCAGTTGAGACTCTAGCCTGCAGTCCCAACATGATTTTCTGCAAAGTAAAGAACAGTGTGGATGGTGCAAAGGGACAGGTCTCTGGAGTTACACAAACTGCATGAGTCCCAGACCTGTCCTTTGCCCTGTGGCTGGAGATGTAGCCCTGTAACTGCAGTCTCCACAATGCTCTCTGTAAAATGGAGACAATACAATATATATTAAAGGCTGTTGTGCACTGAATGAGAGCTTTGGACTCCGGCTTTCAGCAAGCTCCTGTGTCCTTTTTAAAAGACAGACACCAAAAGAAGTTAAATATTTAGGAGATTAAGATGGCCAAATTTCCTTATTTATTTTAGGCCACATGGAAATGAGATAGGACTTTTATTCTTAACTGATTTATGTAATTCTTATTTTCTGCAAGCTCTGTGTCTCCACCGGAATGCCATTAAAAAAAAAAAAAACAACAAATTTTCAGTGATGACAGAAGCTAGGATTTTTATTCTTCCTTTTTGGAAAGTATTCTCTGGCATAGTAGAGAGAGAGGGATTCCCTTGACACTGACCTGTATTACTCAGGGTGTAGTGCACAATCCAGAGGATGGGCCTCCTGATAAGGTTCATATAGTAATCATAGAAAATCAGACTGAACACTTGGTGTAGAATCAGGAAAATCACAAGATGAATGGACCTATGTGAATATGAACATAGCCTAATCTTCAGTGAGAAAGAAAAAAAGAAAGATACTGGCAATTATCGTTCTGTAAACATCACTTCCAGCCACAATAATTGTGTGTGTGTGTGTGCGTGTGTGTGTGTGTGTGTGTGTGTGTGTGTAAGTAGCAGGAGAGTGATGATATCAGGAACGATAAGTGGCTTAGACTTCAAAGAAACAAATCATGCCAGCACAATAGCTTTTTATGACAGAGTTATGAATAGATGAAGGGGAAATGCAAGAGAGGTAATCTATCTTATGTTGGTAAAGATTTGATATGTCGCATGAAATTTTATTTGCAAAATTAGCTACAAGATCACAAAGAAAGGTTATTGATAAATTGCAAAGTATGTGGTTGTAGGAAGGGGCAGAGATGGCTGTTGGGGGTGGTCTTATTTAATGCCTTCATCATTAAACTGGAAGAGGGAATGAATCTTTCTCTGCGTTCATGAAAATTGCAGGTTATACTAAATCAGAATGTGGTATGAACACTGATGAGCCAGAAACTGACACAAAGGTGTCTGAAAAGAAAGGGGGACTTTGGACAGAAGCAAGAACCAACTGAAAAAAGCAATGCTTTTAGATGATTTTATATCTTTTCATAATAATGAGTAGAATGAGAACTTTGTAGCAAAGTAGTGCTACAGAGAGTTGCAGAAGATGGACAATTGAAAAGAATCCGTTAGACACACACTGTGGGGACTAGTATCTTTTGGGGACCTACCATGTGCCAAGTTCTGCATTTGGACTTCACAGTCTCTGAGTAGGTGTTCAGAGAAGGTCAACAGATATTAAGAATCCCAGAATAAAAGAGGAACTTAAAGTTTACATAATCTAACCATTATTCACTAAGTATAATTTGACACAGACTTAACTTCTTTCACTTTCTAGGAGCTGAGAGTCTATAGATTTATATTATCTCTGTAAGTCTGTGACCCACCTTAAGTTTTGTAAAACGTGTGAGGTTTGAATCAAGGTAATACATATATGTATATATATTTGCATAGGTAAGTCCAATAACTTTTATCTTTTCAGGAGAGCTCCTGTCTTCCTAGTTTGCAGAAAGGTTTTAATAACGGATGTTCAATTTCTCAGAAAATAATGCATTCATTTCAAGAACCAAATAATTTTTCTATTGGTGCTCTATTATCTTTAGGAGGAATTAAAAGTTAGAAACATGAATTTATATAATAGTTCTTAATTTTGCACAGATCCACATGTTTGTATGATATCACATTCCTTCTCCCTGGAGACCTTTTAAAAGCATATCCTGCAAGATAGAAATGATGGCAATAAAAACTATGTTCTTGTTTGTCAGATAAATTCATTTATCCTTCATTTTTTTTAAAGATTTTATTTATTTTATACAAGAACCAGGGTACAGGCCAGATGTGCAGGAGGGTGAGAGGATTCACCAGAGACAGAGCAGGGAACAGAACAGGCAGACTGACGAAATACACTGCTGAGGGGAGCAGCAGGCGACACAGGAGAGGTCTGCCGCGCCATGTGGAATTCTCGCCGGCTGGCCGGGATCAAACCAGCGCTGCAACTGCAGAGGCTGCGGACAGCTTCAGAGTGTGGCGCTCAACTGCCTGAGCCACCAGGGAGGCCCTATTTATCCTTCATTTTTAAAAGGTTTTTTTTCAGGAGTAGAATTCTGAATTGACACGTTTTGATTTTTTTTTTCCTTTCAGTGCTGTTGTCACTCCATGGTGTTTTGATTTGTGTGATTTCTGACAAGAAGTCTGTTGTGATTCTTATTTTTGTCAGTCTATAAGTCATGTGTTTTTTTCTAGCTTCCTTTAAATGTTCATTTTTCTCCCTTTGGTTTCGAACAGTTTGGTCATGATATGGCTGGAGGTATATTTGGGTGTTTGTGGGCGCATGCACAATTGTGTATATGTATTTATCTTTCCTAGTCTTCTCTGAATTTCTGTGATTTGGTACTCATCATTAATTTTGGAAATGTTAAGCCATTATTTCTTCTCTTTTCTCTCTTGGAGTCTATGAATACATATGCTAGACCCTTTGATATTTTCCAATAGCTCTTAGATGCTCTGCTCTGTTTATTTATCATTAGTTTTACTCTTTGTGTTTCAGTTTTTATATTTCATATAGGTTTATCTTCAAGTTCACTGATTCTTTCTTCAGCTTTGTTTAGTCTACTTATGAATGTACTGAAGGCATTTCTTTAGTTCTGTTACTGCAGTTTCATTTTAGGCATTTCTATGTGACTTTTGCTAAAGTCACACTTTTAACTTCTTTACTGATGTTACCTACATTATCTTGTCCTCCTTTCATATTAGAGTCTTTGACATACTAATCCTAGTTCTTTAAATTCCTTCCCTAAAGTCCCAATATCTGTGTCATATCTGAATCTGGTTCTGTTGTTTGCTTTCTCTCTTAAAAATGTGATGTTTCTACCCATTTTTTTCACCTGCGTCATAGATTTTCACTGAGAGCTTGATGTTTTGTGTAGAGCAGTAGGGGATGAGATAAATAACTTTGTTTGGGAAATGAAGATTCCTCTCTGCTAGGTTTTTACTGTTAAATTTTGAATCAATCTAGCGAAGGTCAAGCTGTGTTTAGGCTTTATTGTTGCTGTGGTTAGCCACAATGTACCACAGACTTCAAATTCCTCCAGTGATAACTTGTATTTAGCTTGGGGACTTGCTCAATATGTTTTTTCTCCCTCAATGTCTGCTTCACACATCAGTCACTCCTTTTTGCTGTACCTCAGAGAGTCTCTTTCCACACTCTTGTAATTTCATAGCAGAATTCCATGATTACTTGACACTAGTTAGCCTGGTGGTGCTGCCAGGGATATTCTCTATTACTCAGATAATGCTTCAGACTTAGCTAGATACTGTGCTCCAGAGTCTCATGGGTTTTCACTGCTTTCTTAATACTTCTACCCCTTGCGCCTCCCCTGGAGGCACAGGCGGTTGAGTGTCACTCTGTGAAGCTGTCCGCAGCCTCTGCAGCGCTGGTTCGATCCCGGTCGACCAGCAAGGGTCCCACATGGCGCAGCAGACCTCTCCTGTCTCGCCTGCTGCTTCCCTCAGCAGTGTATTTCGTCAGTCTGCCTGCTCTGTTCCCCGCTCTGTCTCTGGTGAATCCTCTCAACCTCCCAAACATCTGTCCTGTACCCCGGTTCTTATATAAATAAAATACATAAATCTTAAAAAAAATATTCCTACCCCTTTCTTAAGAAGTTGATTTTTTTCTCTTTTCTTACCTAGCTTCTCTAGGTTTTCACAAGTACCTGAGGGTAACAATGTTTGTTGCTCCTCTTCCCACAGTCTAAGGGTTTTGTTTCTTAGGAACAGTAGGAGATGGGGATCAGGCAGGATGAAGGAGATCCTCCCTTTCCCACAGCCCTACAATTCCTCTGGTAAAGCACATACTTCAAGGGATACTTTCTCAAATCCCTTACCATTATTTTTTGCAAGCATGTGGTAAAATTATTGGAAAAGAACATACAAATGGGTAAGAAACTAAACTCCCGGGAGTTCTATATTTTCTACACTATTCAACTACAATCAGTCTTTGCTAATCTATACTCAGTCTTCACCAATTTGTTAACAGTTTACTCATCTACAATAAGTCTTTGCTAATCTATACTCAGTTTTCACCAATTTGTTAACAGTTTGAGCTAAGTTTTTCTTACCAGTATCCAGCTGCATCTGTCCCAGGTAAGAAAATGTTCTCACTTCATCTCTCATTGTAGGCACCTGTTATTTCTCAGCAATCTGAGAGTAAATAAAAGTTGTGAATTTGCTCTTTATAGGAGGTGGGGGAGGGATTGTGTGTTGTTGCTATAGTTGTTATTGTTATTTTTGCAAAAATGAGCTTGATGCTTTTCTAGATTCTGTATCCCTAGATGGAACAAAACATCTGTTTGCTTATGATGAGACAACCATAAATCTGCCCTGCATTTGAGACCATATCCCAGTCTTGCCTCTACCTTTTTCTTTGGTAGCATTTTCCGGGATTTGGAACTGAAGGTCCTGATGCAGAAGAGAAAAAATATACTCTTCCTGCAGGTAAAATGATATCCACCTCTTATATTTATTTGACTCTTTTGATATTTGTTTTAGAATCTACTTTGGATATTTTCCATTATTCTCTTTATCAAGACAATAAAACCTTCAGAACTTCTCTTGTGTTGAGAGAGTATGTGAATTACATCATTACAAATTTATTTACCCTTGATAACACTTCACAGAAGCTTTTCTAAACCACAATTTCCTATTTCCTATTTCGAAAGTATAAAGCTAACAAGCTATTCTGTTATTTCAAAAAAGAAAAGAAATCATTCAATTAGTTGTATGTCAAATGAAAGGGACACTTTGAATTGTGGCATCATTCTGAACATATGAAAAGCAAAGTCTGCACCTGTCATCACTATGGGATGAGGCATGAATATTCTATACATTTCTGATTAATCAAAATCCATGCAAAAATATCAGTCAGATCAGAAAAGTCAGACTTGATTAAAACACATTTAGCTTATCTGTATTGTCTGGATATCACACAGATTAGAACAGAAGCCAATGTGATAGTGTGGGAACAAAAGACTTGTCAACCTGACACTATTTTAAACACAGAAACAAATGGAATCCTGCAAACCAATTCTGATTAACTAAACCTGACTCTACCTTGAAAAACATAATGGCATTTTTATGATTTTAATATGGTTATCAGCACATCCCTTCTATTCTGAGGTATCTAGACATGCAATCTTCAGGTATTGGGAAATAACATCTTCAATTTGAGAATAACGTGACCTGCAGTATGCAGCCACAGACAGGAAACTACAGGGCAAACTTGTTTCTGGTGTGATTAAAAGCTCACTTGAAAGGACCTCTTTGCATGTGGAGCTTTCCTGGGCAAAGGATAGAGAGCTTCTTTGTCTTCAAAGAGCTTCAAAAGATATAAAGGGAAAAAAAGCATGTGCAAACTGGAGAATCAGCTGTGTGAGGTATTAATATTTTATATTCTGAATATAGTCTCTCAAGCCCCTACTCCTTGACTCCTTTCCCTAAATAATCTGTTGAAACAAAATCTCTACCAGACCCCTATTGCTATTGTGTGATGCAGACTGAAGAATCTGGAATAACTGGGTGGTCGTGACCTGTGATTGAGGATAAGAAAGTGGGTATAAACAGTGAGGAGGAACAATCTTTCCAGCTTCACCTCAGAGGGAATTGGGGGAGGGGGCAGATGTGGCCATGTGTCCTCTATAAGACTTTAATGCATTGTGCAAAAAACTTCTTTGTCATGCCTTTCACTGTCATATTAGCCACCTGAGGATTAAACCACACACTCTCTGAGAAGCAGAAAGGAAAGATCAACCATTTCTCTCTCTCTCCGGAAAATCAGCCCCTTTTGGTTCCTACAGTCCATCCCTCAGGGACTCAGCAGCCTGCCTCACTCCCTCTAATGATGCACATCAGCATTTCTGATAGAAGCACCTGCTAATCCTCCCACCCTGGTTGGCAGAGGGTGAGGAGGTGAGCTGTTTCAACAGGGCTGTGTGCCTTTTTAAAACACTCCATCTCTGCCAAAATGCTTTCAATAAAGACGCTTTTTCATTTTTAAGAAGAGGGTGACACAAATTATAAAATCGGAATTGTTTTCCATTCAAAATGAGTTAATAATCACAGCATTAATGGACTTTTCTAGCTTCTATAACATCAGTATAACACTCTTGCAAAACTAGTCAAGTTGAAATATTCTCACTGACATCCCTCTTCTTATTTTAGTTAAATCAACCCCTGCCCTTTTGCAATTCACTTTTCTTAAGATCCATGAACTCATTGGCATTAGCAAGCAATGGGAAAAGGTGTGATGTTATAACATGTACAAAGTCCTGTCCAAACTTCTCATTCAAGGGTCAAGGACCCTTTGTAAAAACACTTGACAGCTTGAATTGTGATGAAATTCTAGTTTGATAAACCCACTAGGAGAAAATTTTTAAAAATTGCTAAGACATTTAGAGTCAAGTTTATCTCAAATTCTCTAGGTAAGAGATCTATTTTGAAATGTACTTTTTCAATTCTAGTTTATTTACACTATATTCTACATATTTTCAAGTATGGTATCCTAAATAGATGCAAAGATATTTCAATAATTTTTTCTTGTAACATCAACTAAACCTACTCTCATGTATTTTTTAGAATGTGTGCCTTGTTCTAAGAGGAAAAAACAGGTACCATATGAATATGTAATGATGAAATTTCTATAGATTGAAAGATCAATGACTTTTAATGTTAATTTTTTTTTAACTTGGGCATTACATTTAAAATTGTCTGACCAAAGTTAATTAGGCAGGGATCTTTTCAAGCAAGAAATTTATTGTCAGAAAAAAAAGGCAAGTTGCGGGGTGAAAGGGGGAGAGCAGAAAGAGGGGGGTGGAGAAAGAGAGGGAGAAAGAGAAGAACAGAGAGAGGGAGACTATGAAGGTTATGACCCAAAGAATTGGTTTGAAATTATATACCTTATGCACATCAGCAGCAACAATGAAATAAGATAGATGAATATAAAATCTACATGCCAGAACTTAGAAAGCATGGATCTTGAGTGAAATCATGAAATAAAATAGAATCTAAGTGCTGTGCCTTAGTGTAAAAAGGTTGACATGCTACATAGCAAGAAATGCCATCTGTTTGTAAGATTCACTATGAAGACCGTCAGTGCAGTTACATACAGACAATAGTTTTTCTCTTAGATGTAGCGAGCATTGGTGGTGGCCCACCCAGCACCCAACTTGGCTTTCTGAATCTCAAAAAGACTCTGAGTACCAGCAGCCTCCACACACCCAGCGAGACTTGGGGGAGCCTGACTTCACCGCAGTTCCAGGGAGTAGACCTGATTAGATAAAGGTCATCCTGTTTCTGCAAACCAGGAGGCAGCAAACCTTTCCCAGAAAGGGTTGGACAGTAAATACTTTGGGCTTCGTGGTCATACCATCCCTGCTGTTGCTACTCATGTCAAGCAGCACAATACTTCATTGATGAGTATGACTGGATCCAAGAAAATCTTATTCATGAACACTAAACTGTTAATTTCATGCAATTTTCACATTATGCAATATCATTCTTCTTTTTGATTTTTTCCAAGCATTTAAAAATGTGAAAGACATTTTTAGTTATCAGGTTATACCAAAACAGACAATGGGTCCAATCTGGCCTGTGGGCTGCTGTCTGCTAACTCTTGCTCTAGGGACAAGTTTTATCCAGTAGCATCTTCTGGGATAGTGGAAATATTCCACTAGTTGGCCAGATGTGGCTGTTTAGTATTTGAAATGTGTCTAGAGTGACTGAAGAATTGAATTTTTATTTCAATTTAATTTTAATTTAAATGTAAACAATCATCTTTAGTGAGTGTAATAAGGACTCCCACTCCATTTTGTGATGTTTGGCTGCTGACCGTTTCAATTCTCATCCTTTTTCCTCTTTGTGCCCCACATCTAAATAACTGATAAGAAAGTCTGGGTGCTATTTTCTTTGGTGCTGATGGGAGAGTTAAATGACCAGATCCCTGTCCATACTCAAGAACTCTCCCCTGGCCTCAGCCTAACACCAATAAAGGAACCAGATGAGTCTCTTTACCTCTCTTGAGCCATTCTGAACTCTGAGGAACCCTGCTTTCCCTAAATTATGTAAGTTATGAACCTTGTCATACCCCCGGTGTGTATATGACATCATCAGTCTTGACATCTTAATCAAATTTAGGGTGAGGGCCCACCAGTCTCTCCTGGTAGCCATAGTGAGGCATTATCATACTAAACAACACAGCTCAGAAATTAGTTTGTTCGTGAATAGGTAGGTGACTCCGTTTAAAGTTGGACTATTGGGAACACAATGAGAAATTGACTAGAGAAGTGTAGGAAATTTCTTTCTATTTTATTTTATTTTATTTTTTTGGAAATAAGCCTCTGGTTTTGACTGTGAAAGTTCTTTTTAAATTTTTTTGGAAATAAGCCTCTGGTTTTGACTCAATGTGAGCAGGGAATTTTGTAGCCCATTTGTTGCTGGCATCTGTGTTTTACCTACAAGGAGAACCAACCTTGGAGAATGAAGTTGAACCTATGATAGGATAGTACATCCTTAATGACAATATTGAATCAACCATTCCTAAAGCAGCCACATCCTCTCAGCTTCTAGGGATGTGCGCCAATACATTTCAGAATCAGTTTTCAGTTAATTACAATCTAAACCATTCTAATATATACCATTGATTCTAAAAAGCATGTTTTCTCCTCTCATTTTAAAAACTCTACCATTCAGGTGATTCTTACAATCTACAGCATGGCATAGCTTAGCTGATAAAATCTTTTTCTATCTTTGCTCTACACAAAATAACAGTGTGTCTTATAATTGGAAATGTCTTAGATCTGATAAAATACTTTAGGTTTGATGAATACTTTAGGTGTTGGGGTTTTCCTCTTTCCTTTTTTTTGTACATATGATTGTTTAACTTTTAAGTAACTTTTTCTTCTAAGATCGTCTTTTCTTCAAGTTTTATATATCTCCCAGAACTATGAAGCAGTATTTTCATGTTTGCATACCTTCAGAGCATGCCTAAGTGAATTTTTTTACCAGAATCAGATTTTATTTCTTGAAGAACACATTCTGTTTTGTGAACTAAAGGTAATATGAAAAACATCAACCAAAGTTGTACAGATCATTTGGGAATATCAACTAAATTAAAAAAGATTGTTAAGGGGCTGACATATTCTAGCACCACTCAGGCATTGAACGAATTGGCCTTGGATAAAATGAAAAAGAGGGGAAGTACTTAATTGTATGCTTGGTGTACTCCATTGTCCCTGACTAGTGAAGGGCAACTTAACTATGAATTACATTTCTGTTATTATTAGATTTTTAACATTTTTTTTGTTTTGTTGTAAAAATTCAGCACAATGCAAGCATGTTATTATGGGGTATAAGTCAAAAACCAGCAAGCATTGCCATTAATTCAAGCACATGGAAATCCAAAATAAACACCCACTTTCATGAGCCAACACTTGCAATTCACATGAACTCTTTTATTACAAAAAGGGTTTCTTCCAAATAGTCCTTCTACTCCACCCTCCCAATCTTTCTCAAAATGTGAATAAGAAACTATAATGAAAAATAACTCCCATTTTATGATTAAAAAATAAGATACCTAGGGAAGTATGTGATTTATTTGCAGAACATTAAAAAGTTTGATATTTTATATATATATGATGTATATATATATAGTACATATATATGAGAAATCTTGAATAAGTAGATCAAAATAATGTTTTTGCATTGGAAAAGTACTGCCACAAAATACTTAACAGATTTATGAAATCCTCATGGCAAGAGGGGGAGTGTGACAATATAATTTTTAAAATAAAGGGAAAAATAGTCAAGAATATATTGAAAGTAAAGACTAATGAAACAGAACTTGCCCTATCAGATAATGCAACTTCAAACATGAGAGCAGTGTGCTACTAGCAAAAGAATTGACAGACCAATCAATGTAATAGATTTGATAGCGCAGAAATCCAACACAGTGTAGATGTGAACTCAGTATACATTAAGGGTAGCATACAAAAGTAATCATTATTGAATATATAGTAAAAGGCATTGTTACTCTTTTGGAAGAACAAAATTAAATCACCACTTTAAGATAAATTGCAATGGGTGACCTTGAACCTATTAAATCAGAGGTAAGGAAATGAGAAGTCCTATTAAAGCATAAATAAACGAGATGAATTCACCAAGGAAAGGTAACTTGTGACAAGAGATGAAGCACTGATGTCTATCTCCTCTCTAGTCCTTAGAGCCCACAGAAGTGATAGGAGGAATAGTGTGAAAAGATCAAATCTTCCAGAAAACAAACTATTAAGCACAGAAAATGATGAAGTTCTAGAAGACAGAAAGTGGAGGAAACTATAGTCCAAAGCAGAGAACTGGTGCTCCTATGAAATCAGAAACTCAGATAATGGGGCCCATCTGGATTTTAACATGCCTTCCATGACATTCTGATGCACATGAAGTTCAAAAAAGTTACTAACTAGGGAAACTTACAGTCAGATAGATACCAAAGGGATTCTGGAACCATCAACAGGATAATTAAATAGTTTCAGTCCTAGTAGCTGGACCAACAGAGTTGCCCCCTTGCTGTTCTCAACATTGGGCAGCATGTGTGGCTAGGTTATTCACACTCGGGATAAAGTCCCAGGAATCATTTTTAGATAAAATACACATTTTGGGTAGGGAAGGTGTCTAAAATGAGTGCTGGGTCTGGAAGCAAAGGTGAGCAGAGATGGAGAACTTCATGGTCCCTCAGTGTTAGCAGAAAAAAAGGAAAAAAGGAAGAGATAATTTTTCACCCAGAATGTAAAATTTTTTCAGAGTGATTTACATACAACTTAGCTTTCTGAAGTGGTAATTCTGGCAAGGGGTACTCTTGAGTTGCACTGAAGCTAAGGAAACAGACATGTTCCCCAGACAAATAACTGCTACCAGGTGGAAACTGATCCTCTCCATCTGGAAGTCAAATTATCCATCTTGCCGTCTATCCCCATCCTGCTTACTACATCCACTCAACTATATCCAGGACTCTTATTCACAACAGATAAATAAGTCTGTTATTTGGCTTTAGAAAATTTGTGTTCAATTTAGACTAGTCATTGTTTTCTGTAAAGAGTAAGAAAGCAATACTTTCAAAAATCAAATACTTTTGACGTGGCAGTTCATCTATGTGATACTACTTTCTACCACTGTAACTCAACAGCAGTCATAGAAAAGTGGCCAGAGACAAAGCAAAATTAATGTGTGTAACTGTGTTCCAACAAAACTTTATGCACACAGTTGCAGGTGGACCAGATTTGGCCCACGGGTCATAGTTAGCCAACATTTAATTTAGAATCCAGATCAGATTCACAAACTCAAAATGAACAGTACAAGAAACACCAAACAATAAAGAAAAACCAAGCTATAAAAAAGATGCTAAAAGTTGACCAGAATCAATCTGTGATGAAATGCAGTCAAGGAAAAGATGAAAGAAACATTAGTGAGCTTAACACACTCAAATCATTGTAAAGATATTATATCTATAGAAAGGAGCAAATTATTGTGAAATAAACAGAATTCTTAGAAATTATCTATACGATTACCAAGAGCTTAATAGATAAGCTGAAAAACTGAAGAAGAGAGTTGGGGGTGGGGGAAGTAGATGATTCTTCCAGAATGCAATGCAAAAGATGAAGAGTTTAGCAGTAAAACAGAAATGCTGAGTCATGAGACTACTTCCGAAAGTTCAACATTTGTTTAACAGACCTTCTAGAAAAAGAAGAAAAAAATAGAGAAGAAATAATCACAGAAACAACAAAAGATAACACTGTGACTGATTGGAATATATAAAAATTGAAAACATCCATCAAAATCCATAATAAAATGACAGCCTACAAATTAGTTACATTATAATGTGAAAGGCAATATCATTAAATACAAAGAATTCATACAAAATGCTCAGTCTTTCAAGTAGAAAAATGGGCAAAGAATTCACACAATGGGACACACAAATTACTAGTTAATTTCCATCAGGCAGCATGTCCAGAGCCAATGAATGTGATACAGTCCTGTAACTGGAGACAGTCATTTGCTTGCACGTGCCCTGCTTGCACTGAACTCTCCTCTCAAAAGCGCACTTTTGAGAACTCAGTTAAGGTATCTGTAATATGAAAGAATACCAGTTGCTAAACAGAAGATTCCCTTTTTCACCTTCCATGTGTCTTGGAATATATCATGGAACAAATGATCTCAGGTCCAATGGCAGAGATCAGTGGTTCTCAAACTCTAATGTGCATCCAGATCATCTGTGTGTATTCAAACTGGACTCCACCTTCCAAGATGCAGATTCTGTAGGTGTGGATGGAGCCTGAGAATTTTAATTTCTAACAGATTCCCAGGTGATGTTAATGCTGTTGTTTTCAGGAACCACATGTTGAAAACCAAAGACACAGGTCAGGAGTTGGCAGACTTTTTTCTATAAAGGGTCAGATAGTAAATATTTTAGGTTTTGCAGGCCATACTGTCTCTGATAAACGTACTCTGCTGCTATAATATGATGACAACAATAAACCATAAACGTAACATAACGTTATTGCCTGTGTTGTGATGAAACCTTACAAAAACAGGAGACAGGCCAGATTTGGCCCTCTTGACATAGTTTGCCAATTTCTGATACAGGAAAACAGGATCCAGGCAGGAGAACACACATTTTATAAAGAAGAAAAAATTTTAATAATATTTTAGAGCAGATTTACATTCACAGCAAAACTGAGCAGGAGGTAGAGCTATCCCATATGTCCCCATATCACTACACATGAGTAGCCCCTCCCCCATTGTCAACATCCCCAGCAGAGCAGCACATTTGTTAAAACTTCTAAATCTACACTGACATAATTATCATCCAATATCCACAGAATACATCAGGGTTCACTCCTTTTTTAAAAGATTTATTTATTTATACAAGAACTGGGGTACAGGCCAGAGGTATAGGAGGGTGAGAGGATTCACCAGAGATAGAGCAGGGAGCAGAACAGGCAGATCTACTGAAACACACTGCTGAGGGGGGAGCAGCGGGCGAGTCAGGAGAGGTCTGCTGCGCCATGTGGGTTGCTCCCTGGCTGGCTGGAAATTGAACCCGCGCCGCGGAGGCTGCGGACAGCTTCACAGCGCTACGCTCAACCCCCTGCGCCACCCAGGGAGGCCCAGGGTTCACTCTTGATGTGTGTTCTGTGGGCTTGGATAATGTATCACAACATAGATCCAACAGTACAGTGTCATACAGCGTAGTTTCATCGCCCTAAAAGTCCACTGTGCTTCACCTGTGAGAACCTTCTCTTTCCCTTTGATAATCACTATTTTTCACTGACTCTAAAAATTATTTTTGTAGTGTTTTTTTAGTTCATTTACTTTGTTTTTTTATATTCTACCTATGAGAGAAACCATCCAGTAATTCTTTTGCTTTCTGTCTTATTTTGCTTAACATAATCACCTCTAATTCCACTGATGTCACCAAAGGCAAGACGTAATATTCCACTAAGTATAAATACCACAACTTCTTTATGCAGTCACCATCCATCAAGTTAGGTAATTTCTATGTCATGGGAACATATCTTTCTGTATTATTTTTTTCATATTCTTTGGATAAATTCCAAAATTGCTGGTTCATATGGCATTTATTTCTATTTTTAGTTTCTTAAGGAGTCCACCACAATGGAAGGCCACCCCACTGACTGGGAAAAGATATTTGCACATTTTATATCCAACAAGGTTTTAAGAATCAAAAATATAGAAATATACTATTCAACAAAAAAAAAAACATTTCAACACAAAAAACAAGCAATCGAGTCAAAAAGTGGGTAGAAAGTCTGAATAGACACTTCTTGAAGACCATACAGATGACCAACACATAATTTCATTTATTATTAGGAAAATGCGTATCAAAACCACGGTGAGATATCAGCTCACACCTGTGAGAACAGCCAATATCTAAAAGACTAGAAACAACATGTGTCAGAGAGGGTGCTGGGAAAAAAGGAATTCTTTTATCATATTATTTTTTCTTGAGATAATGGTTTACAGTACTGTATATGATTTGGAGGTATAGATTCACACCTATTCAGATGTATGCTACTACACAACTCCCACAATCAAAGCACCTATAATCTCCCACCACAGTTCATTGGGCTGCCTCCCCTCTGCTTCGCACTCTATCTATTCCCCCTCTGGTAGCCTCAGCACTACAGTCAGATTTTTAGGGCTTGTTTTGGTTTATTTTTGTTTGTTCCTTTGTTTCTCTTTATTCCACATATGAGTGAAATCATTTACTATTTGTCTTTCTCCTTCTGACTTATTTTATCACAATACCACCCAGTTCTATCCATGTTGTTGCAAATGGCAAGATTTCACCTGTTTTGCTTTTTTATAGTTGAGTAGTATTCCATTGTGTATGCATATACCATGTCTTCTTAATTCATTCATTTGTGGTTGGGCACTTAGATTGGTTCCATAACCTAACTATTGTGAAAAATGATGCAATGTACACAGGAGTGTTTTTGCATTCTTCAGGAAGACACCAAGGAATGGAAGTGCTGCATCATATGGAATATCCATTTTTAATATTTTGAGAAACATCCATACTGTTTTTCAAAGAGACTGGACCTACATTCCACTAACAGTGTACAAAGGTTCTCTTTTCTCCACATCCTTACCAACATGTTTTGTTTCTGGTCTTTTTGAAATGGACCATCCTCACAGGTGTCAGGTGGTATCTCATTATGGTTTTGATTTGCATTTCTATGATGATAAGTGATGCTGAGCGTTTTTTCAATTGAATGCTGGCCATCTGTATGTCTGCTTTGGAGAACTGTCTATTTAGTTCTTCTGTCCATTTTTTAAATTGAGTTTTTTTTTTATTTGTATGAGTTTTTTGTAGAATTTTTTTTATCAGCCCCCTGTTGGACATATGATGTGCAATTTTCTCCTATAGAGTAGGGTATCTTTTTGTTTTAATAGTTTCTTTTGCTGTTCAGAAGTATTTTAGCTTGATGTAGTCCCATTTGCTTATTTTTTTGTATCCTTTTCCACTGGACTTGAGTCACCAGAGACATCACCAAAACCGCTTTCATGGAGTGTTTGTTTATGTCTTCTGTGTGTCTTATGGTTTCAGGTCTTACATCCAGGTCTTTAATCCACTTTGAGTCTGTTTTTTGTTTACTGTACAAGATAGTTTTCTAGTTTGATTCTTTTGTATATGCTGCCCTGTTTTCCCTATACCATTTGTTGAAGACGTTTTCCCTTCTCCATTGTACACTCCTGGCTAAAAAAGGAACTCTTACTCCTCTTGGTGGAAATGTAAGTTGGTAAGCCTCTATGGAAAATGGTATGGAGATTATTTAAAAGAATAAACATTAAATTTTAAAGCATGTGTTCTTAACCTTAGTTCAATAAATGGACTTATTTAATCATCAGATTTCCCTTCCAAGGCACCAGTAATAGAGATGGAGTGATTTCATTGGAACCTCAACTGAACAGTTAAATTATGAAAATCTGGGAGCAGGGAAGTAGACAAGAAACCTCAGAGCTTACTGGAAAGATATTATAAAAGCCACAGAAGAGGTGGCAGTTTTGGTTGAGAAGTCATCTAACTAAATGGTTCTCATGGAAACCAAGTGTACCAGTTGCATGAGAAATAGCTAAAGGGTCCAGGAAGAGGGCTGCTTGATCCTGACAGGTAGCCGCTAATTAGCAATCAAAACCTAATTGAGATTAACAGCTGTTTTTGTAGTACAGTTACTAACAGGGAGGCAGAAATGGTATGAAGATCATCCAAGCACTACAAGCTGTGTTTTAACATCAGAAAACCATGAGAATAGAGCAGTATGCCAAGCAAGCAGGGAGATGAAAGCAGGCCACAAACACAGAGCCGAGCTGACAGGCCAAAGAGGGCTGGATCCAGAGGACCAATTAGGATGTCTACAGGGGTGCTGGAGGCAGATTAAAGGGGCAGGATGCAAACAACAATAGCGAGTCTATTCACTGACTGGTGTGGCCGAGTCACTGCCTCGTTCTTATGGAGAGAAGGGCATATGGTGCAGCTCTCTTAGCTTATCACCAGGGCCCTCAGGTTAGGCTGGAAATGCTTTCAAATTACTATCTGAGCACAGTCCCAGCACTGTAGTACTGCGTGTAGGAATATCTATTGTGTGGAGGCCCCACTCGCCCCACGGGGCTGCACCTGGTGACATTTCCACCAGGTGAAACATATTGAATGCTCAGTCTCTCTTTGACATCCTTTCAGTGGATTTTCTTTTTCTGAGACTGTCTCAGTCTACTGGCTCAGAATGGGTTCCCTTAATTAGAACTGCCAGTCAAACTGGTGGATGCCACCAGAAGTAGCACATAGGACTGAGGATGAACTAAAGCTTAGTACAGGCCTCCATCAGCAGGACCACAACTGTCAGACACACACTGCCTCGGCATATGCCACAAGGTGGGCAGGTTGATCATTCATTTGGGCAAACAGAAAGAGGATTTTGGAGCCCTCAGTAGATCTGACAGGCCTTTAATGCTGAAGCAGGGGACCAGATACAGGCAGAGCAGCAGGCAGGGAGCAACCAGATTCTGTTGCATTTCTATCCTTCTATTCCTTATACTTCCTTCCATGATTGTCCCGAAATACTGTTTATTAGGAATATGCTTGGTAACTAAAGCACTCATGCACTGCAGGAGGGAATGCAAAATGAGACAGTCACTCTAGAAGTACAGAAGCTTCTTATAAACTAGGCATATATTTTCCATATGCACCAAAAATCCCACTCCCGGACACTTAGCTTGGAGAAGGAAAGGTTTAACTTGTCACAAAAACCTGTATGCAAATGTTTATGGAAGCTCTATTAATTATTGCCCCAAATTAAAAACCACCCAAATGTCCTTCAAGAGTGAATGAAACAAATTGGGGTTCATCCACACAATGGAACACTACTTGTCAATGTAAAGGAATGAACTACAGATACCCTCAACAATATGATTGAATCTTGGAAGCATTATGCTAAGTGAAAAAACTAGACACAAAAGACTACATCCTGAGTGATTCCATTTATATGAAATTCTAATAAAGACAAGAGTGTAGTGATAGAAATCAGAGCAGTGATTTCCAGGGCTAAGATGCTGGGGGCAGGGGATTGATTGCAAAGGGCACAAGGAACTATTTTGGGCTGATGAAAACATTCCATGTCATGATTGTGGTGGTGGTGACACTACCTCCTGTGTTTCTCAAAACCAATTAAATTGCACCTTTAAAATTCATGAATCTTTATGTAAATTATACCCTAATAAAGCTGTGGTGGAATATTTTACGTGTCAAATGGGTCACAGGGTGCTAAGTTATTAGGCCAACCGTTATCCTGAGTTTCTGTGAAGGTGTTCCTGGTGGGCAGGCTGAGTTAAGCAGATAGCCCTCCCTAGAGTGGGAAACCTTTATCCAGCCAGGTGAGGACTCAAACCCTTTTGCAAGTGAGAAGTAACTCCTTCTACCTGACAGCCTCAAGCTGCAACATCAGTCTTTTTTTGGCCATCAGACAAACTGAAATATCACCTCATCTTGGGATTCTTGCCTGCTGGTTTCTGGCCTGGACCTATATTGTAAGCTCTCCTACTGTCCAAATTGTCGACTGAAGATCTTGGGACTTCTCAACTTCCATAAACATGTCAGCCAATGTCTTATAATAAAACTCCTTATATATAGCCCACTGGTTCTGTTTCTATGAAGAATGCTGACTAATATAAAATCTAACCAAAATCAGAAGAATTTAGATTCACTGTGGGTTAAGAAGGAAAAAAAGTCATCTAGAGCCACTGAAGCAGCTGGTGACCATCACTGTCACCACAATAATCATCAACTAATAATAGAAACCGTCTGCAAATACCCAACACTAGTGAGCAGTAGTTTGTCCTCTGGAATAGTCTAAATTCAGTACTTAAAGAAAACACATTCCAAACATGTTTTCTGTGTCCTGAGGCTTTAGAATCTGAAATGAGTTTTATATGGATGCCATAAACATCTTGTAATTAAAGACTTGCTAAGTGTTAGCTGCATTAATGTTGAGAAAAATACAAATTCATTGTCTACATCCATCGAGAGTCAGGGTCTCTTAGGGCCCAGAAAGAATAAAAATTCAAATTTGATGGACCCAAACCCCCATTTTCTTGACTAGAGGAAAATGCACTTTATAAAATCCTCCTAAAATCTTTCTGGGATTCTCAATGCTATGCTGATGTGTATACACAAATCAGTCTGATAGATGATCAACTCCCAAGTCTAGACTGTTTACCCCAGGTTCATATTCCACATGAAGCTGCTCACACTCTGGGCTCTATCCACATGGGCATCACCTCTAATAACAATTACAAGATGTCTTGATGACATCAAGCATCACCATGCTTTGACATTTCATTAAATTTCTTTTTTTTTAAATATCATTTTTCCAGTACTATTCTTTTTTTTTTTTTTTAAAGATTTATTTATTTATTTATTTATTTATGCAAGCACTGGGTACAGTCAGAAGCACGGGAGGGTGAGAGAATTCACCAGAGCCAGAGCGGGGAGCAGAGCAGGCAGAAGGACCGAAGTACACTGCTGAGGGGAGCAGCGGGTGGCAGGAGAGGTCTGTGCGCCATGTGGGACCCTCCTCAAGTGGCCGGGGAGCAGCTGGAGATTGAACGGGCACTGCAGAGGCTGTGGGCAGCTTCGCAACCCAGCGCTCAACTGCTGCGCCACCGAGGAGGCCCTCATTAAATTTCTTATACAACAAGAACAAAAGCACTCCCACCATCCCAAAACTTTAGGGAATCCTAAAGTGTGAAAGATTGGGTTTTCAAATATTAGCGTCCTTAATAAAGTGTCCCTTTCAATCCCCAAGGACTCTTCTCTTCCTGATATATCAACTGGTCTGAGATTATCTTTGGTACTAGCTGCTACACAGGGCCAAGAACCACAACCTCATCTCATGAGGTCCTGTTGTTAAGCCAACTGCTGCCCCAGGTCTCTCTCCACTCTAATCTACATCTCACCAGGACTACCCCAGCTCACCCTCTATCTGTATAGTTCTGAATCTTAATTATGGACAGAGTTTAGCTCAACAGTACCCTCAACCTCTGGAAAATGAACAGCAATAAATAGATGCTCAAAGTGCAACTGCAGAAGATGCAACTCCCACTCAGCCATGAACTCTTGTTACACAAAAAATTCTCCAAATATAGTTTGCTTTTTATCATAACATGTATTTTGAGGAAAGTCTATGGATTATATTATAGAACTGAAAAGACAGCTGAGCAATCAGGTTCTGAAGGTATAAGAACCTAAAGAGCTACAGGGCATTCAAGAATATTGTGAAATATTGTGAAATATTTCAAACATAAAGGCAGTATAGAAAATAATGTAATAAAGAACTATAATAAGCTGTATTATCAAATCACACAAATGTTGCTAGACTTGCATAAATAAGATACTCTATACCCAATGGGATACTCCTACAAAACACGTAAGTGTAGATGCAAATTTTTTACTCCTCCCTTCAGGAATCTCTTTCTCCATCCTTGAGTTTAGGCTGGCCCCATGACTTACAGGATTTGGTGGAGGTGATTTATAGACTTCTAAACTTTTACCTTAAGAAAGAAGGCTTACAGCTTCCACTCTCACCTTCTTGGAATGCTGCCACTTTGTGTGTGAGCCCAGGCTTGTCTTCTTATGGATGGAAAGTTCATGGGGAAGAAAGAGGTTCAGGTATCAAAGCTGATCTACCAGTAGTGATCTCTGGGACCAAAGAGAGATCCAGACCAGCTGGAAAACCATGTGGAGCAGAGATGAGCCATCCCAACTGAGCCCTGCTCAATTGACAACCCAGAGAATGAAGAGCAAATGCATAGCTGTGGCTTTAAAGCACTAAGTTAGGGATGGTCTGTTAAGCAACATAGATAACTGAAACCCTCTGTGGACACTACCCTCAAACTCATTCTCTATATTTCTCTCTCCCTGAAGGTAAACACTGTCATTCCAACGCATGCATTAAGAATATTACTGAATATTTGTGTTTCCTTAAAAAATATATAGCCTCATTTGGATGATATTAAACTCTATATATTATTTTATGACTCCTTTTTTTGTATGAAAAAAACTTACTGAGATTTATCAGGTTGATTTCAGATTTAGTATTATTCAATAGTTTTCCATTGTCTAAACTACAATAAGTCCTCCTTCCCTCCTACTTTCTTTCCTTCCTTCCTTCCCTCCTTGCCTCCCTCCCTCCCTCCCTCCCCCTTTGACGAATATGGTGGCTTGACACTCAGCATGTGCCACCCTCATTCTAGCATGCCTTCCTCTAATACAGTGGTTTGAAAGTTTAAAATTTCCTTTCTCTTGGGGACAATGATTTAGGTCTGACAAATTAGGTATGCTCACATAAGATCTGGCAGGTAGAATTAAGATGTGTGTGCTTTTGCTTTTTCCACTATTTCTGCTATTTCTTCTGTCCAGCAGGGCTACAGAGAGGTCTGTTTTCTGTGGCAGTGATAGAGATTCTAATGTCCAGACCTGACCAGTCAGTATTGGGAAGTTAGGCCTGAGGCCTCCTTCCTGCCAGTGCAAATCATAGTTGGAGCAGCACAGTTCTAGGTGCAGGAGCTTCAGCAGCTGCAGAAGCAGAGTCCTGGATGCAGCAGTTTTCTGAAATTGCTGGCTTCATGGTGACAGGATTAGAGTCAGGGGCTACTGATCATAGAAGCATCTGCTGGCCCATTAGCGACCCAGTTCTGTAGTGTAATGTTCCACCTTGACTGAAAGTTGCTCCAACTGTTTTCAGTCTTGTTTCACACTCCAATGAAGTTTCAAGTTGCATCTGTGGGTCACCTGGAGATCCATCGCTTTGGCTGGGCTTGCTGAACAGCTCTGCTTCTAGCTGCAGGTTACTAGGGTTCAGATTTTGGTGGCAGGTTGGGCTCATGTCTGCTCCATGTGAGCTCAAAGTTCCAGATCAACAGAGTCGCAGCCACCAAGGGAGATGCTCTTTGTGACAATGGTAGAAGTGCAAAAGCACCAAATTTCTTCTAAATTATTTTTTGGGAAACAATCTCAAACATATATAAAAAAGTACAGGATTAAGAACTTCATTTTTTTCCTGGACCATTTGAGTGTAAGTTTCCAAATTTAGTTTCTTTACATCACCCTCCTCTCAACTTTGATTTGTATTTCTATAAATAAGACATTCTCCTATAAAAATAGGGTAAAACAATCAAAACCAGGAAATCTTTATTGATTCATTATACCATCTATACCATCTAATCCTCAATCCCATTCAAGTTTATACAAATCCCAATAATGTCCTTTATAGCAAACAGATCCACTCAGAGTGGATCCACAGATACACTCCTTCTATTTAGTTATCCTGTCTCTTTAGTTTCTTTTAGCCTGGAACAGTTCCTTAGTCTTCCCTTAGCTCTCATGACATGTTTGAAGATTTTGACATGTTTGAAGATTACAAGCAAGTTATTTTGCAGAATGTCTCTCAATTTGAGTTTGTCTGATGTAACCTGATGATTAGATTGAAGTTAAGCATCCCTAGCAGGAATATCACGGAGGTGATGCTGTGTTCTTGTCACCTATCAGGTGGCACATGATTTCAATTTGACCTGTTACTGATGATATTGTTCACTTGGGTGGCTTGATTAAAGTGGTGTCTGCCAGGTTTTTCTCTATAAAGGCATTTCTTCCACTTTGCAGTTAATAAGCATTTCCTGGGAGATACTACATAAATATCCTCACCAAACTCTACCAACTAATGAAACTATCATTTAATTGCATGGACTCCTGATTTCCTATTTTATTAATGATTAAATCTTTTATTAATATCATGTTGATCTCAACCTGTCATCACATTGGCAGTAAAAGCCACTTTAGGTGGCTTTCTGTATCCTTTTGACATGTCTTCCATGAGCACTTCCTTGCTTTCTGTGGCAGAAATGCTGGTTTCATCTTGTACTTTTCTGCCCCCCAGTCCTGGAATCACTCATTTTTCCTGGTTTCTTTTAGTAAGGAATGTTGCTGTTTGTTTGCTTGCTTGTTTAAAATAACAGTTTCATTTTGCTATAACTCAACCACATAGAATTGATCTATTTAAAATTGTACAATTTTTAAGTTATCAAGGATGGATGTTTCCTGTTCTGATTTTAAGCCATGAGACAAAGTGTTCCTTGCAATAACTGGAGAATTACTAAAAGAAGAAACTTCCCAGTCAATGGTGCTCAAGTGTAGATCAGCAATCACTGATACATTATGGGATGAGGTGTTGGGCTGATTAGATCTGAAGTTAGACACTTACACATTTAATTTGCTGCATAGTCGAAGGCCTTAGAGAAGACTTTAACTGTTCTTGTATATTCAAACTAGGAGCATGTTCAAGAAAAGCATGTAATTCAATGATGCAAAAATAGATTCCAGAGATAATGTAGAATCAGGGGAAATTTCCAAAATTAACTTGGAATTATGCTTAGAAATTATTTCACATGTGGATTTTAAAGTCATGTGTTACTGAAAATTCATCATATCATCTGATTCTGGCACATTGTTTTCTTTAAGTTTAATTTTCATGCTTTTTTGGTTACGGAATTCTATTTAAAGTCAAGTTTGTGCTAGATGTGTTCATTGCTATCAAAATATTGCTGTTCCTGGTTCTTTTCAGCCCCCTCAGTAGACAGAGCTAGAGAAATGTGTGTCGTTATATTAAATATATATGTGTATATATGTATATATAAAATACACAACTTCGATTTGTTTATATATAAACATGTATGTTGAAGTGTATACTTATCTATTGAAAGCTCACAATGATATATTTAATTCCAATCCACAGGATTCCTTCTAATTTTCTCCTTTTTCATATATTTCTAACTGCCTTCTCCAGCAGGACTCAATGTAGGCCCTCCTCCGTTTTTTGAAAATTCTCCTGTAAGAACTCTCCCACGCCATCACTGTCCCACCTTGCCAAGCCCTCCTCACACCTCACCCAAGTTCCAGTTGGATGGGATCCTTCTGCACCCTGCTGGGTTAACTCCCAGTGCCAGTGCTCCTCTCTCAGCTCCTCCTCCCTCGCTCAGGTCGCCCTCACCCATGGGCATAAGGTCACCCTCTTCACTTTGCCAGGGCTCTGGATGTGGGGTGAAGAAAGGAAAGAGTGAGTAAAGGGAAGAAAAAAGGGAGAGAAGAGAAAAGAAACATACTGTGGTTTCAGCCCCTCTCTCTCATCGCAGACTTGAATGTTCTCTATTCCTCTCCCCTGTATTCACCCTCAGGTTACTCCTGTCCTATAACCAACTTTTCTCAAACTTCTTTTCACTAAGCTCCCATTCCAGATTCATTTCACTACCAATTTCTCTAGAAGGGGCTCCCTGGTCATCCGCACTGTCATTTGACTTCTATCTCTAAATCTTACTGAATTGTCCTTCCCACGGTCGCCAAGGATCTGCAAATTACCCCATCCAGTAGCTTCCTAGTAGGATTTTCCCTCCTCGATTTGATATTAGCATGCATACTTCCAAGATATTGTGGGTTCAGTTCCAGAACACCTCAATAAAGTAAATCACACTCATTTTTTTGTTTCTCAGTGCACATAAAAGTTATGTTTACACTATAGTCTATTAAATGTCCAGTAGCATTATGTCTAAAATACAACATACATACCTTAATCAAATGTGACACAGGCTATTGGAAAAATAGAGTCAACAGACTTGCTCAATGCAGGGTTGCCACAAATCTTCAATTTGTAAAAAAAAAAAAAAAAAAAATTCAGTGTCTTCAAAGCCCAATATAGCAAAGTGCAATAAAATGAGGCATGCCGATATAGACCATCATCTCCAGCCTGAGAAGCTTTCCTGCTTGCTTCCTGGGCGCTCCCTCTGGTTCTCACCCCATCAATGCCCTTCCATCCTCCTGTCTTCCACAGGCAGCTCATCCTCTGCTCCCAGAGGTAGGTGTTCCCCAGGGATCTGTCACTGGCTTCTTCTCTTTTTAATCTGTATTTACTCCCTGTGAAATTTTATTTTGTCAGTTCCTTCTCTCATTTCTAGGTGAATGACTACCAAATTGACACCACAAATTTGACCTCTCTCCAGCACTGTAGGATATTTCTCCATAGTTAACAGGAGCTATTTCTCTGTCTCCCCAGGTACCTCAAATTCAAAATTTATTCAGTGCCTTAAATTACAGACTTGCGCTAGGTAGATCAAAACACAGATTATTAAAGCATAATTTGTGCAAACAAGAGACACTGTCCACCCCAGAAACTACAGTACCTCCCATGCCTCTCTCCTTAAGCCCCAGTCTCTAACCTGTCCTTCCCATCACTGTAATGCTGAGCTTTCTTTCTTTATATTTTTTTAAAGATTATTTATTTATGCATACAAGAACTGGAGTACAGGACAGATGTGTTGGGGGGTGAGAGGATTCACCAGACAGAGTGAGGAACAGAATAGGCGGATTGACTGAAATATACTGCTGAGGGGAGTAGTGGGCGAAACAGGCTGAGCTTTCTAAGGCACAAGTTTGATCACACTACTCCCTTACCCAGAAGCTTCCATGGTAAAAACGCACAGCTCTTTCAACACGATCATGTCTTGCTACTCCTTGCCTCTCCTCTTTTCAGTCAAACAAATTTATTTTCTACCTCTGCACTGTTCCCCCCTAAATCAATGTTCTTCTTCTCCTTCCCACCAATTGAAATCTTACTTCTTTTCAAGACTAAACTCATAAAGCATCTCAATTCTCTTTTCTGCCTCCAACAGAATGACATCTGAGATTTCCTAGCTCTTTGAATTTTGTCTATATTCCTTTTATGACAGATACCCTGATTTCCTTTTTTCTATGGTTAGCAGTAGATAGATTTGTTTCTGAGCAACTAGAAGGCAGGGATTAGGTCTAATTCCAATTAGTTCCCTTCTAAAACAGGCATTCCCAAACATTTTTGGTTCACAGTGACAAGATGTGTCAACAATTTTTTCATGGTGCCCACAGATCAGAGGAAATATCTAATAGCTCAGTTTATTAAATAAGTAGGTGCCCCAAACAATATATCTATCCTAATAACTCAATAGCCTTTTGGGAAAACATACCAATTAGTTAAAGGGGAAATAATACTTTATGTATTCTTAAATAATCACAATATAGTAATGGGCACAGCACAACTTCTTAAATCTTAGAACCTGCCATTGCCTGCTACACCCTGCTTTTCATGCATCACTCCAGGCCTGGCACAATGCCTGCTGCATGTGGAACCAGGGGGAACCAAATTAGGGCCTGTTTTGTTTATGGATCACTAGATAAAGAGATTCACCTTATATCCCAGGCCCACACATGGCATTTATAAACAATTCAAATTTCTTTAAAGAATATGTAGGATTTGAAGAATTATTATCATCGTGCCAACCTTAACCAAGGACCAAATAACACTGAGTGATATGTCCTCACAAGCAATATTTACATTCATTGCACAATGCAAATCAAAGCTTTGTGTGAGTTGTTACTTTAAGGAGTGGAATGAATTATTTTTAAATTTTTCTTTTTTGAAGCGCCATTGGTTTACATTCTTGTTAGTGTTTTGGAGGTACAGGATTTTCTCCCTCAGGTGTAGTCACAGTAGCATACCTTCCACCAAGTCAGCGGGAACGCATTCTTACAGTAGGGATATTAACTTGGAGTTCATTTAAGCAATATTCTTTTTTATTTGAAGTTATACCCTTTCCTGAGAACAATGCATAAAGCTTTCATCAGATCCGCAAAGTGATCTGTGACCAAATCAGTAAAATTTGAATTATAACATTAAATAACATACAACATATAAAACTGGCCATAGCATGTTACCACTAATCCCAATTATGATATGTTGCCAAAGTAAGTCTTGTCAATACAAAACAGCTTTGATTTTTTCCCCAGAACTGAGCCCTTATCAATGTCAGAATGAAACACAGAGGATTCTCTGCTTTCTCATGTTAGTATTCTTTCATGTATTTCTCACTTTATAAAGATTTCCTTCCTCATAAGAAATAATCTAAAATTTTTGTTAGTCATTTCCAAAATGAGCAAAGTGATTTTTGTTTTGCAGAAATCTGAATTTTCCTGATAGACGTTAATAAAAATTTCACCTAGAAAATAACACTTTCCAAAATACATATTTTTATGTAATTTATGGTCTCCACATGAGATCCTAGCCAAATTGATGGCATTTAATATTCTCTCTTGCCTGAATGGCTCTACTAAGAGAGATTGAAAACCTTAATATGAAAAACAAACCAAAGCTGAAGCTGTTTCTACATGATCTCAAACTCCTGTTTTAAAGACAAAACAAAACAAACAAGAAAACCCTTGTAATTTATTAGGTTATTACAAAATATTCTAGTGTTTGGCATTGTGTAGACCAAACATCTAAATAATTGCTTTAATAAACTCAAATGGTCTTAGATTAAATAATTGCTGTTAATAATAGATATATAAACAGAGCCTGATTAACTTCCTTATTGTTCATGTTCTGAACAAGAATATTCTTATTTTCTTTCTATTCAGTTCAACTTATGCCTCAAATCCTCACCATCCCTGGCTTTTCCAACCTAGATTGAAGTCCCTTTTCTCTCAATTGCTATAAACTTCTAATCTTGAACAGAAAATGTAAAGACCTCTCCTCTACTCCTTCCTAATGCCATCTATTACTCTTTTTTTTAAGATTTATTTATTTATTTATACAAGAACCGGGGTACAGGCCAGATGTGCGGGAGGGTGAAAAGGATTCACCAGAGACAGAGCAGGGAGCAGAACAGGCAGACTGATGAAATACACTGCTGAGGGGAGCAGCGGGCAAGACAGGAGAGGTTTGCTTCGCCATGTGGGTTGCTCCGCAACCAGCTGGGATCAAACCGGCACTGCAGAGGCTGCAGACAGCTTTACAGCACTGCACTCAACCACCTGCGCCACCAGGGGAGGCCCCTGCCATGTATTACTTTTAAAGCAAACACTCTTTTAGTCTAAAGTTTAGATTTATCCTCCATCTTCCCTATACAAATATTCGATATAGATTCAGTAGACAAAAACCTAAGGAGTTTGCTTTCGTGAATTTACTTCTTTTCCCATCTACTGTCCACCCTAGTTCTACCTCCTATTACCTATGATTTATGCAATAATAAACAGACCTTCCTTAACAATTTTCCCACTCCAATCTACTTGACACAACTTTCCAGCTGATTCTGCACATCAAATAGTTCAATTCAGTTGTGTTTTTTTCCAAATCCCATTGTGACTCCCCATTCTCACCCTCTTTCAGTCTTACAATTCACTCAAATCGTATTATCTGCCCCTGAACCTGAATTCCCAGATTTTCAGCTAAGTATCTCCTCCACATCTAAACTTTCATAACAGTTCATAGTGATCATTTTCCACTGAATATTACAATTTTTTGATATTTGCCTTATGACTTTACTTTCTTCTTAACCTTTTTATACAGTAAATTCATTCATTCATCCTTTCACAATGCACTGTTTACCTGCCCACTGGCAGGCATTTTATAGACCCAGCCATTCAAAGAAAACAGAATAAGCCTTTGTAAGCCCTGTATATAGTGCTCAAAAAGTTTTTATTGAACTGAATTTCTAATGATTTTCAATCAGATTTGCTTATACACAGGAAAAAATTTATTAAATTGAATTGATCCTACCTTTGCATACTTCTATATTTATTTTAACTATGTTAGTCTTATCTCTCCAAGAAGAGAGGGACCCATCTTATTGATCTCTTGTATTCCCCAAGTCAAACTCTGCAGGTATGGCTGCAATAGATTTTTCAATAAACCCAGTTTGGTTGAATGACTACAGGCTTGATTTTCTTTCATATATGTGATGTGATGTGACCTGAGCCCATCATGTATAATCGGCAAGTGTGACTGACTTTGCAGGAGGGAAACTTGAGTTGATCGTGCATGCTTTTGCAAGGCAGGGCCTTTGTTGACATTTAATTTTCACTTCTGCGGTTAGAGTTTTATGAAGCCAAAATAGCCTTTAAAATAAGTTAACCTGTTACCCGATCCTTTAAATAACTCAAACATTGGTTTAGTTCTTGTTTTCTTATCAAGACATCCAAATATTGGATAAAGACAGATGTAAATGTCAGTAATCATTCCAAAATACCTGTATACATGTTGCATATTTTTAAGTATTAGCTTAGATTTTTTTATAAGATTCTTTTCATGATTGCACATAGAGATGAGTAGATGCAAAGATCTTGGACACTATATGTTCAATTCAACAATTCTTACCAAGTAGCTAGTATATTAAAATGTAGATTCAGCAGAAAACTGATGTCATGAAGGTCATGTACTGACGTACCAATGAGATGTTTTGTTTGGTGTGCTACTGTGAATATATTCAGGGAGAGGTGAAATTCAACTGCCTAAAACCAAAGAAATTGCAAGTTTGTGATGACTGTAATTTATCTCCACTTAAATCAAATGCTGTGTGTAAAACACTTAACAGAGTGATTGGCACATAGTAGGTGTTCAATGAACATTAATTAGTTTTTCCTTATTGGTTAGGAAAAAGAATTTTTTTCATTTTTTTTTCATTATTTTTAAGATTTATTTATTTATACAAGGTCAGAGGCGCGGGAGGGTGAGAGAATTCACCAGAGACAGAGCGAAGAGCAGAACAGGCAGATGGACAGAAGACACTGCTAAGGGGAGCAGCAGGCGAGGCAGGAGAGGTCTGCCGCACCATGTGGATTTCTTCCTGGCCGGCCAGGAATCGACCCACACTGCAGTGGCTGCAGAGAGCTTCACAGCACAGTGCTCAACCCTCTGCGCCACCAGGGAGGCCCTGGTTAGGAAAAGAATTAATCAACAATTTATAATGGAGTAGAGTGGATGGGAAACTCATATTAGAAATTTTCATTTCACTACAAGGATCCAAATTTCTATCCTGCCTTATTGCATTTATCAGATGACTGTTTAGTTCTATACTTCCCCTGCATTAACACAGGGCTAAATCTGTAAGGTGAAAAAAAAAAATGAAAGCATAACAGTGAAAACCTTAACATACAAACTGTTGAAACTATTGTGGAAATTGTAATACACCAAGAGCAGGAATGAAAATGTGAAAAGAAAAAACAAAACATGTATTATAAATAACTTCCTTCTGAAGGTAATCTAAAGCTCCTAACACAATGCTAGACACAATGGACTCACAGGAAATAACATAGAAATTGATTGATATTGCTTAAAAAAGAATGACTGGTGTGTCAACTGAATATGTATTTTTTTTAATTACAAGGAAATAAGAAGGTGCCAAAATTCTATAAGAAAGTTAGACTGCACAGCATCCAACTGGATGGCTTAGCCTTTGCCTGAGGATACCAGGGGAATCTTCCATCCTGTACCTTTTTGAGAGGCTGGCTTCAGGGAGCAAGAGCACAAGCAGAGAACTGTCATGGCTGGAAACTCCACTTCAAGGCCTGGCATTCCAGGAGCTTCTCTGCTCCAGAGAGAAATTGCCCAGGTGGATGGAAACAGGGAGTTAACTTGCTGGTCTTCAGAAAGGAAGGATGGTGAAGCCAGCAACAGCTGCCTCTCCCACTGGCATCTCTACCTGGTCAAATAGCCAAATGGTTATAGAGGGGAACGTTGGTAAACACCACTGGGGAGAGTGGAATTATGCTCAGTCAGCAGGGAGATCTCAAAATAGTGAAAACACACCCTAGCAGACACACTCAATGGCTATCTGTGCTAAAATTATAAAAGCACGACTGGTTATTGGTAAAACTGTAGTTGTTGTATGTTTAGATTTATTAAAGTAATAAAGAATTGGCTCTAAAGTCTCATGACATTTTACTGGCAAAGTCTGCTCAAGCTGGTTTGGATCTGATTGTAATCAGTGTATAGGCTGAAAACTGGCTGGAATATATTAAAACTGGGTTTCCTGGTCCCACAGAAATCAATCCAGTCAGAAAATGACCAAATGAGTTGCCTGAGGGTAAATATCAGGCCTCCACACAGCTTCTCTTCCAAATGTACTGCCTCTGAAAGCAGTTTCAGAGTAAACCACACCTCAGGCTCCTTAACTAACTCTGGCTTTGTGAGACACTGAGACAATTCCCTGCCTGATGTATATTCTAACTACCACTGCATCTGTCCACTTTGATATTGGCGATAAACTTCTAGAGAACAAGCACCACTTCTGTGTTTCTCACATGAAGAGTCTACTCACTGGGCTCTACCGGCAAGGTCTGGGATGAGATGTAACACTCTATTAATCATTCTGTCAGAGTCTGTGTTATGTAATTTTATGTGTTATCTCATTATTTTACCTTAACAATTCCACATGCTAAGTATTATTATTTCTTCATTTTATAGGTGACGAAGCAGGTTCAGAGAAGGTCAGGAATTGTCCCGAGTTTATGGTCTCATGTGGAACCCAAGTTGCCCATCAACTCTATGCCCAACTGCCTGCAGAAGAGGGATGAGGAGTGTGGGTGCTTTCTATTTTCTAAATGGAGAAGGTGTCACCACCACTGTCATGTTTCTAAAGAATTCAGAATTTGATGGCCTCTGAGCGGGGAAGATGTTGCTGCTTCTTGGGAAATGTCCTTGATTTAATGGTGACCAAGTCTACCAGAATTTTCTAACTGGTGGAGTTTGATTTCATTTCCCCCCTATTTTTTTTCTTTCATTTTAACAAACTTTAATTTTTAGAACAATTTTAGGTCTACATAAAAGTTGTGAAAATTATAGAATAAGTTCTATGTACAATCCCACATCCAGTTTCTCCTGGCATTAGCATCTTACATTAGCAGAGTCCATTTGTCACCATGATGAAGCAATATTGAAACACTGTTTTGAACTAAATACTTTATTCAGATTTCTCTAGTTTTTACCCAATGTTCTTTTTCATTCCAAGATGCATCCAGAATGTCATATAACAGTTAGTTGTTATGTCTCCCTAGGGTCCTTTTGGATGTGATAATTTCTCAGAATTTCTTACTTTTGATAACCTTGAATGTTTTGAGACATACTGGCAAGGGTAATTTGTAGATGTCCTGCAACTTGGAACTGTCTATGTTTTTCCCATAAGTGGACTGGAATTATGAGTTTGGGAAGGAAGATCCCAAAGGAAGTATCACTCAGTCTATCAAGGTATGTACAATGAATATATGAACTTTATCATTTATTACTTAGACTATTAAGGCTGACCTTGACCACCTGAGATAGCGTTCCTCAGATTTCTCCACTAAAGAGTCACTCTTTGTCTCCTTTTTACTATGCACTTCAGAAGGAAGTCAGCACGCACAGCTCACACTTAAGTAACATGGAGCTGGACATCCTCTTCAAGGAGGGAGTGGCTACATAATTTACTTGGCATTTTTCTGCACAGGAAATTTGTCCATTCTCATCCATTTATTTATCCAATCATTTACTTGTATTAATATAAACTCATGGATATTTACTTTATACTTTGAGTTATAACCCATTTGCATTTTAGTAAGGTCAGTTCTGGCTAGATCAGTCTGACACTAAAAGCAGATTGTAAAACCAGAAAGGAAGCAATTTCAATGGACTGTGCCAAAAAAAAAAAAAAAAAAAAAAAAAAAGATGTCTTCAACTATAAGGATGGACATTTGGAAAGTCAGTTTATATTCCCAACAGAGCGCTGGGTACTTGAAGGCCTAGCACTCATTCTGCCTGTCACAAAGCACACAGAAACTTTCTGTATGGAGAAGGATAATTAATAGAAATCACTAATATTTGTTGGATATTAATTATATACAGTGCATGTTACCCTTGTAAGGTGCTGGGATACAGAGGAAAGAAGAGACATTCCTTCTCTTAAGGGTCTCAGCGTCTTGTGTGTGTATGTGTATGTGAGAGAGAGCGAGAGCGAGAGAGAGAGACAGAGAGACAGACAGACAGACAGACAGAGAGAATACAGCATAGTCTTTCACTCCACTTACTCTATGATCCCTCACTCTTTCAACCTCTGATGCTAGTGCCATTTGATTCCAGACCAACCCCTGCTTCAAACTCTTGCATCCAGGTCTATGCCCAGGTTCAGCCCCCTTTCTGCTTGTTCATGGAATTGCCAGTCTGCGGATATTGCTCCACCCACACCTGTATCACCTCACCAGGGAACCACGTGAGCAACTTTCTCTCTCTCCTGCTGTTAATGGGGCCAGACTGGAGAATGTGCCAGGCCAGCCCAGTCGTCCAGACTACTCTGCTCTGAGTCATGCTAATTTTGTTTCCAGATTTTTTTTTCATTCACGGTGATATTAGAGCTTCAGATTTATTTTTTTTTTCTCCAGAAAGAGTAGGAGGTGAATGAGGGATGATTAGCAGCCAGATTTCTTCCATAATTCCTTTCAGGCCCAGTTAAGATTTTTCTACTTAACTATTTCTGATTTAGGTCTGAGTCATTCTGCCACCAAATAGCAAGACCATTTAAATAATCTGCATTATTTATCTGATGTTTGAAGTTTCAAAATCCATTTCACATACATTAATACCTCCCAAAGGAACACTGTCTGCTTGGTTCAATGAAGCATCTTTTTAAGGTAGAAACTAGTGAAACCATTGCTATGATTAGTATGGGGAGATACCAGATAATCCCTTGTGAAACTTGATAATGAATGCTAACAGCTCTTTCTTCATTTTCTCCAAAGATTCCAAAAATATTATGCAGTAAAGTTACATGACCTAATATTCAGTTAAGTGACACACTTAGGACTCACTGTTTTCTTCAGCATCTAATTCTGAGCTTCTAGAGTCAGACTGACTATTTTCCCAGTCAAAAGCAAAGATTCTTCTTGGTCCTTTTCTTGACCTTCCTCTATTTCTGGAGAGATACCTAGATCAAAGACTACAGATAAGAAAGGAAAAACAGACAAATTCCTTTCTATGGTCTTTTTACAAAATGACTCACCCCCAAAATTTCACCCACTTTCTAAGATAATATTCTTTTTTTTTTTTAAAGATTTATTTATTTACTTATACAAGCACTGGGTACAGTCAGAAGCACAAGATGGGGAGAGAATCCACCAGAGCCAGAGCAGAGAGCAGAGAGCAGAACAGGCAGACTGATGAAGCACCCTGCTGAGGGGAGCAGCAGGTGGCAGGAGAGGTCTGCGTGCCATGTGAGACCCTCACCTGGCAGCCGGGGATCAAAGCAGCGTTGCAGAGGCTGCGGGCAGCTTGGCAACCCAGCGCTCAACTGCTGTGCCACCAGGGAGGTCCTAAGATAATATTCTTAATCACACTCTAATAAGCCACTTTAAGATGTTATGTTACAAATGACTTATAGAAAAATACATCAAAGTTAGAAAATAATTAAATTTTACTACATGAGAGTGGATTCAAAGTTGAACTTTGAGAAATAAATAAAGCAGACCTCATTCGTTTGAAGGGCAATTTGTTTTCTTGAGTGGGAAGGAAACTTGGGGAGTTCAGTGTGACAATCGCACATAAGACACTGAGTGTGCTGTCTTGTGCCTCCTCTGTGGAGAAATGATGGAGAACTACAGAGAGGGTCTTCTTTCCCCAAAGGGCATCTATTTACTCCTCCAGGACCAGTGCTTTCCTGGTGTTTTCTGCCTGCAGCTGTGAGGCAAGCAAGTCCCAATCCTACATGTACATGTTCAGAGGCCACAGGCACTTTTTATTCTGTCTATAGGATAAGAAGTGACTTGTGGATTCAGGATGACACTCAATTCCCAGCAAACTCTCAGAACGCTGTAATCAGGCCACTGTGATGACCAGCCGTGCAATGGACAAAGCATGGACAGCTGCTCTTAGACATGTCCTCTGGATCCAGCTTCTCAGATAGGGATCCCCAATGGCTGGCTGGAAATGGCAGGGCATGGAGCAAGCTGGTATATCACATTTATCTGCTTTAAATGAGTGGGGAAGAAGGAGAGAAAAGAAGAGTTAAATTTTCTAATGGAGGGAACTAGGTCAGAGCCAAAGTTGCCTGCAGGGAGTGGAGATGTCTTTCAAAATCCTGTGGTTTTAGTGGAGGAGAGAAGAGTCACTAAAGAGGCTTGCCATTTGTTGCTGGTTTTTTTTTAAAGAGGGACCATAGTACACACCACAAAGCATGTGTGCATGCGTGCGCACACACACACACACACACACACACTGAGGTCCATTCCATAAAGACAAAGGACATCAAAGGAGAGCTTGGAACAGCTGAGGTTAATCCTTCATGGCCCTTGGTTGAGTTTCCCGTTCTTTCATTAGTATCCTCTATTGGACCCAAGTTTTCACCAGAAACGCTCAAGCCAGAGACCAAAGCAGGGGAGAACAACAGAAGAATAGTTCGGCAAATGTTTTAGATCCCTTTCTGCATCTAGACACAGGAGACCCACAGTCAAGCAAATTCCGTTATTAGTTCCTGTGTCTGTTTCAGAAATCACCACTAGGTGGTTCTTCCCCCACATCCTATACTCTGGGTTGCTCTGTCAGTTGAGCTCTGGGCTCCTGGGGAGTGAGCCATCTGAGGGCTCCCCCAGGGCTGGGGAAAGGTTGGGAGGCCAGTTCTCCCATCTTGCTTGCTTTCATTATTTAAAGTGTATTTTCAAACACTTTGAAAGGATTTGGCAGCTGCTGTGCTCTGTGTCTGATTGGCTGTGTGTGATCCTCTGGGTCAACACTGCCTCTAGCGGGAATTGAGTTGTACAAAAACACAAAGTTGTTGCTTTAAAAGAGGGAGTCAGAGCCAGCCCGAGCAGGAAAGTATGCTGGGGAGGGGGCACCTGTCGAGTGACTTAAGGCCCCAGCACAAGCCCTAAAACTCTCTTTATCTTAGCTCTGTGGTGATACAGTCTAGTTTCCTGAAGGTAGCTCACACAAACCATGAACACTACACCTGTAACAATGACAATAAACATCTCCAAGCACTTTAAGGTTTATAAAATGCTTTCACACCACTGCTTTTTTGTGAGATGATTTCAGTCAAAATTCAGCAGAAGTGTGTGGGTGGCTTGAGAAAAAACGTCAGCCTCATTGTCTTCCTCTGGTTAACTATTTCCCTGAGTGGTTTGCATAGTAAGAAGGCACATCTGGAGGAAGTGTTTTCTATTGCGTTCTCTGGAAGGCAGGGCTGGGGACAGAGTTAGAGAAGCTGTGGCCCATCTGAAGCCTAGCCCCATAAACTGTCCTTGATGGAGGAGATGAGCTGAAAGAGCTACTTCTCTGAGCGGCTGAGACTGGGAGTCAAAGCAAAGCTCCAAATGACTCTTGACAGCACAGAAATGTTAAGGTGGGGGCAATCAGCTCATTTGTTCTTGGAATATGGAACTATGTTGTGCCCCAGCCATAAGCAAAGGCATTACAGCCTTCATTGGCTCCTCAAGGGTTTGGCGACTTTAGTGACCCAAGGAGGCAGCTCCTGACCTAGCTAGGAAGTAGTCTTATCATGGAGGCAGGAAATATAGATGGGGCATGTGAGGAGAAGACAGAGGGGACTGGCCTTGAGCAGACACGGGATGCTTCAAAACCCCCAGGAATGAATGAGGATGCTTTGAGACAAAGGCACATTGAAAATCACAGGCCAGTAGGTAGAATTTATGGACGGAAAACTGCAAAACCTGATTATTTCTACCACACTCTAATGATAATTATTATAAACATCAATTATCTATTTATTCATTGGATCCTGACTTGAGTTGAGTATTCCCATTTTATATGTGAAGAAACTAAGGCTTAAAAAGATTAATGAGGGCCTCCCTGGTGGCACAAGGGGTTAAGCACCGCACTATGAAGCAGTTCGCAGCTTCTGCAGCAGGAGTTCAATCCCTGGCCCGCCAGGGAGCAACCCACATGGCACAGCAGGCCTCTCCTGACTCGCCTGCTGCTCCCCTCAGCAGTGTATTTCAGTCAGTCTGCCTGTTCTGTTCTCCACTCTGTCTCTGGTAAATCCTCTCACCCCCCGTATCTCTGGCCTGTACCCCAGCTCTTGTATGCATAAATAAATAAATCTTTAAAAAAAATATTAATGACTTGCAGTCATTTAGTGGTGGAGCTGGAGTTCTTGTGGGCCTGATTATCATTCTGTTTTTACAATACAGATCTGTATTTGCTCTGGCCATTTAGGGTCCTCCCACCCCCCCAACCCACACCTTCCCAAGGAAGGTAAATTATGATAAATGAAGTGGAGATTGAAAGGAAAATGGAAAATTAATGAGATAAGGCTGTAGATTTCATAGCTCTGACCCTGAGAAGTCTAGAAGTTGAGGCACAATGTGTGTGGGATGGTGACATCTTCGAGAAACAGGGCCAGCCTGAGAGAGCTGCCCGAGAATGAAGGTCAAGGGTTAGTAAACACAATGGCTAAACAGCTAAGGAAGGAAACTAACAAAGCAAATCCTGCCTCCTTTCACTATGCAACTAGCAAATCCTGTTCATTGGCATTTGTCCATTTTCACAACATAGCTCTATTTTATTTATGAGAAAACTGAGGTCCTAAGATCCAGTATGCAAGACCACACTTGGGTCCAAGTTCAGATCTAAGTTTTCCAATTTCAGGTACAGCCTCTCTTCTATTGTTACCCAAGTCTCTCCTTTGCTCTCTGTCCTATAACCTTACACTGTACACACTTTCCTTTCATTTAAGACCCCCATCAGGTCGATGTCAATATAGTTTCAGAAATCAAGCAAAGAACATTAAACATTTAGAAAACTGCTAAGAACACATAACACCAATTGCTGGTGAGATTGCATAGCAACTGGACCTCATATTTTGCTGGTGGGCATGCAAAATGTAGCTACTTTGGAAAATATTTTCACAATTCCTTATAAAGTTAAACTCTTACTTAGTATTCAATCCAATAACCCCAATCCTAAGTATTTACTGAAGTGAATTAAAAAATTAACTTCATACCCCCAAAACCTGTACATTATATTAATAGAAGCCTATGCACAATTGACAAAAATCTGTACACAAGTAAAATATCTTTCAGTTTTTGAATGGATAAACAATCTGTGCTATAATCATATGATGGAATACTATTTAGCAATAAAAAGGAATGAGTTATTGATTTATCCAGCATTTGGCTAATTTTAAATACATTTCACTAAGAGGAAAAAAGCTAGACCCTACATATTATAAAATTCCATTATGTGATATTCTAGAAAAGCTAATGATAGAGGAAAAACAGAGCAGTGGTTATCAGAGGTTGAGAGAAGGACAATTGACTACAAGACTGTTAGCATCTGTTCTATACAGATTAGATGGGTGCGACATAGGAACAATTTTTCAGCTAAAGGAACCGTTTTATAGTTCTGATGGCTATGTGACTCTATGCATTTCCCAAAAACTATAGATTTGAACATCACAAAGAGGAAGTTTCAAGCATTTTTTTTTAAAAAACTCAAGATGGAGTCTCAAGATGGAATATGGACTAAGGCAAATGCCAAGGCATATCATAAATGTATAACATAATTTTACCGAAAGGAGTAGGGGGAAAGGGACTGACCTACTAACTTTGGAAAATGATGTTTTGAGTGATTGCTGTAAGTACAAAAAGAAGAGCTGCACATGAATACTGCATTCTAGTCAGTAAATTCGCTCTTGCAGAAATGTAAGTTAGCAATTCTGAACCTACTGGACACAATAATTGAACAAATAGGGTCTCCCTGGTGGTGCAAGGGATTAAGCACAGCACTGTGAAGCTGTCTGCAGCCTCTGCAGCACAAGTTTGATCCCCAGCCAGGCAGGGAGCTGCCCACATGGCGCAGCAGACCTCTCCTGACTAGCCTGCTGCTCCCCTCAGCAGTGTATTTCAATAGATCTGCCTGTTCTGTTCCCCATCTGTCTCTGGTGAGTCCTCTCACCCCCTGCATCGCTGGCCTGTACCCCAGTTCTTGTATGTATAAATAAATAAATCTTTAAAAAAAAGAATTGGGGCCTCCCTGGTGGCACAAGGGATTAAGCACAGCACTGTGAAGCTGTCTTCAGCCTCGGCAGCATGAGTTCGATCCCTGGCCGGCCAGAGAGTAACCCACATGGCGCAGCATCTCTCCTGTCTCGCCTGCTGCTCCTCTCAGCAGTGTGTTTCAGTCAGTCCACCTGTTCTGTTCCCCACTCTGTCTTAGGTGAATCCTCTCACCCCCCGCATCTCTGACCTGTACCCCAACTCTTGTATGAGTGAATATATAAATCTTTTTTTTTAAAAAAGAATTGAACAAATAAGTAAATGCATTTTAAATAATGGGAACCAGACTTTCATATCAGAGGAAAAATGTTAAGAATAAATAAGGGGGACAGATAGAATGACCTGGGGTACTATATGAATTCACCTTCATTTTAATATGTATACAGAAATAGTCATGTATGTGCACGTGTGTTGTAAACAGACATGACTTCACAGCTCCGACAACAGAGAGAACCTAGAAGTTGTAAGAGTCCAGTATCAAGAAGCACAACCGGCACCCTGATCGTGGTGTTGTAGCCCCACTCCCCAATACATGGACAAGGGCTCCACGGAGATATGGCTGGTCTTTAGGACAGGAAGAGGAAAATATAAGACTGGTCAGGAGTATCTTGTAATGCCTGAAATATAAAAAGTACTCAAAGAAAAGTTAAAAAAGGGAACAAAAAGACACAAGAGGCAATCTGAAAGGATTATAATGCAAATAATATAAAATAAATGTCCATAAATCTATAATGAGATAAATAAATGGTTGAGCAAATAAATGGGGAGAAGAAACAAATTTTACAAAAGAACTTCAAATAATGAAGTAAAAATCAAAATCAACAAGCAACTATAAACCAGAGACACACTACGTGGGTGGGGGGTGGCGGGGGACGGGAAGAGGGAGTAGGATCAAAACAAGGGGGGGTGGGAATTGTATGGGGACTATAACCAAGATGAAAATGCATACATTGTGCAAAAATGAAAAAATGTATAAAATAAAAATTTAAAAAAAATAAATTGAATGGCTTCTTTAAAAAAAAAAAGAACTTCAAATAATATATGTAGAAGTTCCTCTCCACAAGGTGTAGCTTCACCCTTCACTCCCCTCCCCTGGATGAGGGCTAGACTTTGTGTCTAGCTTCCAAAAAAAAAAGAGTATGGACAGGAAAAAGAGCAAAGGGTGGGTTCTCTAGTTAATATCCTTTGTATCATTTGATAAGTGATGTGACAAGGACACTTCACCTTTGTGGTATTCTTCCTCCAAACCCATAACCCCAGTTTAATCATGTGAAAATATCAGGTAAACACAAGTTGAAGGACATTGTACAAAATCAGTGAAAAGCAATCTTTAAACTGTAAGGTCATGAGAAACAAGAAAAGAATAGAAACTGTCACAGATTGGAGGAGACTAAGGAAACAGGATGGCTAAATGTTATGTGATGTCTTGGATTGGATTCGAGAAGAGAATGGGGGCATTCATGGAAAAATTGGTGAAATCCAATTAGTCTGTAGTTTAGCCAATAGTATCATAACAACGTTAATTTCCAAGCCTTGAAAATGTAACTTAGTTACATAAGATGTAAACATTAAGGAAAATGGGTGAAATATAGACAAGAAAACTCTGTTCAATCTTTGCAACTTTTCTGTAAATCTAAATTAAAGTTAAAAATTAATAGCTAGGAAGTCGATGTACAAAGAGAACTGGATCATACTCATGTAGAATAAGTAAATAGGGAATAACGGAAAGTGGGATGAGAGACTTGGCATTCTACAAAGATTTAACTTCTGCAGACAACAGTTGCCTAGATCATCCAGGGTCATGTGAATTTTGAACTTTGTCACAGCAAAGCAAGCATGGAATGACAGGCTTTCATCTAAACACCCCCTTCCCCAATCAAGCGAAGAAGATTAAAAATTAGAAAATCATTAAGAAGTTACAGATTCTTCCTTCTTCTCTCCAAAAAATCCTATGAAAGGAATAATAAAGCCCCTTTCCTGCCACCCATCATTCTGACCTTACAAGATTTTTAAAAAGGATTTCATGCTTGAATCTGTTATCAACCAGTTTGCATCTGTGTGGCAACAATCTAGAAGAATATTAATGATGGACACAGAAAGGAAGGACAGGAGAATTATGGAGAGGTTAACCCTGACAGTTCACCTATGTCTGAAGTTTCTATAAAGTGAGACCACATACATTACTAATATTTAAATCAGTGTTTTTTCAGGTTTTCTTGACTTCCAGGCAATATATATTAACTGACTCCTACTTTTACCAGTTTGTCTGATCTATCCAGAACAGGAAAGATGATGACAATGAAGGTTACTGTGCGAGGGATAGAATCCCAATGGCAAACCACCTACTTCACAAGTGTTCAAAGCAAAGACACCACATAGCATGGCTGTCAGCAGCCAGGGAACTGTAGGCTTTATCCCTGATGCTGGAGAATGTCGAGAGTCACTGAATAGACAATTGGCTCTGCTGAAGTTAGGCTGATAGGGAACTTGTGGCAGTGTCCCTGGAAGGAGAGCTGCATTGATTCTTGAGTGGAATACTAACTTCCAATGACCATGAGCCGCAGGAAGAAAAGTCCTAACCAAAGTTACTTGAAATAATATATATTAATATAGTTCCATCATAAATAATACATAGTTTTAATATGGCTTTAAATAATGTATAATGCTAGATTTGCATAATAAATAATACATAAATATGTAATCATCCTGTGAAGTCATATGAAATTAGTAATCATGAAGGAAACTTAACCTATTAACATGCTATGAGGAAAAGGCTCACAAGTAGCTCAGAGGGCCTTAATCATTGCTGCTATGTAATAAGTTAGCTGAGAGAAACATCAGCCTTGCACAAAGTATTTGATCTGTGTATCTCATGATTGCAGAAAAGTAGCTAGTCAGAGATTTTTCAATGTATAGTCAATAAAACGTTCCAAGGTCTGTAAAGATAAAATTATTTTTCTAAAATCTCTAATCCATCATTTATTGAAAGACTATCAAAGAGTTATTTCCTAAAAATAAGGCAATATGAAACAGCCATTAACTCTATGAAAGCCTTCCATTTTTCCAGAAATGCACTTGTGTTATTTTAATTGTCACCTAGTACCCCTATAAATTGGACACCATCATCTCCATTTTCCAGCTCAGAAAACAGAGAGTGGGAGAGGTCAAGTGATTTGTCCAAGGTCACACAGCTAGGTAGTGGCAGGGAGAGGTATGCAGCTCTCCCGAAGCTAAAGCCTATTGTTTTTCCTTTACAGTATAATACCCTGTCTGTCATTTTTAATGTAACTCTTCTCTGGGGGTTAAGATCATGGATATTTTATAATTCGGATTTTGCGAACCTTTGAAGAATTCCTCCTGCGTGCTTGACAGTAAACAGGACATCTCGCATAGTTGATGTCATTTGTCCCCCAGTCACCTTATTGGGTATTTGTATCTTTAGCTGAAATGACTTGCCAAAGGCCTCAGAAAAGCCCAGTCCCATGATGCCATGCCCCATTGCACAGCCTCTCTGGTGACAAGCAATTTCATAAATCATAAAATTATGCATAAATCAAATAAATAGAGTAAATATAAACCACTTGCATTTTTTGATTTAAGACCAGGCTGTGAACAGACCCAAGACCCCTGGCCCAGTAAAATTGGATGACTTTCTTCTTGGAAGAAAAGTTACGATCAGAGCGGAAGTGACTGTCAAGCTAGGTAGGGGCACTAAGGGCACAAATTTTCAGAGGGTTACCACTCTGAGTAACTTCAGGTAGATCAGGAGCAAAGCCTACTCACAGTACTTCACAAACACTCAAATTTTCTAGTCCCCCGCATCCACTCCTCCACAATATCTAGTTAGTTAAAAGTCCCCATTCCTCTGTTATGGCATCCTCAGAAATTGTGCTTTGAGATCAGTTCTCCTGGGAAAGACGTAACCTGCCGAAGAGGTACAAGAAGAGTTGAAACCATAAATGTCGAGCTTACCCAGGAGAGTAAATATAAACCACTTGCATCTTTCAGGCTGAATTATAGCTTATCAAGCACACATTAAACCTTTAAACCTTTTTTTTCTTAAGTTAGAATAAATCTAAGTTGACTATTCCAGCATATGTATTTGTTTTCCCTACACTGTCTATAAACCATGTCCTAGGTGAGTATTTATAAGCCTGAGCGAAAACTAGACAAACAATTCTGAGAATAAGTGACAACTATAACAGTTCATGATAAGACAGTCACAACAAAGGAAATGCTATGCATTAAGTGATTTTTCTTGCAAATCCTTTATACATATGTCAGGCTGTGTGCTGGCAGAGTGAAAGAGAATAAATCAAAAAGAATACCCATATAAGAAAAGGTTTTTAGGCAAATGCTGTCTTGTATGCATAAATCAAATAAATAGTATTCAAAAAACTCAAAGGAACAGCATAGATTTCTATGGAATTTTACACAATGAAGCTATTTAGCAATTGCACAACAATTTATATTTATGGAGCACTTTACAATTATTTGTTCATTAAATCTTATGACATTTCTGGCAAGTAGGTCCATACCATTAGTTTAGTTTTATAGCCAAGGTAACTGAAGCAGGGAATTGTTAAGGGAATTTCTCAAGATCACAAGGCCAGGTGTGGAATGACCAAGGAATTTACACCTGAACTGCTCTCACAATCTGGGGCTGTAGTTCTGGGGTGGTTTAGCAGCCTCTTAACTCTCTCTCTGATGAGGATCAGGTGGGAGGGTGGGGTATGCCTCACATCGCATCTGGGGGTGGGGAATAAAGACAATGGCTCCTGGCATCAAATCTAGAAGCACCAGTAGTTGGTGCTGGCATTGGCATTAAGGTGGAACTTGAACCACAACAGCATGCCAAGACATGTCTATATGATGCAAACACCTGCAATGGAGCCGACTTAGAGATGTTCACGATGGTAAGCCTAATGCTCTAATTTCAGCCCAGCCTCCAATTACCTAGGGCATTTCAAATATATTCCAATGCCTATCCAAATCTGTGAGGTTGGAATTCGGACAGGGTTATTACTGAGGAGCAGCCCAGATTTTTCTCACATGTAGCCAGAGTTGAGAACCACCAGTGTAAAGAGCCTTCCATGTCTACTGCACATGGTGGAGCAGGTTGTTCACTGTATATATACCTTGGTGAGGAGCGAATGAGGACCAAAATTCAGCCCACACAGTGTTTGCTAATTTGAAGGTGGCTCTTGTTTTCAAAAGAATCACCTTTTGTCTAATTCCCACAAAGGAGGCACTGGGTCATTGCTCCACTCTTGGATATGCGTTGCTCCATAGCCTACATATTTCATTTTCAGCTTATTTTTTATGCCTTTCCTTATTCATTAGAAATTATATGTAGCATCTACCACATGCTGGACACTTAGTATACTCAGGAGATACAACTATACCACAATCACAGCCCTGACCTTACAGAGTCCAGTCTGCTGGGGAAGACAAGGGATGGAACAGAGAGTTACAGGATAACAGGTATGTAGGAAGCTGGGGGCTCTCCACCACCTACACTAGGGCCTCAGGGGAACCGTGTAATGATATAAAAGGGAGGGGTGGTTTTCAAGATTGAGTGGCAGCATTTGAAGAAACCTGGAATCAGGAGGGATGGAGAATTAGTGCGGAAATGGCAGGGTCAGCCCATCCACCTGGAGCACAGGGTAAGGGAAAGATGGAGGGCGGCTTGGGAGTGTGGCAGGTTCTCCCAGTCTTCCAAGGGCTGTGTTGGTCACGTGCAAACTTCATCATTTTACTCTGCGGCTCAGTCCTACCTTCCTCCTTGCATTTGTCCATCCTTTCTCCCTCCCTCCTCTCTTCAAATGTGGTTCTTTATTAGAGCAAAATAAAGAGTCTAAAGCACTTACACCCTACTTTCTGCAATTTCTGACTCTAAGCACTGCAAAGAAAGAAAAAGCTTGGAAGCAGGCAAAGGAACAAACTAGCATGGGGACACAGATGCCACTTGCTTTACTTGGTGCCACCTGGCACCACCTCACAGTTGGCACAGATTCCTCCCTACTTACCACTCTCTTCACTTGATATGTCTGGTCCTGAAGTCACATTGAAAATCACCGTCTAAATACCTGGATTGGTGGGAGTGGGAGGGGGGAGAGGGATGGCAATGAAACAAGCCTTGTCATGAGCTCATGAAATTATTAAAGCCGGAAGATGAGCACATGGGCATTTTATTACACTAACCTCTACTTCTGATTGAAATTTTCCATTATAAAAAGGAGAAAAGCAAAAGCAAACAAGATCTTCTGCTGCCTTTGTCTTCTTTCATTTTGCTTTTCATTGCTTCTGGTAATGTTCTGTTTTCAAAAAAACTCTGGTTTGAGGTGGGAAGGTTGTGTGAAGGGGTACAACAGCAATATTTGATGGGGATATGCAAATATCACCTCAATTAAAAATAAATAAAATTTTTAAAAGAAAGCAATTAAAAATAAACAAATAAAACTAATGTAGTAAATTAAAAAATAAAAACAAAGAAACTGTACTCTGGTTTCATTTGATTTGGAGCCCACTTTTTACTCCAAAATAGTATGTCTTTATTTTAGTCACAGGATTATTTTAATGAGGCAAATTTTTCAAAGTTAAAACCATGATTCATCTCTCCCCCTTCCCAAAAGTTGAGGAGTATGTTGTAGGATACACCTATTCATTCCCTTCTTGATTCCTCAAATTCTGATAAATGACCTTCATTCCCCTCCCACTGTGGCCATGACAACTTTCAACATTCAGAGATGCTGTCAGGCCAACACTCTGACTATACATCCCCCATGAAATCAGGAGTGTTTGGCCTCTTACACTTGGAAGATGAAGACCTGCAATGGGAAATGCAGGGAAATAGACATTCAGCTTTTGAGCAACTTCAACTCATGCACCTCCAAGTCTATCCCACCCCATTTCTACACATTAGCTGCAGCATTATAAACAGCTCCTAAGTCTCTACCTTCCTGGGCATGAGATCTTACACTTCTAAAGTAGAATGAGACGTTGCACAGGACTCCAAACCATATAGACATTTCACACGATTTCATAATGTCCTAGAATCACAGTACACATATTTGCTATAAGACATGGCCTTTCTGGACAGGCACCACCTCAAACATGCATCTGCTGTGCACAGGTGTCGCGTTGTGTTCTATGATCTTGTTTACACTTGTTCCTCCCGTAGATGGAAAGAATGTGGCTGAACAGTCTTTAAACTCCCAGTGTCATGGAGAGCTGTGTGGAGATTTCTGGATCTACTAAACATAGAGCTTCCACATGATCCAGCAATTCCACTCCTAGGTATTTACCCAAAGGACACAGAAACATCAATTCCAAAGAGCACCTGCACCCCTATGTTTATAGCAGCACTGTTTACAATAGCTAAGCTTTGGAAACAACCCAAATGCCCAAAAATAGATGACTGGATCAAGAAGATGGGGTACATATATACCATGGAATATTACTCAGCATTCAAAAAAGATAAACACATGCAATTTGCAGCAACATGGATGGCGCTGGAAGGGATCATGCTCAGCGAAATAAGCCAGAAAGAAAAAGAAAAATACCGGATGGTCTCACTCATAGCAGGAATCTAGAAAACTTAAATAAGGGACCAGGAAAATAAATAACTATAAGAAAGTGAAAATCAAAATCAACAAAAAACTATGAACCAGAGACACTCTATGGGGGGTAGGGGGCGGGAGGGGAGGGATTGGGGTCAAAATAAGGGGGTTGCAATTGTATGGGGAATATAAAAATTAAATTTATTATTAAAAAAATAATAAAAATAAATAAATAAACTCCCAGTATCTATTTGACCCAGGTAGCTGACCCACACGTGTTTAAGGGAATGAGTGACCTATTCATGCTGAAACGTAAACCTACTTAATTAGAAGAAATTTATTTGAAAATAAAGAGTAAGTCTTCCAGCACGCACACATGGTTCTATTATACTCATCTTTTGATGGCTATGCTTCCCATACACAAGAACTGTGACATGGCTCTGGGTCTGTCTGTTGAGAACAGTTATTCTGCCCCAACTCTACCTCTGCCAAAGCAGTCATTTGAACGAAAAAAAGAGAAAGGAAAATCAAACTTTTCACTTACACTTTTTTCAAGATTGAACACCCAACTTATCAATGAAGGATTTCTATTATTTCGACCAGTCTTTATAGCTTTATGGCTATCAATGAAGTCTATATGACTTTTGTCTATCCAAGGACAAATTAATATCATTTCTGTGATTAATTTCCAAAGGGAAAAAGGATGGGGTTGGCTTTCTTTAAGACAGTGTGTGGGAAGAGCTTTTTCCACAAGCAGACAATGTGGAGTGAGTCTGTGCCTCCCTCTCTTTGTTATTTCTGTTCCCAGGATGCAAGGGGAGTGGATGAAGACTTGAAGCCTACCAGATAGAAGCACCCTTTGCTACTCCTAAGGGAAAACAGAAGAGAGAGTCAGCAGACTTTGCTCTGCTCTGTGCTACTGTGAAGTTACTAGATTACACAGGAATCCAGCCATAAATTTGCTTCCACTAGCATAAATCACACAAATAGGACAGAAGTGAACATGTGCTAAAGCCAAATGTGCATATTGAGATTCTTTTGTCATCTCAACCAAATCTTAACACTGTAATTTCATGGCTCTGTCCTTCATTCGAAATCTTACATTTTCTTAAAGAAACTGGAAGGGTGAGGTGTGTCCAACAGCAGCCACCAAAGATTTCCCTTCTCACATGCCCTCCCTGGCCGATGCTCAGGGCCCTCTGACCTCCTGTAGCAGAACGCAAAGTGCAGACAATGGCTCTGCCACTCCTTGATGATTCACTGAGTTCAAACGATAGCTAAGGAAACTGTGGCTTGGAGGAGTCAAATCTCCAAAGGGCAGAAGGATGGGCTGGCTTTCTCTAATACAGGGACAGTATGTGGGAAGAGCATTTTCCCACAAGAGTTGCTTGAGTATCCTACTGAGCTGACCAATATCAGGGCCTTTCGGGGGGCTCCTGCCCAGTATGTGTTCATCAAGCGTGAGGTCCCCACCCGACAGGCTGCCCTTATGAGATGCTGCTTCTCAGGCATCATGTGATCAGACGAGTCTCCTGTCTTTTCTCTGACTGTATCACTGACCTGTGGATTTCCCTCAAGGCCGGAGCCCATATCTCCTCTCCGTCACATGGCCCTTCTCTCGTTAGGTACTCAATAAATGTTGTTGACAGGCTGGCTGACTGCCTAACTGACAAGAGATGGCATCTCTCCACCAAGGGCAAGTGTCCTTCAGCGCCTTTATTTATTGCTTTATGTCACATGGTGTCATCAGCATGATATAATTTTCCTGAAATGCACATCAGGATTAATAAGAGAGTTAAAGAATTCTAAATTGTTAGAGGGTATTGGTTCTAATTAGCATCATATCATTAGTAACAGGACTTGAATAATGACTTACAGGTGTAGAAATCTTTGGAGCTAAACATGTCAATTTCATCCTGAATATTTTCTAAATGTCCCCAATTTTTATGACCTCATTTGTATGTATATTAGAGAATTTTCAACTGTGGTTACTTCCTACTCCTGTAATTGTGGGAGACAAAAATCAAGTGTAATAACCACATGTTATGCTGTTAACAGAGGATAAAAACAAACTTCTATTTGAAGTTCACCCTTCATTTCAACAAATCATCAGTAAAATGCCTGGGAATTAAAGTGCAGACATGTCTGTCCCAAGTTAAACTCATCAACATTTTTGCAAGAAAATGGGGGTGGGGTGGAGTTGAGAACATTTGATTTCCACTTGCTTCTTGGACAGCTTTTCCTTAGTAAATATTAAGTAAAAGCCTATGTGCGTGTGCGCACGCGCACACACACCACCCCAATAGAGCAAAGCCGTTTTATGAGGTTTATGAAATGGTTCTGAATTTTAAAATAGTCCATTCATTTGTCACTCCCCTTGCCTGCCATTTTTTTAAAATCTCCATCACCATCCCTCTTATAAACACTCCCCAAATGCTGTCAGATGGGTTAGCATTGCCTTGCACTTTTGTTCTTTGTTAATTTTGGATAAAGTCCTAGACTGTAGCAATATTATTGAACTCATTTCTGCTTAGGTCTCAAGTTTCCATAGCTGTTCTATTACCAAGTGGCAGTGCACCCTATAGGCACAATAAATAAATAATACAGCACTGAAGCTATAACAAATCACAAAATACATTATTAAAAAATTAAGAAATAAATATCCCCCTCTTACTTAAATAGAGATTGATTTTATAATGTGGAATGCTGAGGAGAGCTGCTCCGAGATATATTAAAGCCTGGGGACACGGAGAATACACTGTAATGGGCATTTTGCTCCCTCAGCCAGAGGAAAAAATTCCTCCAAGTGAATGGATGTATTTGTGAAGTGGAAGCTGATATTCTCTGTTTGTTCAGCAGCCAGGTATGATGCACTGCCGGCTTCGACATGTGAGGGTGGAAAGACCTGCAGGACACATCTGTCTTTCCTAAGCACAAACTGTTAGTCTAGATGAGGGTGATGAAGACAAATGCTTTCTTGGAACTAAAGTTGGAGAAGCTTCTTTCTTTTCACTTTAAATCACAATCCCAGCTTCCAAAAAGATGTTCTCAAACTAGGATTCTGCCAAGCTTCCTCCAAGGTGTTTCATTTAACAAGGAGAGGATATGGTGTAGATCTTTCCACAAGGTATATATTTCAAGAGGAGAAATTAAATAGGATCCCTTCTTCAGGCACATGAAGATTTCCAATGGAAAAGACAAAGGCTATTGGGTTCCTAGAATTTCAGTCACTCACTCTGGCTTCCCGTGAAGATTTTCTGGATCCCTCAACTTACCAAGAAGCCAACGCCTCCTAGTCCATCCTGGGATAGCAAGATATTTCTCTTTGATGTCTTGGGGTTGCACAAATCTTGCTGAATGCACTGACCTCAGCAAAGACTTCCAACACCTTTGCATGAGGAGAAAGGACAGTGACTATTGCTTCCACCCTTCTCCTCTCTGAAGTTATGTAAGTTTACTCTAGAGGCACAGAGAAAGAAGTACTTCATTTGCTTATCTGATTGCTCTCTGTAAAGGAGGCTAGAGGAGACTCAAACATCCTCCCAGAGTTGGAAGTATGCACCCATGCAGAGAGGATTTCCCATCAACGGAGTAGTTTTCAATCAGACCATTGGAAATGGTTTGCTTGCAATGAACTGATCTATTTGTGGATAAGACAGTAAATCAGTGAGCTTCTCTGGTTCCAGAGGCTCTCAGGGCGTCATTTGCCAAGTTCTTGACTTGTCTGTATGCTTTTTTTATATGACTGTGTCCTTTGTATATATCTTGCAAGTACATAAGGCAAATACAAGCAAGGATCATGGTTATGAAGTAGCTTTTGCTTTTCTTATTTTTCAAAGAGACATTTTTCTCCCCTATACCTGAAATTCTCTGGAACATGCAGACATCCAGTGTATCTCTGGGAGACATCTAGAGCTCTGAGAGACTCTGACATTTTCACTGTATGGACATTTATATCTGGCTGGTAAATGTAGAAAAGTGGAGAATGGAGGGAGGTTTATCACATGCAAAGCCTGATGTGGAATATATCACTTCTATCCATGTTCCACTGGCCAGAACTATTGATAGTTACATAATCTCACCTGGAAATGGGGCTGGAAATGTCCCTCCCAGTTAGGCATCAACATGCAGGGGGAAGACTGCAACAATAGAAAGTTAGAAGGTTGGTGAGAAATGTGTCAGCTGGCATCCCAGCGACAAGTTAAAACTCAGTGTGGGAAATGCAAACTATTCGACATCCCACAGCAGATCTGAAGTTCTTACAAAGATCGTGGTGATTACTTAGCAATTTAACTTCTCAAGATGACCTCTGCCTTTGGATTCCCACTTCTGTATCTGCTGTCTCCGTACTGCAGTGCCCAGTGCAAATGCAAAAGTCACCCCTCCTTAGTTTTGAATGGCTGCACACACATGTATGCACATCAGCATGTACATTTGCACATACAAAGTGCATGAGAATTAGGGTAGGTCCTACTAAAACTTTGTAGATTATGGGGATTTATGGATTATGGTGCAATTCACATACAAACAACTTCCCATCCAAATTAGTTTTGACAGAATTTCTCATGGTTTGTGTCAGTCCCAAGAAACATCCAACTCTTTGATGCCTCTCTGGTTCACTGATCTATCATCTTCTTTCCTCCTCTCCCTATTCTAGGAGTAAAATCCTGAATTCCTCTGTTTACTTCTTGCAGAGCACATTGTCTTTCAGTTTGCTTGAGCCCCCTACCAGCAACCCCTAGTAGTTAATCAAAGTGCTTCCCTGAGAGGTACTGGGAAGAGAACACTTTTTACCTGGTTGCATTAGTAAATTCTCAGGAAGTATGTCTTTTTGCCCTGTTTTTGCCCTGTTAGAGTACTGTTGTAATTATTCATTCATCTACTCAAGAACAGTAGGGTGTCCTGAGTAGGGTGTGCTAAGCACAGTAGGGTATGCTAAATATAAGAATAGAGTAGTGAGGGCCTCCCTGGTGGCAAAAGGGGTTGAGCACAGGACTGTGAAGCTGTCTGCAGCCTCTGCAGCATAAGTTTTATCCCCAGTTGGCCAGGGAGCTACCCCCTGGCACAGCAGACTCACCTGCTGCTCCCCTCAGCAGTGTATTTGAGTAGATCTGCCTGTTCTGTTCCCCACTCTGTCTCTGGTGAATACTCTAGGCCCCTGCACCTCTGGCCTGTACCCCAGTTCTTGTATGCATAAATAAATAAATCTTAAAAAAAGAATACAGTAGTAAACAAAACCAATGCAGAACTTGTGTTCATGGAGCTTACACTTAAGCAGGAGAGACAATTAAAAATAAATGAACTGACTTACAATCATAATTTGTCATCAGAGTTATGATAGAACAAATAAAGAGCTGAGATAAAAAACAGAAAATGGAGCTAATATTCCATGTAGGATACTCAAGAAATTCTGCCCAAAGGAAAGAAGTATCAATAAAAACAAGATTTTTAAGATGAGAGGGAGTTAACCACACAGGGAAGACACTTGATGCAAAAGGAAGAGCAGAGACCTTAGGGGAGAACAAAACTTGGCTTCATAGATAGACTTATAAACATGGCTGAGCCCCCCTGTCTCTTCACCAAGACTCTCCTTCCAGAGTGTCAATTTGTGACTGGGTAGTGGCTGCCCAAGCAGGGCAGGTCATGCGGCATAGTTGTGACCATAGAATAAAATGGGTTAGACTCATCTGCATCCTCAACCCCCAAATTTTTTTCTTCCTCCCTTTGCTGGCTGGATGTCAATGCACAAGGAGATCTTAAAGTTATATTATGAAAACAATGGTGTTTCCATTGGTCCAGGTTCCTAAATGACTGTATGGAGCACCGCTGCCAATTGAGTGTATTATGAGTGGATTGGTTACTTATTATAATTGTAACAAATTACCCCCAAATTCAGACAAGCAACACACATTTATATCTCACAGTCCCTGTGAGTCAGTAATATGGACACAACATAGCTAGAGCCTCTGCTTTAGAGTCTCTCAATAGGACTTAAATTAAGGGTTTGTGTGAGGTCATTGTCTCATCTAAAGTCTCCACTAGGGAAGAATTTGCTTCCAAACTCACCTCTGTGGTTGTTGACAAGATTGATTCAATTCAATGGCTGCAGGATTTTGGACCTCACTTCCTTGTTGGGGGTGGGTCAGGAGGTTCCTTTAGTTTTCTTGTTTTGTTTTGTGTTTTTTTTTTTTTGTCACGTGGGCCCTTCTAGCTTGCTTCATTAAAGCAAGTGCACACAAAGAGCCAGAGAGAAAGTGGTAGGAAGACAGAAGTCACTATCTTTTGCAGTCTAACCATGTAAGTGACACCTGTCACTTATACCATATTCTATTTGATAGAGTGAGTTACTAGAGATTTCACTAGGACATTACACCAGAAGGCAGGGATTTGGAGGAGCCATTCAGAAGCTGTCTACCACTATCAGTAATGTATAAACTTCTGTTGTGCTAAGCCACTGAGATTCCAGGTTTTATCTGTTATGGCAGTTGACATTATCATAAGTAACAAGAGGAGAGCAGCAACAGATGGTTCTAGTAAAGTGAGGTTAGAGCGAGCCAGGTCATGCAACACCTATAAACTCTGATAAGAAACTGACTTTAAAAATTTTTTTCATTAAATACCATTGTTTGACATCCTTGTTAATATCTTGGCAGTACAGGGTTTCTCCCCTCAGGCATGATCGCCATAGTTCTCCCACCACCAAAGCACCCATAGTCTGCTGCACCATAGTCTGCTGTGCTCTCCCTACCCCTTTCCTCTTTTCTCCTCCTCTCTCCCTCTGTCTCTGGATGCCTCAGATCTATGGCCAACTTTCAAGAGTTGGTTTTAATGTTTGTCTTTGTCTGACCCTTTGAAGAAATTGACTTTTTTTCTAAGTGCAATGGGAGAGCATTGGATTTAAGCATGAGAAAGAAGGGATCTATTTTTTTTTCTATCTTACTATTGTTTATAAATACACTGGGAGCAAACAAGAGTTGGAGCAGAGAGTACTATCAAGAGGCTGTTGTCATCTGATGCAGTGCTAGGTAATAAAGAAAAGGGTACATGAAGGTTAATTCTGTGGGTCAACTTGACTGGGCCACCATGCCTAGTTATGTGCTCAGACACAGCTCTGGATGTTTATGTGAGGGTGTTGGGAATGAGATGAACATTTAAATCGGTGGGAATTCAGTAAAACAGACAGCAAGGATACTGTGGGTGGGTCTCATCCAATCAGCTGAAGGTCTACACAGAACAAAGAGACACACTTCCCCAAGCAATAGTGAATTCTGCAGCAGATGGCCTTTGGACTTGAACTGCAACATTGGCTCTCTCCTCTGTCTCCTGTCTGCCAGCCCACCCTGCAGAGTTTGGACTTGCCAGTCTCCATAACTGTGTGAGCCAATTCCTTAACATAAATCTCTCTCTACACATAGATACACATAAACGTATATAAGTACATATATACACAATAGGATGTGTGTGTACACACACACACACACACACACACACACACACCCTATTGGTTCTGTTTCTCTGGAGAATCCTAATATAAGGGGTTTATCCACCCAATACAGAGAGGTAGCAGCACCTGGGGTAGCCAATTCTGCTATTTTTTAAAAATCTATTCTGTGTTCTGGCCACTCTGTTACACATTTTACCTACACACCACCTCACTCAATCATTCAATAAATATCGATTTTTACACCCATTTTACAAATGAGGAAATCAAGACTCAGAAAGTTAAGTGAATTATCCAAGGCCACATACCTAGTAAGTGGCAGAACTGTGTGATCAATTTGTCAGGAGTCCTTTTTTTTCCAAATGATTGAATGGAAAATAGCTGCAGTAACAAAAAAAATCAAGTGTTAGTGCTTCAAATCTGAAATTCCATTTTGCTGATGGTCAAAGCAAATTCATTAAATCCAGTACATTTTCCTTATGTATTTAAATAACATTTGCAATCTGTGAGGGGCCCTTCTTTCTGCTAACGCATGGCAATTATATCTTAACACTGCAACTGCAAATCTGGTTTTTAGCTTTCCCATTTGTTTCCATGCGCATACTTTTACAGCCAATTGTTAACGGATTAACAACTTTGGGTGGAATCCATCAGTCTGCCTTCATGATTGGGAGAGTCTGTTGACAAGGACTGAGCACAGAGGGGCTGGCTCTAACTTGAGTGGGCCAAATGGTGCATTAGGCCTCTCAGTAAACATTATTGTTCCTCTGCTATGTTCCAGACTCTGTGCTAAACATTCTGGACTCTACCTCATCCACAGCAAGGAGACTTTCTTAATCTTCTGAGATCCCAGAATGAAAAAAAAAGTTCCATCAAGAGATAAACAGGGCCTCCCCAGTGGCTCAGCGGTTGAGCGCTGGGTTGCGAAGCTGCCCGCAGCCTCTGCAGCGCCGGTTCGATCCCCGGCTGCTCCAGGCCACTGGAGGAGGGTCCCACATGGCGCGCAGACCTCTCCTGCTGCCTGCTGCTCCCCTCAGCAGTGTACTTCAATCCTTCTGCCTGCTCTGCTCCCGGCTCTGGCTCTGGTGAATTCTTTCACCCTCCCTCGCTTCTGACTGTACCCAGTGCTTGTATAAATAAATAAATAAATCTAAAAAAAAAAAAAGAGATAAACACATCTACATAGGAAAATATTTAGCTCAAAAATACAACCAAGCTGATATGTCCCTAATTTTTTAATATACTTATCTACCTATTATCTATGTATCATCTATTTTTATCCATCTATCATATTATCCATTGATCTATCCACCCATGTCTCAACAGTTTCTAAGCAATAATTTTCAATAACAGTACTTGAAAATAATCAAAAAAATGTTAACATCTAAAACCCATTCTCTCTTTTTTTTGGGGGGGGGTTATTTTTTATTTTTATAATTAATTAATTATTAACTGGGGTATTCCCACCACAGTGCTCACACCATCAACTTACCCATGTTCAACTACCATAAGCCATTGTGCTTCCTTCCCCCTTTATTCTCTCCCCAACCCTTCCTCCTCTTGGTGTTTCAGTGCTGTAGTGGGCTATCAAAGGTTACTTTTTCAACTTGTCTTTATCTGACTATTAATTTAGCTACTTTATATTCCACACATTCGTGACACCATCCAGTTTTTACCTTTCTCCTTCTGACATATTACACTTAGCATTATTCTTTCAAGTACCATCCATATTACCACCCATGGCATGAATTTATCTTTTTTGATCCCTGAGTAGTATTCCACTGTGTATATATACACCAAATCTTGATCCACTCATCTGTTCTGGGGCACTTGGGTTGTTTCCAAAGTTTAGCTTTAATAAGTAGTGCTGCAATACACATGTGAGTGGAAATTTGCTTTTGAAGTAGTGTTTCTGAATTTTTTGCATAGATGCCCAGGAGTGGAGTTATGGGACTGAATGGCAGATCCATGTTTAATGTTCTGAGACACCTCCATACTGCTTTTCATAGTGGTTGGACCAGTCTGCATTTTTTTTTTTTAATTGCTTACCATTGTTTATTGAATCAAATTAACAATTTCCAGCTTATAGGCAACACAATACCTTTTCCAGTCTTCTCCACCATATAGGTAATTCAGTCTGCTTTTCCTATTTCTTTTTTTTTCTTTTTTTTTTTATTGTTATATTCCCATACAATTGCAGCCCCCCCATTCTGACCCCAATCCCTCCCCTCCCGCCCCCGCCCCCTAAAAGTGTCTCTGGTTCATAGTTTTTTGTTGATTTTGATTTTCACTTTCTTATAGTTATTCATTTTCCTGGTCCCTTATTTAAGTTTTCTAGATTCCTGCTATGAGTGAGACCATCCGGTATTTTTCTTTTTCTTTTTGGCTTATTTCGCTGAGCATGATCCCTTCCAGCGCCATCCATGTTGCTGCAAATTGCATGTGTTTATCTTTTTTGAATGCTGAGTAATATTCCATGGTATATATGTACCACATCTTCTTGATCCAGTCATCTATTTTTGGGCATTTGGGTTGTTTCCAAAGCTTAGCTATTGTAAACAGTGCTGCTATAAACATAGGGGTGCAGGTGTTCTTTGGAATTGATGTTTCTGTGTCCTTTGGGTAAATACCTAGGAGTGGAATTGCTGGATCATATGGAAGCTCTATGTTTAGTAGGTCCAGAAATCTCCACACAGCTCTCCACAGTGGTTGGACCAGTTTGCACTCCCACCAACAGTGCAGAAGAGTTCCTTTTTCTCCACACCCTCGCCAGCATTTGTTGTTGCTAGTTTTTTTAATATGTGCCATTCTCACTGGTGTAAGATGGTATCTCATGGTAGTTTTGATTTGCATTTCCCTGATGGCAAGTGATGTTGAACATTTTTTCATATGCCTGTTGGCCATTTGCATTTCCTCTTCAGAGAAGTTTCTTTTTAGCTCTTCTGCCCATTTTTTGACTGGATTATTTTCTTTGTTGTTGCTGAGTCTCATCAGCTCTTTGCAGATTTTTGTGATCAGTCCTTTATCATTAGTGTTGGGTGCAAAAATGTTCTCCCAGTTGGTGGGGTTTCTCTTTGTTTTTGTTATTGTCTCTTTTGCTGTGCAGAAGCTCTTTAATTTGATGTAGTCCCAGCTGTTTATCTTTGCCTTCACTATCACTGCTTTGGGTGATGTGTCTGTAAAGATGTCTTTGATGTGCAGATCACGTAGTGTTTCGCCTATATTTCCTTCTATATATTTTATGGTTTCAGGTCTTATGTCTAGTTCTTTAATCCATTTTGATCAGTCTGCATTCTTACTGGCAGGGAAGGATTCCCTTTTCTTCACATCCTCACCTGCACTTGTTTCTGGTTGTGTTAATATGTGCCATACTTGCAGGTTGTGAGATGGTATCTCACTGTGGTCTTGATTTGTATTTCTCTAATAATAAGTGATCATGAACATTTTTTCACGTGCCTGCTGACCGTTTTAATGTCTTCTTTGGAGAGAGGTGTCTGTTTAATTCCTTTGCCCATTTTTTGATGGGTTATTTGTTTTGTTTTTGTAGAGTTTTATGAGTTCTTTATATATCTTTGATATCAGTCCTTTGTCAGATGTATGATATCCAAGTAAATACTTTCTACCATTCAGTAGGGTGTCTTTTTATTTTAGTTATGGTTTTTTTTTTTACTGTACACAATCTTTTTAGTTTGATGTCATCCCAGCTGTTTTATGCACTCTTTTTCTAAAACCCATTTTCCATCAAACTACTCCATTGAACGACAGCCACCAGCAAGTTACACAAAAGCTGCAATCATCTGAAAAGAGAGGATTGCTAGGGCCTAGGACTAAGCCATTATCCCCATCCATACATCTGTCCTCCAGCTTGTACAGGACAATAACTCAGAAAAACATTCACACTTAGCTTTGTCCCAAGTGGGAAGGATACACAAAAAAAGTCAGAGTATATAAACACACCAGGTTTCCATAATTATAGTTCACTTGAATTTTAAAAAGCAGGATGTATTAAAAGAAGGAAATGAAGACAGTATACAGAAATGCAAAGTTAAAACCCCCCTTGAGCCTGTTATACCTCCTCTGTTCCACAGCAAGTCTCTGTCATCACAAACAAGATGGCATGAAAAAGTTAATTAAGTACCAATAGCTGCTGAGAAGGCAACAAATAGATCTAACTCCAGTTGCAGATGATGAGTGAGGTTGGAAGGTGCAGAAAAAATCGAGGGCAGCAGTATGCACACTGGGTTACAGGAGGAACTACAACGGAATGAACTTTTGAGTGATCTAGAAGCGAGAGATGAAACTTTGCTTTCTGTCCATAAAATCCCTCACCCTGTAACCATCGCTAGAATTTTGTAGGATGAAGCATTCACAGACAGCGGCATTTTGGAGGAGGCATTTTGCCCAAGGCATCAGCAGAACACATTTGTCATCTGAAGGCAACACATGGAGAACTGTACCTCCAGCTTTTCAGTACTGCACAGAATTGTACTGTCACCAACAGGAACAGAAAAAGCTAGAAAGAGAAATGCAAATGATGAAGTCTGAATAGTTCAAAAGGAATGGTCCCTAAATCATGAAGACTGTATTTCTAGAAACAAAGACATAAAAACTTAATATCTGTCTGAGATATCTGGGACAAAATATCCACTTTAGGACAGGAAAAATGCCCTTTCAGGTGGGAACCAGTGAGGACCAACATTGGGCAATGTGGATCAGCACGTAAGAGTGGACTCAAGGGCAATAAAGAGCCAAGAAGGAAGAATCCTGCTTCATCTTTGCTAAGGGCATTTGTGGGGCCGGAGGCACACACATCTCAGGAAGAAAGTTGTTTTGTTTAAATCTTGCAGGGTGAGCAGGAGTTCACCAAGTTGATGGTAGAAGGAGGAAACATTCTAAGCAAAATGTAAAAGCACAGAAATAAAGAACAGTATGTTCCATTCACTAATGGCTATTGAAGGACAATAATAATAATTACACGAACTGAATACTTCTGAAATGCATTATCTCATTTAATCCTTCCAACATACCTATGAGATTATCCTAATTTCCATGTTACAAACAAATGCATAGTACATGAGGTTAAATAAAATATCTTATTAAAATCAATTTTTCCTTTTTTTAAGATTAACGTGAATATTAAGACAAGTTTAACTCACATACATGGCTCACAATATATTTTTATTGGTCTATGATACTCTGGACTTTTAAGTTAGATGATTGAAAATTCCTTCTTTTTTTTGTTCAATACTGAAACTGTAAGTATAAACAAGTACTTGCTACCATGAAATTCTTTATAACACAACCACCAAATATATCTCCAATACTGTTCCTTCTTTTAGGCTCCAGTCCCTGATGAAGGAAAATATTCAAAGGGACAGACATCTATTTTAAAACTGGTAAGGTGTCCTTAAAGTTGTTAGAAATCTTCTGTCTCTACCAATAAAGGTATCAATTTATCTTTGGAAAATACTTTTTAAAAAAGAAATAATTGAAAAGGAACTTTTTTAGACCCAAAGGTAATGCTAATGTGCACATTTTTAAAGAAGATAGTCACCTATTACCTTAGACGTAAGCACCTCAAACTGACATGTTTCATTTTTTATTTAGAAATCCAAACTGACATAGTTTACAGAGGATTGTGCCCCTGAAAAAGGTGGATGGTTGGTTATACAGCAAAACATAATCAATTTAACAGTCACTCTTTATGTAAAATCTTAATGCGAAATATCTTATGAAGCAAGTATCCAAAAAATAAACTGTAATCTGTATATGGTGGCCACCTCTTATATTGACTCTCCTTTTACAAAAATTTTATCTTATAACGTTGTGATGATATTGTAGGAAATATTAGCATTAACTTATGTCCTCTTTAATACTTGTCACTCTGTTAGTTCTGGGTTTGCCATTGCTTCATCAAGTATGCAAGTTGACCAACCTCTAAAAATGCAGGTAACCTCTTTCCAATGTTACCATTTGATTTAGTTTTCTTATTTATTTGAGCCATGAATGTCTGTGATAAAAGCAACCATAGAAAGAACATGTTTTTTCTTTACTTTCTTCCACATGAATCAAACTGAGGGAAACTAATGCTTTCACTACAGCTAAAAGTGAGGGAAGAAAATTGGAAACTTGAAAATCTGACTTACTTACTGTTGGAACCAAGACACCACTTCTGGTACCATGGACAAGTCCTGTATCGCTCTGAGCCTCACTCTCCTTTTGTAACGGAGGGTAATAACCAGTGCTTAACAGAGCTGTTCTAAGTATGTCAGTTAGCCTTGTAAATATTAATACATTGCATACAGATAAGTTGTTGTTATAATGAGCAACTTGCAGGTCTTCAGATGGTTTTCTGTTCTAATCTAAATGAAATTGGTAAAAAAAAAAAAAAAGCACAAGGTGATGAGGCCTCTTCTCCCACATTCAGTCCTTGCAACTTCATGCCTTCCACATGTCCTCCTAAAATTTATTCACAGCTATTAATTAATTTAGCCTATTACAGATAATTTGTTTCTTTAGATCAACATATAGCCAAGCAAATGCATATTTTAATTAGGGAGCACAGAGCCAACCTGAAACCAATGTAATAACCGGCTTAGAGCCCTGTATTAGATTGGTTTTATATAGAAAGATGTAAATGGCCACAGGAATTCTTCGTAATTATTTGATGGTAGCAAGAGTGAGAAGACATCTATTTTTATGGATATCTCTTTTCACTTTCCAACAATGACAGGACGATTATACATTCTTCACTCTGGCTGAGAAAACTGATTCAGGACAGCCAGCTCTTCAACATTGTCTGTATATATGTCTTCTGTTGGCAGGATAGCAGATTCAGGCCCTATTTCAAAGACCTTTCCATGTTGACAATACTCTGTTACCTGAACTACAAGGAACCTTTGCCCTAAGTGAGTGGGCCTGTTCATTTGTCTGAAGGCATAATTTCCCAGCAATCAGCAGGTTCCAGCTCCCTCTCTGATGATGACTGGGTTTTTTATTTGCCAGACAGCCAGGCAGAATTTATCAATTTCCCTGCTGCTTGCTTTTAAGTGATCAGTAATCTATAATGCCTCCTTAGTTTATCACTCAGGTCTACTTTATAAGATGACTCTTTATTGAGGCAATATGAATGTTTACTGGCCTTGGACAGTTACAATAGCAGTTCAAGTGTGCTATTGTTGTAAATATATTTTGCTCTCAAAATCACAAAGAGAAATAAAAAGAACAATGAATTTTTCTCTATAGCTTTTCAGTCATGTGAACTTGTCCCATCTGGACTTTCTCCAACCTGTCAACCTACGAGTAAACTGTCAACTCACAAGACACCTAAGAAATAGTTACTGATTCTGTCTGAGATTCCAAACTTCAGAGTGGAAAGTATTTAGTGGGTATTTCACTCAAAAGTGAATAAAATGTCTACTGGGTATGTATTCAAATACAAGAGTTACATTTCAGTGCTGCAAAAACAAACATTTGTAAGATTTTTCAAATACTCTATCTTTTCTCCCCAAATATAATTTGCATTTGTTACATTTCCTTTGTAGCTTTTTTTTTTTGAAAAAACATCTTGACATTTGAATCTCATGAGAGTCTATTAGGTGTTCCTTAATAAATTATTCTAAGTCTCATTAATTTCTTATCTTCAAGGTGCTTCTTTTAACATAAGAGCATTGAATTGTAAATCCTTTTCAAGGTATTTATTAGTGGATATTGCTCTGTGACCTTTATGATCATTATTTTGGGAGAACTGTTGTGAAAATAAACTTAGTTCCTAGAGTGTTTAAACAGAAAGAATGTACTCAGGCTAACTTTCCATCTAAAATCATCCAAAACATACTCTAAGGATAGAAAAGAGTCATTTTGTTTAGAAAGTCAATCTTTTTAATTCTGCTTTTTTTTTTCCCCAAATAGACTAAACAAATAAGTCACCACAGGCACTGTGCATTTTTTTCTATTCCTTTCTCTTGGGATGAAATATGAAATAATCTACAAAGTAATTTGATCCAGCAATTAAAAACAAGGACATGAATTACACTAACAACTGTCACATAGAAAGAATTAATTCCCTCATAACACTACTTGATGTTACAGACCCTGGGTGATTATGAACAGATTGTAATTGGAAAAGAGCCAAACCAATTCAGGTATCTCCAAAACACAGGGCTAAACCTCAACTTGCAAACAGAGAACATTTTTTACTACCCACAGGAGGATCTTTTTGCAATTGGTGCTCAGATGTTTATCTAGTGATTACTCAATGCACCCAGCAACAAAGACATCCAAGGTACCATACATGGATATGCCCACCAATCCTTGCTTCTGAGAGTTAACACATCATTTATGAAAGCAACCCTTCTGGAGGCTGTGCTTCTAAAAATGATGTCCCCCCGAGTATGGATTATTGTCTGTTTGTGTTTCATAGTGTAGTATGTCATTCTAAATAATAGACATTAGCTAGTTGCTGTGTCATTGGGCAAGTAGTGGAGGACACTGATGCCTGATGGTTATTGGTAGAAATTTCATTTTCCCAATAGCATGCAGATATTATAGCCTTGTCCTTACATTTTATCATTTCCAGTCTAAGGGAAAGCTCTTTATTGAAGGAAAATGTTATGTTCTGGTAGAATGGAAAGAACTTAATTTGGGGAGTCAGATGATCGAGGGGTTTCTTTGTCCCCTGTTTATAAAATAGCACAGAGTAATTTTTTTAGCATAACAAAAGTCAAAGAGAAAAACAAAAAGCCTCCATAACTAATATATCCAGGGGCCACAGCCACTATTAGCATTTTTTTCTAGTATTTTTCTTTTTTTTGGTGGGGGGAGGAATCATTCTCCCTATAAAATTTTATATACTGCTTTGTATTTTTCTGTTTGCTTAAAATTTGTCCAGTGTATTCTATCACTGGAACTCCTTCTGATATATAATTTATAACAGCTGCATAAGTCTATTTTTTGGATGTTCCAGAACTTATTTAAACAGTCTTCTGATGTTGTTTTCATTTTTAACCACACAATTGTACATAAATCTCTGTCTACATTTTTGCCTTTCCTTTGGATGATTTTCTAAATAAGGAGTTACTGGGTCAAAGGATATGAGCATGTTTTACAAGTTTCTTTCTCTTTTAGATATAATTTTATTCATTTTCTATTATAATATAATGCATAGCAAAAAACAAAAACAAAAACAGAAAACCCTGACACTTAAACAAAATAACAACTATTTGTCTCTACATACACCCAATTTCTTCTTTCCTTTTTTTCTTCCATCATTTCATTCTTCCCCTCTTTCTAAGAAAAATGGGGTCGTAGTCTCAAAAACTGTTCTGTAATTTGCTTTTTTTCACCTCGCAATATACCATGAACATAAAGAACATTTTTTAAGGCTCTCAGTACATGTCAACTTGAAGTCCAGAAGGACTCCCTCAAAGCTTACTCTCATGTCCAGCATGCAAAGTATCTGTCGTCATCACCAAATGATAATCTTTACTATTCAATGGTAACATCCTATATCTTTACTTTGTATTTATTTGCACATTGTGAAGTCAAACACTTTGGACCTCGCACTTCTATAATTTGTTCAATTTGCCCCTGTACTTTTACAATCTTGTCTGTATATTGATTTGTATGCACTCTTAATAATTTAGACCTTGTTCATTATTATGGAAAATGTTTTCCTTTATTTCTTATCACTCTCTTCATTGTATCTGCCAATTAGGTTTTTAAAAATTATTATTTTTTTTTCCTATTTGAAATGTAGATAATCCCCTACAGAGAACAGTAAATAAATATTCACCTTTTGTTTTCTCTTTGTGATTTTCTTTTGACTCTATCTGCAACACAGCATGGAATCAGCAATTTAGGGCCTGCACTGAACTTTGTTTCCAAATATTCATCCTTTTTTGTTCAGTTATTATACCTCTTCCAGCATATACTAAGTCCTATTTCTGAATTGTGCCTTCCCTTCTACATTTAAGCTTTATGCAGGCAGCCAAGTTTACTGTAGTCACTCATTCCTATTATATACCATTCTCTGTTCAGCCTAAAGAAACTCTGGTGATGAAGAAGAGCTGGAATTTCTACTGAGAATTGAAAGCTCAGTCCATGCTAAGCTTGATAAAATTTGTCATCCCACATCTAAAATGCTATATATGTATATAAATAAAATATTATAAGCCAGTACAGAAAGAAAGAAGTATGTTTGAAATCTGATCGAATTCTAGGGACATAGTACTTTCCTAATGAATAACCATGGTCTTTTAATTTTATGTTAAATGCTTAATCATAGGGTTTTAATTCCCCTAATTACACTCTTAATAGAAAATGCAAATGTTATATGTACTGGCCATGCATAGAGTGGAGAGAATATATTTTAGGTTAAATTTCTCCAGAAAGAGAGGCTGCTTGATTCACTCTGGTTTCCAAAGCACAAGCTCAAATTTCTCAAAACTTGAAGCAATAAGGCATTCTTGGATTTTCATTATCTCTCTCTTTTTTAATGAAACATTAAAGGGCTCCAATACCAAATGTTGAATCTTTAGAGATAGTCAGAGGACTGAGAAGAAATAAACAGCTTTATTTCCATGGTATTTCTAAGATTTTTTTTTTAATGCATACAAGAACTGGGGTGTAAGCCAGAGGTGCAGGGGGTGAGAGGATTCACCACAGAGAGTGGGGAGCAGAACAGGCAGTTCTACTGAAATACACTGCTGAGGAGAGCAGAGGGCGAGGCAGGAGAGGTCTGCTGAGCCATGTGGGTTGCTCCCTGGCCGGCCTGGGATCCAAGGCCTGGGATCCAACGTGCTGCAGTGGCTGCCTTGACAGAGCTGTCTTTAACCCCTGCACCACTAGGGAGGCCCCAAGGTAATTCTAAATGAGGATGTCTGACGACATGGCGGCAAGACTGATAAAAAGGTGAGAGTAGGACAAGAATTTGTCCCAGGAAAGGGTGTGGTCCCAAGGCACCAGGTTATGGCCCAGAACTATCTTGGTATATAATATATGAAGAGAAAATAAAAAGTGCTTGAACCAGGGTCCTAATATTAGTTAAGGGCAGCACATTCTGGTGATTCACAATTCACTCTTGCTCATTATCATAGTAATTTCTTAGTGATTTCTTCTGAAATCACAAGTAGCCATGAAAAGAGAGTACTGCTAATTAAAAACTTTAAATTCATAGTTTAGATAATAAATCATGTACCGTGCAGAAATATTAAACCAGGAAGAGAAAAATTAGGGCTCAAATTTCCTGCATCATGAAAATTCAAATCAAAGAAACACTGCTGACAATCAAACTGGCAAAACTGTTCTGATTCAAATACCAGATTTTCTGATTAAAAATTTGCAATCAGTTCAGGTTTGGGGAGATGCAAAGGTATGTGGAACAAGCATTCTTAAACATTTCAAAGTTCTAGTATAGCCACTAGAGGTTTTTCTCTGTAGCTTTTGGAGTCACTGTCACCTTTGAAGTGTTTGAAGCTGTGAGTCTCAGTTGCTTATCACTGGGACACATTCGCCTTCATTGAGCAGCACAAAGCTTCTAAAAATATGCATCTGAATGACACTGCAAGTACATTACTCTAATATTCATCTGCATTTACTGTCTCCCCTATTCACTCTGATTCTATTAATAAGTATATTCATAATATGGCTAAAAGACAATCTAGATTTATAGAGAACTATGGACACCATTTGACACCCCAGACAAAAGGTGGCCAATTCCCGTTTAAGACCTGTACCCCAAGCAGCAATGACAGAAAACACCAAGTGCTTCTTTATACCTTGTAAAATGCAAAGTTCTTTTTTTTTTTCCCACAAAGGGCAAATTCTTCTTTTATAACCACCACTGCTTCAACTAGGTTTTCCTTATCGTGCCAGACTGAAAGATGATCTGCTGTTGAAGGAAGCATGTCAGTATATGTTTGCAGTAATAAAAATCTTCCTGCTATCTAAGTTAAATCTCCTTTGTTCCTGCAAGGTAAGTCCATTTGCTGCTTCCCTGGGGCCATTCAGTGTCCAGAGCACTGTGGCAATGCTCAGAGATGAGAATATGGTCTGGCTTTATCTTTAGACCATCTTTAAAATATAGATTACAAGAAAGAGGCTGACTACAAAGTGCTGCAGTGTGGTATTTAGAGAGCATGCTGCTCTGCGGACAGAAGCCTGCCACTACATTAATTCATCTCGCACCATTTTCTGTTCTCATTATAATTTTATCTTAAGCATTAATACATTCTTGCCATTTTCTATTCTGGTTACAATCTAGAGAAATCCGTGAGTCTGAATACATTTTGTACCACTTTGTTCTGCATATAATGTTAAGATGTTTTCAAGAATGGATTAGTTCAATGCCACTCTCCCTACTTTATCTTGAGAATAAGAACTTAAACAGTTAGAAAACTTCACCCAGCATTGGTTTGAATATGTTTCTAGTGCAAAGATTGAATAAAGAGAAAGTATGAAAGTTGTTTTAGTCATCTTTTTTTTTTTTTGCTTTTGCTTTTAAATATATTTAACCTCTCAGAAATTTTAAAGAGCACCTATAAAAAAATAATTAAAAATATAAGTGAGGTAATACCAGGTTCATGACAAAGATCTTCAGAAAGAAAAGGAAGTTTTCATCTTAAGCTACTCCTTTTTCCTAAGTGAAATAAATAGAAATTCCTTCATCACAATTACATTTAAATAAATCTTAACAATTGAGAACACACAGTTTTAACAAAGATAAAATTAAGCCAAAAATAACCTCTCAGCACTATAATTACCAAAATGGCTGAGCCATTTTGAAGAGTCATGTCATAATCAAGTTCACTTGGTCATCAAAATCAAACCGTTAAGAGTGATGTTTTTTAATGTGGGATGGGGCAGGGACTCAAAATAATGGAAAACTATACAGTTTGGGATAATGTGATCATTTTGTTTTGCTAAATTAAGGGACATAAGTCTAAGTATAATGATGACAATAAACTGTGCTTCAAATACTAGATAAAACTACTGACTTGCTAGGAAAAGATGCTGAATACATCAGGATGAAAAATAACATCTTAGGGTGATTTTCCATCCTTTACCTGTTGTTCCTCCCCCACCCAAAAGCTCTAAACTCTTTTACAGCCTCTTATCTGTTTCCTTCCTTTGTTCAACAACTCCTATTTGCGACTTAGGTGGGGGGTGTATTCTATGTCTGAGAAACAAAGTTAAGTTACTTGCCTTCAGAGTCTCAATCAAATTAGCTGATTAACCCACAGACACACTATTTAAGCGGAAATCCTCACCTCCGCCTCTCAAGCTGGTTCCTGCTCCCAATCCCCTCAGTGACTATTGCAGATTCTGACTTTCATTATAAACCACCTTCCTCTCTGCTTTCTCCCTGATCTCTTCAGAAAACCGTAACTTCCTTTTGCAGAAAATAAAAAAAATCATCTTAGGACTCTTCCCCTTCCATTCTCTTTCATGGATGGCTTATGTGTCCAAATCTCTATCTTCTCTTCCCTGCCACCAACCAGCAAATGGCTGAGCTGTTTCTTGGGGTGCTTCAGTCTCTTTGGTCACAGAGTCAACTACTCTACCACCTCTAGAAATTACCACTGCTTGACTCTCCCTCCTGTATATCCCCCTTCTGTTACACAGGGTGGACGATAGCATAAGCACTGTCTCAGGCCTCTCAATTCCTAAAATTAGTGTAAGAATTAACAAATGGCTAAGCAATTTTAATTTTAAGTGCAAATCAATTTACCACTCTTTTTTTTTATTTCCTTTCATAGCCAAACTTCTCCTGTTAGTGTGCAAACAAGGGACACCCCGGGACACCAAACAAATGGGGTCTATGCTCTAAAAAACATGGGGTTCTGCCATCCTCTGCAAAAAGGCAAAGAAAGGAGACTCTTAGTGTGAAAGCCCTTTAATAGAATTAGTGTGCATAGAGAGTAAAAGATCAAATATTCCTAATAAAAATTTCCCAGTAAAACACCCAAAATTACCCATCTGCTTGTGGGCAAATACCCAATGGAACAGAGTTGACTTGAAGCAGGGCCACTGAGGCCTGAAAGCTTGCTACAAATCTAAGATACCTTCTTTGGAGGGGATACATCAAGAAGAAGGTGAAAGGGCTAGGCAAGTCTGGGACAAAAGGAAGAGAAACAAAATCACAAATCAAGATAAGGAGTGCAACTGTCAGCCTTCCCACCATCTCTCACACACACATTTTCTTCAAGTGTCTCTACATGTCTCTCCAACACACATCTTCCATGTCGCCTTCTCGGTACCAGGCTGCAGAAGCAGGAGACTGCTCTTTTCTAGCCCACCTGCCTTCCTCGTTATAAAGCTTCACCTGGCAGCGGGGCTCCACCCAGAGTTCCCAGTAACTAGTCCAAGGCCGCATGTAGGTGGGGGCTGCATGTAGGTGGGAACAGGGAGAATGGGGGCTGCATGTAGGTGAGGGCAGGGAGTTTAGCAGAGAGAATGGGCTGCATTGCCCCCTTCCCTTTTACGGAGATGCCTCTGTAACACTCCTAGTAAGTTTTAACACTTTGTAGTGCAGCTTCTACCACTTTCTCGGCCCTCATGTCACCAGTGGCCTCAGCTGGCATAGCAAATGAACATGTTCCCTTCCTGATCTCATTTCTCTGCAGCACTGATACTGGGACTACGTCCTCCTGTGTGTAACTTTCTTTTGCTTCAGGCACATCCCACTTTCTTAATTCTTTGTCTGTATATAGCTGCTCCTTCTCAGTTTCCTTCATCTCCTTTTGTTCTCCCCTAAAATGTTTCTGAGCCCCAGGGCTTTATGATCAACTTCTCTGATCTTCTTTATTTCTATATTTCTCATGGATGAACTTGCCCAAATCTCTGGCTTATGGCTTTTCTATTTGTCATATATTTATAACTTCCAATCCAGCTTTGCCTTCCAAGACCCTGACTCACTCCCTTCTGCGGCTCTGTCTGTGCATCTCAGGATCAGATGGCTGCTCTCAGTGACATCACTACCTCTTCCTTAATTGCCAGCCAGTTCCACTCTGGCTGATGTGTTGAGGGTTAAGATGTGGGAGCTCATGTCACTTCTAGACAGTTCTCCAAGTAATGATTTCACTATTCACAACTGGGCAATTAAAAAAAAAAAACCACCAATGACTAATTCTGCTATTTTCAAGCCCTTCTATTAGAACATATGGGAATTTGCCCAATTATATCTTACAAATAACCGAAGAATTAATGAGATCACCAAGCATGCTACCACATCATAGAATTCCATCCACCCCAGCCCTAATACTGGCAACTTCCAAAATTTAAGTCCTGGATCTGGATATCGGACATGGCTAGAATTTCCCATCAGCTGGAGTTCACTCAGACATCCTGGGATAAGAACTTGAGATGCAATCAGGGAATAGTTCCAAAGATCAAAAAATGGTAAGCATAGCAGTAATCTTTCTTAAGAGTTTTCCAGTAAGACTAGTTTTGCCTGTCAGGAGAGCAAAGAATTAAATGCCTTAAAATCAACTCTCAAGACACTTAACATCCATTTTATACTTAAGGAAGATTTCAACCAGCTACAAGTGTATAATTTAAAAATTCAGCTTATTCAGCAGTGTGAATATGGAGAAGGTAATTGCATGTCACCAATTTAGAAACGTCAATCGGAAGAGAGGTTATCCAAGATCCCTTGTGGTATTTAGGATAAGGTTAAAGAGAAGGAAACATCCTTTATAAATATGTGAAGAAAGAGGCTGGGTTATTTCTATATACTGTTTATATTTAGTTGCCCCTTTTGTTCTAAAACTACACCTTGTTGCTATTTAAGGCTTAAATACAACCTACAATAAACAAGGAATTAAACAAATCATGCCTCTAAAATGTCCAATTGCAGTCAATTTGAAAAACTCCCAATGGAGGCTCTTCCAAAAGGAAAGCATTGTGTTTCTATTGCCCTGGGTAAGCAATTTTTTAAATAAATCTACCACTGAAGGAACTCAACGGTACCCTTCAAAGAAGATACTTGATTCTCACCGGAGTGGAGTAACTGATTTACCTTTCCCTCTTTTGTGGACTGAACACAGATGGGTCTTTAATCACACTTAATTTGAAATGATACCTGCTAATAAAATATTATTCTGTGTGAAAAGCAAGACTTTGTGACTGTACATATGAATAGACATTTCATGCCTTCCATGAGTTTTCTTTAAATTTCTAAAACAAGTTTGCAACAGCCTAGAAGAAGAACAGTCCAAAGGTGCTCAGGGGCCACCTTAGCTGTGCAGGTGAAGTAGCTCACTCTCCCATCTCATTCAATCCCTGTTCTCGGCAGCACTAGTGACAATTAAGTCTAATTGTAATGGCAGCCAGTCTGATGGAGACTCTGGGCTGTTAGGGAGGGAGCTGAAACCACTATACACTCATTTCCCCAAAGACCACGGACCTTCAGGGGGTAATGACTTTGTGTCATTGTATCCAGAGCCAAAATCCAGCTGATAGACTAAAGGTTAACAGTTCCATTTCCCATTACCCGGCAGCCCAGGCTGGTTGTTCCTATTTGTGTTTCCAAAGCCTCCAATAAGTTCTTTGTCAAATTTTTTACTGCTTGAAGCTTAGAAGACTTTCTCTTTAATGGGAAACAACAGCTTTTTTCAAAAAAATAAATTTCAGAAAGGGTAAAAAAAAAAAATAGACCCATGCCTTAGAGCAAGGGTAAGAGATACTACAACACATTGATATATTTAAATAAGAAAAAGAAAAACATAAATATTGGCGTCAACTCCAGCAGATTAAAAAAAAAAAACCTTTACTTTTCCCCACTACATAATAGCTTACATCCATAGCTAGAAAAATGGTAAAATTTTTCTTTTGCATTTCTTCATGTAACCACCCTTACAACAGCATTATGTAAAGTTGAGGCATAAACATATTGCTTATTTAAAACTAAGCATTTAGTTATAGTCCAGGCGTAACTACAGAAAAGTTGGTAAATGAATCCCTGGAGCAACAAAACCAAATTATTTTTGGTTCCCATCAGACTCATTTCCAAACCCCGTGGGGGTTTATCAAGCTGGACTGCAAGTGACTTGACCCTTTCAGATTCCAATTAACGTGCACTATTTTGGTGGTTTTCATTCAGGCCTGTATCACTCATCGCCAACAAAAAGAAAATCAACATAGGAACTGAGGTTAAGCAAAGTGGGGGGTAGCAATCAAAAAAAAAAAATAGTCTCTGAGAGAGAACAAACATTTTAAGCTACTTTGACAATTATGAACAGAAGCCTGATAACCTCACAGTGCCTGGCTAAGGGGTGACAAAGGTGTGCCCACCCCATGATGCTGACACCCAGGGATTGTGCTCAGCAGGCCTGCAAGAGGGCAACAGATCTTTACAGTCCTCATTCAGGGATGGGGGTGAAGGAGTACAGTGGGTTGGGGAGCTGGTTTTCTTTACTGCCCCATCCTTCCTGTTTTCAGTCTTGAGCTCACAACGTTCTCATTTTATTCCTATTGAGCCAACTCTGCTGTTGAAGAGGGCTGGCCTTCACTTCCCTCCGCCCCCCGCAGCCCTTCGCCACATCCAGCTTTACTTAAATCCACTACTGGCTTCAAAAGGGAAAGCCAGGGTGGAAAAAAAGGAAAGGATGGGGGGGGGGGGAAGGTAAACAAGATTCAGACAGTAGTTAGGCCACTACTGATTCCACATCAGCAAGCTCAACAGGCACTTTAAAGGGAACCCAGACTTGAGTCAATCATGAGTAATAATCTTTGAATAGGGTGACTAGAGTTGGGCATGTACTTTGGCAAGGCTTAGACTAAACAATGTGGACTGTGTGTCTTCTTTAGTGTTTATTACATTCTTTTTGTAGAAATCCCCATAACATTTTTTAAAACTTTTGTATGCATGCACAACTATATTGTATCATTTCCAGGCATGCAAATGCTCTTATAATTGCTAGAATAATTTCAATGCTTACTGTGACCACAAGCTCGGTATTATACTAAACATGTTATTTGTCTTATCTCAGATTACTTTCACAACAAGCATATAAGAAAAGGTTCCCTTAGGATGCTTATTTGTGAAATACCCTCATCTACTGATGAGCAAACTGAGGATAACTTGCTCAAGGTCATGCACATAACCAATAAATGGTGGCAGAGTTAGGACTCAAACCTAGGATTTCTGGTCTCAAAGCCATTTTTTTAATCCTTACCTAACACTACTCCGAGAGCAAATCTCAAGAGCTAATTTATCTGAGCCTCAGATTCCTCAATAAGTTTAATGAGAAGATTGGGCGACACTGTCTCCCAATCTGAAATGATCTTTTCGATATAGCTCTGCCAACTTAGCAGGAAAAAGGTGGGCTCCTTAGCCCTTCTCCATCGGCTTTCTGAAAACTGTGGACAACTTACTTCAAGGTGTGGGACACCAGTAGACAGCATTTGATCTCTATTAACAAAGAGTTCAAGATCTACAAGCAGATCTCAATCTTTGGGTTAGTACTCTGAATATATTTGTGAATAAGTGCATCCACGAGTTCCTCCTGACTGTGATGAATCTTAGAGTGTCTACCCTCTAATCTCAAAAAAGAATCCTTCCCTACACTCCATGTGCCAGATACAATCTTTGTCTTTGCTCTTTCTTCTAACAAACTCCTTATATGAGTGTATTTGCTGCCACTCCCTTCTTGTCTCCCATTCTCCTTCAACCTACTCTAGCTGGGCCCCATCAGTCCACAGAAACATCTCTTGTCAAGATGACCCATAACCTCCATAAGGGTCATCATCTGGCTAGAACTGGAAACAACTGTAGCACTATGATACAGGAGAATGGGTAACAGACAGGAATCTACAGATCAAAACAGTTTACGAGCTATTTTGACTGACACTCTTAACTAAGCACAAAAAAACAATATACATCATTAAACAGATATGCATTATTTTCTATAAACTATCTTATTACCACAAGAATTTATTTCAGCATTACACTGGTCTTTATTGTGTTCAAGGAAATTGTAAGCAGTGTAAATTTTATTTAAACTACTCACCTATTTCACTACTGCTACACATGACTCTAACATATACTGAGATGATATTAGATTTGTTGAGGCTATCTAAATTAAATAAGGTTCCAATATTTTGTAGCCGTAGGAGCTCATTTAAATTTCTTGCATCAATACAGATGCTAACATATCAATATTAACTCTAAATGTAAATGGACTAAACTCTTCAATAAAAAGACACAGAGTTGCAGCCTGGATTAAGAAACAAAACCCAACCTTTTGCTGTCTCCAGGAAACACATTTAGCTACAAAAGATAAAAATAGGCTCAAAGTCAAAGGATGGAAAACAATCCTACAAGCAAATGGGCCAAAAAAGAAAGCAGGAACAGCTATACTTATATCAGATAAAACAGACTTCAAACTCAAAAAAATAAAAAGAGACCCCAATGGTCACTACATTATGATTAAGGGGACAATACTTCAAGAAGAAATAACACTCATTAACATATACTCACCAAACGAAAGAGCACCAAAATATATCAGACAACTGTTGTCCTCTCTGAAAACAGACATCAGAGAAAACACATACGTCGTGGGAGACTTCAACACACCACTATCAACAATGGATAGATCAACAAGACAAAAAATAAGTAAAGAAACTAAAGCTCTAAATAAGGACCTAGAGCATTTGGGCTTAACAGACATCTATAGAACACTAAACCCAAAAAAAACGGAGTACACATTTTTCTCAAGCGCACACGGATCATTCTCCAGGATCGATCACATACTGGGGCACAAGACAAACATCAACAGATACACCAAGATTGAAATCATACCAACCATCTTTTCTGACCACGAAGGCATCAAACTAGAAATAAATCATAAAAAGAAGACAAGGAACTATCCTACCTCATGGAGATTAAAAGCCACACTACTGGAAGACCACTGGACTAACGAGGAGATCAAAGAAGAAATTAAAAAATTCTTTGAATTGAATGACAAGGAGGACACCAATATCCTAAATGTATGGGATGCAGCAAAAGCAGTAATAAGAGGAAAATATATAGCAATAGAAGCTCACATCAAAAAACAAGAAAGAACTCAAAGAAACAACCTAATCTCGAAGCTCAAAGATCTAGAAAAAGAACAACAAAAAAACCCCAAACCAGTAGAAGAAAAGAAATAATAAAAACCAAAGCAGAAATAAATGAAATTGAAACTAAAAAAACAATCCAAAAGATCAATGAAACCAAGAGCTGGTTCTTTGAAAAAATAAATAAAATAGACAAACCCCTAGCCAGGCTCACAAAGGAAAAAAGGGAGAAAGCACAAATACACAGGATCATAAATGAAAGAGGAGAAATCACAACAGACACAGCAGAAATCAAAAGAATAATCAGTAACTACTATGAACAGTTATATGGAAACAAGTTCAACAATCTAGAGGAGATGGACAAATTCCTACAACTCTACAATCACCCAAAGCTAGATAAAGAAGAAATAGAACACCTAAACAGACCAATTACAAGCAGCGAAATTGAAATGGAAATCAAAAACCTCCCCAAAAACAAAAGCCCAGGACCTGATGGATTTACAAATGAATTCTACCAAACATTCAGAGACGAATTAGTGCCTATCCTTCACAAACTCTTCCAAAAAATTGAGAAGGAAGGGACAATACCAAACACGTTCTATGAAGCCAACATTACACTAATACCAAAACCGAATAAGGACAACACAAAAAAGGAAAACTACAGGCCAATCTCCCTAATGAACACTGATGCAAAAATCCTCAATAAAATTTTAGCTATCAGAATCCAACAATGTATCCATAAGATAATTCACCACAACCAAGTTGGATTCATTCCAGGGGCACAAGGATGGTTTAACATCCGAAAATCAATCAACGTTATCTAACACATCAACAAAAAGAAATATAAAAACCATATGATAATATCAATAGATGCTGAGAAAGCTTTCGACAAAGTGCAACACCCATTCATGATAAAAGCCATTGAAATTCTTGGGATACAAGGAACATACCTCAACATCATAAAGGCCATCTATGACAAGCCAACAGCCAGTATCATTCTCAATGGTGAAAAGCTGAAAGCAATTCCATTAAGATCTGGAACAAGACAAGGATGTCCTCTCTCACCACTGCTTTTCAATATAATACTGGAAGTCCTAGCCAGAGCAATAAGACAAGAGAAAGACATCCAAGGAATCCACATAGGAAAAGAAGAAGTCAAACTATCACTATTTGCAGATGATATGATAATATACATAGAGAACCCCAAAATCTCCACAGAAAAACTAATTCAACTCATCAATCAATTCAGTAAAGTGGCAGGATACAAAATCAACACGCAAAAGTCAGTAGCTTTCCTATACACAAACAATAAATCTGAAGAAGAAGAAATCAAAAAAACCATCCCTTTTATTATCGAAACAAAAAAAATCAAATATTTGGGAATAAATCTAACAAAAGAGGTAAAGGACCTATACAAAGAAAACTATAAAACACTGTTAAAAGAAATAGAAGAAGACACAAAGAAATGGAAAGACATCCCCTGCTCATGGATTGGAAGAATAAACATTATTAAAATGGCCATCCTACCAAAAGCAATATACAGATTCAATGCTATTCCAATCAAAATCTCAATGGCATTCTTCAAAGAAATAGAACAATTATTGATGAAATTCATATGGAATCACCAAAAACCCCGAATAGCCAAAGCTCTACTGAAAAAAAAAGAAGGAAATGGAGGCATCACACTCCCAGACTTCAAACTATACTACAAAGCCATAATCATCAAAACTGCATGGTATTGGAACAAGAACAGACATACAGACCAATGGAATCGAATAGAAAATCCAGAAATAAACCCACAGATTTATGGTCAACTAATCTTTGACAAAGGAGCAAAGACTATGCATTGGAGCAAAGAAAGTTTGTTCAATAAATGGTGCTGGGAAAACTGGGTCGCTACATGCAAAAGAATGAAGCTTGACCACTACCTCACACCATACACAAAAATCAACTCAAAATGGATTAAAGAACTAGACATAAGACCTGAAACCATAAAATACATAGAAGGAAATATAGGCGAAACACTACGGGATTTGCACATCAAAGACATCTTTACAGACACATCACCCAAAGCAGTGATAGTGAAGGCAAAGATAAACAGCTGGGACTACATCAAATTAAAGAGCTTCTGCACAGCAAAAGAGACAATAACAAAAACAAAGAGAAACCCCACCAACTGGGAGAACATTTTTGCACCCAGCACTAATGATAAAGGACTGATCACAAAAATCTGCAAAGAGCTGATGAGACTTAGCAACAACAAAGAAAATAATCCAGTCAAAAAATGGGCAGAAGAGCTAAAAAGAAACTTCTCTGAAGAGGAAATGCAAATGGCCAACAGACATATGAAAAAATGTTCAACATCACTTGTAATCAGGGAAATGCAAATCAAAACTACCATGAGATACCATCTCACACCAGTGAGAATGGCACATATTAAAAAAACTAGCAACAACAAATGTTGGCGAGGGTGTGGAGAAAAAGGAACTCTTCTGCACTGTTGGTGGGAGTGCAAACTGGTCCAACCACTGTGGAGAGCTGTGTGGAGATTTCTGGACCTACTAAACATAGAGCTTCCATATGATCCAGCAATTCCACTCCTAGGTATTTACCCAAAGGACACAGAAACATCAATTCCAAAGAGCACCTGCACCCCTATGTTTATAGCAGCACTGTTTACAATAGCTAAGCTTTGGAAACAACCCAAATGCCCAAAAGTAGATGACTGGATCAAGAAGATGTGGTACATATATACCATGGAATATTACTCAGCATTCAAAAAAGATAAACACATGCAATTTGCAGCAACATGGATGGCGCTGGAAGGGATCATGCTCAGCGAAATAAGCCAAAATGAAAAAGAAAAATACCGGATGGTCTCACTCATAGCAGGAATCTAGAAAACTTAAATAAGGGACCAGGAAAATGAATATAAGAAAGTGAAAATCAAAATCAACAAAAAACTATGAACCAGAGACACTTTTTGGGGGTGGGGGGCGGGAGGGGAAGGATTGGGGTCAGAATGGGGCGTTTGCAATTGTATGGGGAATATAAAATAAAATTTATTATTTAAAAAAAAAAAAAAGGAAAAAGATAAAAAAATAAAAAATAAATAAATAAATAAATGTCTTGCCTCATACTCAGGTAGAAAAATGGGTGAGAGGGAACTACCTGGTGGCCTATGGGTTAAGTCTCAGCCAACCCACATGGTGCAGCACACCTCTCCTGTTTCTCCTGCAGCTCCCCTCAGCAGTATATTTCAGTAGATCTGCTTGTTCTGCTCCCCATCTGTCTCTGGTGAAACCTCTCACTGACTGCACCTCTGGCTTACACCCCATTTATATTTCTATGCAAAAATAAATAAATAATTTTTTTAAAAAAAGAAAAATGGGTGAGAGAGTTAATGATTCACCTAATATCACATAGCTGGAATTGGCAGAGCTGGATGACAAGCCAACCCTCATAATTCAAAGTCAGAATCCTTCTATAATACCATGTTCCTCTGATGCACTTCAAACCAGGATTGGATTTGACACAATGGATGTGCCCTTTATTATCAGTAAGTTATAACAGGACAATATCAAAAAGGAGAATTGTGAATCTCTCCTTTCTAACTCACCTATTTCCAAGCCTATATGTTCAGGGCATAGAGGTGGTCACAGGTCATCTTTTAGATATGTTAGCAACAGTAATTATGACTGCAAATGTGTTACCAATTTGAAAATTAGATCAATTCAAAGTTACACCAGTAATAATAGCACTTTTACTCATTTGCTTCCCAATTTGCTCTCTTGAGTAATAAATGGCATGTAGAGTTAAATCTAGCATCCCAGGACCTTGACCTAACATGCAGTTTGTTGTCGCAAAACCTGACCTGTCATCAGTGTTCTCCAGTAGTTGTGATCATCACCATAATGTTCTGCAGAGTGAGGTTTCTTGATAGCCAAGAGGCAGTCATGTGTTCCTTATGAGACATTCTCACACCATTCAGCTTTTTGTTGCTATTAAACACATTAAACATAGGCAGACAACTATTTAGAACAGGAAAGTTTCTAAACAAATTTTCCTAGATTCTCTCGATTGGAGGGCCAGTAAGGGATATAACTCTTTAACCAAAGTCCATTCCATGTGGCCATGAGTCAGATAAACCACTTACTGGCAGGATGGACAACACTGGGGAGATGAAATGATGTTTCCTTTAGAGTAAAGAGACTGGTTTTATAAGAAATAGTGAATTATTTCTATTCATTTAAAATATGGTACCACATTTAACATATGGGGTTGACCCATATATCCTTGACCAAAATCTGGTTTCATTTTCTGAAATTAGCAACAACAGAGGGATGAAGGGAAACCTACCCTTCTCATTCCCTGAAGACCAGAACAGCAGGTGTGCCTATTTTCAGAGGTAGTGAAATATTTGCCAAATCATTTGGCACATTTCAACTCAAAATGTGCCAAATTACCTGTCAAGACTAAACAGTCTTTTTAAAAGAAAGATAAATACCCTCCCATACATATTTGCATGGACCCACAGTGCCATCCAGTGGCTCATTATGTTGGTCATAAATGCTCAGGTCCTCAACTGTCTCCTAGGGTTTGGATTCAAGCTGACCACCCTTGTCTTGGCGTTGGTTCCTATGGTACCCAGGGTCTTTGGGTCTTGGTAAGAGATTATACATGTTTTTAAAAGATTATACATGTTTTTAAAAGATTATACATGTTTTTAAAATGAGTTGGGTTGAAGAGGAGATGGTGTAAAGTCTTTGGACGTCATGTCTACTATATCCTAAGTAGGAGTTGCCTACAGCATTTTCCAATATCCATGCAGTTTCTTCCACTGAATCACTGCCAAGAAAAACCTGCTAAACACACCCAGAACATTTTGTTTAGGTTCTAGACTGCCTAGCCTTAAGGGCCTGGGACAAGCTGGGTATGACATGCAACTTCCTTTTACTTCCATTTGGTAAATAGTCTTGACCTTCTAATTCCCTGGTTGTCAACTATCTCCCTTGAAATGACTTTTTTAAGGGTTGAATTTCTCTCTGAAAAGAGTATAAGGAGTCCCCTATCATATAACCTGAAGACAGGTTATATGAGGAAGGAGGAAGGTAAAGAGGAAGAAAGGTAGAGAGTGAAGGAAGGAGAAGAAGGAAAAGGATAGAAAAGACAGACTCGAGTCTTTCCTATTCAGACATCTGAAGGATCAATCTGATACTACCTCTTCTAATGTTGCCTTCTATACAGAGCAAACAGGAACTTTGAAAGCACAGTGGGCCATACAATAGCAACAGCATCTACCATAAAGAGACAGATAGATCCCTTTCAGGTAGTAGTTGTGCTATCTAATGGTCTATCATGGACCATGAAGCTGGATCAATCATAAGTTCCTTTACATACTCTTGCCACGTTGACTCTGAAGAGGTCAAAGCTCTCATTGGGCAACCTGCAGATCACCACAAATAGACTGATTCTTTTCCCATTGGTTTTTCCATAGTAGCTTGACAGAGACCTGTAATGTGATTCAGCTTCAAAATCTCTGAACCTGTCAGAACAGATTTAAACATCTCAGTTTGTCATTTTTCAGCTTTTTTGCCACGAAGAAAAACTCAGCTGCTCTGATCAGCAGGCTGTTTCCTTCCCAAACAAATTAAATCCTTCTGGTTCAATCATGATGGGCCCAGTCGGCCATATCAACTGAGGTTATACCACCATTTTCCATTTGCTATTTAATCTTACTTGATCTTAATACATTGCATAAAATCATAAGAAATGAAGGAATCTTTGAGCTCACCAGCTAGATCAATATTTCCATTTTACAGATGCAGGAATTAAGACCATTTCCCAGTTTGCAACTTCCGAGTAAGTACAAGTTTTAAGCCTATGGCAAGAAGACATCACAGGAAAAGGATAAGTTACTTTCACATTTTGCACAATAAAGAAATATCACAAACTTGACATCACCAAATAGCATAAACTTAGAGTTTGATAAAGAGATTAGAGAATAGTGTGAATACATTCACTTCTCCTCTTGCTACACTCCAGAAGATATGGACTTTTCAGAGATATATGAAATGGTGTTTCCATTTGTGCTCTGGAATCTAGGATGCTGAGTTGCCTCACTGTGGTGTCTCCAACGTCATTCATTGAGACTTTGAAGTCACAGGTGGGTAAATTTAGTTTTCTGGATTGACACATGTGAGATGAAGAAAGGCTTAAAAAACAAGTCCAGTAAAAACACCATGTCTAATTAAAGATTTGGGAGAATGGTATTTATAGGAAAGCTTTCTGAGGAGCAAAACCTCAATTGGGAAGAAACATAGGGGAAAAGTTATTTAAAGGAATGATTAGACTACTCATTGCTAAGGATGTCTTGCCTAGTAGATTAAAAATGATTCAATATTGGAGGAAGATTTCTTGAAGCATCAGACACAGGACAGAATGATTTGATTAGCTGAGATTCTGGGAAAGAGTCTTAAAGTGAAAACCTAAACTGGGTATCCCCTTTTAGAATCTCTGCACACATCAAAGATTCTTTGGTTACAAAGCACAAACACCTACTCTAAGCAGTTCAATTACACACACACACACACACACACACACACACACACCCCAAAAGACAGGTCATTATTAATAGATCTCATGTGGCAATTATGGACAGCATGTGCATCCAAAGACTGGCTGAGTCTCATAGGATTGAAAGTTGGAACAAAAGAGCTGTAACAGATCTGAAAGTGGGTCTCTTCCCCTCCCTCCCAATCAATACATATTTATTGAAATCTGTATCAGTAGACAAACATACAAAGATTCCATTCTTGTAAGAACCTTGCATTCTAGCTTTCCTCTTTCTCTCATCCACATTTCTGCACCTCACTGTCATCTGTCATCTGTTCCATTCTTCTCATTACAAATAAATTTTCCTGGATTAATCTAAGTATTAGCTCCCCACTAACTTCAGCAGGGATTGATTTCTATGTTATAGAATTTGCCTATGATTCTCTGTGACCTTTCAGTTATAGAGTGGATGAATTAAAAGCTTAATTCATCATTCCATGGGTTAACTAACTTTGGGTCAGTGGTTATCTCTGATAAAAGATTAGATCCAAATTATGGGGGGCAAAGATGGTGGTCCAGGTTGATCACTTGATCTCAGGTCAATGATGGATATAGTCACTGATGGGGTCACTGATGGACAAACTTCCTAGAAAAGTGGAAATTTGCTGAAGTGCATACCCCAAAATCATCCACTACTAGATTATGCATTTTATTTTTCTTGCTTTGATAAATTGTAGACTATGTCTCTAGCTACTAACTCTTCTCTTGTTATTATCAATTTCAAGTTTCAATTTCTGCCAAAATATCACTTTTATGTCATTAGCCAGTTCTTCTCTATTGGTCAGAATTGAGTCAAGCAGAAATTCTCCTCATTGCTTCCTCTAACTTCTAAACGATGAAATTGTCAACAAAACAACAATTTACCAGATACTCTGCTTTTTTTTTAAGATTTATTTTTATTTATACAAAAACCGGGGTACAGGCCAGATGCGCAGGAGGGTGAGAGAATTCACCAGAGACAGAGTGGGGAAAAGAATAGGCAGACTGATGAAATACACTGCTGAGGGGAGCAGTGAGCAAGACAGGAGAGGTCTGCTCACCATGTGGGTTGCTCCGAGCCCGGCGGGGATAGAACCAGCACTGCAGAGGCTGCGGACAGCATCACAGCACTGCACTCAACCGCCTGCGCCACCAGGGAGGTCCCAGATACTCTGCTTTTAAGGATAAAATTTCCAGCATATAATCTAACCAGAGTCATAGGAGGTTTCAATTTTGCTTCTCTGCTAAATTTCCAGAAAACATTATCCATATTATAGTCTGAGATACTACCAGTCTTTGTCTAGTTTTGAGGCTATGGCATGATCTTCCTCTTACCCTCTGCCAAGGATTGACTGCCAGGTCTTATCCTAAGGCTTATGAATCTTTATACAACTCTCAACAGGCTCACTTCATGGAACAAACCATATTAATGCTATTTTATACATTTAATTCTTTAGGAACAAAATGGATAACAGATATAACAGTACCTCACCAATGACCGTATTTTCCAGTGGCACTGCTCATTTTAAGGAGTTTTTATATGACAGACATTTTACATAGTCTTAAAACATGGCTCAAAAGCTGGGCCTCCCCTGGTGGCACAGGTGGTTGAGTATAGCACTGTGAAGCTGCCCGCAGCCTCTGCAGGCGGGTTCGATCCCTGCCGGCAGGTGAGAAAGAATCCCACATGGCACGGCAGACCTCTCCTGACTCACCTGCTGCTCTCCTCAGCAGTGTATTTCAGTAGATCTGCCTGTTCTGCTCCCTGCTCTGTCGCTGGTGAATCCTCTCACCCTCCCACGCATCTGGCCTGTACCCCAGTTCTTGTATGCATGAATAAATAAATCTTTAATTAAAAAAAAAACATGGCTCAAAAGCTGCTTTGTGATACTTCAGAGGTACTGATTAAAAGAATGGGTTAAAGTTGGATGGTGGTCATTTTTGCATTCAGCACTCCACAGAAGGTCAGGTGATGCATTCAGACTTCAGATGCCATACTCAGGAGAAGCCCATGTGATCATCAGTAGTGTGGTCCCCTCATCAAATATGTGAAGGATGAATCAGGTCATTCTGAAATGAAACTAGACCACATTCCATGAGTACAATCATAGACAACTGCCGTCAAGCTTTATAATATTGAGGCTCTCCAAATTCAACCTCACAAATACAGGTGAACAGACATCTCCCATGACAATCAACTTGTCACATGTTGGTACAACTGTTACACATCTGTCTGACTCCTGGCAGAATAATTTTCTTCATCAGATGTCAAGATGGGAAATCCATCTGCTGCTGATGACAACAGAATTTTCCATTGCAGGGAAAAGTATAGGGTCACCAGAAGACTACCATAATTTGGGCAATTTTAAGACCTGAAAACAAATGATTCCTCCTGCTGATATTATTATTCTCTCCCTAGAAGTCTGTAAATTGAGATGCTTCTCCTATAAGATATCGTCATCAAAATATCCGCTTTTACTCAGTAGGATAAAATTTATTTTGCCTATAATTATGTCAGCCATAACCTACTGCAGTTTTAAAATGACTCATACTTTACAAATAGCTCCTCAATGAATGATATCATTGAGTCCCCACTATCACCCTGTGAGACAGAGCCCTCTTATTACCATCATTCAGTATTTGAGTACATTGATTGGCTTGAGAAATTATATGACTTTCTAAAACTCATACATGAGCCAAGTGACTAGGTCCTTCCATGGCCATATACTGACTCCTAACCCAACGCTCTTCGCCACAGCTCTCCATTTTCTTATTTTCTCACATTAAGCAAATCTCATGTACTATTACTCTCTTAGTTCAAAATGGCTGACCCAGCTCTTGCCTTCTCATTTGCATCTCAGCCAGAAAATTAAGTATGGAACTTGGGGAGATTTGGGGGTGAATGGTGCCCATGGAGAGGGCGTGAAGGCTCCTGTCCGTTCCCCATACATGGTCCTATGCATCTCTTCATCTGTCTGTTGATAGAAAGCAGGTGTCTGTGCACCCTGCTGCCCCGAGTGTCTTGGGAAGTGCTCATCTGGGAAGCTGGAGGAGAGGTGACAGATCCTCCTGTAGTCCACGCTGCAGACTCAGTGACTTCTGGTGGTGGCTGAGGAGTCATAGCCTATTGGGAACAACACAGATGCCTCCCAAACAAGGCAAAGTGACAAAAACCCTAGTTGCTATCACTTCGAGATTGCCCTATATACACCCAAGTATAAAATTCCTTTATGGACTCAAACCAGTTTGCATTTTAAACAGAGGTGGGAGCTGACTAAAATGAAGTAGCCAAGACTTGAAGGTGGGATCTTGCTTTCCCCACCTGATTTACTAAGTTGCACATCCAAAATCAAGCAGGAACCTGTGGCTGTCAAATGCCTCCTCTGAAAAGGAAGGCCACATCTGGGTCTCCAGAAACTTGGCAGCATTGGCCTTCCTGGGAAACCAATCATTCTGGGTAAATCACTGCAGAGAGGTCACAGCTGGCTTTGAACCCCATACTTGACCTTGATAAATCCTCTCCTTCTCAAACTAAGTGAAGGTGTGAGAATAAGGAAATTAATATGCCATGCTTTAATTTTTTTTTAAGGTGAGGAAATAAAAAACTGTAAGAAAACATTGTTAATTTGCATCCAATATTGATTTGGGTGCAATCAACACCCTTTCTTACCAACAAACATCAAGCTTTATTTGGGTTATCAAGATGCCCAATTAGGAATATTCATCTCGGGCCTCCCCTGGTGGCGCAGGCAGTTGAGCGCAGTGCTGTGAAGCTGTCCGCAGCCTCTACAGCGCGGGTTCGATCCCGGCTGTCTGGTAAGGGTCCCACATGGCGTGGCAGACCTCTCCTGTCTCACCCTTGACTCCCCTCAGCAGTGTATTTCGTCAATCTGCCTGTTCTGCTCCCCACTCTGTCTCTGGAGAATCCTCTCACCCTCCCGCACATCTGGCATGTACTCCGGTTCTTGTATAAATAAATAAATTAAATAAATCTTTAAAAAAAAAAAAGAATATTCATCTCTCCAGAATTCTTGCTTCTAAGGGTGATCCTTTGCCCAAATTCTGCTAATGAGAGGCACATGAATGTGAGGCTTTGGAAGCCTCTTTAGAAAGTTCCTGCATCTTTTGACTTTTATCCTTAGCTCTTGTCTCCCCTTCCCTGCCCCCATTTTCCTGCAGGAATGCAGACAGACAGCTGGAGATGAAGGGACCATCCTTCAGAGCTGAGGGAACCATCTACACACTACGGATGCCAAAAGGAAAATCAAGAAAGAGCCATGATTCTTGCTGTCTTGTCACCATGAAGCTGCCTGACCTAGTCTCTGCCCAGTTCCAAATTCTCTACATGTGGAAAATAATAAACCTTTATTTTTTTCAGTGGAGTGGGAAAAAATAAGATATGAGACATCTGTTTACCTTCCATGGGTTAAAATCTAGCCACATGGCCACCTAAGGTAGCTAGGTAATCTGTAAGTGTGGTCTTTTCTCTGTACAACCTTGTACCTTGCTAAAATTCAAAGAGCCTAATTACAGAAGAAAATGGAAAGAATAAATCTGGGGACACAAGTAAGCACCCGCTACAATGCATCCAAAGAGACTGCCAAGCAAGAGTGGCCCCATGGTGAGTCTTATTTGATGTGCTACGATTGAAGAGCACTGTTTTCTGGGGTTGAGATGGAAATGTCTAACTGACTTCTCAAATGTCACTAAGCAATTGCTTTCCTGAACCACCTAGTTCCCAAAGAATTTTAGTACAGGAGCTTTGGCCACAGCTGTATAAGCTTTTTAAAATTTATCACCAGTTTGATCCAGTTTTAATATAATGATCCAGTTTTAATATAAAAAGAACTAAGCTCACCTTAAAATGGGGGGAGCAGAGGGCTTGAGAAGAAGCAGATGTTGTGCTGAAGCCCATTTTAGAATAAAGTAATTAAACAGTCAGTTCTCTAATTTTTTTTTTTTCATATCTCTCATCTCACATTCCCCCAAAAGATTTGAAGCCCTGTTCTTGGCTCTCAGTGTGAAATATGGACATGAGCCGGGGCCTTCAAAATTCTTCCATTGGTAGGGTAGTTTCAAAAGAGAAATCCAAAAGGTTCAAAGAAAAAACTTAATGAATAATGAGGGACAAAGAACGGTAGAAGCTGAGGACAGAATGTATTTAATGGATGAGGTGAGTGTAAGATGGGGAGGTGCACAGCTAATGATGGTGGATGACAGATAACATTTTTCCCTTGGCTGCTTTCATCTTTCTTAAGGATTTTTGTTTCTCTCAGACCCACTTGCATTCTCTTTCCCTCCTAATGGAATTCCCGTCTTTTCAGTGGATTTTGAATAATCTCACCTTGCATCTTTTAAACATGTCTATATAGGTGGCCCTTTCATGCCACTCTGTGTATGTACGTGAATAAAAAGAAAATCCTATGCATCTCAGAAGGTAATGACTGGATTCATTCAATTAGAATGGAGAATAACGTTTCTCTTTTGGGACTTTCTCAGGCAATTTCTGGTGACAGAGCAAAGGAGCAGTGCCTGAGATGAAATTCCTCCTTTTTTGCTTAACCGCAAGCACCCTGGCCTGCCATTTTACAAAGCATTGCCTTTTTCACTCAGCAGAGTAAAGCAATGGCCCCTAGGGCAATCTTGTAATTATACACAGCTCTACTTTTACAAGTCAGTATGCAGATTGAGCTCATTTATCAACTCTTCACTTATCCAGGATGATTATTTTAAATATGGTAAAATTTGCGTACCTTAAAAAAATGGATTTTTTTTCCTCCACTTGATTCAGATTGGTCTGAATGAGGTTATATCTGAGTGTATACAACACAGCCCCCAGGCAGAATTAAGTACTTTTACCTGCCCTTTCTGGATCCTAGATGTCATTTGTTTCTAGTGTGTTCTCATAGATGAACTACTCCTGTTCACTGTTTTAGAACTGGAACCCTATGAACATTCTCTCCCCTGAGGTTCAAATGCACTGGAAAGCCCATTGTTCTCCCTCTCTCCAGGAACACTGATGCTAAGAAGAATGTATCTACACAGCAGTATAAAGATGATAGGCTTCCAGATCACATCTGGACTCCTGATGTCTTAGTCTCCCCAAAACTTATCCAAGAGGACTGAGGATTATCCCCCACTCCCACCCACCTGCCCCATGGCTGGTGTTCTCCACTGTCAACAATCAGTGAGGACTTCTCTTACAAAATGACCTCGAATGAGGTGGTGTTCTCAAAGATCTCTGGTATCTGACTTGGTCTGGACCCCTGGTTCCTCATCTTCTAGCCCAGCCTACCACAATGGTCCGGCCCCAGCGACAGACTTCCTGCTTTAGACCTTCTCTTTAATTTGACAATTCCTCAACCCATTTTCTGGTTCCTTGGAAAACAGAACTATTACTGAACCTTCTCTTGGCAGAAAACTGGGAGTACCTTTCACCTACCAGTCTTCCAGGGCTGGAGTCTTGCCACTTAAATACAGATTCCCCAGAATACAATGGTCTGGCTTATTGGTTACTGAACCTCAACTGCCATAGAAGAGGAAAAATAGCCCCTATTTGTTGAATACACATTCAACAGGGCCTACCACCAGGACTTGTGCTAGGATCTGTTCTACTAGTGGTAGAGGGCCCCATACACACCTGTTCTAATCATCACTCCAACTCCCTTAAAAATATGTGATATTGTTGTCAAATGGTTTTATACATGCATTTAATTTAGACTAATTCAAGTATACATGCTCTCTCAAAAATTAAACCCACCAGGTCAGTATTCCCAAGTCCTTGCTTAGGCACAGTCTCATTGAATTCATAAGATCAAGGATGCACAATGGTTAAGCAGCCAGTTGATGATATACCAACAAGGGCATCATTTTATTTGATGCACTGAATGAAGCAGTAAAGCACATTTGGAACAGTTTATTTGGATACCGCTCCCTTCTACTGGCCCCAGGAAGAGGGAAATATTCCACATTCTGCATCTAGCCCTAAAGAGGCACTGTTTGAACACTTTTACTTAGATGATTCCAAATATGAATGACTACCATTCTCCACTCCATTCTGACTTCTCATCCTAGCTGCATCTATAGTCAATTGCCAGAAGTTTGAGCAAGTCACCTAACCTTTCTGGGCCTCAGTTTCCTTATCTGCATAACGAGGTGGTTGAATCAGAAATCCTTTCTTGTCTTATAGCACTAACATTTTTTTGGTTTCACCTATGAAAGGATTTTTGCCACAATGCACCTGACTCCTATTATAGCCCTAAGACTCAGCCCAAAACTGCAGAGAGCTTTAGCACACAGCTTCATGGGAAGACTTCTATCCAGCCTTGGTGGTTTCTCTACACCACACCTTGAGCTCATTATCTGACTCATGTCCTTCTGCCCTGTGTGGAGAGCTTGTCTGGAATGAAAGCCCAGACAGTGTCACTGGAGAAAATGACCTGTCAAGGAGCAATGACATGTGTCTTCGTGTATTTTGACTCATTTATTTCACACTTCTTTGCATAAAACTGAGAATGAGAGAAAAGAAGACAGAAAGATGAAATCTTATGGAAGATTGATTGAATTTGTTTCTTCACAATGGAAATGTGCATGCAACATTTCATTTTGAAAAGACACAGACTATTTAAGGTCAGATACACCACAAAGCAAAAAGCTCCTGCATCCAGGCTTCCTCTCCCAGTAATTCCAGCCTGGGGAAGGTAGATGAATCCAAAGACAAAACTTGATTGGAACATTTACTTGCTCCTCGGTCCAAGCTGCTCTGGGACTCTATGTTCTCTGATTTCTCTGAACTAAACATCTCATCAAACTAAGTTGATGCACTGCTCTGCCTAGCTTTTACCAGACCATCTCCTGGGACTGTCTAAAAGCAGATTACCCTCTTGATCCTTTTGAATTTGCATCCAGATGAAATCCAGTTTAAGGAAGCCACAAAAGCAGCCTTAAAAGGGAAGAGCAAAAGAGATTTCCCAAGAGGACAATCAATTGCCTGAGGAGAAGAGGAGAAAAAGGAAAGGGGACTGGCCACCACTCTGATGATATCAGGTGACTTCTCAGGACTACAAAGCCCAATGACCACCTTCTGCATATAATACCCTGTCCCACTGGCATTTCCCCCACAACAAGATCCCGATCTTGTTCCCCAAACTCTTGGAGGCTGGAAATACTTCCTCTCTCCAATCTCATTCTTGTAGAGCAGACTGCATAAACTCACTACTGTTATAATATCCCTTCTAGACTAGAAGATCCTTGGGGACAGGGATTACTTAGGAATGCCTTATATAAGCTTGCAACTAAATATAAGTTAATAACACATAAAATGTTTAATTTATTTGTAGCATTATCTCATATGCACACGGACATCACGCACAGTGAAACACAGTAGGGACTTGATAACTATTTGGCAAAATAAAAAATGGAAGGATAAGTGAGACAGACACCGTACCCATTTCTGAACCCTTACATGTTCCCATTGAGTGTGATTCTTTATTTTTAAAGTGATGGGAGGAAAGGCAGCCTAAAAATGAAGAACTACAATAACCAATGCATGACTATAAGTTCAGGCTGCTATAACAAAATACCACAGACTGGATGCTTAAACACAGTTCTGGAGATCACCAGAGATGGGGGTATCAGCACAGGGGTGGGGGAGGGGGGAGTTCTGGCCAGAGTCTCCCTCTTGACTTGTAGAAGGCCGGCTTCTTGCCATGTGCACACAGAGCCTTTCCTTGGTGCACCTTCCTTCCTCTTTTTATAAGGGCACTGATCCAGTCGAAAAGGGTTCCTTCTTCATGACCTCATCTGAACCTGATCATCTTTAAAGACCCAAAAAACCATCCAGTGGGGGGATTAGAGCTTCAGCATATGAATTTGGAGGGGACACAAACTCAGTCTATCATTTCTCAACCAGCTTCTGACCAGACTTGTTGGTGGACTCACCACCTCCCTGCTGCTCCTTCTCTTCCACTTCTCTCTTGCATTTGAGGAATGCAAATGGAATTAGCAGGGAGGGGCCAGCTCACCTCACTCCCTTACGTGCTCTGAGCAGCAATTATCCTCTTATGAGTATCTCTCCACTGGCAGATTAGAAGTTCAAAAAAGACTCGCCTCATTGCTGACCTGAATAGAATTGTGGCAGCTGATAAGGCAAGGCAGCTCTAGGGCCTGCAGCTGGAGGCTGGTTAGGGACGGACCGGGAGCTGCTCCTGCTTCCCCAGCATCCCAAGGCACACAATCTGGTGGATTATTGACAATGCTGAGTGATGTGGATGGCATTTATTAGTTTTCAATAGCTGCTATAAAATGAACTTCGTGCCATCTGCAAAATTAGGATTCAGAAGCTGCCCTGGATATTAAAATATTTGCGACTGCTTCTGCTATTATATAAGATTTTACATTTTATAGGCTCCCAGTGGGACCAGAAGTGTAAATTAAGATACATATTTAGAAGGCAGTAAATAAACTTAGGAAAGCAGCAATTCAATTAATGAATGGACAAAAAATTGCATATGGGAGGAAAAATAGTTTTTCTACATAGAGAGTCAGAAGCTAAATGGGGTTTAAACATTCTCCTGTCACTATCATTAAGACATTAATAGCAAAATATAATACACTGAAATTCATAAGGAAGATTTTTTTAGCAAAACGAATAAACAACTCTATGTACACCATAGTCTGCTAGCAACAGACTTCCACTCCCTTCCCATCCCATTGAATTATGGAACTTGTCTAATTATTCAAAAGCATCCTATAGCATTACCTCCAACAGAGCAAATATGTTGATCAAAGGAATTCTATGGAAACCATTCCAAGGCCTTATTCTAATGCCACCAATTTTCTAGCATAATTACTATATTCTCTTTAGCCCACATTCCTACTGAAGACACAATCACAGTATGATTCAAAGATGCAATAGCAAATCAGAGCCAATCACATCAGCACAAACCCCCAGGCAGGCTGGTTTGACTAACAGGCCCTTCCTGAGCAGGACCCTTTGAATGAGCGAGGCTCACTATGGTACTGGTTGTGGGGCAGGATGGGTGGGAGCAGGACTGGGCCCTGGCTATAGTAAGGTTTGGAGAAAACTGCGGTGATTGCATTTGTCTGGAAAGTTCCCTCGCAGAGCCTTTCCTCCACTTGCCCTTAGAGATAATGCAGAGGAAATCTTGTCTCTGGTAGGAAATATTGAGTCTAGCCATGTTTATTTATGATTCCTGTGATCAGGTCTGATGCCTCAGAACAAGAGGGTGTGAGTGTGATGCTAACGGTAATGAGTCTGGGTGCCACACCTCCACCGAGCTAGCCCTCAAACACAAGCCTTGCTCCAGCCAAGCATTGATCAAGGGAGCCGTGGGTAAAAATGATGACTGTTTTCACATTGTGGCTGCCCAGGACAAGACCACCTCTCATGCTCTCACTCTGTCTCCCAAATCTGCTCTTTCTCCCGATTGCACTTCCATCTCAATCAAGTATCAGCCTGGGGACATTGGCCTCTCCTGATTTCCGAAATGCTGCTTATACTAATGGCGGTCAGGGCCTTAGGAGGCCATTTCTAAAGTCTCACTGAACTAAAACATAATCCAAAAAATAGTAAAGGTTTTGGCCTACTGCTTTTTATTAGAACATGGTAATAGCTGGCTTTCTCCTTGATATCTTTCATTCAAAAATATCAAGCAATTTGTATGCCAGTAATTAAGAAAACACTCCTTTGTGACAAGTTACTAATTTAGCTCCCATTTTAAAGAAAGACAGAGTCTTAGTGATTTTCCCCAGGGGAGACCAGAGGAGGTAGCAGAAACATTGGGTATGGAGTGATTTGGGCATAAGATCTCTCATGTTCTTCTCTAATCCCCAGTATTGGGCTCACAAAATTGCTTCGGAGCGGAGTTGGTCTTAAGTCTCTTGGGTGGCGTTGCTGTGTTCTATTCGAGTCGCCTTGTTCTGCCGTAGAGGCAGCTGCATTTCATAGCTGTTGGTGAATATTTCTGTGCTCTCCTTTCATCACATGATGTATATCATTCCCCTCACTGGCATTTCCAATCACTGAGAGCTGCAGAACCACGGAATGAATTGGAGCACTGTAATTTTTCCCCCTCATTGATTTGGGGGGAGGCAGAAAGGAGCTGGCGAGGGGAATGGGTAAGGTGGAATGTTCTTTCAAATCTCCCAACCACAGCACAATTCTGTTTCTTGTACCTCTGGACTGCTTGTTCAAGCTCCCTCATCTTTCCATTTGCCTGCCTCTGCCAGGCCCTCCAACAGACCCAGGCTGTTTCTCCTCTCAGAAAGCTGGGCAGAGACCAAGAGGGCACGGTGTAACCTCGGGAAAATGGCACAGGACCTGGTCTCTACTACCTGTGCCCTTGCCCCCCTCCTGCTCACAAACTCTGTTGCTTGTCAGAAACTTTTGGATTGAGAGTGGAAAATAACATTTGATATTAGAAATGGCATCATTTGATGGCAGTGGTCATTATTTGTAATTATCCTTTTCTTGTTGGAAAGCTGTATATTGAGGCTGTCTGTCGTTGCTACAGAAAGCCATATCATTAAATTTCTATCTCATTCGTGTGAAATTTAAGCTGACAAAGAGGAAAACACAATGACTAGATTGCTTTTAAATGCATCTTTCACTCTGAGGCCCTCCAAGATGTAGAATATTGGGTGGAGGTATAAAATTTCTTTGTGAAACAGGCAGAACTTGCAAATGAAAGAGGGAATTTATAGTTGCTATTAAAATGGGTGCTGGGGTTCTTGAAGGTAACTATGAGTTGTGTTCTTAAATAACTTCAATAATTAGAGCGGTAATTAGCACAGGTAGACACACATGAAAGTATAACCTGCAAGTAGATAAATATACTGGCAATGATATCAATAAAACACTGCAAACATAAACTGCTCTATAAATGCTAATTAATTACATAAGTAGGCATACAGGATGGGATGGTTATTCATATTGCAGCAAAGATAAACAGGCAAACAGGCAGTGCATTCATTTGAAAACCAGCTCCTCCCTCCTCCCATCTCCAGCTCCCTGCAATGGCAACCACTGCCAGGGAAGGTGGAAGTTCTCGACCCACCACCACTTCCAACCCAACGGCAAATAGGCAGGTGTGGCTATGGCAAGTTTCAAGTGTTGCTATTCCCAAATGACATGCTGAGAGTTCAAGGAGATACCAGATTTTGAAGGCTTTGTTTGGGGGGAGGCAGGGGCAGGGGTAAAGAATGTAGACTATATCACTAAAATTTTTATATTGATTACAAATGGAAATGATAACTTTGTGGATATCTTGAATTAAACAAAATATATTATCTAAAAAGATTGTACCACTGTTTCTTTTACTTTTTAAATGCGGCCACTAGATAATTTAGAATTACATTTGTGGCTCACGTCTGTGACTTGAGGTCCACGCTTTATTGAACAGTGCTGTTCCAGACTACTGAACCTGTTTGGAGGAGCTCGGAGGATCAGGGATGGGGCAGGAGTGGGGCCTCTAGGGTTCCTCCTCCATATTCTGCTGTTGTAGCCTGTGAAATATAAGAAAGGCCAAATGGAGGCTGCTTTTCCAGGAAGGATGGAGATGAACCAAGAGTCATGCAGCCCTCATCACCCTGGGATGACCCACAGACATTTACTAAATAAAGGGGCCTGGGGCAGGATGGGATATTTGAGCTGTTTATCTACAAAATGAAGAAGAAGCAAACCTCAGATTTGTCATTCCCCAAGTTGGGTAAACACCTATCCAACTGCCAGATCTGCCAATTAATTACCAGTGATGGGAGAAGCAGGTGAAGGGCAGGCATGAGGGAGACTGACCTGGAAATGGAAAAAGGAAATGTTTGTTTAGTGTAACTTCTCCAGCAGTTTGACTCAGAATTCACCAGATCAGGCTTGCAAAGCACTTTGTCCTGAACGAAGATGACTGGAGGAATTCATTCATAAGTTCTATCACCGGATACAGCCCTTAATTGTTGGATAAATGTTGAAAATTGTGAGTTCTGGGTTAGGATGCCTTAATGTGGGGTTGGGTTATTTAAAGCACTTGAATGCTTATTTGCATATTATTTGCATAAGCTTGCATACTAAGTTCAAAAAGCTGTAACTCCAAGTATGCACAATTAAATTAGATTAAATTAATTAGTACAACACCCTACAATTGTATGCAAATCAAATATGCCAAGATTAATGCATATGACAAATAAAAGACATTCAAATCACTGAATCTCATTCTAACTTACCACAAATACACAACCTGAATGGCACTGGCAAAATGCATCTTCATATTACAACTCCTGTGGTCTCCAGGCACAGGAGACTGTACTTAAATGCTCTACCTTCCTTAGAGATGTTTATTTTTGAAGCTTTTAGTGTTCACCCAGTCCAACTTCACTCTGACCCTGATCTAAGTTCCAGAGAGGAAACAAACTTGTCCAGGATGCAGTAACCACTGGAGACTAACCCACAATTAGGAAATGTCCCTGTCCAGGACCATTCCCCATGGTGAGGGTGCTGGGTGTCCTAGAGGGGCTCAAGCACAAGGGGGTTGGCCATCTAAGTGCCCCCAGTCAAGCTGGAAATCTGTGCAATACAGTCTACACCCCTCCGATGCCAAGCATACCTCCTGACAACCAGACAGACCAGGTTCCATGTTGGAATTCTAGAATTTCTCAGATTACCCAGATTATAACCTAGAAGAGAGATGCCAGCTCTGGAAGTGCATGTGCTGTTAACCCTGAATATCCTGGCCCCTGGCAGAGATACAGCCCAGAAAATGGCCAGAGTTGGATCCTCTAAAGCTTAGCCAAGGCACAACAACCCCTCCTGGCTCTGAAGGGAAGTTTTTCTTCCCAGCCTGAATCCCAGTTCTGTGTGTTCTTTCCATATCACAATGGAGTTCTTTCTACGCAATTAAATGGACTGTTTTACGCAGGTGATATTTATTATTCCTGAGAAGAAAGAAGTTCTTGGTTCTCAGGAAATAGCAAAAAAAGAGTTAAAGTGCTAATGCTAATGAGATTCAGATCACATTGTCACCCTCCAAACACAATCACCCATGTGCATGGGTGAGAGAGCATGCACACGCACACGCACATGCACACACACACCTGGACAACCCTATGAGCAGAAGCAGGACCCCTCCTCCAGGCAGAGTAATTCCTCCTTCTCGTCATTTGGTCATTTGTTTGTTTTGAGTCACTAGAACTATACTGATTTGCATGTTGTTTTCATAAATTTGCATAGTGCATTCAAGAAGCCCTCTCTCTGTGGCATCCCACACAACTGTGGAAATGTAGCCAGCTTTCCCTGTGCTGCAAAGGAACACAAAGGAGAGCTTTATTTCCGTAAACATTTATTACAATGAGTCTTTTAAAAGCCACAGAACATAGAAGGATTTTGTTTTAAGTAAAGTCCCACTGTGAAGAATTTTTATAAAGTCATCCCTTTTTTCTGTGGTCACCGAGTACATGAGAGTAGGTGACCAAGGAAGGCACAGAATGTCCTGCCCTGGGAGGGGTGTTTTTTTTTTTTAACATTTTATTTTTTTTAAAGATTTTATTTTTTTATTTATACAAGCACTGGGTACAGTCAGAAATACGGGAGGGTGAGAGAATTCACCAGAGCCAGAGCGGGGAACAGAACAGGCAGAATGACAAAGTACACTGCTGAGGGGAGCAGCAGGCATGGCAGGAGAGGTCTGCGCGCCATGTGGGACCCTTGCCAGGGGCTGGGATCGAACCGGCACTGCAGAGGCTGCAGGCAGCTTCACAGCCTAGCGCTCAACCACTGTGCCACCAGGGGAGGCCCTGGGAGGGGTGTTTTTAAATGATCCATATGAGACAGTAACAAGAAATCCTCACAGGATTTCTGTCCTCTGAGTCTGTGGAATCTTCTCTCCCAGGGGTTTACACACCAGAACTCACAGGGTAAAGCTGCAGCAATGCTGGGCACCCCTGCCCACCTGGCTTGGTTCAGCACTTCCTGGTCCTTAACTGGCGCTAGGGCAACTGTGGACTGTGCATGTGCCTGTTGAGTTTCATTTTTGGAACAATGACTACACTGTGTAGTTATACACGTACACTGGCTATGACCACCTGATCTTGATCATTCGAAAGAATTAGGAAAAAGGTTTTTTTCAGCCCAGTGCATATTAAGACGCTTGTTGAAAATTAAGTCATGTGCTTAACCCTCAAATCTTACATAATGACCTTGCCTGTATTCAGCCCTCCCTCCCGCTCTCCAACCTAATAAGTCATCCACTTACCTTTGCCTTGTTCCCTTGCCCTCTGACAATGAACCATTCATAGAATTAAAAAGGAAGGAAGGGCTTACTGGAGGGACCCAATAACTCTTGGGCTTTCCAGCCATTGCACAAGGAGTGACCAAAAAAAAAGAATTGGAAGCAAATGAAAGTTTACCCACAGAACTGAGAAAAGAAGAAAAACACAAAGAGAATGAGTTTCCAGGCATTGCTCAGGGAGCTGATATGGAATGAGGGTCATGAATTGTGGGTTTCTTTCCTGTGGAGGAGTGAGAAGACCATGGGGCTGGGAATCAAGCCAACTCCTGCTTGGCCGCAGTGGGCTATGTGGTCTTGCTGATTCGTTTATCCTTTCACCTATATTTCTGAATCTCTAAAACTGAAACAATAATACTGTAACATCCCTGCTTACAAAAGGATCAAATCATTTGATGTTTTATTTTTGAGAAAAACCTATATTGCACTTTTATGATACTGTGTCCCGCAGATTTTACATTACCTCTCACAAAGTAGCAAGAAAGTGACCCGAACTACAGAGCATTCCCTGTTTCTTTTTTTTTAATCAATCCACAAACACTTCTGTACATTTTACTGTGTTTTCAACCTGCACCATGTAAACTGCACTCTACAAGGGATGCCAACTGCCATAACCATTCGAGGCCCCAGAGCCCCAACAGCCCCTTATGGGTCTGTTGCTAAGGTTCAGGAGGCTTCAAAGTTGACACCATTGTGAGAGAAAGTAAGACTGGATCATCAGTTTCCAAGCCATTCACTTAAGCTTTTAATCTTGGTTAATATAAGCAAATCCATGCAGAGGCCCAACATACCATTTTCAAATGGCAAACACAATGATGCAACAGTTCTTTGTCAGGCCTCTGACCATCTCCATTCCTGTGCTCTAATCCAATGCACACCTCTCTTTCTCATCTTATTTGGCTGCTCAACCAATTTGACCACTTCCTCTTTCCTGGAATGCTCTCTTCCCTTGGTTTTTGTCACACCAATCTCTCTCTTAGTTTTCCTTATCTCAGTGGGTCTTTCTCTTTTTCCTCTATTGTCTCAGTTTCAGAGCTTCATCTTTGAACTCAGTTCCATCTTCCCTTCTTTCCTTCCTTCCTTTCTTGCAGTCTTTCCTCCTCTGTCTATACTCTCCCTCTAGATGATCTCATCATTCCCAATGCGAAATTCCATGGATGTATTAATGAATACCAAATTTACAACTGCAGTCCTTATTTCTCAGAGATCCATATTTACCTACCCAAAAGAATCCATTTTCTTTACTTTAATAAATCAAAAACATCTCAAATTTAATAATTTTAACTTTTTAAAATAGAAATCTTCATTTCTTTCCAACTCCCCACATATGCACTCGGCACCTAGTACTAAAACCAGAGCATCATTTTTGATTCTCCACCTCCTGTTCTCTCAACCTATCAGTAAGTCCTAGAGAGTCAACCTAAAAAAGGTGTCCTGAGTCTGTCCATCTCTACTACCACCATTCTTGGTCAAACCACCATGATTCTCTCACCTGCTTCAGCTGAACATCCCCAACTGGTCTATTTCTATTTTTATCCCTCCCTGCCCCCAACTCAATTCATTCTCCACATGACAGGAAAGTAAATTATAACATAAAACATCTCAATGCTAAACATAAATTAAATCATGTCATTTTGCTATTTAAAACTCCTCAATACCTTCCTACTATGCCTGGAATTAAATCTAGTTTCTTTACTAGAGACTCTTGGGTTCTGCATGATCTGGCCTCTGTTCATTTCTATAGCAGCTCCCCTTGCTCAGTGATTTCTAGCCACATTGATCACTTACTTACCCAAACACACCCATGCCTTTTCAGATTCAGAATGTCCAAATGCAATAGTTTCCCTTTACTCTTTTGCTCCCCAAAGATTTTGGATTCCTACATATTTATAAGTGTGTTTCTTCACCTACTAATTTGTTGTCACAAAATAGATCATAATTGAGGAGAAAAAAGTAAGACTTTCATGGAGTAGGTGATTATCCCATATCATTTGAATTTAGTTTTAATGATTAACCAATGCATTCACTAGTTTAATTATAAGCTCTGGGAAGATTTGAACCACACAGTGAATGAGGATGTCTTTAACGTTAGGGTGTCTTGTCCTAGTTTGCCTGGATGGCTCTTATTTATACTTCTTGTTGTTGAGTTATTCTTTTAAGTGCATCCTTTGATAGGCATCTTTGAGACGGTAATGGAAGATGTGCAGTCTCTTGATAGGTGATTTTGATAAATCAATGATAAAAATAATAATAAGCCTTTATCTTACCCCATATAGAATGTAAAATGTACTTTATACTTCTATCTAAAGGAGTTCGCAGAATAATATCAATGATTACTTATATACAAGGAGACTAAGGTTCACAGGTTTAAGCAAATTGCCCAAGATTTGAAAATATGAACAGTCACACGAGGCTCACTCCCAGATCTTTCCTTCTTCAAAGTCCATATTATTCACCATTGTTTGTTTCTAAGACCATTTGTTCTTTTTCATTTGTTCTTCTTTCCTTTATGTGCTGTGATGAAATACTTAGAAAAGTATCTCTGGCCTGGTGTTCAAGGATTATTATAGGCTGAGGGTTGCCTGTCTTGCATCAGCCTAGAGGAAATGAACTAGACAGTGACATGATTAAAAGGGATTTTGGACATTCCACAGTCCTTCTCCCTTTAATACATGAGAAAATCAGAGAAGTGAATTGACTTGCTCAAGGTCACACAGCCTTATAGTCAAAAGCCAGAACGGAACGCGATTCTCTTGATTCCCAGTCTAGTATGCAGTGGTATAGAAATAGTATTCAGAAAACAGTATCTTTGGGGAAATGTTTCCATCTAAATATTTTATAGACTGTAAAGTAAATAGTATATATTTAGAAAAGTAATGTAAATATTTTATAGGCCATTGCACAACTGTCAAGTTTGGAATTAAATCTGTGGTTCCAAAGCAATGCCGTACATGTATGGAATGATACATAAATACACTGGGGTCTGGGCAGCCATCCCTACATTGCGTCTGCATTTTCCTAAATTGGCAGAATCCAGACTGCACAGCCAGCTGCTTCCCCACTCTCACTTTCCCATTGCACAACTGCAGGAGAGTGTAGCCACAGGAAGGGGGCTGAGCACAGAGACTGAACACATCCAGGGGTTTGCAGCTACCCTCTGGGAGAGAACCACTTTATAGGTCCACTCTATAGGTCCAGGTCAGAAAACAAAGGCAGAGTTGGCCACACCTCCCAGGCCACATTGGGTGCTACAGCCACACCTGTAGACAAGTCAGAAGCTGCTCCTGATCTGTATGAAGGTGGCACTGTGCACCCCAGCCCAGTGGGTAGAACTGCTTAGAATGTTCTTACCCTGAAACATTCTTACTCCTTATATTTCCTATACCCAGATCTTTGTCCCTCATTCCTATTTCACTGTTTTTTTTTTTCTGTAACTTGCAATGTTGAGTGGCAGTGGCCAGCAGGCACAGAGGGTTGACCTTTAACAAAGAAAACAGTTCTTTATTGTCATTACTAGTTCTGGGCTGAATCAGCCCTATCAAGGTACTTTGAGCATCCAGAAGTAATGGCAAAAGCCTCTAACACTGACAACCTGCTGGACCTCCCCAAGTATTTCACATACCCCTTGACCTCTCACATTAGCGCCATCTTTTACCATCAAAAGGACACTGCTGGGGCTTGGGGCCCTGCCCAGATTCCAGCTCCACATCTTCTACTCTCAGCTGGAGTCCCTAACTGCTCCATTAAGAAAGACCTGCCCATCCCAAGCTGCAGAATAAGCTGCTCCTTAATCAGCAGACATGTGAATTCCAGATCAATACAAAAGGGCATGGTGAAACGTGGGTTTCTGGGCTCTAACCCTGGCCCTGCTGGTGTGCGCCCCCTCCAGGAACCAGGTCCGGGTCTTAAACCTCATGGTCTGTTTTTTCTTTTATTTCGGTGATAACAAACCATTAGGAATAGGCAGAAATTTTAGAATTTTAAGCACTGTAAATATATAATCTCTTCACTTCTCTGTTAGTCAGGGTCGTGTGTGTGTGTGTGTGTGTCTGATTTATCATAGGAATTGGCTCACACAATTATGGAGACCAAGGAGTACCACAATTTTCTGTCTGCAAGATAGAAACTCAGGAAAGTCACTGGTGTAATTCAGTCTGAGTCTGAAGGCCTGAGTACAAGGGTAGCCACTGTCCAAGGATAGGAGAAGATGGATGTCCTGGCTCAGGCAGAAAGAGGATATTGACCTTCCTCGGCCTATTTGTTCTGCTCAGGCCCTCAGTGGATTAGGGGAGGCTCACCTCCATTGGGGAAGGTGCTCTCCTTTACTCATCTACTGATTCAAAAGCTAATCTGTTCCTGAAAAAAACCCTCACAGACACATCTGGAAATAATGTTTTAGTAGCTGTTCATCCCTTAGCCCGATAAGTAAACCATTGCAATATCCTTCTGTTATTCCTCACCTAATGTAACATTCAAAATTATAAAAATACTATAACATATCTCAATCTGCAGTCTTGTTCCTAAACCCCCAAAATAAGATTAATGTGACGTGACAATCATGCACACCTCCTGACCTGCCAACCTGTGACAGAAAGTAACTTCCCTGGCAGAGGCACATTTGTAACTAGAAGATGGCTGCTCAGCTAAGAATCATATCTTTCAACCACCCTGGCATCTAGCTGGGACCACGGAATCTTCCAAAAGGATTATGTGCCAAAACTTCGTGTGCCTCTAAGCAAAGTCTTTTTTAAAAAAATGCCATTCTCCTTTTTTTGGGTACTTCTCCACTGTCTAGATAAAGATATCCTTAGGGAGTAGTAGATCCATACATGAAATGAGTGCTGGCACCCAAGTCACCACACGCCAGCAAACCGTCAGGTGATAATAAATACCCTCCTTGCTCTGTGATGTCAGTGAGATATTAACTTTATTGTGTTTGAACCATACCTACCCTTATACTGTCTAAACTTACTCCAATCTCTTGCTCTTAGTTATTCCCATTGCTGTTGAACATGTTGGACAAGAAGCTCCATCTTTAGAATCAGGCAAATCTAGTCCAAAGGTTTTGATATTTCCTACTTCCTAGAGAGTAACTCACTCAACCTTTATGAATCTATGAATCTACATCTCCAAAATGGGCCTACTACAATACTATTAGGATAGATATATGACATATATGACTCCTTCCTCCCCTTTCTCATCAGTCACCCACATTAAATGAGACTAAACCCCAAAACACCCATTGTCTTCCTAGAAAACCACCTATTGCTATTTGCCTCTCTTTACCTCGTGAAACTTCTTCCTATCAGTTTCAGGTAGAACAGGAATCAATATACTGAGAGATGAAATACAATGTTCTCCAAGCACCATCTAGACCTCACTCAGTCATCTCCTCCTTCCTCATGGCCTGACCATTTGATTCGGATAATGAACCATGACTTGACAGCAGACAGGGTTCACCCAATATCTTATTATACATTTGGATGACTTCAGGGCTCTTGTCTGAGATGATAGAATTATGAAACAAACTTGCCTTGGATAAGAGCCGAGGAAAGCAGGAAATGTTTACTGCAGTGCCAGACAAGAAACTGCCACAACTGAGTTCTTTTCTCATGTAATTGGTGTCACTTACTTTAACTTGGAATATTAAAACCTTTCACTTTCCCAATTAGCTGCTGAAGAGCCCACTACACTTTGGAAATGAAGTTTGTGTGTCTTTCTTGAAGTCTTCTACCCTGCTGAATTGCCAGAGGGAATTCCTCAGTGCCAAGATGAAGCAGAGTGGTTTCAAAAAAGAGAATTGAAAAACTGGACCACTGGCTATGATGTCACTTTTCACCATCCCCTGGTCTGTCACTATTGATGAGGCCTGCACTGCACCACAGTGGTTCCTTAGGCAATGACAGCCTTGTGCAAACCAAAGCAACACCATGCTCTGGTGGGAAATTTTCAACTACCACTATCTGGGTCAACAGAGAATTCTAGCCTCAACCTCATACTACATCAGAATCAACTTACCCTCAGAAGGAAAAAAAAAGGAGGAGGTGAAGGAAAAGAGAGTGAACCTTATATAGACCTTATTTCCCTGTCCAGGTTCTCCCAATCCCCCTTTGGGGCCAATGGTTAATATACTGTGTGCTAGCCTTGCATGCCTGTTATCAATGTAATACAATATATTGGCTCTCAGCTCCAAATTCACCTTCATCACCCATGTTATAATAATGTAGCTAGGTCCTTTAGACATTTCTTCCATGCTATTTAACTTTTCTCTACTTAGCTTTTCTCTGTAGAAATCACTGAAAGATTACTGGATCAGACAGGAGTTTCTCCTCTTGGTTGTAATGTTCTTCTTTCTTCAGGGTCACATAATATGGTTTGTTTTAGTTTTTTTCAGTCAACAGAATCCAGTTCCTATTGCAGGCAGTTTCTGCAGCCCCTGGCTCATGCAGCACATGCTGGCCAGGAGCACATACCACCTTCCCCTGGGCAGCTTTCTTCAACAACGCTAGCACCTTCCATTAAAGGTTTCCCCAGGAACAATAATATTCAAAGACTGAATGGTCTAGGCAATGCCTCTTGGAGGGTTTACCCTGCATCATCTAGAGAAACTCTGCAGTGAGTTCTGAAACACAGCACCTCAAAGAACTTCTCGGCCATTCAATGAATGGACTATGCAACCTCACCAATGAGTTCTGGATACTAATATTGTGGGGAAAGGATGTCTCTTCTTAGGGCATTCTAACTCATCTTTAGGGATAATGTGTGCTCCTTCTTATGCTATTGTGTTCTTTAGTAATTTTTTTCACCCCTTATTAGTCAATTCCACATTACCCCATCCCATCAATAATTCTTTACATAGAACAGCATGCTATTGTAAGGTTTCTGTCTCCTGGTTGGATCCTAACTGGTATACAATTGGTTCCAGGAGTGGCCCCAGGACATAGATCTGAAAGACGGCATTTGGGGGTTTGGTCATGTTCTTGGTTTTTAGTGCAGTATTAAGCTCCTTGCCAATGCAAATGGCTTGTCAATAAACCGTGGCATGCAGAGGCATTGTAATCAGTCAATTTAACACCTATGGTTGTTTATGATCATGCACCAACTAAAGCAAGCACTTTGGGGCCCCTAGTGGCCCCAAACTTGACTATTATGGTGGCAACGATGACTACAAGCCCTGTGGTGTGGAATGGAGTTTTAAAATTATACCTGAGCACTTGCAGGATGAAAACAATAAGCTCAGATCTTTTAGCTCCCAGATCAAGTCACTACCTGAGAGCCAGAAAACCTTCACAATACAGCCATTATGGCAATAGTGCTAATACTGTTGAAAGTCAAACACAAAATTTAAATGTTCAGGTTTCTGAATGACAACAGTAATTAAGTTCTCAGTCTCACCAAGTACCTCATGTGAACATCATGGCATCTAATGAGAATTAATGTGATCTTAACACTTGGAATAAGGAAATCTGGTTGGACACAGAGAAAACTGATAATACTGAGTCCTCAAGTCCACTGATCCTCTGTTATCAGTGAAAGTAATTTTCTCTCCAATAATTGAGGAAACCAAGTTTCTTTTACTTAAAATCATTAGATAACGTCATCTGAAGCAGATGTCTTGAAAAAGGATGGCCAGTCTCCTCAAGATTCACCTCAATCACCCTCTGTTACCATTAAAACATAACTAGGGTCAAACTTAAGTTATGTTCCAGAAAGACAGGTATCTACTATGATTGAGGAATAGTTTACACACCAAAGGAATTTCAAAAATTTGTAAAAATATATTGACGGGCATGTTTGGAGAATATGTGTGGGATTGAACTGTAAGAGCATTTGATCAAGGACAGTAAATTACAGCATTAGATTGGGCAGAATTCATTTATGTGGAGATTTTGAATTAGAGATTTTCAATTTGTTATGTTAGCTTTATAGCTGGAAATAGTTGACACCTTACTTGTTTGGTTAACTGAAACTTGGACTCAACAATGCTCTATAATTGGTAATACTGAGATGCCCGGGCTGCTGTAGCATGATGTCGAAGAGTGAGTTTTTAAACCTAGCAATATCGGGTTGACTTTATCATGCATACCCACTCCAACTACATTCTATAATAAAACCAAGAAAACACTCCCTCACTAACATTCGCAAGGAGGATGCCTGCACCACTGAAAGTCCTGTGGTTGTGCTGCTCTGAAGTGTGACCATGGAGGATCATCATTGACATGAGTTCTTTGATTTCAATTGGATGAAATAGCAACTGCCAAAGACAAAGCAGATGACTCTACCATGAAGAATCGCAGGAACATACTAAGCAGAATGTTTTGACCCACAAAGGTCTTTGGAGGTAGCTGTCATAATGTCACCAGGAAAGAAACAGATGGTTAACCGACCAGGTTATATTGCTTGATCTATGTAGCAGGGCAAAAAAAAAAAATCTAAGTCTAGAACCCAAAAGCATGATGGAGATGCCACAGTGCTGAGTTACAGTCTCTCCAGTTTACAGAACCAACTCCATTCATAGATTCAGAGCTCCTTAACTGAGGGAGAGGTTGGCCTTCCTTGAAGAAAGGCTCTGAACCACTGTCGCAGTATAAACTGTAAATCTTCCTATAAGCATTGCCTACAGAGACCTGTTGCTTTTATTAGAGTGAATGTTGGGAGAAAGAAATAGTCATATCTTTCAGGGATTACTAGACACGAATTCTGATTTGGTACTATTTTCTGGGCACTCAAAATTCCACTGTGACCCACCAGTCTGACTGGGAGCTTAACAGTGGTCAAGTGATAGATGGAGACTTAGTTCACCTCTGATTCACAGTGGACCAAGTTGTTCTCAAGACCCATGCTATGATTATTTCCCCAGTTCCTGCATGAGTAATTAGAGTAAGCATCTTTGTCAAATGAGAGTAACTCTATTTTGGTTCTCTAATCCATGAAGAGAGAGCTGAAATGGTAAGAGGGGCTAAGAGGAAGCCTTTGAAACTTCCCTTTCCTATCAGGTAGTAAACCAGAAGCAATACTGAATCCCTGGAGGAAGTGTGGAGATTAAGACCACAATCAAAGACTTGAAATAAGCAGAAGTGGCGATGCCTATCACATCCCTACAGTTTGGCCTGTGCAGAAGTCAGATAAAACTTGGAGAATGACTGTGAACTACTGTAAACTTAATCAGGTGGTGACTCCAATTGCAGCTGCTGTCCAAGATATAGTATCTTTACAGGAACGAATCAATTTAGTCCCTGGTACTTGATATACAGCTATTGGGCTTTTCATTTTTTTCTTCAAATGTTGCATGAGATGTCTATTTTAAGATTCTGAGGATAAAAACAGCAATTAAGGATAACAGAACAGGAAGATAAGCAGAAAACAGGGTTCTTGATGATGTTGTTGATCCATTAAACTAGTCCTGATTACCTGTCCCCTAGACTTGTTGCATTAGGAAAATAAACCGATCACTTGTATACAGTTAGGTTTCCCCTTATTTAAAGGTGAATACAATTAGAACTGATACAAAGCTCCAAGAACAGAGGATGGAGAGAGACTCCTCAAGACTGAAAGGAAGATGGCATGGCAATCTGCAGGTTCTATCCATACAGACTTACACACACAATTCCCTCACAGTACGTCAAAGACAGAAGGATCTCACTCCCAAATCTGACAAAGATTCTTGGCTCATGCTTAACACAGACACGGCTACACCATTTGCCTGTAAGAGACCATGAGATTTGAACAAGGAATGTATTAGGCAGACAACAAATATTTACTGAGCACTTAGGTGGCCAGTGTAGACTGAGGACCAGAAGGCCTTCCTAATGTTCTGCTCTGCTTGGAGCTGATGGGATCTTATATGGTCATGTGGAGCAGAGAGGAAGCACCAACTGTTTGGAATTTCCTGCCAGATGAGTAGGATGAGGGTTCGATTCAGAATTAGAAAATGAAAGACATGTTATGTTTCTTCTGCAGCTGAACATCTGGAGTAAAGACATGGCTATTATGCCCATAAAGTGAAAATATAAATTCCTACTTATCTTTTTCGTTAACCCTCATCTCTTATGAAAGACTTCTAAAGCTTTTCTCTTTGACAAGACTAAGAAATCATTAAAACCATCTCTAGAATCACAAAAGCTAATTTCTACATGGAGCATTTAAAATTACCAAACCTTACAGCAATGTTAACTTTTTAATAGCTTTATTCTAAAGTCCTCCCCCTTCCCCCTATTCTGGGCTGAATTGTGTGTCCCCAAATTCCATATGCTGAAGCCCTAATCCCAGACTCACTATGTTTGGAGAGAGGATCTTCATAGAGATAATTAAGTTAAAATGAGACCAGTAGGGTGGGCTCTAATCAAATGTGACTTGCATTTTTATAAGAAAAGGGAATTTGGACACACAGAGACACCAGGAATGTTTGCACAGAGAAGGCACACATGGTGGCGAGAATGTGGTCCTCTTCAAGTCAAGGAGCAAGGCCTCAGAAGAAGCCAAACCTTGATCTCAGCCTTCAGCGGCCAAAACTGTGAGAAAGGAAATTCTGTTGTTTAAACCACCCAGTCTGTGGCATTTTGTGATGACTAAGACATCACCACCACTCCCATTTTGCCATTCAGCATAAAATACAAAGAGGTAAGTTACTAGGTCCTAGTTGCAGGTACTATTAATGAGTGTACTGTGTTGGTTACATTTATATTAGTACCCTGCTCTTGACCTTGTGATAATTCTGAAATCAACTATAGCAGAAATGTGTCTTATTTTTATGAGTCAGGACAATTTAAATTTAGCACCAAACAAACCACATATGCTTACTGAGCATCTTCAAGCTTCATATGCTTACTTGGAGATACTCAGAACCAAAAGGTACATGCCCAGGTATGATGGCGTGCACCTGAGTGCACAGGAGCAGATTCCCTGGGGAAGGACACATACCCCGGCATCTTTTAGGGGTGATGGCTTCTTCCCCATTTTTAGAGGACTGCTACCTTCCCTGGCCTCTAGAGTGCAGTCAACTCTTGTTTCTTATTCAGTATTAAATGATTTGTGGATTAATCATAGTAATAAAATTACAGTTAGTAGATTAATGAAAAAGGTAAATTGGTGTAAATCAACAAAAATATGTTTTAGGGAAAAATGAGTGAAATCTTGTCACTTAAAACAATATGAATGAGGGCCTCCCCGGTGGCGCAGCGGTTGAGCGCTGGGTTGCGAAGCTGCCCGCAGCCTCTGCAGTGCCGGTTCGATGCCCGGCTGCTCCCCGGCCACCGGAGGAGGGTCCCACATGGCGCGCAGACCTCTTCTGCCGCCCACTGCTCCCCTCAGCAGTGTACTTCGGTCCTTCTGCCTGCTCTGTTCCCCGCTCTGGCTCTGGTGAATTCTCTCACCCTCCCGCTTCTGACTGTACCCAGTGCTCAAATAAATAAATAAATAAATAAATAAATAAATAAATAAATAAAGTTCAATGTATTTTCTCTCCTTAAAAATAAATAAATAAAATTGTTTAAAAAACAATATGAATGAAATTTAAGGTCATTGTGCTAAGGGAAATAGAGAAAGACAAATACCATATGTCACACTTATATGTAGAATCTAAAAAATAAGCAAACAAATAAACAAAAACCCAAGCTCATAGATTCAGAGAACAAACTGGTGGCAGCCGGAAGTGGAGGCTGGAGCATGTGCAAAATGGGTTAAGGAGGTCAAAAGGCATAAAATTCTCGTTATAAAATGAGTAAGTCAGGGCCTCCCCGGTGGCGCAGCGGTTGAGCGCTGGGTTGCGAAGCTGCCCGCGGCCTCTGCGGCGCCGGTTCGATCCCCGGCTGCTCCCCGGCCACCGGAGGAGGGTCCCACATGGCGCGCAGACCTCTCCTGCCGCCCGCTGCTCCCCTCAGCAGTGTACTTCGGTCCTTCTGCCTGCTCTGCTCCCCACTCTGGCTCTGGTGAATTCTCTCACCCTCCCGCGCTTCTGACTGTACCCAGTGCATGTGTAAACAGAACAAACAAACAAACAAATAAATAAATAAAAAAAACATGCCTCTATAAAAAAAAAAAAAAAAAAAAAAACATTTAAAAAAAAAAAAAAAAATGAGTAAGTCAGAGGGATGCATATAGTGTATTGCACGGTTGAAAGTTGCTAAGGGAACAGATCTTGAAATTCCTTGTCAACAGAAAAAAAATTGTGACTATACATGAGGATGGGTATTAACTAAGCTTATTATGGTGATCATTTTGCCACATATACAAGTATCAAGCCATTATATTGTATACCTGAAACTAACAGAATGTTATATGTAGATTATAGCTCAATTTAAAAAAAATCTGTTGAATGAATAAATAAACCTGAGCATTAAAGAGAAAGAGAGCTCAACCATTTGAAGCGATATACAAAAGCATCTAGCTATTCCAGCCAATCATAAGACCTTGCCTGTTGGAAGCCCCACCTTCCAGCCACTCACAGGGATGGAGGAGAACAAGGTCCAACCAGCACAACTATGGAAATTCTGGCCACCTGTAAACTCACATCTGTGGAATAGTCCCTCTCTTTTGAGTTTTAGATCAACCAAGGGATTCTTAAATCTCCCTACTTTTCCAATTTTATGTCTTTTATTCCTAGATTAGAAAGAAAGATGGGAGGAGGACTCTGCTGAGCTAAATGCTATCTTTTTTTTTTTTTTTTTTTTTTTTTGCAAAAACCCATAATTTTGAACTTTTCATTTAGTGCTGAACATTGAGAGACCAACCTTGCAGGGAACAAATGGAGAGGAAAAGTGTGGAAGGTGCAGATATTAAGGAGGAGGGCAATTTACCTTCAGAGCCGCGTGGCTCGACTGTGTGATGCATGGGACCTGGGGAGCCAGATGTGAGCAATGACACGTGGCGCAGTGGCTGGCGAGAGGCTGGCATTGATTGCAGCTGTGTCAGGGAGATGCCACCAGCAAAAACAAGATCAAGTTGAAGCTGCACTTTATCACCTGGACCATCTGCTGGGTGGTAGAAGCAGAGGCCCATTTGCTAAGTGACAAACTGATGTCACTTTATTCTAATGTTCAGCAAAAGAACTCTGCCAAGAAGCAGACCATGGTAACAGAGCATTTTACCGCTTCCTCCCACGCCACCCCCCATATTTTGCCACTTTTAATCAAGCAATTTGTATTATGTTTTGAGCCCCTTAAATGTTCCTTTTGCACTGCTTATACTTTGATAGTATCTGCAGAACAGGAAAACATGGCTATCAGGTGTCATTTTAAGTAAATTGTTGTTCATTAAATCCCTTGAGGACGAAGTTTTTCCTGGATTTGTTTTAGCTGCTATTGGGGGTTATCCATAACTCCTTCCACCTCCCTGTTCTCTCCCTCTCGTGCACATCATCTCAGTGCCTGACAGCTGGTGGCACCTGGTGCACCTCCCGAAAGCACCGTGACTTAGACTGTGCGTCACAGTTGAACCACCTGGCGCTCCAAACAGGTGGTCTGCACATCTCGAAACAGAAGCCAGCTCCTTAGAAATTGTACAGAAATACATGCCTTCATCTTTGTCTTTGGAAAGTGTACACTTGCTCTGCTACAAGAGATGAACATTAGCTCAAGAGGGAGAGACGCTTCCTCGGTGTTCTGACTGATGTCATTGCTGATCACACACATACACACACATACACACACACACACACACACACACACACACACTATAATTCCTGATGCAGGACTCTGGCTTGGTCTCCACATTTTACCATGTCTTTGTCAACCAGACAGTAAAATACCTAGCTTACAGCACCAGATTCTTAAGTGATTTTAGGATGAAACTCTTGTGTTTAACTAAATGCACAGGTATGCCTTCTTTCTGCTTCACACCTCTCCCACCACCTTTTTTTTTTTCTTAAAGGTTAGATTCCTAATTATCAAGCAAATTGCTACAATTGCTAGAACATCACACAATTAAATTCCCACAGCCTGGATATTCAATTGTTCTGCTGCCTTCAATTGGACTGGTCTTGCAGACCTCAGGGCCCTTGTGCGGCCTTACGGTCATCTGCACGCTGAGCCACACTGCACGTCAGCCGCACAGCCCAGCGGCGCCAGGGCAAAGCCTCTATGAGACAGCAGAATGGGCCTCTAGAGGTGTGTTGCGGAAACTATACTCAGCTGGTTACTGAGACAGGACCCTCAGAGTCAACATCCAACCAGCACCCATGCCTTAAACGGGACCCCCTGCAAATGTCATCCAGCCCCCAGTTACCCTGCCTGGCCTCTAAGAGAGGCACAGCACCAGGAACATAGGGATTATTACTGATTTTTTAATAATTGAGTTATTTGATTTCTGGACACATTGTTACAGCAATGCCTAGACCTCATTCTAACAGGTTGTGAAAAGCCTGCTTTCCCCAAGGTGATCCTTCTAGCTTTCCCAACACCTTAGACCCTTATATCTGCAGTCCCCCACAGTGCAGCCAGGCCAGGAGGGTGTGAGGTATGGACTGATTTATAGATATGCTCTATGTTTTGCTCTTTTTTCATTAGTCTGTGAGTTCCTTGACCTCAAGAGCCGTGCCTTATTCACCTTTGTACTGAGGCACTGCTGCAGTATCTTGTATAAATACATGCTCAATAGATATTTGTGTAAACTAAATGTTGGCCCTCTTGGCAAGAGTTTCATACTTGGGTAACAAGGTTTGCAAAGAAGTTGAAAGTTTTCATTTCTGTGACATGAACTGATACATTACCAATTCAGTTTTAATTCAACTTTTATTACACTCAAATTTATGTGGTCCTAAATGTAATAATTGATTAGAGAACTAGGTCATCCCACCAGATCGATTCCATGAACTTTGTATTAAGTTGTAAGATATGTGTACAACTCTGAGGACCATAGAAAAAGGACACTTAGCTTTTTAGGCCATATGAATGTCAACTGGGTGAGTCAGGAAATGCTGGTGAAGTACTCCTTCAGTGAATATCGTTTGCACCAAGATCTCACAATATATTGTCTAGGAGTCCCCAAGTTCCAGTTTAGAAGCAATAATAATAGCCAATATTCTCTGAGCTCTCTGCCAGGCACCATGCTACATTGTTTTGGGTACACATATCACCCACCCCAGCAAATCCCTAGCAGGGAGACCGTATTACTACTTGTACTTTACAAATGAAAAGGCAGGCAATAGAGTGGTTAAAGAACACCCAGTGTTGAACAGCTAGTAAGTGGCTGAGCTGGAATTCAAATTTAGGGACTCCAAGATCTACACGCTTCCCACTGTTATAACTTTCTACCCAGCTCTGCAATAGCGTAGAATATTCACACAATATCTTCACCAAGCTTTTGATTTCATTTACAAAATGTGTATTATTATGTGATGGGTTAAAAGACCAGTAGAAGCTCAATGCCAATAATCTCACATACTCAGTGAGGTAGCTTTAGTAGAAGTAGGAATATGGGAAGAAGGTAAGTTCTACAAACCATCTTAGCAAACGCCTGTCTGTCCGGATCCCCCCTCTTTCTGTTTACTTCAGGAGAAGCTTCTCAGCTCAAGAACCACAGGAATCAAAATGACAAATATAAAATTCTTCCAAATTAGCCACCAGCATGGGTCTGCTTGGGACCAAGATCTGGTCTGTGTTCACTCGCATGCCTGCAATCCTCAAGAATGGATTTATCCAACTGTGGTCATTTGACTTTCAACACGTATCTCATTCTTGGTACTAGATAGTTAGCCAAGGAGAGCAGATTCTTAACAAAACTGTTCCGCATTGCAAAGAGTGGCTAGCTTTTTTGCGAAAGAACAGATAGTAAATATTTTAGACTTTTTGGGTCACACGCTCTGTTACAATTACCTCTGCCACAGGAGAGCAGAAGCAGTCACAGGTGACACATGATACTAGGTGAGCATGGCTGGGTTCTGGTCACTGAAATCTGAACGTCATTGAAACATCCAGTGTCCCAAATTAAGCTTCTCTTCTCATTTTTTTTCCCAACCATTTTACAAATGTAAAACCAGCCTTAGCATGTTGGCCTTACAAAACTATCCCAAACTACCAGAATTCCAGCAACTCACTGGAGCACACCAGAAACCCATTGCCACCCCGACAAAGGCTTCCCAGCTCCCCCATGGTCCACATAACTAACCTGGGACATGGCTTGTGGCCCATGAGGACTGCTGGGGTGGGAAAGCAGTGCTCAGTGGTCACTCTTCTCACTATGTTAGGAGGGGACATGGGGACACAGATGAGCAGGTGAGAGCTCCTGCGAGCGAGAGCCGCTCCCTCCCCCAGGTCTGTAGTCAGTACCCCACGGTGTGAATTACAGGGTTTGCTCATCTGTCAGACTAGGTTTTCATGAATTACAGATGATATTAATGAGCATCCTTGTGAAAGCTCCCTGTACTATTTGCCAAGAAATAACCCTCCCTGACAATAGCAATTAACAATAAATACTCTCTCCTTTTAAGAGCTTGGTGTTCAAAACGGATACGTGTTTTATCTTTTGCTTCAAAAACAGAGGTGGATGCAGGCAATCTATAGGTTGATCTCAAATTTTCTCTTATTGCCTCTCAGAATTCTGGCCTTAAATTTTCAGACTCTAATGGGGATGAGAAGGGGGGTTACTCCTGTTCCTCCTATCTTAGTAAGTGGCAAAGAGATAAAATTAAAGTGTTATAAGAAGGTTAGTGTCCATCCACAGACCTACCTTCACCAGTCTAGCACATGAAACTGTCTGACTTTCAGCTACCAGGAATGACTCCTCTTTAACCACCCTGGCACTGAATCATTTTGTCAGCCCATGAATTAAGATCCCCCAAGAAGCTTCTCACAACCACTGACTAGTAGAAATGTTCATCTAAACACCCCAGCTTCCTCATTCCTTTGGTGGGATAACTCAGAGGTGGATCGTCCACACTGGCCCCCAGTATTAAATTTCCACTGCATTGGGAGGGAGCTTTCCTTCCCAGGCCCCTCCCCACTCCTCTCTTTGTGCCTCCTGTACATTCTCTATATATCACTTGTGCTCGAATCCTTGAATCAGGGTCTGCTTCTGGGAGACCCAATCTAAGACAGAGGCTGATACTAAAACCAGCCTGCTGGTCAGGTATGGCCCAGGTGAGTGGTTTCTTTAGTGCCCTTCATGATACCTTGACATACCAGGAAAAGAGACACAAGCCAACTTTAAATGTTCAGAAAACTTGCTCTGCATTTTCCTGAGGAGAAGTATGTTCTTTGCAAAAACCACAAGGCCAAACACAATCTGGGCCTCTATTACCCTTGACCTTACATTCTATTACTCTCCACTTGGGTGGCGGCATTCCAGCCATTCTATTTCCTTGCTATTACTGGAATATGCCTGACGTACTCCCGCCTCAGGGTCTTTGCTCTAGCCATCCCTGTGCCTGGAACACTCTTCCCAGATATGAGCTTGGCTAACCCCTTCCTCACTCCAAGGGTCTTTGTTCTGATGTCACCCTTTCATTGAGACCTTCTGGGACCATCTATATAAATTTTCACCATCCCACCCCATTCCCAGCACTTCCTATCCCCCTGCTGTGCTCTATTTTTCTCCACAGCACTTCCCACCTTCCAGCATGGCCGGCCATGGGTCCTGTCTCACAGAACTTCACTGAACAGTGAGAAGAGTTTGTATTCAGTTGGGTTGCAATTAACCTATTTTTCAATTTTATTTTTACTAATTCCATATTATCTCTGTTTAACTCAAGATTTATACACAAAGAAACTACCTTGAAATTGTCATGGATTAGGAAGTTTCTTTTATAATAAAGTTTAGTTTCCAGTGGAATGATTGATTCCGGTAAGCTGTGTTTGAGTTCCAGCCACTGACTAATGGGTAGCCTTGAATAAGTTACAGACTGTCATTTTCTGCATCTGTAAAATGAGGGCACTAATGCCACCCTGCAGACTTTATGAAGATTAAATAAGTTAGAAGAAGTGTGCCTATCAAGTTGGCATGAAGTAGGTGCTCATTTAATGGTAGCTATTTTTATTATTGTCCGGATCATTTTAGAGAGGTGGTCCTGATTCCTGAAGTTCAGTTTTCTCTTGGAGATCATCATGGGACTCAGCAGAGAGCTTCAATCTCTTCTCAAACCCTAGCCCTAAAGACCAAGCCCAATCAACCCCATACAATGGCTTCCCTTATTTGAGATTGTTGTTCTGGCCCAAATCTTCAGGAAATTAACAAGACCTCACCTAACAACAAGAGGAAAAGAAGTTCTTCCAGCTACCCTTCCTCACATGGACAGCATTGGCTCATCTCACTGAAAACTATGGATAGAGAACTTGCTTTGGCAACAACTTCACCTACCGCTGGCAGGGTGGACTACTGTGCTCATTAGCAATACAAAACAAAAAGTGTAGATCAATGTCCCTCATTTGAAGAGGATACTCAGGAGAAGTTGAAAAGTCAACATATGATCAATAAGTTCTTAGCCAGTGTATGCACAAAACAGCTCATCTATCCCCTGGCTTGAAGACCTGACGTCAGTACCTTATCTCTTTGTTCACTAACCAGCCTGCCCACTCTGGAGACACAAATTGTTATAAAAGTCACAGGCAAGTCAGGAGGTGTGCCTACCTGCTCCCTTGCAATCTCAGGAGCCCTTAATTGTTCTTTGTTCTTTGCCTCCTGAAGGCATTTCTTCTCCCATATTGCTTAGGGCTCTCCCATTTAGCAGTTCTTTGAAGATTCTTGTTACCTGTTGTCTAGCCTTACCTAACTTGGAGGTATGTCACTGCTGACACTGTCTTGGAACTTTTAGACTGTAAATGTAAGCTTTTAGACATAAATGACAGATCCTGGTCATTTATGACTTGTAGAAAGTGAGCAAAAACTGTTTAATCAGCACCAATCAATTACAAAAAGCACTGAAGCAAAAGGAAAGCTGGATAAAGTCAGAAAACCTGTGTTTCAGTATCAATACTGCCACTAACTCTGCAATTCCACCACGTCATTACATATCCCTGATCCTTCAGGTTCTTTTTCTGATGCTAACACTTCACCTAACATTTCAAAACCTGGTGCTACCTATTCTCTATCATGAATGAACCTGCTTTTATAGCTGTTAATGCTGACTTATGAATCTTGCAGGTATGGATGGTAGTCTTACTAAAATCTGGGGGGACCTGGGTTCTGAGAGCCTGACACTTAGATCAGACATCAAAGAGGGGTGATTTCGCATGTGGACCTGAAAAGATCGGTCCCACAAAAAGGTCTGTAGAGAAAGGCAGGTTGACCAACTGAAAGGCAGAATCAGTCCAGTGGGGCCAGACACCAAGGACAAGCTACAGTAACAGGTCACCAAGGAAAGAGAACATATCAGAGAGAAGAGAGTGTCAAATTCCCACATGATAGGTGGGGCTGACGTGATTCCCTGTGTGAGAGGTTCTCAACCTCTGGGGTTCTGAAAGCATCAGAATCACCTGGGCAGTCTGTGCAAACACACTGCCTTACACCCAGAATTGCCAACTCAGGAGGTCAGAGGCAGGACTAATAATTTGTATCTGCAACAAGTTCCCTGGAGATGCAGATGCTACTAGTCAGGGATCAAGTGCCTTAGCCAAGAAGTAAGTGTGGCGGCTTTTTTATAGGGGCAGAGAAGGAACAAATAAAAGGAGAGAGCTCTAAAATGTTATAACCTTTTTTTTTTTTCCAGCTACTTACATTGCCCTCACAATACACTTGGGTTAAGGTCAGCAGTTATCAGAGTGACTTCATCCGATGCCCCACATCAAAGCAGGACCGCTGGAGCTGCCAGCCAGCATCCCAATATCCCAGCATCCCAACCTTGACCATCTCCAAGCTCAGGGTGACTGAAAGAAATGTGCACTAGTAAAAAAACTGCAGCTCCTGGTGTATTTAATTTTTGGGTTTTGCCAGTAAGACAATACTCTTCTCGTGGCATTTTTTTTAACCCAAAGCATAGACTACAGTAATTGGCAACAAAAAAAGTAATGGACCTCATCTTCATTCTCCCCCAGTCAGCTGAAAAGTGAATACCAGATATTAGATCCTTTATTTGATTTCTGGAATTATTCATGCAATGACATCATTACAATGATGTAGGATCCTGAGTCTTGTAAGGGCACCTCTCCCTTAGCTACAATTTCTGTCTTCCTTGTATCCCAAGCACAGCTAACACGATTAACTGGGCACCAATTGGTGGCCCCTAAGCTATTTCAATCCCCATCTGGCTTCATTCCCTCTTGGAGAGCTTGTCAAGGCAATCCGTCTATGAATTTGAGTGAGCCTCTCTTCACTTACACTCCTTCAGGGGGAAATTGAATTTCTTCCGGAGCAGGTTCATTGGTTGTTTAGAAGGATGCGGGGAAGGCACAGGCAATTGCACATTTATCCCTGAACTTTAAAGAAGCCATAGATTTGAAAAGAAAATAAATCTTTTAATCCTTCTACAGCTACTCACCCTTTTACTTAAATAACTAGCATTTTAAAGAAACCATTATTGAACATGCCTTCCGAACTCTTTTGTAAGTGTTAACAAGAACTTCTCCTAAGAGACAAGGGCTCCTGTCTTTCCAGAAGCTAGGTCCCATTGTGAGTATTTAAGAAAAAGTCATATTTAGTCAAAATAGGCAATTATTTTTATTTCTTCTAAGGATTTGTTCACCAGAAGCCAGCTCAAAATAGTACCAAAATGTATTTGTGAGCACTGTCATCAGTTTCAGAGCCTGAACACCTCTGTTAGAATCTCACTTTGAAGGAAGGTGATCCACAGAGCATCCTGGGAGAGCAGCGGTAGCATCCCCATCCCCCGCGTGTGCAAAGCAGGTGATAACGTGTGAGGCATCCCAACACTGGCCTTGCCATAACCAATTAATTGATAACAAGGAGAAAATTATATTGTTAGCAAAAGCAACCAAAAGTAGCACGTATGAGGAACCAAAGAGAAAGAGATAGCATCTACAACAAGAAAATTACAAGTGTATTGAGAAATATAAAGGAAAATATAAAATAGATCTAAGTGAAAAGACTGAATCAATCAAAAATGCCAATTTTTCCCTTTAAAATTGTATTTTAGGAAAAAAATAGAACAAGTAAGAAATAAGTATTTGATTTTTCCTGGCATAGAGCTCCTAAAACCCTTGGACTTCCTAAGTGGTGGAGCAATAAAAGACTTAAATAACAAACCCCTTTCAACCTCATCTGAGTTGATGTTATGGCGGCTAGAGCCTGGGAGGATGGGGTGTAGGTTACCAGGGAAATCAACTAGGTATTTAGAAGGTTTGAACTTTCCGTCCCATACCCTGACTGACCTTCATGGAGGGAAGAGAGACTGGAGGTTGAGTCAATCACTAATAGTCAGTGAGCTGATCAATTATGTCTATATAATGAAACCTCCATTAAAAAAAAAAAAAGGCAGGGGTTGGAGAGCTTCCCTTTGGTGAATACGTGGGGGACCTGGAGAGGGGCTGACCTGGAGCAGGCACGGAAGTTCTGCCTCCCTTTCCCCATAGCTTGCCCCTCTATCGGGCTGTTCCTGAGTTGTATCTTTTTATAGTAAACCAGCGTTAGAGTTCTGTGACCCATGCTAGAAAATTAATCAAACCTGAAGAGGGGATCATGGGAACTTCTGACTTATAGCCAATGGGTCAGAAGCCCCGGTGATAACCCGGACTTAGGACGGGCAACTGGGAGAAGCAGGAGGAAACGGCAGTCTCGTGGGACTGAGCCCTTGGCTATGGAATCTGACACTATGTCTAGAACACAGCACCAAAACTGAGTAAAACTGCAGGGCACCCAGCTCAAAACTGTTTAGTGGAGGGGCAGGGGGAAGTGCATATATTTGGTGGCCACAGTACAGAAGTATTGAGAGTGGAAAAGAAACACACAGGACAGACTTTCCCAAATAAAGGTACACATTTAAGGCAATTCTAGTAAAATTTGCAATGAGGTTGTTGAGTTGATTAGTCAGGCTTCTCCAAAGAAAGAGAATTAGATAAATATAGAGCTATATATACAAGAGGAGATTTATTAGAGGAAACAGTTGATGTGGTTTTGGAGGCTAAGCTGTCCCTCAGCCTGTCATCCATAAGCTGTGGGGCAGGAAAGCTAATGGGGTAGTGCAGATTGATCTTGAAGGTCTGAGAACCTGAAGAGCTGGTATAAGGCGGGTCTAAGTCTGAGGGCTTAAGAACCAGGGGTGCCGATGTTCCAAGGGTGGAGAAAAATGGATATTCCAGTGCTGAAGGTCTTCAGCATTCCAGCTCAAGTGAAGGGTACATTCACACTTTCTCAGCCTTTTTGTTCCATTTAAGTTCTCAATGGACTGGAGACACTGGAGAGACCCACCTGCTCTTCTCCATCCACCAACCCAAAAGCTAGTCTCTCCTGGAAACACCCTGACAGACACATTCAGAAATCAAGTTTTGCAGACTATCTGGATAGGCTTTATCACACTCAAAGTTATCATCCTAATGGTATAAGTCTCGCACACATAAAGGTTTGGATGAAGCAGTAATGCTTCATAGGACCCTCAGAGCACAGGTGAAGAGTCAGATACACTTTGAGATGTGGGGAAAAGGCAGGTCTTAGCAACGAGGGCTGCTAGGAGTGATTCGGGCATCTGAAAGGCAACCAGAGTTGCTGATTTGTGGAGGAAACCCATAGAAAAGAAAAAAAAAATGGGGAGAAAAGAATATTGAATAGTCATCTGTCTAGACCTCTTTAATTTCATAGTTTTACCAATGGTTCACCAAGTAACCGGTCAATTTATTTCTCACCTATTCTAGCAGTTCATTCTGAGTAAATTAAAGTTGCTCCAAGCCAGCAGTTGACAAACCTCCTGGAGGGTGAGAGTGAAACAGAGAAGGCACAAAGTGTGGAGTCTTTCTTGGCCAATCCAGCTCTTGCAGTTTATGGGCTCTGGGCGGTGGGGGCAGGGCAGGTAGCAGGTGCACAAATGTATGGCCTTTCTTTGCACAAAACACACCTGCACAAAGAAAATTGTCCAACCCCAAATTCCAATAGCACCCTCATTGAGAAATGTTGAAAAGGAAGTTCAATGCTATTGTGCTTTTACAAATCTTGATGGCTGAGTTTTGACATTTCTCTTTTGCTGGGGTATGGAAGGAGCACTTCTTTAATACAAAATAATAGAGTCTTAAAAGTTCTCTTTTAACTCAAAGCATTTTTTTTAACTTTCTTAGGTATTAAAAGAAAAAGATTCTAATAATGACATTTTGTGCCAAGAGTCATTAGACCAAAGTATCAGCCTGAAGCAAAATTTTATGGCCAAGTTATGAACCTGCAAACAGAACCTTAACTATTGTGATAGGAGCTGACTGAAGTAATAAAAGTGGATTTGTTAAATAAAATATGTTTATAATTCACTGAGCTCAGAATCAGGTAGGTGGGAAGAAATCTCAAGTGAGTCGTTACGATTTTGCAAAATAGTCAAAAGAGCAGTTTGCTCTGTAGGCAGGTAGAGAAGTGCATGCCCTATTGTCATTATTACAGAGTGTGGTTTCATTTATTCATGGGGTGCCAGGGATTCGTGGCACTTCTGAGCTGCTAAAACACAGTAGACAAAGCAAGAAAATGGAATGAAATTTTGGCCTTAAAGAGACTGCAATTGAAATGTGTGAGCAAGTCCAGTTTGGCTGATAACAAGAAATGTGGGAGAACATTAATGCAATAAGCTTTTGCAGATCCTGGTGGATTTTAGCAATGATTTTGAAAAAGGATATGAAGCCTGGGATATAGATTCACTTGGAAGTTATTCTGGGCAGCCAAAGCTTGTGAAAGAAAGCAAGACTGAGCCAAAAAGTAAGAATCTCATCGGGGTGTAAAGAATAGAACCAAACAAAGGAAGAAACAAGACTTGATATTACAGAGGAGAGAATTCAGAAATTGTTTTACTATAGGAAAAAACTATTGGCTGGCATATTAAAAAAGAGAAGCTTTGTTTAGTTTTTCCCACAAATGAATGGTTTATATAATCACCGTCAATACGTGCTACAAGGATTAGACACAGGTACAAAGGGCATAGAAAAGAGAATCAAAACTTAGGGAAGTTTATGCCGCCAAACAAGTCCAGGTGTTTCTAGTTTTAATATCCAAGTAGGTTTAAAAAAAGAAAGAGAGTGATATAGGCTGAATATTGTACACACACTCACCCCTTTACAGGTTGAAGCCCTAACCCCTACCCATTTCAGAATGTGACTGTATTTGGAGATACAGACTTGAAAGAAGTGATTAAGTTAAAATGAAGCCATTCGATGGGCCTTTCTCCAATCCAATTGATGTCCTTCTAAGAAGAGAAAGTTCAGGCACATTGAGAGATGCCAGAGATGTGTGCTCAGAGAGGGGAGACCATATGAAGACAGCGTGAGAAGGCAGCTGTCTGCAATGCCAAGGAGAGAGGCCTCACCAGAAATCAAACCTACTACACCTTGACCTCAAACCCCCAGGCTCCAGAACTCTGAGAAAATAAATGTCTGTTGTTTAAGTCGCTCAGTTGGTGATATTTGGTAGGGTAGCCCTAGCAAACTAATAGAGTGTTGGGATGAGGGACGGATAAAGAGAGAAGCAGGACAAAGAGGAGGAGGCAGGGGAGTGGAGAACTTAAAATGCAAAATAAGAACTAGGGCTTCAAGATGACACTGAATACACTATACTTCTATGACCTTAGAAATCATTTTATAGAAGAGAAAATTACAGGCCAGAAAGAGCAAAATCACTGTGCAAAGTACCAACCGGTTGTCCATAACACTAAGGCTAGGACTCAGGCCTCCTGGCAGTGTTTCTGAGTTATCTCTTTTTGCTCCCTCTTATTGCCTTTGCCCCATAATGACCTTGTGGGCACAGGGTTAAACAGCTGCTTCCATTCTGATATTTATTAAGTATCTATCTGGACATAATGTGCTAGTCAAATTAACAATCTGAGAAATCTAGTAATTTGTTAATCTAACTCATTTTATTATCCTCACCCAAAGAAACTGTGAGGCCACACAGCTTAGCATGGAGGACTCCTAGAGGTCATCTAGGAAATTCATCTGCTGAAAAGAAGGTTGAATTCCTTGAGGGAAAGGTGGAAGAGACTATAGAAGCTTCTGGAGCTGGTATTTCCAGGACTGACCTAGCTCTAGTGAAGTTAAGTGTGTGCTGACCAAGAACTCTAAGGCACTCAGAAGAAGGGAGAGCCTTTTATCAGGCTCCAAATATAGTCAAACTCAGAGGCACTGGGAGGTTTGGTGACTTATCCAAGGTCAGAAAGCCAGTCAGTAGGGAGAGGTGGGTCTGGAACTTGAACCAGCACGTGTGGCTGGGAGGTCCATGCTACTGACCATTATGGGACATGGTAGGATGAATTTTCTCACTTCCTCCCCAGGTAAGAAATGGGAATCAAGGCTCTGAGATTTGGACTTCTTCACCGAAGCTGTTGAGTTCATGCTCTGTCTTCTTGAACATGAGATATCTTAGAGAGGTCCAGAAGGCCCGTTCAGAGGGAAAGATTTTCCTCTCTGCAGGTCTGGATTCCTACCAGTGGAATGTCACCAGTCAGAATAGGCAGGTGGCAAATTTAAGCAATTAGTGAAAATCAGGACTCACAGTCTTGAGAATAATTAATGTTGTCTTCTAATCTCTTTCCTCTGGGGGAAACTTTGCATATTGCTTAAAAGAAATGTCATCTATGCCTCACTGTTTCCAGAATCTGACTGTGAATAGCAGCACTTTTCTCTAAGAGTTCTGCAAAAACATCGTTTCAAGTGTCTTTCCCTCAATTACCAGCCAAGTCCACTCATTTCCTGCAGATATGACACTTCATGGGCCTTTGATGATAGGAATGGTCAGGCACAGTCAGCTGTGGTTACAAAGTGACACACATCCTGTACCCGACTGCCACATTGTTTGCCCATTGCCAGCTGGCAACTAAAGAACAGTTATGGGAGTCCAACAGAAGAATACAACAGAAATATCTTGAGGAAATACAGAAGGACTTCATGGAAATGGTATCACATGAAATTCAGTGAAGAATGAGAAGAATATTCACAGATGAAGAGGGGCAGAGATTTCAGATAGAGAGTAACAGCAAGAACAAAGGCAAAGAAATGAAAATGCAGAGATTGATAAGGAAGAGACAATTTGCCACAATGTTGAGATATCTAAAGCAAGAATCGGAGGATAAAACCATAAAGGAAGACTGCTATTTTTAGTATTTTGTGGTGAATCTTTTGTGGTGAATCAGTTAAAGAAAAGGGTTATTTTGGAAGGCAATGGAACATGACTGAATTTTTTTTTAATAGTGATATGTCACAGGGTGTTATTATCTTAGAACCCAAAGGGATCTTAAACATGGTCCAAGTCACTCATTTTACCTTAAGGGAAAAGAAAGAAATAGGACTTGGCCAAGTTTCTCCCACATCCAGAATCCAAGTCCCTTGATACATAGTCCAAAGCCTTCTATACCAGCTACCTCCTCTTATATATGAGGCCAGCCCCCTTATATCTGAATGTATGGTGCCTACGTGGATATTTTCACAGTGGCTTTCTATTTGTTTTTTGTTTCTCATACTCACACCTACCCCAACTCACGAATGGGGTTTGCTCACATGGTTAGGAGGTAGCTAGGGAACTACCACATCTTGTCTGCTTAGCATGTCCCAGGCCTTAAACTAAATGAATCACATATATTTTCCCACTTAATCCTAACAAAATCCCTATCATGTGTCATCTACATAATAACTGCTCAAGTGCTTTGCCAAAGATTTCACAATCACAAAGTGGTAAGTCTATCAAGATATGGAAACAACCTAAGCATTCTTTGAGGAATTAATGGATAAAGAAAACACAAAACATTCATATACAATGCAACATTATTCATGCCTGAATAAGAAGGAAATCCTGCCATTTGCACCATATAGATGATCCCAGAGCACATTATATGATAAGAGAAATAAACCAGATACAGAATTATAAACATTGTATGATCTCACTTGTGGAATCTAAAAATGTCAATCTCACAGAAACAGAGTAAAATGGTGGTTGCCAGGGGCTGGGAGTGGGGCATATGGAAAAGGAAAGATATTGCTCAAACAGAGCAATATCTCCGGAGTTTTGTAAAATAAATTCCAGAGACCTAACATGCAGCATGGCTGCTACAGTTAATATTGTATTATACTTGAAATTTGCTAAGAGATCCAAACACATGCACACAAAGGTAACTATGTGAGATGATAAATTAATTAGTATGATTGTAGGAATCAGTTCACAACATACATGTTTTCAAAATACTACACTATATACCTTCAGTATATTCAATTTTTATTTATCAACTGTACCTAATAAAGATATAATAGATAGTTAGACAGGTAGGTAGGTGGGTCGACAGACGGACAGACGGACAGACAGATAGATAGTAGATAGATCGATAGATAGATAGATAGATAGATAGATAGATAGATAGAAAATTGGTGAGGAAAAAAAGGGGCAAAGCTGAAATTCCATTTTGTTTTTTCCCATGGCCAGTTCTACCTATTACACAAACATGTTTTACTTTAGCACATAATACCCACGGAGGTCCTTTGAAAATCCCATAAAATCAAAAAGGTAGACATAATTCCACTTATCTCGTGACTAAACACCAGTCATCCCCATCGTATTCCCACTCTAACCAGAGTAGCTATGGCTGCTCGCTCACACTCCCAGCAACTTCGCAGTGAGAACTACCCACCCTGTCGACAGATAATCCTTAACTGGATCAGTGCCAGCAGCACACCTCCAGTGCAGTGGCCAGATACATCTCTCCTTCACTTCTGGGGATACTGAAATCTCACCATATGTGCATTTTAACTCGGAGGAAATCAACCACACAAGCTGAGCCAACAAAAAGCAAATTAGAGTGAGAGTAAAAGAAGAGAATGAGATTTCCTTCCACCATTCTACTCAGTGGTCATATAACCTAACGTAGGATTGAGGGAGGAGACAGAAAGTTGCTATCCTTCAGACTGTCTCAGTCCTTTTTCACAGTAACAGCATATACCACATGGAATTAATTTTGGGATTTAAAAATACATTTTTCATACACTATAACCCTTTCAATTCAAGCCAACCTCAACCAGAGCTGAACAGAAGAAAACAGCAGGCTGTTCCAACACTGGAGAAAAACTCGTGTGTTTTATCTATCTCCAATGCAATACCGTCCTAAAGAATTTTCAAGGATAATTTGCACTATATAAAACATTTTTTGCATTCTCCTTTTAAAGTAAAGGGATTATACTAAGCAAAAAAAGTCAGAAGCAGAAAGACAAATTCTGGAAGGTGTCACTTATATGTTGAATATAGAGAAACAAAACAAAGGATCAGATAAAAAGCCAAACCAATAACAAACACCAGAAATCTGACTGTAGATCTGAGGCTACCAGGGGGAGAGCAAGGCTCTATGGACTATGGGGGAGGGAGCACAATGGACTATGGGGGAGAACTATGGGTATTTTGGTAGTGCGTGTGGTATGGTAACCACAACTGAAGGGGAAGACCCCCTATACCTCTAAACCATATACAGTGCTATAAACCAATGTTACCTCGATGAGAACTTACTTCCTCTGGGAACCAGGAAGAAGGTCCTTACCAGGGTCATTTTGTTGGCACCTTGATCTTGGATGTGCAGCCTCCGGAACTGTGATAAATAAATGTCTGCTGTTCAGGTCTCATCCAGTCCACAGTACTTTGTCATAGCAGCCTGAGGAAATGAAGAAATCATTGAGAGGGGGTTCTTCCACAATCTTTTGTACTAGGGGAGATTGGATCTTCATTTGAAGGCCTTTGAGGGTTACAGGCAGGATTTGAAGGTGGAGTTCAGAATTTGTCTTTGGACAAAATAGTACTCAATTTAAGAAGAACCACTTGGATGGTCTCGAGGAACAGTCAATTTTCCCAGAGATGAAGAAAAAACTAGATTCACATTATCAATCCTGCCACTGAAATTCTCTCTCAGATTTTAACTTTTAACCTCTGTCCTTTCCTCTCTGGCTTCTTTCATGAGCTGAATGTTAGTGGTCAACTAAGAATCACAAAGCAGTTCTTCTTCACCTCCTTTGTAAGACCTTGGGTGGGTTATCACTTTGGGAAGATTAGAGTAGAATTTTGGTCTGAATCAGGTTTTTACTTTTTACAGTCTCTTAAGAAGTTGTAAAAGTAGTACAGAAAGGTCTTCTGTGCCCATCACCTAGCCCCTCCCAATGGGGGCATCTTTCTATAGCTCGAGTATATGAACAAAACCTGGCAAGTAACACAACTGGCATAGTTTAAGTTATGAGATTGCAGATTTAGTCCTCTGTTTAAAATTTGATTTTAGCTGAAATATTTGAGTGAGACCCAGATCATTGATTAGGGAACCCCTCACTTACAATCATTCACCTAATATAGAGCCTGAGAGAAGGAAGAAGCCCCCGAGGACTGAGCAAAACCAGCAGAGACCTTCCACAGACTGCTGGAATGAGGTTCTGCTTCCTGAGACATTAGGGAGACAATCTCCAACCATGCTTTCCCTTGACTATTTTGGAACAACAGTCTTTCACAGTGAACACAGTGCATATGCCAGATCATGTGCTAGACAATGTAGGCCAGAAAGGACCCAAGTTAAAAGTTAGGCTATTTCACTTAAGCATCCATCCAGATTCCCACATTCCCTTGGGATGTTTGAAGGGCAAGTTCACAGCTCTGCTCTTCAGACAGGGCGTGCCTGCTACAGTCCTCGCAGCTTGCTGGGATTGCCTCTCCCACTTGTGTCACCCACTGGGCGTTCCAGGGTTTGAATTTGCAAGCCCTGGTCTAAATCATGTTTGGCCTTTGCCATTTCAAAAGAATCTAGTATTTAACGTGGTTCAGAACAAAAGCCCTACACTTAAAGCATTGAAAGTCATTTTTTAAAAATACACTCCTCTGAATACTAACGCTGAGAATTCTGAATGATTTCCTGATGTACTTCTTCTTTCTGAAAAGGTGTCTCCAAGTACCTTTAGAAATTGTAAATCGACAGCACACAAAGGCAGCATGAAAGTCACTTCAATGAATATAAAAATAAAACAAAATTGTAACATGTGAAAATGTCAAACCCTCATTAAAATACTAGAAATGTCATTTAATAAAAGAGGCTGGAAGATTCACATTGTTAAACTGAGATACTGAGGAACCATATGCACATATTTTTAACACATAATCAAAAGGCAAAACTGAACTGGGAACTGTAAGGAAGATAATTTTGCCATATGTACCCCAAAACGTAGTAAATAAACAATGAGCAAAGATATGTTTTACTCTGAATACAATATCAGGTCCCTAGAGCTGTGCTACAAGTCAACAGTGTGTATTGTATGGAGAAAAAGAACTCACTTTATGGAGCATCAAGAACAAAATCTGCACAAATGTCTTCCTTAATAGAAATCACCTTCTCTGCTAATTTGGAATTTGGAGCAATAGCCTTTTATTAAACTACTTACAAACAGCATTTTATACATCAGAATATATAATCATAAATCAAGTCCAGATTATTGCATTAGCCTCAAATAGACTTAGTTAGTGAACCTCAATAGAGATTTTTTAATGCCCGTCCTTCCGATTTTACCCATAATACCTTGGATGCAACTTAATTTTGCTATTGAGCCTTTCATGAAGTTCTATCTCTGCTAACTCAAATAACACTGTTACAAAATTTAAATGAAAAACAAAACATAGCAAGGGGGAAAAAATTAACAGGGATAGTCAAGGGATTCCAGCTAGATCTTCAGGTGGAAATAGAAGATAGGTGGAAAGGCAATAAAGAAGTGAGACAGAACAGCAGGCTCCCCTGTTTAAGCTGCATAGCAAGTGGATTTTCACCAGCTGTGGCCTACCAGCTTGAATAAACAGAACAGAGATTATGGAAGAAAGTATCTCTAACATGAGAGAGTAGCAGGTAGGCATTTAAAGCAAAATGGGCATTTATAATTGGATTTTGCAATTATCTTTGAGTGCATTTTTTAACCAGGTGGTATAACTTAATGGATCAGAGCACAGGAGCTGGATTTTCTGGTGTTAAAGGGCAAGTTATTCTCTGCCCCTCTGTTTCCTTATCTGTAAATTTTGAAATAAAAGTACCTATATCATATGGCTATTGGGGGCTAAAGGAGCCAATGCAGGCCACCTATTTAGGAGAACTGTGATTATACTGTCATCTTCCATGTTGGCAGCGAGGTAGATTGATAAGTTGAAAAGGTCTAAATAGGTATTAAACTTGAGAACAAGTATACTCAATCTGTTGACTAATTCCCTTTGAAATAAGAACTTGCATTGAACCAACTCACAGAACTAAACTTCAACATTTTTGAGCAAGGAAAAAAAAAAGAAATCCTAAAAAAAAAAATTATTAAACTACTTTAAACCATAACTAAACTGACCTAAAACTATTGGACCAGAAGAAAATTAGAAAATCAAAATGTCTTCTAAACTAAAAGGACAATAATTGCTCAATTACACCTACTCCCTGGAAGAGAAATGAAATGAAAAAGAGGCAAATAATTATGTATACAAAGTCAAATGATTAATTTGTTGTTAATGATAAACCATGAGTCCCTTTTGGTTATTCTACTTTCCACATTTCTAAGGGTCCTCGGCTTCTTTGATCTGGCTTCCCCATTCAGTATGTGTCACAGCCATTCGCATTTGGGGCATTTTTACCTTTTGCTCACAGTGAATTTGGTGGCTCTAGATTGTTGGTGCCAGCAGTTCAGAATCTGTGATTTAAGAAAATGGGTTGTGACTTGAGGCCAAAGTAGTTCTCAGAAACCACTTAACAGGCCTGACTTAGCAAGTAGATATCAGTCGTTTCTGATAGCAACAAATATGAGGATCAACTAAATCTAGCACATTTACAGAGATCCAAATCAGGGCCAGTATAAGTCAGAAGTCAGGAGAATGGAAAAGAACCAGAAGGAAAGCAAAACAAGTATCAAAAGTTCCTGCAGACAATCAAACCAAGCTATCCAGAATAGAACTGGCACATAGTAGGAGGTCAATAAATGAATGGATAAATGATTGACTGTGAATAAATGAATGAAAGAAAGGCACATGGATAAAAAAGCAACAGGACTGGTAGAGGGTGGGGAAGGAACCCCTTGATAACTAAACCTCTCTTGCCTCTACTTGAAAGCTGGAAGGCGCCCCCTTTAAGACTAGAAGGATGAATGAATGGGTCTAAGAAATGCCAAGGCGAGAACACATGCATTTCTTGCTCGCTTTCATAAGGAGTAATGAGGAAAAGAAAGAAATGGTTGCGTAATAGTCTACCTCCTCCTCTATTTAAACAGCTTCTTTCCTCGTTCAAGTGCCCTCTCCTTCAAGATCTCTCAGCAGACCTTTGTGACTCCAGCTTGGTCTCACAGGCATTACATTACCTTGTTTGCTACTCTCCAGGGTTGAAACTCTCTGGGGTCTACCTAGTTTCATTCCTGGCCTTGTTTAGGACAAAACAGAGAAAAAAAAGAAAAGAGGAAAGTAGGGTAATTTTTTTTTTTTTTTTTGCAGATTCAAGTTGAACTTCTTTGAGAGTAAAGAACCAAGACCATGTAGAAAAGAAAACATGTTTTTCCTCCATATCTCTGTCAATAGCCCTTACCCAAGTTTTCCTTAGAATGGGGGTAATAGACAGGTGTTGCTCCAAGGTTTCCCGGAATAAACCCGGCATGGTCCCAGCTGCTGGAATAGCCAGTGAGAATTGCCTTTGATCACAGGGCTATGCCCCTCCCAGGGAGAAGCCCACACCAATGACCAGTTGATTCAGAAACACAATGGTCATCCCAGCTCTAGTGCCCCGTAGGATTAGCCGAAACCTAGGTGCAGTGCTGCCCCTCTACCAATTTGACTTCCTTGCTTCCTCACAGGAACAACATAGTTCTCTGCCTCAGAGTCTATTTGTGGAGAGTCCAATTTCAGATAAGGGACACCATATTTGAGAACATGTGTCATTTAAGTTATGTTCAAGAGACAAAAAAAAAAAAAAAAAACACAACCATATATGCTACTTATACCAATCATTGACCAGGAAGAAATGGGTCAAAAGATGTTTAGCTAAAGGACTGCTTCTAAGCAACAGACTTACATGTGGGAAAAAATGGAGTTGTTTCCTTCCCCATTCCAAGAAGATATGATAAAAGAATGGAAGCTACCAAAACAAGGGCAAAGTTGCTACCTAGAAATATTTTATGATTTCACACATTGCTATGTAATTGGGATGTTCTCTCATTAAATATAGAATAACATATAGTCCCTTATTGAATCCAAACAATTTCAGTAATGTTATAACCCTCAAAAACTCAGCATGAGTAGTTTATGTAAAACAGTGTATAGCTGGCATATAACGACTATCTAGGGGTTTGATAAAACCGTGTGGTGTTATTTGGATGATTGTGTCCAGGAATAATTGTTTCATTCATACTGAATACCAGCAAGGCTTTCGGAATTAAATAATTTATATTGAATTAAGTTAAATAATCTAGCCAACAAACATAATGAATCATGAACTGCTTTCTGATTGGTGGAGAACAGACAAGAGCCCCCAGGGAGTAGCTGCCTTCTCCACATAACCATGCAGGCATACTACAGATAAATTTGCAAGTTAGCCAATATAGTTGCAGAAGATGAACTGAGTGTACGAGACAGATACTGAATTCCCCAGAGTCTGAGCTGACCAGTGTGGACTTGGTGGTGAATACTAAACAATTATTACAGTAACAATTTAAAGTTAACCCCCAAATTTATTAAATCGATGCAAGTTATGCTGCTTGAGAAATTAACCGTGCTGTTCATTGTAAGATTGCTAATTACTGTTAGGAGATGTGTGCCTTTAAAGCAATATAAAGTAGGAATGTTAGATTAGCTTTTAGCAAAATATCAAGCATCTATAAAAATAATAGGCCAGAATAACCGTAAGAAAATTGCTATGAAATATACATACTTCATATGTGTATGTCAAATCACCTTTTATTTGCTGTAGTCATTTTAAATGGTAAATTTAGGATTAGAATATTATTCATTTCTGGGGATCTTTAAGAATATGACATAAAAGCTAAAGAATGAGTGAAAAAAAAATGACTAGGTATTTGACATGTTTTCAATAAACACAATTAATTTATGCATTTGCATGAGCTCTGCATGATGCCAAGGTGGGAATACGAAAACAGTCTTATGTTATAAGTTGAAGTTTACAACACTTGCCCTCTTGAAGCCTTTTGCTTCTCCTTGGAGGCTGTTTCCTTCTTTAAAAATGTCACAGCATCAGAAATCCTGCAGGGTGTGTGGCTATGAGGATGGGAGGATGACATCCTTGGCACAATAACCAGAACCAATAGAGAAGTACTCTCTCTTCTGTTTTGTTCTGTTTTTTCCTAGACAGTTGAAATCATGATTAAAACAGCCAAAGATAGTATTTATTAATCACTATGTTTATTAAGGGAATATAAGACTTGAACAAAGTGTTAGGGCATAAAAACTCCCATGTGTCTTTCTCTCCATCTAATAGCAGCGATCACTGGATTTTTCTAACACTGATCTTTTTCTTGAGGGTAAAACATAACTTTCCATGGTTCTTAGATTCAAAAAGCACTTTCCAGGAATTCTCATAATCTAGACTTTAGTCTCATAGGTCATCTTTTTTTAAAGTGTTGGGTGTTTTTCCATTTCTTCAACAGAAGCCCTTCTTGTCCCTAGAATGATTATAATCACCCTTCCAAATGCCTGGCCCAGAGCCCGGCTATTTCAATTTAAGAGTTATCTACATCCATTTGAAGCACACATTTTTCTCATCTCATAGAGTAGATACATTCATCAGAAGTTGGATGTGACAGACACATTGACCGAGGGGAACAAAATCAAGGATGTTTCCAAAAATTACACTTGAGAAATCAGAAAAGTATCTAACATTGTTTATTGAGAAATGCATTTTAACAAGTGTTAGTAACATTAAAATCTAAAATGTTGCATAGTATAGAAGCAGGAACTGTTGTAATTAGCAGTGCCACATGAGCAGAGAGAGAAAAAAGTCTTCATCATCTAACTGGAATACAGATGATAACTTTCCAGACAATCTTAGAAGACACGATGGCCTTACCATATCCAATACTAGTAATAGAAGTCATCACGGCCACTGAAAAGCAATGTGCGTTCAATGGAACCCCACAACGCACTCTCTAGTCATGTGACCTTGAGAATATTTCCTCATGTTAGTTCATTTAAGTGCCTTCATGACATCCATCACAACCTGACCAGTTTACTTAAAGCTTTGCTTTATTCTCTCTCTCTTCACTAAAATGTAAGCTTTCTGAGGACAGAAATGATCTTTTCTATCTCAAACACCTACAACACACGTGGTAGACCCTAAAATATTTGATGGGTGAATGAAGAAGTTTTCAGTAATTAACCTCCTTAAGCTTCAGTATCTTTATCTCTGAAAGGCAGAATAACACCCCCATCTACCTTATAAGTTAAGACAGCACACAGAGCAAAGCGCAGTACCTGATTATTATAAGATAAACCAAGACACTATCCTTCCGAGTTCTCATTCTCCCCATTGCAACCCAAGGTAGCTGCAGGTTATGTTTATAATGGTGATCTCCAACCAGACAAGATCCTTCTTATAATAAATATTTCATAATGCCCTCTATACCATCCTAGAGTGAAATTCATAGTTTTATCACCTAATTTTTTTTTTCATTTTTTTTACAAGATTTATTTATTTATTTGTTTGTTTGTTTGTTTGTTTATACATACAAGCACTGGGTACAGTCAGAAGTGCGGGAGGGTGAGAGAATTCACCAGAGCCAGAGCGGGGAGCAGAGCAGGCAGAAGGACCGAAGTACACTGCTGAGGGGGCAGCGGGCGGCAGGAGAGGTCTGCGCGCCATGTGGAACCCTCCTCTGCTGGCCGGGGAGCAGCCGGGGATCGAACCAGCGCTGCAGAGGCTGCGGGCAGCTTCGCAACCCAGCGCTCAACCGCTGAGCCACCTCAACCGCTGCGCCACCAGGGAGGCCCTAATTTTATTTTTTTTGTCTTGCTTATTCTTGAATATTTATTATCCCATATGAATGCAAGTATCATCATTTCAGGTTACATAAAAAACAATGATAGAATTTTGACAATAATTGCAGATTATAGATTTTTATAAATTTTAGATTAGTAGATTATTTGGGGATAATTTCCATATCAAGCAATTGCGTTTCTCCATTCATGGACATCATCTAGTTCTTCATTCATTTGTTTATTTTCATGTTGTTCAATACATTTTATAATTTTCCCTACAAAAATCTTCTACTTTTTGTCAGATTCATTGCTGGATAGTTTGTTTTTAATTTTTTTCTTTAATATTTATTTTTTTATTTAAATATTTTATTTTATATAATTCTTACATCTTTTTTCATCTTTGCACAATGTATGCATTTTCATTTTGGTTATATTCTCCATACAATTGCACCCCCCCCCTTATTTTGACTCTAGTCCTTCCTTTCCCTGCCCCTCCCTCCACCCCACCCCCCCATAGTGTGTCTCTGGTTTATAGTTGCTTGTTGATTTTGATTTTTACTTTGTATTGAATAGTCTTTTTCCTGGTCTCTTATTTAGGTCTTCTAAATTCCTGCTATGAGTGAGACCATCCGGTATTTTTCTTTTTCTTTCTGACTTCTTTCGCTGAGCATGATCCCTTCTAGCTCCATCCATGTTGCTGCAAACTGCATGTGTTTATCTTTTTTGATTGCTGAGTAATAGTCCATGGTGTATATGTACCACATCTTCTTGATCCAGTCATCTATTTTTGGGCATTTGGGCTGCTTCCATAACTGAGCTATTGTAAGCAGTGCTGCTATAAACAGAGGGGTGCAGGTGCCCTTTGGAATTACTGTTTCTGTGTAATTTGGGTAAATACCTAGGAGTGGAATTGCTGGATCATATGGAAGCTCTATGTTTAGTAGGTCAAGAAATCTCCACATAGCTCTCCATAGTGGTTGGACAAGTTTGCATTCCTACCAGCAGTGCAGAAGAGTTCCTTTTTCTCCACAACCTCGCCAACATTTGTTGTTGCTAGTTTTTTAATATGTGCCATTCTCACTGGTGTGAGATGGTATCTCATGGTAGTTTTGATTTGCATTTCCCTGATTACAAGTGATGTTGAACATTTTTTCATATGCCTGTTGGCCATTTGCATTTCTTCTTCAGAGAAGTTTCTTTTTAGCTCTTCTGCCCATTTTTTGACTGGATTATTTTCTTTGTTTTTGTTGAGTCTCATCAATTCTTTGTAGATTCTTGTGATCAGTCTTTTATCATTAGTGTTGTGTGTAAAAAGTTTTCTCCCAGTCAGTTGGGATGCTCTTTGTTTTGGTTATTGTCTCTTTTGCTGTGCAGAAGCTCTTAATTTAATGTAGTCCCAGCTGTTTATCTTTGCCTTCACTATCACTGCTTTGGGTGATGTGTCTGTAAAGATGTCTTTGAGGTGCATGTCATGTAGTGTTTTGCCTATATTTTCTTCTATGTATTTTATGGGTTTCAGGTCTTATGTCTGGTTCTTTAATTCATTTTGAGTTGGTTTTTGTGCATGGTGTGAGGTAGTGGTCAAGCTTCATTCTTTTGCATGTAGTGACCCAGTTTTCCCAGCACCATTTATAACCCTATCTTTCTACACCATTTAATATATATATATATATATATATATATATATATAATGCTGTTATGTAAAGAAAATAGTTTTCAGAACTTTATGAAAAACAAAAGAAGCAGGTGTTCCAAGATATACATGCTTGGCTTTGACTATACTAAAATGCTAAAAAGCCCATACATTTCCACAGTGCCACTTAGAGGAGAGCCATGACCAATGAGAACTGTTGGTTTATCCTTAGCTTATAAAAAGTCATATAAATAAAAGCTAAGCCAAGTGAAAGGAAGGACATCAGGACCGAAAAATTACATCAGAAAAAAATAAGATCCTAGAGTGAAAATGCTCATTTCAGCGACCTCACAGCAGGGAACAACTCTGCAGCCCAGTCACCAGGAGAGCTCATAAGATCTCAACGCTGCCTGGGACTTCTACAAATTGACCTGTCATCAAAGCTCACACTACAAAATGCAATGAGCAGTCACCAGTTCTCAAAATGTTAGAGAAACAAGGAAATTGCAGATCATTTCGCTCAAGAAAGGAACTGGGTGAGAAGCCCAAGTTACCTTAGAGTCAGGGATGCTCTGTATCTTAGTCTGGATGGCCTTAGCAAAGTATCACAGACTGTGCATGCTGCTATATGCCTTTTATATATGAACCTCTCTATCCGAGCTATACATTAGAACAACCTGGAACTTGTCTTCAAAAAAAAAGTCAGCAAGCTATAGGCAGCTAGGATTGAGAACACTGATGTATGCCACCTCACTAGCAATATATTATACTCATATTTCAGATGAAGAAACTGAGATGCAGAAGTCTAGATAATCTGCCAAAGGTAACATATTAAATGGCTGAATTGCAGTCTTAACCCAGACAGGCTAAGTTAGACACTGCAATTTATTTAATAGATAACTGTTATTTGCCATCATGTTGATTAATAAATGAAGCTCTTGATTAATAAAAGAGCTTAGATGAAGAAACAATTATTCAATTAAGTCTGTTTTTAATATATTGAAAACCAGTTCCCAGTCAAAAAAAAACTTTAAACCTATTTTTAAAAATAATTTGCATTCCCATTCCTCCTCCAAATAGCATTGCAGAGAAATATAAATATTAATATTTTTTAACATTTAATGTTGAATTGAGGTAAAACTCACTAAACATTAAATCATCATTTTAACCATTGTATAAAGTACACAATTTTGTGGCTTTTGGTATTTTCACCATGTTGTGCAATCACCACTATCTAAATACAGAATGTTTTTATCAGGCCAAAAATAAACCCCATATCCATTTAGAAATTTCTCTATTTTCCCTCCACCCCCACTCTCTGACAACTAATAATCAGTTGAATGTCTCTATGGATTTGCCTATTCTGTATATTTCATATGAATGGAGTTGTAATATATGTGGCCTTTCATGTCTGGTTTCCATTACTTATGTAATGTCTTCCAGGTTCATATCCATTGTAGTATGTATCAGTGTTTCATTCCTTATTGTGGCTGAATAATAATAATAATGCATGTATATACCACGTTTTATTATCCATTATTTATTGATGGACATTTAGCTTGTTTCTGCATAGGAGCTATTATGAATATAGGTGTACCAGTTTTTGTTTTGTAGCTGTTTTTTTGTTTTTGTTTTTTGTTTTGTTTTGTTTTGTTTTTTTTTGTTTTGTGGTACCCTTGCCCGTGGCCGGGGATCGAACTGGCGCTGCAGAGGCTGCGGGCAGCCTTGCAACCCAGCGCTCAACCGCTGCGCCACCAGGGGAGGCCCGTTTTGTAGCTGTTTTTAACAATAATTTTCTTACTTCCAATACCTACTCAAACCAGGACGAGCATTTAGTACAGAACTATCATCAAATCATTGAATTCTATTTATAAACTTATTTCTAACATTCTACATTAAACCATAGTCTCTATTACAAAATGAAATGTTTGACCCCCAAACATTTTTTTAAATAATCCTATTTCTATTTAGAAAGGCAGGCTACATTTCATTTGGGATTTTATTATGAGTTCCTTTCATGATGACTTAAACTGTTCCCTTCACTTCCCTTCAGCTGTTGATTCTGTGCGTTCTCAAGTGGGTCACTTGCTTCCCTTTGTTCATACATTTCTTTAATCACTAATTACTGACCACATTTCAAGTCTCAGGAAGTAGGTTCAATGAAAAATATAGCATGTACAACACAGACACAGACTCACAGGAAGTATACTCTAATGGGTGATTGAACACTTAGTCATGCTCATGGCTACTTAGTTATCATTATACATAATCCAGAGAAGTTGAGGGATGCACACCCTCAGATCTGCCGTATAAAAGGAGTTCTCTTGACCTGCACCTTCTATGACCACATCAAAGATAGACATTTTGGAAACTACTATTTTAGCAGTTTATTTCTTGTTAGTTTCCCTTCTGGAAGGGAAAGAGCCGAAAGCAGTCACTAGCTATGGTCAGGCAGATTTAGGATTTCTCTGGTAATATAACTCTCTTCAAAACTTAGTAGACTTTCCTCTTCTTGTTCCCAATCGTATGGATCTACAGCCAAAACCTGAGGTCCCACTCCAAATCTGGAAAAGCTGTCTCTTGTTATTAACCCTCTGGTTCTGCCAATTCCTCTACACTAGCTTGTAATGCAATTTGCTACGGTAGGTCCACAGTGACCTTCAAAGACTCCTAAAATGGAAGTCAAAGGGCCAGGGGCAATTTTACTTGTGGTCAGCTCCATTGATTTCTTTGCTTTCTTTATAATGACACACAATGGTCTGGAATATGTAGAATATTTGTAGGATGGGAAGTAGACTAAAGGGAAGGGTAGATTAAGAAGCTAAGTACATCCCTCTCTATCAGCCAGTTTGTGGGCACACCTTGGTAACTACTGGGTCTTATGGGAATGCCTTCTATAGGAATGTGGTTAAATTACACATATAGGACCAGGTATAATGAAAATGACTGAAATTGAGTATACCCACAAATCTCTAAGCCAAAAATACTTAAGAATCCTCAAATTTGTTAAAAGACTGCTCTTACAAAGTCTCCTCAAGAACAAAGAAGTTTCCTGTACTTTCAGTATAGTCTCCTTGAGTCTCTAGAGTGACCTCAGGGAGCCAGGCTTGGATGTTTTTAAAACATTATTAATACCTGGTGCTTGGGATGCGTAAGAAATGGGTCCAGTGATCATTTGAAGAACTGTGTATTATAAATGTTAATATTACTTGGGAAGATTACTTTGTGTAGGTCGTAGAAAAGAGAACAAATCACAGTTTGCCTTTTGGAGAAAGGAGGATAAGAGAAGATATGTCTTCTATATCTGTAATTAATGGGGTTTACAAATGACTCAATCTGCTTCCCACCTGAGTCCAGGGCTTGGGGAACAACGTGATAAATGGCCAAGAGGACGAGTTTAGCCAAAGGTAACTCTGCAGCACAACACAGAGGCCTATTATTACTTTTTTTTTTTTTATCTTCAAAGAATTTAACATGCACCTAGCTTCCAGAAGAAAGAGGTCTGCAGCAATGAGCATAGCCATTACTTTCTTATCATTAAACCTCTAGGCATCATTCCCTGGTGATGAAGTGCCTCTGCCATGATTAAGACTATAGAATTATTAAACCACCCTGAGTCAAAAAGATGATTTAGAAATGTGCCCATGGAGATATGTCTAGCCTGGTATTTCACAGAGGAAGGGCTACCCAGGCAACTCCACATTTGTCCAGCCTTGACCTCTTGGAACAAGCATCATTTCCTCATTAAACAAATGCATTCACTTTCTTAACAATTTGCTTTCTAAAATACTTTCCTTGTATTTTTAACTTAGTTCTCACTTTTCATGAAAGACATGCCTATACACACACGCACACACACAGTTTAAATATCTGTTTGGTTCAATAACACAATCATTGGGATCCTCTTCCAGTATTTACACACCTATTACCAGAAAAGATGTATGCAATATTTCTTCTTGATTTTTCCATCTTAAACTTCATCTATTCACTTCCCTCTCTTTCACTGCCTACCTCCTCATTACTCACCAATGTGCATCTCCCATCTCTCAACTCTGCCACCAGAGCCATAGCGCTACACCATAATCTTGGCTGGAACAATTTTAACATTGATATCTTTGAGTAGCTACATTTATTGTCTCAGTGGAAAAGGTGTAAGACAGCAAAGAGACACCTCCCTTATTCTTCTCAGTTTTTTTTTTTTTTTTTTAAGTAAAGCTCAGATTTCTGTGCCTTCATTAACTGAACATTAACTGTCTAGGTTAATCTCACCATTCATAGAAAATTAAAACTCCAGCTCCTAAGTTCCATACAAAAGTCAGTTCCCAGGCCTCCCCAGTAGCGCAATGGGTTGAGCGCAACACTGTGAAGCTATCTGCAGCCTCTGCAGCATGGGTTCGATTCCCAGGCAGCCAGGGAGAAACCCACATGGCGAGGCAGACCTCTCCTGTCTCACCCGCTGCTCCCCTCAGCAGTGTATTTCAGTCTGTCTGCCTGTTCCGCTCCCCACTCTGCCTCTGGTGAATCCTCTCACCCTCCCACGCCTCTGGCCTGTACCCCAGTTCTTGTATAAAAAAAATAAATCTTTAAAAAAAAAAGTCAGTTCCCACTTGTGCTGGTCACTTCAACTTGGACCATTGCCTTTTGTCTCATAGACTCTTTTTTCTCCCTCTTCCAGGCACTGACCTTTTGACTCATCCCTTTCCCTAGAAAGACAGCAGTTCCAGTGAGCAAAATGTCACATTACCTTTGCTGAACAGGACATTTCTAATAAAATATTAGCAATAACAATTACCTCTAAGCCACTAATCCCTCTGAAGCTACTTTAAACCACCAAAGGATTTAAGGCAATTCCCTCAAAATATCTCAGGATTAATAGATGATGGTGCTGGGTGATGAAACATATTGGCTCATGTTGCGTTAACTTTTATTATGTGGCATTTTCACCTATAAAAGAAAGTCATGACACAAACTACTCCAACTATTATTTAATGTAAAAAATTAGGTTATGGAAAAATAAATAATAACAAGTCTGCAACACACATCACAATGAATGTATGGCTATTTCCATGACTAGGTATTATTGGCAAGAGAAGCTACTAGAAAACAAAATAATTACTCAAATTCTCATTTTCCCATGCAGGTTAGTGATTGGTTGTGACCCCTATATACAGGAGAATTCTGAAAGACTTCTTTTCCCTGGCAGTGCAACAGGGGCACAGATCAGAATGGTTATTCTTAACTCTGTGTTTCATCATACAGGCTGGTTTCCTTTGCCCCAGCTGTTTCTGAAGATAGCTCTGTACCTTGTGCAAACAACATGCTTTCTGGAAAAATGTGGCAGGTGAGATCCTCACTTTTAGGATAACTTTTGCGTATTCATTTTTTTTTTACTCATTTAGCAAATACATAGTGCATGCCTAGTACCAGGAACTGTGCTGGAGGCTAGGAATTGAAAGACACAAAAGACAAAATACCTATCTTCCAGCAGTTCCCATTCCAGAGGTAAAAATAGACTAGTGGACAAGAATGTCAGTGCAACAGGGAAAGGGCTAAGAAAAGTCCAAGGAGAGAACTTAGAGGTGCTCCTAACCCATTATGGAAGGTGAGGAAAGACTTACTAGAGAAAGTGAAATCTAGACCAGGATTTCTCTACCTCAGCACTTACTGACATTTGGGGACAGACCATTCTTTGCTCAAGGGCTCTTGGATGTGGGTGGGATGGTAGTGGGGACAGTGTAAGATGTTTAGCTGCAGCCTGGCCTCTGTAGACACAAGGTGCCAGTGGAATTCTTGCCCAGCTGTGACAACCTAAGATGTCTTCAGATGAGACCATACATCCAGCAAGTGGAGGTATGGGAAAACCTCACCTGCAGTTATCAGTGACCTAGATTGTGACTAAAGAGCAAATACAAGTTAATAGAAAAACAAAGTTAGAGAGAAGGTGGTTAGGCAGGTAGCCAACAGCGTACACAAAAACCCAGAAGCAGCAAGGCCATGGTAAGCCTGTAGAGAATGAAAAAGTTCACCAGGGCTATATTGGAAAGTGTAAGGGAGCAGTAGGAAAAGATAAGCTGGAGGGGTAGGAGGCCTGTCCTGCTACGGAGTTATAAGTGGTCAGATTTTAACAAGTTTGGATGGCTGTTGGAGTGAAAGAGGGAGAAGTCAACCAGGCACTCTGGTTCTTACCTGATCAAAACCATGGGCAGGGAGTTATCCACTGAGATGATGATTATAGGAGAAGGCCCAGCTGCATGCGCTGTGCAGAAAAGACATAACAAGCTTAGTTTGAACCACTGAGTTTCAGAGTTTGTAGTCATCCAAGCGGAGATCGCCAAACATGCATGGTTGTGTGTTTGTTGTGTTGTGAGCCACAGAGAAAGGAGCGCCAGGAGAGACAGTATAGCACACGTGGATGGATGGAGCTGCTCAGGGAAAATGTGTGCAGAGTGAGGAAAGAAGGCTCAGGGCAACCTTGAGTATTATCAACATTGAAAGGATGCGCGTGTCTGACACACAGCCTCTTGGGCCCAACAGAGCCTTGAACTAACCTATAAGGCTTGCAAAACACGTGACTGGCTTTTATAGTCTCCTCTGTGCAACCCACTCCATCCCCACGAACACATCTCTCTGTCTTCCTTCTCCGGTACCTAGTACATCCCTGCCTTTCCCGCCCTTCCTCCTTTCTCCCTACAATACACTCTCTTGAGAAGAGTAAGTCCATTTTCTCTAAGGAGAAGAATAAGTCCATTTCTCTATTTAAAAAAATTATTCCAGAGTGACACATTTTTTAAAGAAAACAGAGCCAAAGGAATAAACACTTACTTGTGGAATTTTAAATTCCTAGAAAAATATATTCTGCTCAGCTTCTGTGATATATCAACTTCAAAATCTCAGTGACTCAACCAATATTTATTTTGCTTGTTCATGGGTCTTCAGGTCATTTCTGCTTCTGCTGCCAATTGGCCTTAGGTCCATTCAATAATTCTCTCATTCTCCTTGGAACAGCTGCTATTGGAGACTTGTTCTTCTCAGAGTGAATGTCATGCTCAAGAAGACACTGTGATGTAATGATAGGACACACAAGGCCTCTGCTTATGCAGCACATCTGGTAAGAACTGGCCAAAGCAGATCAGTGGCCAAGCCCAACATCAGTGGAGCAGAGCACACTCCGCCCACAGCAGAGGACTGGGTGAGTCCACATGGCAAAGTGGATGGGTCTTAAAAACAGGGGACAAAATTCAACCTGCCAGGCAAGCAAAGAAGTAGCATGCTCATTATTACCCCATTTGGGGGATATTCCTGGTCATAAGTCAGACTGTATTTGTATTCTTTCATGAGCATGTTAGCTTTGCTTCAGTCTCAATCACAGGATGTATACTTGATTACCAAAAATCTGTGCTGTTGATCAAAGGTGGGTGTCTGGAAGAACACCAGACACCTTCTCTGCAGCTGAAAGCACCTCAATAGCCATATCCCAGCCAATGACAAAGCAATAGTGTCTTCCTTCTTTGTTTAGGGCAGCGTAAGCAATAACAGGGTAATAAACAGAACGTTAGTAATGGCAATGAAGCCAGCCCTGTCTTTTTAGAGATGCACAGACCAATGTTGATAAAGTAAAGAGACTTTCCCAGGGCGCCCTAGTCAGTCAGTGATGGGGTTGGTACTTTTGTCCAGACCTGCCAGTGCCCCCTCCACCATGTACCTACTGTCTTAGGGGAGTCCCCCTGATCCACTGAGTCAAGCCTAAAACAGTGATACTTTTATGAGCTCAGACATTCATGTTAGAGGCTGACTGAACCGCAAGTCCAGACCCACATCCTCTTTGTCCAGACCTGCCAGCGCCTCCTCCACCATGTACCTAATGTCTTAGGGAAGTCCCCCTGATCCACTGAGTCAGACATAAAGCAGTGACACTTTTATGAGCTCAGACATTCATGTCAGAGGCTAACGGAACTGCAAGGTGCTTCTGCAATTTGTTGACTGTGGCTCACCTACCGCTCATTTTCTTAGCAGCCAAACATATAAATGAGTATCTCTTGCCACTGATTCTCCAAGGAGAAGCATAACCCAGTCCTTTTGAGTTTTCATCACTCCCGAAGTAGTAAAAGACAGGGTAGATGGTTTAGCTACATTCTGTCCTTGCGTGACAGATGGGCAGCATACATCTTTCCTTGTGTAAAAATGTCACTGCAGCTACAGATATAGTCGGTGACTGAAAATGGAAAGTGATGCAGATTAGCTTTAACCTAACAGGACAGAGAGGAACTTGAATAAAACACACAGACCCACATTTGAGGAGCAACTGGTCTCCAATCCTTACAAGCAATCGATGAGCAATAGGGGTAAAGTCATTGTCATACATCTGGAGCATTTCCTGGTGGCTGATGTTTAACCGACTGATCTCACCTCCCCTAAAGAAATGGACTCCAGTCAGGAAGGTAGTAAAATTTTGGTAGTTTTCTATTTAAAACAGGTTGAAGAGACTACAAACAGAAAAAAAAAAAAAAAAAAAAACCATGATAAACCAAAGACTAGTCTCTGTCCTTTAATGAGTTATCTAATGAAGTCTTATTAATATAAAATATAAATTGAGGCCCAAGAAAATTCCCTTCCTTGCTAGTATAAAAAAGTATATTCATTAGTACTTTCATGTGTTAAGTGGTGTATTTTGATAATGATAATGAGATCTAGGGTTTTTTCCTACTACCAATAATTAAGGAAGTATAAAAGAAACACCAGGTAAAATCTGGTATTCTCTGGGAGAGCTTAATACCAAGATCTGGATGGAGAAAGAGGGTGAGAGGAGTGATCCCAGAAACATTTATATTCTTCTTTCTTTCTAAACTCCTGTTCTTTGGTTACTTTTAGTGCTACTTGTAAACAAGAATAACTGCCACTAGTGATAATATGATTCACCATCACTATCCTCATGACAATGTTTACTTGCTTTATGCAAATAATTTCTGGGACACTCTCCCTTGGGGGACACCAAGTGCTTTGACAGCGTTATTTCACTATTTTTGCTTCTAAAAGTAATTTGAAAAATGGAGAGAAATATTAAATAAATTGCCCCTAAAAAGAAACTTGAATGTAAATATAAATATTTTTAAATAAAAGATGAAAAGCACAAATAGTCCCAGTTTTGAAAATGGATGAAGAGGTTCATTTTCCTCAAGAGAGGAAGAGTAAGGCAGGTGAGCAACAGGGAAGCTGTGACGCCTATGAGAACCCCTGAACACTAAAGCAAGAGGCTACTTGGGGTTTTTAGGGAAAATACATCCATGTGGGAGACACGTGACAGTGCCCAGTCACCTGTGGTGGGCTGGGTCACTCCAGAACACCGCTGGAGAAGGCCTCGTAGATACCAAGATAGAGCGGGTGTCCCCACAGACTGTGACCAGACAGCCACACCCACAACGACAGTAGGATGGAAAGAGTTGAGGTACTTGGAATGCAGGTTAGTAGGGCTGTATGAGTGATTAAAGTGGGGGGGTGGAGTGAAGAAAGAAAACTAATTATGGGACATGGGAAGTCTGCAAATCTGCAGTAGTCCCCAGATTCATGACTCAGAGCACAGAGTAGATGATGGTGTCATTAGAAAGATATCTTTTAGCATGCCATAGTATCTTGCCACTCAGTGTTTGCAACTGGATATCTGCATTGCAATAACTACTGGCAACCGGTTTGATCTTTCACAACCTCCAACATTTTTTAGTCGTTGTTATATTGTTTAATTGCTCCCCAATATGCTGCTTTTGGGGAGGATGGGTTCAGATAACTGTCATGATAAGACAGCTCTCTCTGCCTCCTATATAACCAGACTACTTCAGACATTTCTAGATGACCTGTAAAGGCAGAGCATGTGAGTAATTATCCAGGGAGGCAGGCAGGCACAGGGGTGTGAAAATATAGAAATATCTGCTCCCATCACCTCTCGAAAACATCAGTTTCCTCTTCAGTAAAACAAGAATCTTCTTTCTTCCCCTATAGAAAGTTGAGCACTGGAGAAATATCCTATATGGGCTCCATTCCAGTGCCAGAGATGATATTTGCCAGAAAGGTTAAGTCAATGGTTCCCAACCAGTGTCCTAAGTCATATTTATGAACCTTAAATCTTTCCTGATGCTCTGCCAAATCTCAACCGGGGTATAAAACTGCCTTTTGCTACAACTTAGCATCTGAGCAGACAATTCAGTTAACTGCCTGATGGAGCATTTTGCTGAGTGGGTTGTGTTGCAAGATATAGAACTGGGAACAATTTTGCTGCACATAAGAGTAGGTAGGAAAGACAGCGAAAAGGCAAGTCAGCACTGAAGAGAAGATGATGTCTTGTATGATGAAGTAATTCTTGGCTCCATGGGTGGACGTGTATATATAATCATCGGGCAGTTCTACCCAAAGAGTAATGCTCTGCTCAAGGGAAATCTTTCAAATTAAAAGCACAAAACTTTGAGTACCTTTACTCATCTTGGAAAACACTTATATAATGGTAATGACTACATTTTAATTATTGCCAACGTTTTCAACATCATTTTAAGTCTTCAATCTTAATTGTGTTGCTTACAATTCCAAGATATGCAGAGGCAACCCTAACAAAAAGATTGAGACTCACTGGAGTAGGGACTCACCTGCAATCGCACAGCCTCAAGTGGCACAGCTGCCATCCCAGCTAGGTCTGCTGACTCAAAGCCAGGGTTTTCTCGGCAATCCCATGTGCAAAGAGGGATAAACATTTCTCCTGCTGCACAGAGCCTGAAGCTCAGATTCGCTGGACTCTGGGTTCCTTCTCTCCAGGGGACAATTCTGTCTTTTCTGGGTTGTGCATTTAGGGTTTAACCACAACATGGCAGGAAGAGGCAGGCTCTGGATAAAGCACACGTTCTACCATTTACTCCGTTTACTGTCTGGGACTCCAAGCTGACATAGCATCTCTTTTTTGTTTTATTTTCTCTCATATTCTTGGGACCTAATGTGCTTTGTCTACAGACCAATCTTTGTGCCTTCAGAATGTGTCTCTGTGTCTTTTAAAATATATTTTATTTACATTTATTTATATTTTTTAATAGATTAAACAGATTTCACTGTAACTCAGAGGCTCTGTATATTATCAGTGGTTCCATGAATTACACTGTCATTACAAAACACTACAGAGGCAGGTAACAATTAGATTCTGTCTGGATTTTTCTGTACAATTACTTTACCCAGGTAATATATACATACATATACAACTCAAACACCTCCAAAAAGCTACAACTAGTAGCAATTCCCTACCCAAAAGAAAGTTCCTTCAACTTCTTCCCATGCCAGTCACTTCCACATTCCCAAAAACATATCTATATTATTTCTATCAACATTAGTTTCTATCTTTGCTTATTACAGTAGATGAAGTTTAGCACTAGATCTGGTGCGCTCTCTTGCTCTCTCTCCATTCTCCTTTCTCCCACCCTCCCTATACAGTCATGCATCAATTTAAAATAAATGTCAACGTTCAGACAATTTTACCCATGTTGTTCACTACAGAGTCAAGTGCACTATGACCACATTTACTTTCCCAATCAGCTTTTGTTTTGACTGAATTACCTCACTTGTTCATTTGCACTATCGAAACCCACATATTATCATTAGAACCCTACTCTGCAAGTGCTGATTCTCCTGGTTCGTCCTAAGTTAGTCACTCTTAAGACCAGTTTTGTCCAATAGAATGTTTTGTGATGACGGGAATTTCTTTATTTCTACTGTCTGGTATGGGAGACACTAGCCATGGGTAATAATTGAGATGCTGAATTTAACTAGTATAGCTGAGATACTGGATTTTTACCTTTTTAAAATTTTAATTCTAATTTATTTACATTGAATTTAATTACTAAAACAGTTGGATTAATGTCTTTCACCTTAGTATTTGTTTTATTTTTATCTCACTTGCTCTTTGTTCCTCCATTTCTCCTTTCCTGGCTTCTTTTGGGTGAATGCATTATGTTTTAATATTGATTTACTTTTTATATCTCCTTCTGTTTTTTTAATCGGTTGATTTAGAAATTAATATTTATCTTTAAGTTATGAAAGTTTACCTTTAAGTAGTATGGTCTTGATTCATGAATAGTTATAGAAACCTTAACAAAAACATGGGTTTATTTCCTCCCTTGTGCCCTTTGTGCTAATATTTTATTTTAACCTCCATAAAGCTCTTTAATTATTTTGCTTTGCACAGTCTTTTAGAGCAATTTAAAATTTTACACAGACACACATACAAGACATTAAAAGTAACAGCCTATTCCTAAATAATTCCTTTTTGATGCTCTTCATTCATTCATTAAGATTTGGTGTTCCATCTCAGAGCCCATTTTGTCTTCTAAGCGTTTTATGTATGGTGGGGGCGGGGGGAATGATGGGCACCTAACTATGTCATTCTTTGTATGTATTGAGGCATAGACTATGAAGTCATATAGATCGTTGATCTTTGTATACACTAAAATTGGACCAATCTTCCTATTTTTGGCCCTACATCCAATGATGTGCCAGAAAGAGCTACTGCCAGCCCAAAGAGCCAATCATGCACATTTATTCTCAATCAATCCCTCATTCAATGATATCATGTGTAGCTTAATACTGGCAGGGAGCGTGTGCTCCCAGGCATGCCAGAAGTCAGTTAAGTGCTAAAGACAGTGATTTCTTTCCTTCCTGCCTGCCCTGCTTGCTTTCTTTCTTTTTGAGAGAGCTGATTGTAAAACACTTACCAGGTTACCACTGCCTGCCCCTCACCCCACCTTTCTCCCAGGTCTAATGCTGAGCCATGATGTGGAGAGGGAGAATGACTCCTTGACCCTGAGCTCCCATAAGCCCCCTGGATCTGGCCCCCGGCCCTGCCATACTTCACACGCTCCTTCATATGCTGGGCGTTCATGCTTCCATTCTCTGTTCTTGGGGGTTTATATACATTTTTTAATGTTATTTGAGAGGGAGTGAGTGGATCATATATAGCTAATCTAATCTTATTTGTCTAGCAATTCCACTCCTAGGTATTTACCCAAAGGACACAGAAACATCAATTCCAAAGAGCACCTGCACTCCTATGTTTATAGCAGCACTGTTTACAATAGCTAAGCTTTGGAAACAACCCAAATGCCCAAAAATAGATGACTGGATCAAGAAGATGTGGTACATATATACCATGGAATATTACTCAGCATTCAAAAAAGATAAACACATGCAATTTGCAGCAACATGGATGGCACTGGAAGGGATCATGCTCAGTGAAATAAGCCAAAAAGAAAAAGAAAAATACCGGATGGTCTCACTCATAGCAGGAATCTAGAAAACTTAAACAAGGGACCAGGAAAATGAATATAAGAAAGTGAAAATCAAAGTCAACAAAAAACTATGAACCAGAGACACTTTTTGGGGGGCGGGGGGGAAAGGATTGGGGTCAGAATTGGGCGTTTGCAATTGTATGGGGGAATATAAAAATAAAATTTAAAAAAAAAAAAAATAAATAAAAGGTCCTGTTTTTATCTTTAAAAGTGTAGCTTCAAAGAAAGAACAATGTCAAGAACTCAAGAACACATGGTAATGTATCAAGACATGATGCGCAAGGGCCTCCCTGGTGGTACAGCAGTTGAGCGCTGGGTTGCGAAGCTGCCTGCAGCCTCTGCACCGCCGGTTCGATCCCCGGCTGCTCCCCAGCCACCGGAGGAGGGTCCCACATGGCGCGCAGACCTCTCCTGGCGCCCGCTGCTCCCTCAGCAGTGTACTTCGTCAGTTTGCCTGCTCTGCTCCCCGCTCTGGCTCTGGCTCATTCTCTCTCCCTCCCACGCTTCTGACTGTACCCAGTGCTTGTACAAATAAATAAATAAATCTTTTAAAAAAATTAAATTAAATTAAGAAAAAAAAAAGACATGCGCAAAAGTTCTGGTGATCTCCACGTTGCTCCAAGTGATCTTTTAATCCTATTCTTAAGCAAAAAAAAAAAAAAAAAAAGGATGAGTAGTAGCTATTTTTCATCTCTAATGAGGAATAAATGAAGAAAACTGGTCTTTAACTATGACATGAATCATTTAGATGTCAGCAATTTGATTGAAGTTAGCATTCATCAAGTGATCACTATACGCCATACAATATGTTAGGTTCTAGAGAGAAAGGAAAGAACACAGCAGGCACTAAAAGCCTGACAAAGGCACAGGCTGTCCACTGGAACAGCAAGCCCAGCATGGAAGTGCGGGCACCGAGCTATGGTAGATGCTGCCTCTAAAACACACACAGCTCTTCGCCCTCCTTGCCCGATGACTTTTCCTTCTTATTATTACCTCTTGTAAACTTACACCTTAGAAAAGGTGTGTTTCTTAAGTCAGAAAGAAAAAGAAAAATACCGGATGGTCTCACTCATAGCAGGAATTTAGAAAACCTAAATAAGAGACCAGGAAAAAGACTAATCAATACAAAGTAAAAATCAAAATCAACAAGCAACTATAAACCAGAGACACACTATGGGGAGGGTGGGGGGAGGATAGGGTGGGGAAAGGAAAGACTAGAGTCAAAATAAGGGGGGAGGTGCAACTGTATGGGGAATATAACCAAAATGAAAATGCATACATTGTGCAAAGATGAAAAAAGATGTAAGAACTATATAAAAGAAAATATTTAAATAAAAAAAAAGAGGGGAAGGAAGAACCCAAGGGAATATGGTGATGGTTCATGGATGCTAGAGTGGCGGGAGATCTATAGGGAGAACCACAATGATGTAAGAAAAAAAAAATTTATAAAATTAAAATCTTACTAATTATAATTATGGAAGCTCTATTCCTCCTCACAGAGACAGTCTTTTAGGTTTTTTTTTTTTTCTCTTGAAGCAACAGAAATATTGCAGACTGGGCCTCAAAAAGCAAAACTCAAAATCTGACATCTGTCTGCCCTCTTAGACACTTCATTCAATCCTGAGTACCAAGCCACTGTTCCTCATCCAAGGAATTACTATGTTATAATGCAAAGACTGGGATGTGGAATTAGAATACATCATCTCTGCTATTTCCTATGATAAGTAAGTTTATATTAAAAAAAATGAAAAGAAAAAGAAAAGGTGTGTTTCTTCCCAGCTCTCATGGAGCTTACAGGAGAGAATGAGAGACAATCGAGTAATTTTGAAAACCATTGCAAGTATGACACATGTCAGCAGAGGAACTGCTATCTACCCTAGAAGCATCCAAGGAGATTTAATGTAAGCTGGGATCGAGAGACTTCCCAGAGAAAACCATGTTCCACCAGACTTAAAGGATGGGGAACTGTGCATCATTCATGGCTGTGAATAGCATAACTCCCATCACTTGTTTAAACAAAGATGTAATTGATTACAGAATATTAGCTAGCCTTCCCAATCTCCTGAAAGGTGATCAGACCAGGCTCAGAGGTCATGAAGCCATAAATAATGCCCAAATTAAACTGCCAGGTGAGTCTAGTGAGGACCGTCCTGCCACTGGCACAGGCACAGGCTCTCGACCGAGCCAGGATGTGGCCACGCTGGCACCACAGCATCGCCAATGCTGCCTCTGAAAGACGCACCTGTCTCTGCCCTCCCTTCTGGAATGACCATTCATTCTTCATATTGGTTTTTTGTAAACTTAAATCTCAGAGAAAGTGTGTTTCTTGCCAGGATTAATTTAACATGAATATGTCCTAACTCTGGTGGAAGCTGAAAATTAAGTTTGTTGCATCCATTTTGAGTTATAGTAATCATAGGAAACTCTACAACATAGTATGTTGAAAAGGTGCTTAGTGACCAAAACACATGAAAAATGTCAACCTCAAAGTGCCACAATCACTGGATTTCTAGTTACTGTTGAGTTGTCATAAAAGTCATGATGTAGAAAGATCGACAAGGAACATTAAATACCCTTTTCTTGAGATGTCTTCAGTTTTTATATTTTCCATTTGGCTGTAAGGAGTTCATAGCTATGGATATTTTCCCATTAAATGAGTAAAATACAGTCATATTATTTTCACTTTGCAAAGTGAAGCACTGAGTTACATTAGAGTTGAGCAACTTCTCTGAATTCCTGGGGATCTCAGGATAGGAAAGAATACTGTGCTACACTTCGTAAGCATAAACAGTCGTGGGGTGGGAGCTGGCTGTTCTCACAAGGCAGTGCTATTTCTTTAGGTCCTTAGATTATATTTACATATCTAAAGCTAACATATGAACTCAACAGCCTTGTGAGAGTGTGTGTGGTTTGGTTTGACTTTTGTTTTGGTTTCAGTTAGTTTATTGTGCTCCCCTCTCAACATCCCCAGAAAGTCATTTTTATCTTCATAGTGCAAGCTGGCACTGGCTGTGTCCAGTGAATAGGCCCTGATTGACAGGAAAAATGAGACAGAAAAGGTGGCTCTGGAGCTCCGTAGGGTCAGAATTAAACTTTGAGAGGGTTCCATGCATTTTGAAAGATTGGAAAGTCCAGCAAATCAGAACTGGCTTCATTCCCAGTTCTACTGGTGGTTTATGTGATCTCAGAGAAGATGTTCAAATCTCATATAACTCAGCAGCTCTCTTTGCAAAATGGAAATAATAGAATCATGCTCTCTTGGTTTAATGAGAGAATGCCTATAAGTATAAGCTCTTATAGCCAAATAGAAAGATATAAAAAACAAAATTTTGATTGCTATCCTTGGAACTGGGGTCTTTATTACAAACTTATATAAAATTGAAAGCAATAATCTCATGTTATTAGGTTATGTGAACCAAAGACTGGACATCAGGGGTCAAAATGAGCTATTTCCCATCTGTCAGACACATTAAGAAGTCCAATTAGACTATGGCTTATAGACTAGGAATAGAAGATGTCTGACCTTTTTAAGCAGTTACCCCATAGAGCACACAATGTAATGCAGCTTCCATTCTGACTGGATAATTACATGAAATTTAAAATCTCTCACTGTTTTCATGATTGAAGAGGTTCGCTAGAGTTTTTGAAGCCATAATTTCCACCTAACACAAACATTAGAGTTGCATGTTTTACTGCACTTTGGGGGACCGTTTCTAGGCTGAGTATTCACCAAGAAGCACTGGGAAGTGTCTGGTCTTACAGATCCCAGAGGAGTCCACAGCATTTTTTTCCTGACTTCCTCACCCCAGAACACTATTGCATTTCATATTGATTAATATTAGCAATATCTTATTAATACAATTTTGGTTTACATTATACCTTTACACAATGGGTTATACACATTATAACAGCAAGCCTCATAACAGCTGGAAGAGAGAGAAACCATATTCTTGATTTATTTGAATATAGAAAATGAAGTAGTGGGAAGACAAGATCTTTGTGTATGTCCTTTGTATATTGATAGGTATGATTATGCTGGTTTATTTATAAAGTAGAAGGAGTTTCATGGCCAGAGGATGTAGGACTTGGTTCCTCATTCTGGTTCTGCTACTACCTGGACAGTTTCCTAAAGGCACCAAGTCAGACAGACTTCCAGAAGTGCTGCATACAAGCAAAAAAAAAAAAAAAAGTCTCTTTAAATATTTATCAAAATTTTAGAGCAAAACCTGAGCAATAGGTGTGGAAAGTGGGAGGAAAAAAACACATATACTCTTGTTATCAAAACAAGAATTCGCAGTTGCTTGGTTCCATCTTCCTAGAAAGCAGTTTTGTGACTCTGTTTGACCTTACAAATGCCTCTTGTGGTTGTCACACCCATGCAACTCATCTCTACATCTTCATTCTCCTTTAAGCCCCATGAATCAATGAGACGTCTGGGAAACATCCTTCACTGCATCTCCTTATACCTCCAGGGATGTGTCTAGAACTCTCAACAGACTGCTGTCCAAGCTTTGCTGCTTCCAGATCCAACTCGGCCTGAGCAGGTAACTTACACCCGCTAAGCCTTGTTCTCAGGGATTTCAAATTGACTTTAACAGTGGAACTCACGCTTAAACAAAATCTGCACAGGAAACACAAATCCCGGAGAAAGAGAAAAGTGGCCACTGGAAGCCCCCTTGCTTCTTTCTCTCAGCCCTCTCTGCAGCTTCTTATCACTTCTCCTTTGTCTTTAATGCTTGGAAAACTAAAAATGAACTCTGTACACTTTTAGCACCTGACCTTCCTTTTTCCTCCAGCAGGAAGAATGTCTGTTCACCCTCCAGCACCCATTGCCCCGATATTTATTTCCCTCTCAGCAAAAGTGTGGCTCCACATTTCCCTCCTACGGATGTTTTCGCCCATAGCCTAAGCCCTAGAAGACGTACTGTTCTAAAAACTGTTCCCACCAATCTATTCCAAATTCTGTGGAAACCCCACCCTACTCCCAGTCAAATCACATAAAAAAGTTTATTAGAACATAGTAGGCTCTCTTGCCTTCACATTCAAAAGAAGGGGCTGGAGGGTTGAGGGAACAATTTAAAAATATCCCTGCATAGGGTGTGATCTTATCTAAATGGTTCTCAATTTAAAGTGTGACAGGATGGAAATTCAGGAGATTCTTTTCATTTCCCAAAGATATACTTACTCTTTTGGGACACATTCATGGTTTGCTTTTCCATAATCATTTCTGACGTATTACTTATCAGACTCCAAGTTCCCTCAAAGAAGGGAATTAAATAGTCAGTCTCCATTAGAAATGCTATGAATGACTAAACAATTTTAAGAGCCTTACTCTAGATGTCACAAAAAGATGCATGTTGTAGAATCATTGTTTCATATTCAGAAATGTTACACACTTAAACTAATAATATAACTGAATATATAAATAAGGTGATGATTACAAATTATTATCCATAAAAATAAAATCTGGGCAACACTTTTCACAGAGATTGCATCTTTTACTAACAAGAAAAGACCAGTTCTACTTATAGATACACATGCATACACACAGAGTCAAACATTCACACACCTTAAGTCAGTAGAACAAAATTCTTTATAGAAAGTCTGCAATTTTCTTTGAACATGCATCTCTAAATTAAAACTGAGGGATTTTTTAATGGATACCACCTAGTGGCCCAGAAATGAGGCATCAACCCAAAAACAACAACAATAACAACAAAAAAGTTGTATCTGTGTTATACTAAGAAATAGAAAGCACATCATTTACAATATGGGGTGAATGATATCATCCTGTACCCCTCTGGGATCTTCTTGGGCTGGACAAGTAATCAAATCATTGGACAAGTTAGCAAAGGAAAAACAATCATTTTAATCACAGATGTATGGTGAATTCATACCGTTGTAAATTCTGAAGAATAATGGAGCAGACCAGGACTATTTAACTGTGTTTTGCAACCCAAGGCATCATGAGCAGAGAGAAGAGACTTTCCATGACAGACAAGGGGTGGGGGGGTGGCTTCATCATTCATCTGAGAATAAAGATGTGATTCTCAGATAAAAGAACATATTTACTGATGAAACTAGAACTACGGTTTTCTAGTTCATAAAAGAGGAACAATGATTACTTCTCCAATTAGGAAGAAGACGGAAGCTTAGGATAAGAAGAGCCAACTTTTCTTCAACTAGGGAAGGATGAAGGGCAGACGCTCCTCCTAGCCTTCAGGATCCTCACTTCTGCCATGCAAAATGATCTTCACTTTTTCAGTAATGGTGACTTCCCAAGGCCTTGATTGACCTCTAGCTCCCATACCAACGAGACATGAAGTCTCCTCTGGGCCTAATGAGAAAAGTCTTTGACCCTTACTGTTAATTTATTTGGAAGATATTTCCAGATATTTCCCTGGACTCAAAAAGCAGCCCACCAAATGACACATAAGACCTAAACTAAACTAGCATACGCAGTAAACTGGTATGCTACCTACACTGCCTGTAACAAACTAATCTGGGGAAGGAGCGTGGCAGCCCCTTTTCTGCTTGGGGTGTCACTGCCTCTGGAACCACTGCTGTAAAACAAATGGTGGATGCTAGCTTCGTTTTTAGCAAAAGCCAAAGACCTCTTCAGATTTCTTTCAGTTAGCAAAAGCAGGTGCTAACATAGGTCTTTCATAAAAGCTAAGTGGTGTAATTCGAACCTTCAAAAAACAGGGGATACCTCACTTGATTGTTTCCCTTAAAGACAAACTGTGCTTGACTCAGAAAAACCTGTGAGCAACAGCAATTACCGTTTTCAAAAATAATGTGTGTTTTTTTTAGTAGAACCGAAAAGAAAGTGATGGCGGGGACATAGAGACAGACAAACCTTTTTGTCCAAAATGAATTTGAAACTTTGGGAAGGAAGAGCAAGAAATATTAAAATATGAAAGTGAAAAAGGTAACATTGTCTTATGGGAGTAATAGTACCAGAAAAGCCTGAATATGTATTTATTATTCCCTAATTTGTGTATTAGTTATGAGGTTTTAAAAACATGATTGTGGGCCTCCCCCGTGGCACAGCGGTTGAGAGCTGGGCCACGAAGCTGCCCGCAGCCTCTGCAGCGCCGGTTCGATCCCCAGCCGCCGGGCGAGGGTCCCACCTGGTGCACAGACCTCTCCTGCTGCGCCCGCTGCTCGCGCTGCTGCTGCTTCCATAGTTAGGAAGACTCAACCCTTCCAACATCACCCTCTATGTGGAGATTATCCTTGAAAGGATGTGAGCAAGGAAAATGGGGATGAGCTTGGTAGATTCCTTCAAAGCTCAAAAGTCAAATTTTATGGAAGAAAAATCATTTGCTGTAGATGGCCTGGGACTTTTTATGAAGTGCTGGCAAGAGCTGTTGCCCTGACAGCTAACAACACTCAGCCTGTGATTTATTCAAAGAGCTGGCACAGCATAGACACTGGACACCGGCCACGCTGGAGGGCTACCTCCAAGACTTACATCATCATTCATCAGCCCCTCCTCACCAAGCTGCCTCCCTGGGTTTAGGGCTAGCAGGGTCTACTACTGGTTAGCATTTCTGCTCTTTGAAATCTGCAGTTCAAGGTAAAAGTCACATGCTTTATGACTAAGCACACAAAGGTGCTGAGCTCCAAAGGGGTTTTCCAGGCACCAAACGACCTCCCCTGGGAAACTGGGGGTGTGGGGGGGAAACTGGGTCCTATGCAGTGACCAATTCCCAGTAGTTCCCTTCATTTTCCTGAACTTGTCCCTGACCTTTTACATAGTCCAGTTATTTGTCAAGGACTGTCAGGAAATGTACCCAAAACTGGAGGTAGTATTTATAGTATTTATAGACCTTATATGAGCCAGTCTCTCCATATGCTACTGGTTCTGTGGTTATTTCTTTTCCTTCACATGCAAGTGAAAAAAAAACCACTTTCACTTGCATGTACTTTTAACTGAAAAACCTGATAGTTTATTTTTTCTACTAATGCTCAGAAAAGTATCATGGGTGTGAATAAATCTGAGCTCTGATCTGACCTTTATCTTTACAATATAACATGAGCACAATAATAATTTATAGGGCTCAGTCCTAAGTGTGACATTTCAATGAGCTGGGTAAATATCATTACCTGAAGCCAGCAGCCTGCCAGGATGCAGACTGAGAGGCAGGTGAGTGCAGGCATTTTCCAGAGGAGAATCATTAATTTGATGGGAGGTACAGTCCTGAAACTGGCAAAGGTTTCACTCATCAGAGTATGTCGGTAAGCAACTGACAAGGAAAAAACAAAACCAAAGGGTTTTCGAAAAATGGGCTTTCACTGAGCTGCAGAACAGAAAATCTCTAGCCCTAGCTACGAATGTTGATTGACCACTGAACTGCCCAGATGCAAGAATAATTGCTCAGACTTTCCTTCTTTCTCTAGCTTATATAAAAAGGTCAAGGAGGCCAGACACAGTATGAATGGAGGAGAGTCCCCCAGGAGATTGGGGGCTAAGAAAGGGGGAAAGCGGGGAGGAAGAAATAGGATTAATGGTAATGCCATCTTCAAAGTCAAAAAACCACGTAAATTAGGGAAGATATTTGGTGTCCAATCTCACTCTGCCTTGGCAAGGCAAAATTATCAAATATCCTTTCTTCCTCCCTTCCCCAATTACCAATGCTACTTAAGGCTGGCTTTTCTAGAAGACATCGTGACTGGACGCATGACTCCAGGATTTCATAAGCAGCCTGAAAGGGCAGGTGGGTGTCACTCAGGTGTGTTTTCTACCTACCTCTCTCCTGAAAATTGAAGGCTGTAGCCTCCTAAGAAACCAGTAGGCAACCTCTCAGTGTGACGGGTGCTCACCAGATTATTTTTTTCAAACAAAAGGAGTGTGGAAACCTTTGAGCTAGCTGAGAATATGTAACAGTCATATAATATATATGTTTCTCTATGTTTGCTTCTTTTCACCATGTCACAATAGGCAAATCATCACTCCCACCCTTACCATTTCTTGTCAATTTATCCTGTCCCCAGCACAGAATGGCAGTTCTCCATGTATACCACATCAAAATGATGTACAGAAAGCACATTCTCAAAAAACAAAACCATTATTTAAAAGAGAATGCTAAAAACAACAACCCACAATATGTTCTGAGAGAATTTTGCACTTTAATAGGGAAATTGCTCTCCTTGGGACTCAAGTCTTGGTCATGTCACAGGAAAAAAAACCTCAGTTCAGAGGTTTTCGCCTCCAAGCTAGCTCTGCCCCCTACCACAATCTCAAATATCATGCTTTGGTAGGTTTCAGCCATATCTTGACAAAGTTTTCCTTTCTACTGGGAGAAAAGTGGTTTTGTGAAATACATTCATACACTTGTCTTGCCCATAACCGACAGATTAAATACACACACATATCACTTGCCAGAGAGTTCCAGCTGTTTAGATTTTCACCCAAACATGTGAATAAAAACCGCAGGCAAAACAAGTCCTGTCTCTCATACCTTTTATGGATTAACAAATAGCCTTTACCCTGCTGATGCCCGTTCTTAATTGGACTATGCTGTGAGCAGCAATTAAGCCTAAATGGCCACTTGCTGAGAGCTGGAGAAAGAAATGCTGCAGCTTGAGGCATTTGCATTCTCCAAATAGAGCGCATATGCTTTGCTTAGGAGCCCATAAAGAAAGGAGATTTGCTTATTTTTTTAGCGCATTTAAAAGTGAAAAGGGGCCATTGTTTCATATACTAGAAGGAAAATTTTTTTAGATATATTTTTTGCAACTTTGGTGCAAACAGAGATGCAGAAATGAAAGAGCTTTGTTCCTCCGTGAAAGAGCAGCAACTGTGCAAGAGAGGCCTCTCCACCGTCCTCCACTGCGTGTGCAAGGGACACAAAGAAACAGCCAAATGAAGCACAGCACCAGGCAATTCCCTGCACTAACACACACCCTCACCTGAATGGCATGTAGCAGGGAGGGAATTAAAGAATATTCAGAGACTTTATTTCTCAGTGTGTTTTCCCTCTTGAAAATGGAAAAGAGCAAGAATAAAGAGGTTAACCTAGGAACGACCTACTCCTTTACACACAGAAAGGACATTTCAAGCAGCCCCAAGACTTCTAAACAATGCACACACGAACATTATCAGCCTCCATTACTGCTATTTGTGTCATTTTCAGTTTAGCCTGGACAAGTGGTTCTTCCGTGTCCAGTACCTTGTCTATAAACTTTTTTATATCTTTGCTCTTTTCCTTTTTATTGTGGGTGATGCTGTCAAATCTTACATATTTGTGTATGTGTGTTTTCTGTCTCATTTTTTCATATTTTTCTCTTCTGTTTCTCTTACTTCGTTTCCCATCTTGCCCTACTGTCTTTTAATCTTTTCTCTGAAACTTCCTATTATTTCCTATTTCCTTGAAATCTTTTTCTCTGACTATAATTTTTATTATAAGCAATCTCTTTCAGGCTCGAGGAGCAATTTCTCTGTACCTGTTCTTCAGTTCTATAGGCAATTCTTCTTGTACTGTATGTTTTATGCTAACTTCCAAAAAATTAATTCTCTCTTTCCAATTACATTTTCTTCTCTTCATCATTATGGTTATTATTGTCATATTGCTATTATTTTGGCAGAGTCTATCCATAGGGCTATCCAATTCTGATTATTAGTCATCCTTCAATTTTTGCATGACTTGCTGATTTTGCATTAAAAAAAATCATAATGTGCCTCCAGATCATAATGTTCAATGTCCAGTAAAGTAACTGCCTGTTGCCACCTCTGCCTTTGAACCAGTACACAGCAGCAAATTCTGAATATGTATAATAGGGATCCTGTCCCATTTTTATGTGGCTTAATTGCCAAGTGTCTAAAGCTTAACGTGCTGGGCTATGAGAATATTTTATAACTTTAACACTGGTTAAATGTCAACAAAGTTTTAAGGATTAAATATTATCTGACCAACATCAAGTTACTCTAACTCTACAGCCACGAGAAATGCGATGTATGGAGAAGTTCTGCATGTGAGGAAGAAAGAAAGAGGATAAAACTGGATTTGAACATAAAAAAAATCATGTGTGATCTTTCTGGAAAACATGGTCTGAGTTACATGCTTGCACTAAGTCTTTCTTTCTTATGCTTTGGTGCACTTCTCTCAAATTGGGGGCTACAGGAACTCCTATGGGCATTGCTCTCGTAGTTACCTCATCTTTGAGACTTCCCCTCAACCTGGAAGTTTAGAGCATTCACTGAAGGTTTTTGTTTGTTTTTTAAAGATTTATTTATTTATGTATACAAGAACTGGGGTGTAACCAGAGGTGTGGAAGGGTGAGAGGATTCGCCAGAGAGAATGAGGAGCAGAATAGGCAGATATACTGAAACACACTGCTGAGGGGAGCCAGGGCGAGGCAGGAGAGGTCTGCTGCGCCATGTGGGTTGCTCCCTGGCCGGGAATCAAAATCCTGCTGCAGCTAAAACTCTAATCCCTGGGCCACCAGGGAGGCCCTCACTGCAAGTTTTTAAGGAGAATATCAAGGCACGTATTTACGGATGAATAACCTAAAAAGCAAGGTTCCTACCTACATAGGAGAATAAAGACCATGAGAGAAATTACAGTAGCCCTTGAGTTTTAGCCCCCCACATCCCAACTTAGCTCAGCAACACATAAAGCTATGTTTTCACCCAAAGTTTTAGTTCCTCATTTTTAGCAATAAAAGAGTTCCATTAAGGAATCTGCATGTGTGGACATCACCGTCTGTGTACTGCAGTACTGCTCAACCACAGCGTCTGAGACAGGGGGAGTAAGATCGGTAGCCCTTGCCAGACTTAGAAAGCAGTGCCCATGGCAGCCCCCTCTACAGATGACATTAGGGGTATCTCACTGCTTAATGCTGCCTATCCCAGCCCAAAGCATTCCCCAGGTGTCCATTTCTATCTGTACCTCTGACTTTCCCTGCCTTGTAAGAAGTAGGAGAGGTGGAGGTTTTCAGTGACCAGTTTGCACTACCCAGAAATATGCTTAGAGGAGGATTATATGCCCTGCTTGTCATGTCAGCTTTCCACTTAGTTCATGCATTACAACTAGAGTGGGTAACAGGATAGTATAACTTTATCACTGGAAATGAAATATTTGACTTATGGAATGACATTTCCCACCTAACATGCAAAAAATCATTGAAAGCAAAGTGGACAGGTTGGAGATCACCAAGTGCACGCTTTCAGCTGGCCACAGCAAAGAGGAAACCCAGACCAACTGATCCCCACACTAGTTTTCTTCCAATGCATCGCTGTTGCTTCTCCCCAGGGAAGAATGTGAATAAAGGGAACAAGGGACCATATTTATTAAATGATAGGAAAAGCAAGCTAGTAAAGAAGGTCCCTTTATTTCTTAGTATGAGAAAGCTCACACCCCTGCACCTTGCTTCAATCAGGTGTCTTTTTTTTTTTAAAAGATTTATTTATTTATGCATACAAGAGCTGGAGTAAAGGCCAGAGGTATAGGGGATGAGAGGACTCACCAGAGACAGAGTGGGGAACAGAAAAGGCAGATTGACTGAAGTACACTGCTGAGGGGAGCAGCAGGGGAGTCAGGAGAGGTCTGCTGCACCATGTGAGTTTCTGCAACAGGGGATTGAACTCGTGCTGCAGTGACTGCAGCCATCTTCATAGGTTGTGTCTTAACCCCTTGTGCCACCAGGGAGGCCCCAATCAGGCATGTTTTGCAGGAGCAGAGCTGGCTGGAGTGACTCTACGTCACATGGACATGTGAGCAGCCTGAGCCGCTTCAAGCTGGACTGGCCCACCTCAGGGGGCCTCCCTCTATGATCTCGAATTCACCATAGCCAGGACCCTGTAGCACGTTGTTGACGCCTGCACCGCAGCCTGCATCAGTGCTTGCTGACACAGGGTTCACTTCTGGATGCACTGGCACTACTGCCTTCACCTTGAGAAGACAGGAGCCAGGTCGGATCTTATATGGTTATTTAACACAGCAGTTATGCAAGCCAGGAAGTGCGGATGCATTCTACGTCTGAGAGTTTTTGACCTTTACTGCACCATGGACACCTGGAGAATCTGGAGGAGCTATCGGCCCCTCATCATAATAATGATTTTAAATCAGTAAAATTAAACCATAGGATAAAAAAAGAAAGTCATTTTTAAAAATAGGTTATCCTTACATTTTTGAAGCAGATGAGATACAGCAATATATGTGTTTCTTTAGACTTTCACAATTTTCCACAAGTACCAATTCCAATTCGCAGGGAGGTATTTACCTTAAAACGTGCAGGGAGACCCAGGCAGCACACCTCAGAGCATAGAGTTTCAAAGTAAGCTGACTGGGATTCAAACTCAGGCTTGCTGCTCACTGCTAGGAAGTTTTGGCCAAATCAGCCCATTTTCTGAGCTCTAAAGAAACAGATTGGGGGCCTCCCCGGTGGCGCAGCGGTTGAGCGCTGGGTTGCGAAGCTGCGTGCGGCCTCTGCGGCGCCGGTTCGATCCCCGGCTGCTCCCCGGCCACCAGAGGAGGGTCCCACATGGCGCGCAGACCTCTCCTGCCGCCCGCTGCTCCCCTCAGCAGTGTACTTCGGTCCTTCTGCCTGCTCTGCTCCCCGCTCTGGCTCTGGTGAATTCTCTCGCCCTCCCGCGCTTCTGACTGTACCCAGTGCATGTATAAACAAAACAAAACAAACCAGAAAACAAATAAATAAAGCATGCCTCTATAAAAAAAAAAAAAAAAAAAAAAAAAAAAGAAACAGATTGCATATCTCTTAGAGTTGTTGTGAATTATAACTACATACCTCAATCACAAATGTCACGTACCCTCTAAGTGACCCTCTGCCTGCCTGCTGCCCAGGAAGGGGCCACCACTTGCTCCGGAATACCTCCTCCACAGGCACCTTGCCACAGTGGACCAAGCAGTCACAAGCCTGGAATTTTTTGAAGCCTGGAGTTTTTGGTCTTCCTGACATCTCTAAATTTGTTTGTTTGGGTTTTGTTGTTTTTTTTTAATTGTGGTAGCACTGCTTACATCACTATATGATTTAGAGGCACAGGACCGCACCTCTTTAAATGTATATTACCACACCACACCCCATTTCCAGATTTGAATGAATGCATCACAGGGCCCGGGATCTTGTACTCTGGCAACTGCTGAAGTGTGAGGAAATAAACTCTCTATTGGACAAATTTTAACCAGGGGAAAAAAACAGAGCTAGGAAGGACATAGGAAAACAGATTGTCCCCCTTCTGCATATATGCAACTCCTCTGAAGCATGGATTCTCTGTAGTCTTTGCAAAAAAGCCACACACACACATGTGAACACACCTGCTGACCTATTTTGTCTCTCTGTGCTCCTTGTAAAGCACTGCCAGTGCAGTAACTGAGTGAAGTCTTGCCTCACTTTACTCTTTTATCAGTTTAGCAGCTGTAGGTTTGTACTGCAAAATAAATTATCAGTACTTTATTCCTTGCTGACTCAGCTTCTGCTCTGCTTTCAGGAAAACCCGAATCTAAGACAGCAGATAATTTACATAAAGCAGTATAATAAGCCCTCAAAAATAGTATGAGTGTGTATAGACATGTGAGGGGTATGTATGTGCAGACATACATGTACAGGTGATATATCAGACATTCTTATATATTTTGAACAATACACTGTACAATAAAATTTAAATCAAATAACATTTTATGTCCCAATTACTAATTCCTATCCCACTTCTTCTATAAACAAGGTAGATACCAACTCATTCTTTTTTTTTTTTTTTAAGATTTATTTATTTATTTATACAAGCACTGGGTACAGTCAGAAGCGCGGGAGGGTGAGAGAATTCACCAGAGCCAGAGCGGGGAGCAGAGCAGGCAGAAGGACCGAAGTACACTGCTGAAGGGAGCAGCGGGCGGCAGGAGAGGTCTGCACGCCATGCGGGACCATCCTCCGGTGGCCGGGGAGTAGCCGGGGATCGAACCAGTGGTGCAGAGGCTGCGGGCAGCTTCGCAACCCAGCGCTCAACCGCTGCGCCACCGGGGAGGCCCCCCAACTCATTCATTTTTATCAATAGTGAACTTGCCTTCATACTATGAATTACTATAAAAAGTTATAAGCCATATGCTTAGTGATTAAAGGAGTCAGGATAATATATCATTAAATAGGTTAGGAAAATATCATGGTTAAAAGTACAAACCTCAATATCAAACAGATATGAACTTGCATCCCAATTCTATGTGATCTGAGGAAAATTAACCTCTTAGAGACTCTTTGCTCATCTGAAAACTGATTAAGAAATATCTTTCTGCAAGTTTTAATTAAGAAATGAATGTAAAGTTCCTGGCACAGAATTGTACATGTCCTAAGTTAAATTATATTTATTTAAATAAATATTAAATAATTTAATAGCTATTATATTTATAATGCCACTTATAAAACAAGTCACAGTAACATTTAAAAATCTGCTGAAGAGCAGTAGGAGCTAGGATGAAAGTTAACCCATTTCTGGGTTAATTATGTTCTAATGCTTGTGCATCACACAGGGAGGACCCAAAGTCCTAATGCACATGCCACACTGTCATTAATGAGACATGTGCCCTGCGGACATATCTGCAACACAGGAAGAAGGGTAGAAAGGGGAGGCTGGACAAGACAGTCTGGGGCCTGAAGAAATCCACACATTTATTCCTGGTCCTCTGAGAACAGCTATGAAGGCTGCTAAAGGGAAAAGAATCCATCACTCTCCTTTGAGAGTCAGGGCCCTAGCCAAAGTTGATTCAGATCCCAGTCCCAATTTATGCCACACAGTGCCAGACAGGGAAACTGAGACAGCAGTTTCTCTTTAGGGGAAGCCACCATTCCAGAGCTCTCTATAGTGTCCAGCCCACCAGCTACCATGGCTCCAGCAGCCCATCTTATCATAGACACCACTGACCTGAAGTTCCTAAGAAACCTTCCCAATTTGCCTCCATTAACTTGGGCAGGACTTCACTAATAGATAAGATACGTAATGATTCAGATATGAGAGCTGAGAGTATCACAGACAGTGATAAATAGACTGACATCAGGAGGGAGAAGCCAAAGCACTTACTGAAGAGGGTGGAAGGCTAGAGACGGTAGCACACCCATGACCAAGTCACCCCAGGAAGTTTTACCTCCACCTTGCCACAAGAAAAGGCAGAGCGAATCTAGCAGCACACTCTGAGATATGGCCTCCAAGGACATGGGTCCTCGACCCAAGCTAGTGCCAGCACTCTGCAAGGACATTTTAACCCAAAGCTGTACTGAGCTTGTGTCCAAAACAAATCTCTTAAGAAACTGTGCCTAGAATCCTTTCTCGTCATTAACAAAGATCCTCTGTGATTCTTCATCTTTTTCATGCAGAAGCAGAGTACTGTAGAACAAAACTTCAGCCTCTCTTGCACTCCCAACAAATACTTCAAAACTCAGTATCATTTGCATCTTTCATATCAGGATATCATCCATCTCATGACTTAACATGATGAGATGATGCTAGAGGACATTATTATTTCATGTTTCTATTCTGAGAAAGATGTCTCTCTTCAACTTAACTACTAGCTGACAAAAATAATGTTGAACATCTGCAAGAGATAAAACAACTTGAATCCAATTTCCTTTCACATAGATTAAGAGCCCCATTCTCCTGTCACTTATGTAGCATATAACTCAATTTTTTGCAATATTTAAATGAGAGGCTAGTTTTTCAGGTCTGTCATGTGGATGACATAAATTTTTTATTTTGTCCCTTCCACTGATGTAGTGGAAATATGAGACCCTGTCAGAATGTGGCAGCTCAGAAAAGAAAAGGGGAATCACATACTAAAAAACAAAAAGACCAATAAAAGGAAGAAGCTATAAGAAAGTCTCCTCTTTTAAGAACATAAATAAGTAAATCACACAACAAGATAGGTTCCATCAAGAAATGTGACTTTCAAAAGGAATCTGAGTCATCTGTATGGATAAGTGAGTAAATGACCTATAGTTTGTAATTAATTTGACATTCCAGATATATCACAGAGATAGAACAAAAAGTGGCTTTATTGGGTCAAGACACACTGTGTCATCTGGTTTCAACACTGACTTAAAGTCACCAGGATCTATCTGTTTGTGAAACTGTCCACAGCCTCTGCAGCGCCGGTTTGATCCTGGCTGGCAGGCGAGGGTCCCACATGGCGCGGCAGACCTCTCCTGCCGTGTCCGCTGCTCCCCTCAACAGTGTATTTCAGTCAGTCTGCCTGTTCTGTTCCCTGCTCTGTCTCTGGGTAATTCTCTCACCCTACTGCGCATCTGGCCTGTGGCCCAGTTCTTGTATAAATAAATAAATCTTTTTTTAAAAAAAGCTTATATAACAAATTTATTTAAAAGTGTTAATTTGTCGGGCAATTTTCAGGGTCAAGTTAGAAAAACATAAAACATTGCAAGCATTTAAAGAAGAAGGAGCTTGGAAATACAGATGGCCAACAGGCATATGAAAAAATATTCAACATCACTTGCAATCAGGGAAATGCAAATCAAAACTACCATGAGATACCATCTTACACCAGTGAGAATGGCACATATTAAAAAAACTAGCAACAACAAATGTTGGCGAGGATGTGGAGAAAAAGGAACTCTCCTGCACTGTTGGTGGGAGTGCAAACTGGTCCAACCACTATGGAGAGCTGTGTGGAGATTTCCTGACCTACTAAACATAAAGCTTCCATATGATCCAGCAATTCCACTCCTAGGTATTTACCCAAAGGACACAGAAACATAAATTCCAAAGAGCACCTGCACCCCTATGTTTACAGCAGCACTGTTTACAATAGCTAAGCTTTGGAAACAACTCAAATGCCCAAAAATAAGATGAATGGATCAAGAAGATGTGGTACATATACACCATGGAATATTACTCAGCATTCAAAAAAGATAAACACATGCAATTTGCAGCAACATGGATGGAGCTGGAAGGGATCATGCTCAGCAAAATAAGCCAGAAAGAAAAAGAAAAATACCGGATGGTCTCACTCATAGCAGGAATCTAGAAAACCTAAATAAGGAACCAGGAAAAAGAATAACTATAAGAAGGAAAAAATCAAAATCAACAAACAACTATGAACCAGAGACACACTATGGGGAGTGGGGAGCAGGGAAAGGAGAGATTGGGGTCAAAATAAGGGGGTTGCAATTGTATGGGGAATATAAAAATAAAATTAAAAAAATAAAATTAAAAAATAAAGAAAAAGGGGTTTAATTTAGGGAATTAGTTACATGGATGATGTAAGAGCTGAAAATCAAAAAGAAGGGAATCAAGATATTGGCAATAGCAGAGAGCCACTCCCATTCTTACAGAGGGTAAGCCAAAGGTAGAAGATGATGCTACAGGAATCCAGGGACATAGATCAACTGGGATCATCTGAAACAATGACAAGTCTGCCAAACAGAAACTAGAGTATAGAGTAGAAATAGCCATGGATGGAAATAGCCCAAGGCAGAAAGGAAAGGGGGGAAATACCCTAGCTTCTTTTTTATCTGCTCTCCAATGTCTTGTCGGTGACTCCCAGTGGACAAACCTAGCTGGAAGGCAGCTGGCAAAGCAGCCTGGGATATGCAGTAACCTTTAGTACAGAGCAGGGGAAGCGTGGGGGGACAGGTCTAAGAGTAAGCAGGCAAATGACCAGCACAGAGCATAATTAAATGATTTTAATTTGTGGTCATAATTACCTTCAAAAAAATTTTTTAAGATAGATTTATTTGTTTGTTTGTTTGTTTGTTTATACAAGCACTGGGTACAGTCAGAAGCACGGGAGGGTGAGAGAATTCACCAGAGCCAGAGTGAGGAACAGAACAGGCAGACTGATGAAATACACTGCTGAGGGGAGCAGTGGGTGGCAGGCGCTCCATGAGGGACCCTCGCCAGTGGCCAGGGATCGAACCAGCACTGCAGAGGTTGTGGACAGCCTCGCAGCCCAGCGCTCAACCGCTGCACCACCAGGGGAGGCCCTACCTTCAAAATTAATCTGTTGCATCTCTCTTCCAGGATCACTAAAGAATTCCTTAACAGTCTGTTGGGCAGATTCTGCTATTTTACCATGCAGTTTCAGTTATTAAACCTCTGACCATTGCATGGGCAGCATGAGTTGGGACATTTCTGGAGTTGGGTGGTTACTCTTGACCAGCAAGTGCCTAAGACTCTGAGAAATTCTCATCCGGACTACATGAGGGCAAATAGGTGGGAGAAATCTCAATTCTTGGTGGGTACAACATTGGTGCTGAAAAGAATTCTTGGTCTTCATGCCATAAGGCTGTGGGAGGACTTTCAGCCAGTGAAGGCTGGTGGTCGCATGCTGGCTGTGGGGAACTCTACTCTAAGCCAGTGAACAACCAGGGCCAGGAGAGGGGCAACTCTTGGTCTAAGTGTCACTGGGACTGGAGTGGGGGACTCTCAACAGGTATGTGGTGGGATGGGAATTCTCATCTGCATGAATCGGTAGCACAGGGTTAAGGAGCTCTCACATGAGATCTGGAAATGAAATGCCCACAAAGGATTGGCAAACAAAAGACTGGGGATAACAGGCAGTAGGAGTCTCACTGTCTTCAAATATGGAAAGGGAGAAGACCAGAATCAACCATATGATTGTTAGGTATCTGTATAAAGTAATGGCTTTAATATCCAAGGTAGGGAAGTCCAGACATAACCACAGATGTGTGTGTAGGTATGAATGAATATACATACAGTTATTTTCTAGTTCTCTATCTAGATGTAATGCCTACCATAGCAATAATTACAACCAAACCCCAGGTAAGGGTTTTAAATATCATTAACCATTAAAGGAAAAAATGGTTGATTCCAAAGCTGGCATGAGGGAAGGATAGATAAGTGCAGAGCATTTTGTGACAGAACATAAGTTCTCAAAGAATGATGTAGGGACCAAAATGAAAGACAGCCCACTAGTGAAATCAGGGACACACTGAGTATTGAAACAAAAATAGTTTTTAAAAAAATAGAAAAAAGTAGCAATCCACAAATCCATACAAACATAAATGAATGCCTATATACATTAGTCAATAAAGAAAAAAGTCCATCTTGTAGTAGATTGTCAACTCATAAATATACAAGGAATGATGGAATCAGAAAGCTATTATTTGGCAATCACCATGGTAATGATCGATTTTGGCAGGGATCATCCAAGAGTGCTTAAACTAATGAAAGAAATTAATTACATAGTCATTAGACACTTATAAATTAATTTTATAGCAGAAAGATCTTGCAGATAGTATCTTAACTAAGTGAAAAAGTTAGCATCTCCAATAATAGAACAAATCAATGTCATGAGCATCCTCCCATCTTCTGGGGTATTCCTGAGGAAGAAAAATCAGTGTCTTGATCTGATGCCAAGGAAATATCAGACAAATTCAAATTTAGAAACATTCCACAAAGTAACTGAATCGGACATTTCAAAATTATCAAGGCCTCAAAAGGCAAGGAACAGATGAAGACCAGTCCCAAGTTGAGATAAACTAAAGAGAAATGATGACTACATGCAGGATGTGATTCCGGTTTAGATTTTCAACCTGTAAAAACCATGACTGTGAAAATAGGTAAAAATTCAACTGGATTCCTGATTTATATATAAACATCAAATCAGTGCTAATTTCCTGATAAAGAAGAGTACATTGTGACTTTATTCAAGGATGTCGTTCATTTAATAAATATATACATGTCTGCTACCCATGAAGTAGTTGAGGGGGAAAAAAAGAAGTGTGTGTGTGTTAAAAAAAAATGATAAGGCCTATGTTGCAGAATATTAACAATTGGCAAATCTGGATAAAAGATATATAGAAGTTCTTCATGCTATTTTGCAACAGTTCATCCTTTCCTATGCTACACTTTTTTTTTTAATTTTTCACCATGTATTTTTTAATATATAAATTTTTTTTATTTTTATATTCCCCATACAATTGCGACCCCCTTATTTTGACCCCATCCCTCCCCTCCCCGCCCCCCACCCCCTATAGAGTGTCTCTGGTTCATAGTTGTTTGTTGATTTTGATTTTTACTTTCTTATAGTTATTCTTTTTCCTGGTCCCTTATTTAAGTTTTCTAGATTCCTGCTATGAGTGAGACCATCCGGTATTTTATGCTACATGTTTTAATGGCTCCTGCAGCCTGAACCCCCAGCCCTGGTATTGCAAAGAGTTTAACTTTATTAAGCTTTATTAATCTATTGCTCACTCTTCTTGGTGCCCGAAAGTCTTCAGTGGCTTCCCGTGGCTGCCTCACTGGAATGTGTATAGAAGCAGGTGCCAGCTACGTGGGATCTCACCTTATGCAATTTGGGGAATGCTCACGAAGAAAAAATATTTCAAATTTGAAATTAGATATGTTAGTGGACATCTGTTTAGAAAGGGTCAAACAAGTGAAGAGTACTGAGGTGTTGAGTTGCCTTTGCCTCGGGGGCAACAGCAAGGTGGGCCAACTCTGCTACCTGGGTGTTGTCCACCTGCAAGAAGCTGAGCAAATTAAGTCTATTCTGGGCTCTCAGAAATAAAATGCTCTATCTCATTCCCTACCACTCACCAATAGAGTGAAAACTAGAAAGGTCTGGGTTGATACTAAGAAAGTGTTAAAAGCAAGATGACAAATGGAATCACTACTGCTAAGCCCCACCTCACTAAGCTGTATTTACTTAACTATATTTAATTAAATCAATTATAAGTTTGGCTTCCCAGAAATGGAATCTTAAACCAGTCAATGAGGAATCAACTCAGCAGGGTTAGGTAATCGCCTGAGAGACTCCTGCCATCACCTAAAGGAAGGTAACTTTGCAATAACCAACCTGCTTTTATTGCCCAGTAGAACTTCCTTGTGTCCATTCCTTTCTGCCTATAAAAATCTTTCATTTTGTATAACTCTTTAGAGTTAGAGAGATTAGATTAGATGCCTGCCTGATTTGAATGGATTTTTGTTCACATACATTCTTAGAGTTCTAAATGAGCCTCAGTTTATCTTTTAACAGTTTAAAGCATCAAGGAGACCATTCAGGCTAACTTGTGTGTTCCAGGCAACAAGAGTTTACCTTCAGCCTTAAAAAAATGTTGACAGCTGAATAGACATAAGTGCAATGAGAAGCAGGTAAGAGGTTACCATGTGGTCTAGTCCACCTCTCCAGGGAAGTGGCAATGTTTAATCTACCCCCTTAAAAGTCATAAAGACGATGCATTTACCTGACCTTTTTTCTATGCCTTTGAGACCTCATAGGGTATAGGCTGGGACTGAGGGGCCGTTAGCTGTTGCTGGACAATCTCAATCTCAATCTCTTTCCATCAGCCCATAAATATCATGTCTCTTACTAACATGAATGATAAAACTGAAAAAATGGCTGTCAGTATACCTCTACCTCCAACCCTCCCTCTTCCGTGCAGTAACCAGCATGCAGAGTTCTTCTTTGTAAGAAGGCATGTGGTTTGTACTTACTTGTGCATGAAGAAAAAAACAGACTTGAAAAAAGTAACTAGTCAGACTGAAAATACTGCTCCTCCGCTAAGCATTTCACCAAGATAAAATTTGCTTCACTTTTATAACACAACTCATCAAATAACTGAGACAGCTCATAATATTATCCATCATGCTATGGTAGTGTCCTTGGATGCTACAAAAGAACATGTGTGGGTAGATTGCCAATTTGTTATTTTTAGTTCTGGAAAAATTTGACTATGGGGGGAAATTTCAAGAAAATCACCCAGTCCCCATCCTGTGTATAGAGCACTTAAAGCACATCCATCAGTAAGAACCACCAATAATATCTGCAGGCATTCGCTGGTGACCATGGGATATTTTCCAGCCTTCTTGCACCCATCCTTTCCACATGGACTTGTGTGCCATTGAGAAAAGCAGAGGCTGTGGGGTGAGAATAGCACACCTCTGCCTTAGGACTATGCATACATCTCCCTCTGGCAGAAGCAGTCAAGTTCTAGTCATCACATGACTGTTTCTCCTCATGCTCAGGTTTTACCTTCTCAGAAGAGTCTTTCTTGTCAGCATTTCAGACTATGTCCATCACCAGCAATCACTCATTTTACCTCACCATGTTTATTTACATCACTCACCACTATGCATGGCTGTTCATTGTCCTCCCCACTAAATAAGGGTTTTATCCAATTCACCACTGTATTTTCAGTGCCTGGCACAGGTCAGGCACTCAATACATTGTTAATTCAACAATTGTGCAAAATGAAAGAAAGTGGAAAAGAATAGAGATTCATGAGCTGAATGAAAGAATAGGTGGGTATGGCATTTCTCCCAATAAATTTCTTTCATGACTGTGGCCTAAAGACTGGGTACCTCCAAAGAGTCTTACAATTGGAGAATCAAGTCAAAAATAATTCTCAAAAGAATGAGAGATCACAATTTCAAAAAAAGGAATTTAAGCTTTTTCTCTCCAAAATGGACGGCCTGAAACTCCAGGAAAACATGAAAAAAAATGTAAGAATCAAAAACACTTTGCTATGGTTCCTGAAAAAGTAGCTCAACAAAAGTGATTCATGATGGACAATCTTTAGTAGGAAAGTTGAAAGGGAGCTTGATATAGAACTTGTCTGATTCCAGATGCTCAAACCACCAAGCACGGCCCCTGCCACCAGCCATGTTGAGTCTGGTGGATCTCAGAGTTCCGGGAACATCTAGGCCTGGAAGTCTGACAAGAATGTGGACCCACATCATTAGGCGCGATCCCATGAAGGTAAGAGACCAGAAAGGTCATCAGATTGTCCCAATGACTCTAAATGTTCGACCATTGAGAAGTTCTATCCACTTACCATAGTTAGTCTGTGCCCTATAGCAACAATACTTCTTGACCACCTAACCATACGTAACACTTACTTAGCAGACACATGCTAAACACTCCATCCCAACACAGTTTTAATTCTTTTCTAGATTTTACACAAGGGTTGTTGGATCTAACCCGTGCAATCCTGAGATAAAAGGAGAAAGTGATCCAAATAGAATGCAGGGACAAGAGGCAAAAACACGTATATGTACTCAATGGCTATTTAAAAAGCAAGCATCTTTCTAACACTATAAAATTTCAGCAGGGAGTAATAAAGCAATTGATTTAAGGCAGTGGACACACTACCCCAGATAACAATGAGCTGCCCCAAGCACTGGTGATTCTTGAGTCCTCACTGGGCACTGACCTAAAAATGGGGAGATCAGCTGACATGAGTACACTAGAGGAAAGCACAAGGGACTCCCCCAGGATATGAGACCTCTATCTCAGGTAAGGACTTCCCAAGTTCAAGGGACGGGGATTAAACTCTGGCTCCAAAAATTCTGAAGTTACTGGTGGGCAAAGCATTATGTTAGATCCACCCCCTATGTGATCTTTGTGTTCAACAGCCTGTGTCCTTTTGCTTCCTTCTTTTTTTAAAAAAAAAAAAAAAAAAAAAGATTTTTATTTATTTATGCATACAAGAACTGGGGTACAGGCCAGAGATGCAGGGGGTGAGAGGATTCACCAGTGACAGAGCAGAACAGCCAGATTGACTGAAATATACTGCTGAGGGTAGCAGTGGGTGAGTCAGGAGAGGTCTGCTGCACCATGTTTATAGCTCCCTGGCCAGGGATGGAACTCGTGCTTGAGTAACTGCGGATAGCTTCCCTTATGCTTCCCTTCTACAATACTCAGACAACCTCTTGCATAAGATGTTAATTTCAGGGGTTCCATCACCCTCATCTTTTGTTGTTGTTACATGACATTGACTGTCATTTAAAAGACATCGTTTTAGAACCTAAAACCCTCCATCAAAAACTCCTAAGACAGACAAGATAACCAAACTCTAGACTTTACATCTCTTTGCAAAAGAGACTGTGTATATCCCAAACACCAGGATGTGCCACCTTAAAGCTGTCAGCACAGAAAATAGTGTGCTCTGTATCCTGTGTGTGTTGAGAAAGGGCTCTTGGTACAACCATTGAGATCCGTTTTAAAAAAGCAGCCTGTATTCTCAGGTGATGTGCATTAAGATGCAAATTCCTCTCCACAGGGGGTGAAATGTTATAGCTGAAACCAAGTTCTATGATCTCATTATACCTTTTCTCCTCACTCCCTCGGTAGCTGGCCCTCTAGCTAAATAAGTTGAGGCATCTGTCAGTCCCCCAAAGAAAGTTAGAATATTGCAGGAACCTAGGATGTGATTTGAAGGTCACATTTCACACATTTATGAAACCAGCTGCTGCTGCCAGTGTTGGAAACTACAGTGTGACACCCTCATTAGTGCAACGGCCTCCATTTTGCAAAGTCTATTGCCAGCTTCTCCCTATCATCATGCCTCCGGTGGAAATCTCTCTCTTAGGACTCAGAACCAGTCACTAATGAGAGAGCTGAGAACAGTGAGGTAGCCTGGAAAATAGAAATTTTAAATGCTTTTAATTAATAATAGGTGAAGGGTAGGTCTCCTCGAGATGTTCAGATAAGCTTCCCAAGGATGTCCAACACAGGCCTTCCACAATGTGTCACTTTGGCATGTGGATTATTTTGAGCTAATGTCAAGTGAGGCCCTGAGGGCTCAGGAAAAATTTTTACCACTCCCTTAACTACTTAGAAAAATGAAAATTGGGCATATTACCCAGAATTAGTTATTTTACCAGCAATAACATTATATTGGAGAAATCTATCTATATGGCAGAACAAACATGTAATTACTGAGTATCTGGTTTCCTCATGGGTCACTTTCTCCTGGTCATATGAGTCCCCTTCCTCTCTTCTTGAAGCCCCAAGCCACTAGCCCATTCCTCATCTCAGGAAATATATACCCTCATTTTGCCCCCATTGACTTTAGAGTTTATATCCTTGTTGATTCTCCACACATAATTAAATTTGCTCTTTTCTGCTACTAATATATCTGATGTTAATTTCATTGCTTGACCAGTCCAAGAACCCAGAGAAGTAAAGGAAAATTTCCTTTCCACCTCTACAAATGTAATTTCCATAAAAACTGTGATTTAGGATAAGGCCAAAAATGTGGCCTGAATAGATTTTGCACATTATTTATCTAAAGAGCTTAAAGTCACCAATGAATTGGCAACTCTTCACTTTATCCTATAAATACTGGGCTCAAAGCTTCCTGTCTAAGCTAATCATGAATTAAACAGGTGTAGTTAAAAATATATTTCCTAAAAAATTTCCCCCCAAATTTTTAGTCTTTCTAGCAAATTTATTTTTCTCTTCCTACTTCTTTCTCTTTATGATTTCACATAAATATTATTGGTGGTGAAAGACTCTATAATTTACTGTTTGGTTACAAAATATTCAGATGGGCCCATGACTGAATTTGAGGAAGCATTAACATTTCCCAGAGGTGGAGACGACTGTCAGGACTTTGTGGCACCCCTTTTGGGAGAGTGGGAACATATTTATTCATAGGAAAGATATTTGCATCCTGTTAGGCAAAAGCATAAAGTTGCTACTATTGCTCTGTGGGAGTTCAAATATGTGTAGAAGAATGTATGTGGGTGCCTAAGTAGCTAAAGTGACCAGCTGTGACAGTTACTAAGCTATTCTACAATTACATATAATATACAATTATATTTATTATTGTTATTTAAACTCCATGCCCATTTTTCTATACTGGGGTGGAAACATTGCAAATGTTTCCCCTTTCTCAGCTGGCTCCCTGCTAGAGCCTGCCAATAGGGGGTGCTAGAGAGATGTCAGCAGGCAGAGGAGGGAGAGGGGGCTAGCTCTTTCCCTGTTTTGTTTTGTTTTTGTTTAAAGATTTATTTATTTATACAAGAACAAGGATACAGGCGAGATGCACAGGAGTGTGAGAGGATTCACCAGAGACAGAGTGGGGAACAGAACAGGCAGACGGACGAAACACACTGCCGAGGGGAGCAGCGGGTGCTGCAGGAGAGGTCTGCACGCCATGTGGGATCCTCACCGGCAGGCCGGGATCGAACCGGCGCAGCAGAAGCTGCGGACAGCTTCACAGCGCTGCGCTCAACGGCCTGCGCCACCAGGGGAGGCCCTCTTTCCCTGTTTGACTGCTGACAGCTCACCCCAAGCAGCATGACTAGCAGCAGTTACTTCTCAATTTCAGCTTCTTTTCACACTTCCAGAACTTGCCTCACCACGATCAGTGGCTCCAGGCAGAACTCCAGCCCCTTAAGACTTCCTGGTGTCAACTGTAGCCAGGCAACTCTGACCTCCAAGTCCTGAACTAAAGCAACACTTGGGAGATGCCTCTCTCTAGAGGGGCAGTACCAGTTCTGCAGGGGCCCTCCTCAAAGTTTCTAGATCCTTCCCTTCCTGCAGTTACTATCTCAAAGATATAACAGTACTCTCTGTGCTTATTCAGTACCCCGATACCTGCTAATCAATTTCATATAGTTTCTCTATTAAAATAGCCAGTGTGGGGCCTCCCCTGGTGGTACAGTGGTTGGGCGCTGGGTTGCGAGGCTGCCCGCAGCCTCTGCAGTGCCAGTTCGATCCCCGGCCACCAGCGAGGGTCCACCAAAATAAATAAATAAATAAATAAAATAGCCAGTGTGGTTTCCCTCTTCTTGAGTCCTGACTGACCCTGTAGTGCAATAGGTGTCTAGGGGTAGGGGAGGAGAAAAAGGGGAGGGCAGGAATTATTTGTGATCAAATAACTTTAAAAAGGCTTCTTTGCAACAGGACTTACCAGAAACTGTGCTTTTGCTAATTTCCAAGTGAAGGACACTTTCCAAACTTAATTAAACAGGAAACCCATTTAACGTGAAATATATTGCAAGATTAGTGTTCCAAAAAGCAAACATTCAGAAATGCTGGATTCAAATAATAGGTCCTGGCACTCCCAGGAAAACTGTGCTATTATCAGTAGTAGAAAATGATATCCTCCATTATCCTGCCCAGTAGAATATACTTCACTTAAAACAGAATAAAAATCTGGTAGGTCCATTATATTCATTTCGGGCCAGGCACTCAGACATAGCAAAGTGGAGACCAGATGCCATTATTTTAAAAAGATAATACCAATATTTAGCGATGTTTAGCAAATTCTACAAAATTGATCTTAAAGTACACTGCTACATTCTCTTCACAGCTTCAACTTAAAGCTTGATCATTGATTCTCTTTCTATTAATATATTATTGCTAAATTATGATTAGTGAAAATCCAATCCAGTCCTAGTTATAGCATTTAACATTCCAATCTCCTGCAGCTGTGAATGTCACTCAGAAAATACTACTTACTTTTCTTAAATCAAATATACAATAGTTTATATGTTTAATATCAAAGGGAATCTGAAGTACAAAGGATCACTATATGAAAACCATTTGTGGTCCAGTCTGCAACCAAAACTAAGTAGAAACTATCCAGCGACTGCAGATGTTGAAATAGGGACTACTTTTCTATCTTTGGTCATACTTGCATTCATATCATCAGCCTCCTTTTTTCTCACATTTATTCAAGTCTTCTCATCAGGCAGACCCAATGCAAGCAGCATTTCCACCAAGAAAACCCTTCTCAATTGCTCTAGTCTATTAAGTTCTCCCATCTCTCAACTCTGGTGGTATTTATTGCTTGCACCCCGATGTGAATAAGTGATAAATGCATTTACATTACAGTTTATTTATAAACATAAATGCTGTGTCTCTAAGTGAACTGCCAATTCTTTGATAGCAGGGACCATGGTGTATGGCTACAATAACCACAGCTGAACATGGTCTATAAGAGAATTTCTTTCTGATTTCTGAATTTATTCACATGAAAAACATTACACATTTAATGAATAGCATTCACAGATAAGAAAGAAATTCTATGCAATCCCGATTTCCGGGACAGCAGTGGGCTACGATGTCAATACCAACACCTGTTTGTTTTAGAAGAACTTAGCGCCTTACTTGTAACAGGTGCTCCATAGATGAGTTGTTGATGATAATGATTATCATGGAATTAGAATATTTGGGATTCCATTTGGGATCTCAAATGGAGCAGGTAAAGGTGTGCTCATTTGAACACTTATTAAGTTCCAATTATAGAAAGTATAGTCAGAGTAGTGACATGGGAAAAACACTGATTTGAAATCAGTCAGAACTCAGTTCCTTAAACTCTCATTTTACCCACTGTGTGATCCTGGAAAAGGACTTGACTTTCCTCAACATCAGTTTCCCCTTCAATAAAGAACTGTATTAACTATTTCAAATAGTTATTATAATGATCACAAAAAAATAAAGTATTGGTACATTACATATTTGACACATAGTAGGTGCCTGATAGTAGTAGTAGCTGCAACTATTAATTTTAGAGATAATCACCCATCCAGGGTGATGGTATTCACCTGCCTATTCCAGCGTCTAATGTTCAAAACAGAATCTATTACCATGGGTTTAAAGATTATTCCCTATTATGATGCCCAACATAGTAATGTACTATAAGTACTTACTGCTTAATGTAACTTGGTTTATTAGCCCTAATAGTATCAACTGATGCACTCATTCACTCTTACAGTATTCATATACTAAGGCACTACTATATTACCAACACTCTACAGGACAGGAGGATGACAGAGATGAGTTAAATGATCGTGAGCTTTGCTCTTGGTGAACTTGAAATCTCATTAAGAGAAAGCAAAGAGACTACAGAGGAAAGGAAGAGCCAAGCAAGGCAACTAAATGCCAAAAGAACTAAAGACATCAATGAAAGTTTTATTTACTCCTCAACTGCCCTGGCTCACTCAGTAGTCAAGGAAACCCTACAAAAGATTTAAAGTAATTATGAGGGTTTTTTTTTTTCACATTATCAATATCTGGTTTTATTATCCAGAATATTGAATGGTTTCGAATCCCTCAGAGAACTGTGCAACTTTTGCCCACTGCATATGGAACAGAAAGACAAGTGGACAGTTGGGACAGACCTTTAGCCTCCTGATGGCTCTGGTTGCACAAACATAGCAGAAAACGGGGATCCATCCTCATTATCGCTGAAATTTTCTTTGGACCAATAAAAAGAGCTTGCTAAGTGAATTAATATTTCTTTTTGAATTCAAGGCAAATAGCTGTATTTTGAAAGAGGTGAATGATTAGCTTGCAAACAGTAATTAGGATAATAAGCAGGCTTGGCTGGTCCTGCATTTGGCCCCCTCTCCTACCCATTAGTTTTGCATTTCTATATAGTTGAAAAACAACACAAATGGATGCCTTTCAAAAATAGTAATTCCGATTTTTACTAGTTCACACTGACCTTAATCCTCATCCATCTACATTGGTAAGGCTTAACTACAGTTTCTCAAAGACTTTTGGGTCTGAATCAAGGACACCCACATCTTCCTCTCCCAAATTATCTGGACTCGTTCCCAAGTGCACACGTAATGGCTGTCTTCCCTCCCTCCTCTTCGACCACCTCTACAAAATAAGAAATTGGGGAACACTTCTACCCAAACCCCTTTCCTCCTTTCACTGAGAAGATAATCAAATTAAGGCCTAGAAATAGAATTAATCACCTGACATATTTTATAATTTATGAGAGCATTGCATGTGATGCAAGATAATCAAGTTTTATGATCTATGTCTGCGTTTATGGTTTATTGACACAGAGTTTGGGTATTTAGCTTCTAAAAATGGATTTAATATGGCCAGATTAGTTGGTCCATTTTTACGAAGGCCATCCTGACTCGCTACCCAATAGTTTCAGAGTGCCTCCTAATCCCTTAAATATCCCTCAATATTAAGGCTGATTCGACGCTGCATGTGTGCTCCATCCGAATAATAACAGCAACAATTCCTCATATTTGTATAATGCTTAATATTTTTCAAAGCACTGTTGTTAAATGTCATACCCTCCCAAACCGGGTTCAGTGATAGGAAACTGAGAAGAATCTCATTTTCCTCATTAAAATAAAGTAAAAAATGTTAATACCAGAGGAAATGGAGCTGCCAGTCCCTCGGTTCCACATTCATTAGTAGAATCCTGCTAAAAATTGCTGAGATTCACATTGTGCCAGCAGTTGTGGACAGTCAAATCAGTCTTGCTACCTCTCCTCAGTTTCTCCAGAGAGCCCCATTGCTCTTTTCAGTGGCTCTCCTCTGCCGATACCGCAGCAATCTGTCTGGGGCCAGTGATGAGAAGCAACACGCAGACTGCCCCCCCTCAAGTGGTCCTGCCAGTTCTGGTCAGTGTCACTAGGCAAAGCCCTCTCAACTGCCCTCTGAATCTGAAATCCTCCTTTGGGTTTTTCACATGCTTGCTGCAATCTGTCCAGAGATGTCAGGCCCTCAAAGTTGGCACAGACACAGTCATGATTCTTCACCTGCTAAGTGGCTCTGAGACTTTCCACAGTCCTTAAGACCTAACAAAACACACTCCCTGCAATCAAGCTTTGCTGAGGTCCCTGCCATCCACCAAAGAAGTTAGAACAGGTTCAACTAGAGCCAAGCAATGGGGAGGGGAAAGGCAAGTGGAGAGATTGGCGGGAAGGCTGGCAGATGGAGTAGGATGCAAATCAGCTCCTAAAAGGCTCCAGCAGTACCGGTTTTCACACTTGTTCCACTCTGGGACACTGTGTGTGTGTGACCTTGACCCAGTTGCTGAGAATGGAAGTTGAGTGTCTGTGTGCTTTGGGATCTTTCACTTCACTATCCTTAACCCATGTTTTTTTTTTTTTTTAAGCCATGACTTCTTTAAAAAGCTAAGCCCTGTTTTAAGACAGTCCTAGCCTATGAGATGCCTTTGTGAAACAGCCTCTAGGTGCACTATTAGTGCACCTAAAAAGTACCTGGGTGTCTCCACAAGAGGATGATCAATGATCTACTCTTCATATTTCTGGCAGGAGAGGGAGTGGTCATTAGAGCAGCTAGCAAAAATATTTATAACTCTCATCCTTTTGGATACCCATACTTATCACTTCCTTGCTCTTCTCTGAAGTTAGGACAGCACAGGATTTATTTTGCCCAATAAAGTGATAGCAGAAATGACATGTGCCATATTCTAGGGAAGCTCTCACAGCTAGTGTGTGGCATGCCTCATTTCTGACCATGGCCACAGAGACAGTGGGCACATAATTAAAGACAAAGCCTCAATCAAACTGGGCCTACGTGTCTATGATGAACAGAGCTGTGAACTGACAATGGACACAGAGCATGATTAGGAAATGAAGATATATTGTATTAAGCCACTGATAGAGCTGAACTGTTTGTTATTGCAGCAAACACTGACCTAACCTAACCATTAGGTGAGTAGAGGGAGAGATTGGCTGCACTTGAAAATCAGTCCCTGAAACAAAAATGGTTCAGCGATGCAGAAAGGTGCCTGCCCTCTATTAAGGAGAGGGTACCAACAAGCTCGGCAGCCCCAGTTTCATGAGACAAAGCAATGGACAATCATTATTGCCACTACTGCCACATGCTAAAATGATATACAAAATGTGTGACTTGTCAAGATAATTCCACTTCCTGAGAGTCTCTCTCATTTTGGAGGGGGTACACATTACACATTTTCTTCACTACATTTTCAGAAACAAAGGAAGAGAAAAAAGGATCCTGCCAAACAGCATTTATATTTAGCATGCACCATATGCACATGTGCGGTGCAGAGCACAAAGACATGTGGCAGTCCCGCCAGATTGAAATCAGCAGGATAGAGAGCAGGAGATATAATATGTAAGTGCGAGACTCTCAGTAGTATAAATGTAGGCATTTCTGAGAACAGAATGGCTCTTTGTGTCTTGACTTCACAAGATTCTTCAGTAGCCACTTCAGAATATTCTAGGGAGGCATAATCTTTAGATGCAAGGCCATGAGTGAAAGGAGGGCTCGGTGGGCAAATGGCCTTTGAAGTGGAGTGCAGTTACTTAGGGCCCCTGCAGGTTCTTGCTAATCCACTTTACTACTTCCTCCACTATGGAGCTCTGCTCTGAATGGGAAGTTTTCTCCTCAGAGTCACAGACGAAGAAAATATGTTGAGGGGAAGATGATGTCTCTCAGCATCAAAGCCACACTTACAACAACTGAGCACTTGATGATTATGATGGGAGCATGAGAATCAGGTGCTTAGACCCTGAAGAGGGAACTGAATCTAGGAAGCTACAAATAAAGTAGAAAAAGCAAACAGGTGAATACATAACTGAAAGGAAGATGGTATAATAACCATCCTGCTAGCTTTACACCAGCAGGTGAGGGTTAGAAGGTAAAGCCATTGGCCACCACCAGGTTCCTTGAGGAATCTCTTTCTAAACAAACACTTGACTATCCCCAGCCTTTATTCACACCATAGAAAGTGTTTATATATTGGGGGAAGGGAGGAATTGGAATCAGCAAAACAATGATTACCAGGGTTAAGTGGTCCTTCCAAGACAACTGTGACTGATACCAGGACACAGGCAAGGCTAGGCCAGCTGGGGGCTTGGTTGTACACTGGTAGAAAGGGGCTACATATATAAATTTAAAGAACTGTTATATCAACCCTTATATTTGAGGGGGCTTAAAGAGCATTGATATGATCATTACATGGCAAAGTATATAGGAAACTTTTTTCTTCTCAATTTGCAATAAAAATCACCAGTCTTGAGGCATAGCAGGAGAGATCCACTTTCACAGACATGGAGATTTCCAGGTCCAGTGATGAATAGCCCTACATTCATACTTAGAAAACCCCAAATTTTTTTCTGATGGCAATTTGTCAGATAAAAGCTCAATCAGGGCCTCCCCTGGTGGCGCAGCAGTTGAGCGCTGGGTTGCAAGGCTGCCCGCAGCCTCTGCAGCGCCGGTTCGATCCCGGCCACCGGCGAGGGTCCCACAAAAATAAAATAAATGAATAAATAAATAAATAAATAAAAAGCTCAATCAACCAACCTCCTTTACAGTCATAATTCTGACTCATGTAGCAAGAATCATTAGGGAATGCTTCTAGAAAATTTTTAAAGAGGGCTAATATTGTTGACCTTTTTTCCCTACATGGACTACAAATAGGATGGTAGAAGCAGAAGCAGTCATCTTAAGATCACAAAGAAAAGGACCTTGAATCTCTACACCAAAACCATCAAACTATTAGCTTCGCGCTCTCCCTTTACATGACAAAAATAAACCCTTATATGATAAAGTCACCTTAGTTACATCTGGTGAAGCCTCTCATCCCCCACACCTCTGGTCTGCTCCCCAGTTCTTGTATGCATAAATAAATAAATCTTTACCAAAAAAAAGAAAAAAGAAAAAGGCAAAATAAGAATAAAATTAAAGAATATTGGGCAGTATAAATATATGCATATTTAATGATTCAGAATAGCAAAAAAAGCTACATAACAGTAAGGATCTGGATAAAATTACATTCATTTTTCCAGCCCTTTTAGATTGCTTCTGTCAATGTTTTTTTCAGAGATAGTGAAGGGTTCTCAATTTCCAAGGAAACCTCACTAGTCATGAAGAGAAGTTTTTTGTTATATTACTTTTTGTCCTTTTTTTTTTTAGTTTGGCTGTTCTTATAATCAACTCATTAACATCCAAAGAACTTCAATTTAATTGGCTAAAATTCTCAAACCCTTGCTGATTCCTTGCTGCATTTGACACAAAACCACATGTCCATTTAGAATCTTTACTAAAACTTCCACACAAACCACCAAGGAGGTGTCTTTCTGCTATATCCAAGTTCAAGTACTCTGATTTATCTACAACTTTACCATGTATTTAAATATCAAAACTGAGTTAGAGTCCAGACCGTGGTAAAATATATTATAGTAAAATAAACTTTAAGAACAAACCAAGACAGGGCCTCCCTGGTGGCGCAGCGGTTGAGCACTGGGCTGCAAAGCTGCCCACAGCGTCTGCAGCACCAGTTCCATCCCCGGCCCCCAGCGAGGGTCCCACAAGGCACGCAGACCTCTCCTGCCGCACCCGCTACTCCCCTTAGCAGTGTACTTAGTCAATCTGCCTGTTCTGCTCCCCGCTCTGGCTCTGGTGAATTCTCTTACCCTCTTGCGCTTCTGACTGTACCCAGTGCTTGCATAAATAAATCTTTGGAGGGGGGGGAGAACAAACCAAGACAAATAATCTTTTTACCTCTAAGCCAAAACTATGACCAATGTGAAATTTGTTATTTGTAAATGAAAAGTCAGTCTATTTTTTTTAAAGATTTATTTATTTATTTATACAAGCACTGGGTATAGTCAGAAGCACGGGAGCATGAGAGAATTCACCAGAGCCAGAGCAGGGAGCAGAACAGGCAGAATGATGAAGTACACTGCTGAGGGGAGCAGCGGGTGTGGCAGGAGACATCGGCACGATCTGGGACCCTTGCTGACAGCGGGGATTGAACCGGCACTGCAGAGGCTGCGGGCAGCTTCGCAGCCCAGAGCTCAACCACTGTGCCACCAGGGAGGCCCAAAGTCAGTCTATTTTTGAGATGAATAAGGTATAACATATTTTGGTCAATGCTCCAGTAGACAAGAATTGTTGACTAGATCTATGGATCCATTCAACAAGTAAAAGTAAACCCTCAATTAGTTTAATTCAGTCAAAATAATTTGATGTGTATATGTTTACATTTTTGTTGGATTTATTCTTAAGTTATGTTATATGAGATTTCTGGTTTATTGAATGTGCATGAATTTCATTAAATACTGCCTTATATGTTTACAAGGCATGTACCAGCTTACATTTCCACTAGCAGTGCATACAAGTTCCAGTTGCTCTACAGCATCACCAGAACTATGGGAGATTTTCATTGTTTGCTTGTCAGTTACAAGTAAAATTAACTTGCTAGTAGTCTCACTTTATTCTGTTTTAGTACTTCTGGTGAATGTCTAGTGTTTTCATAGTTTTAATTGGTAATTATGTTAAACACCTTTTTGAATTGTGATGACAAGTCCCTTTTCATATGCTCATTAGCCATTACAGTATCTCTTATGAAGTGACTGTTTTCATTCTTTTCCAATTGGATTACCTTTCTTTTCCTCATTTATTTGTGGGAGCTCTTTTTATATTCTGGAAATGAGTCCTTTGTTGTAAATGTATTGCAGTCATCTTCTATTCTTTTACTTGTTATTTCATGTTTTAATGATGCTTTTCAATAAGTAGAAGTTCTTAATTTGAATGAAGTCAAATTTATTCTTCTCTTTCATGATTAATGCATTTTGTCCTAAGAAATTTGCCTACCCTTAAGACCATGCTTCCCTAGGTTTCCTTCTATAAGTGTAATTGTTTCTTCAATAAACTTACAAGCTTTTACTGTTAAACCTATGATTCACCATAGGTTAATTTTTGTGTAAAGTATGAGGTAGGAGTCAGTTTTTATTTTTTCCCCTATAGAAAAATCAAATTTCTCAACTGCAAAGACATTCTTTTCTCCCACTGAATTGCAGATTGAATCTCTGGCTTAAATCAAGTGACCTATTTCTGGGGTCTATTTCTGGGCACTATGTGTTCTCTTTTATTGGCCTATTTGTCCACCCTCATTCATTACTAGACTGTCTTAAATACTTTAATTTTATAATATGCCTTAAAATCTGGTAGTATATACATTCTAACTTTGTTCTTTGTCAAATATTTCTTTGCTACTGCTGGCCCTTTTAATTTTCATATTAACTTAGAATCCACTTAAGGTCCTCAACTCAAACCTCCCAGGATTTTGATAAGCATTGTTCTGAACCTGCAGATCAATATGGAGAGAACTAAAATATCTTAACAATATTGAATGTTTATTTTTTTAAAGATTTATTTATTTATGCATACAAGAGCTGGGGTACAGGCCAGAGATGCGGGAGGTGAGAGGATTCACCAGAGACAGAGTAGGGAACAGAGCAAGCAGACTAACTGAAATACACTGCTGAGGGGAGCAGCGGGCGAGACAGGAGAGGTCTGCTTCACCAAGTGGGTTGCTCCCTGGCCGGCCAGGGATCGAACTCATGCTGTAGAGGCTGTGGATTGCTTCACAGTGCGGTGCTTAACCCCTTGTGCCACCAGGGAGGCCCACAATATTGAATCTTTAAACCCACAAAATGATATATCTGAATTTATTTAGGTCTTATCTAATTTATTTCAGTATATTGAATATTGTTTGTGTAGAAGTCTTATAAATCCTGTATTTGACTCATTTCTAAGCAGATGATTTTTTTATTTTATTGCAATCATATATTAGTTTTAATAAAATTGCTGTTTGTTGCCAGTATAAATACAACTGACTGAAATACAGCGACCTTAGTAAATTCACTTATTGGCTGTAAGAGTTTACCTGAACTTTTTAAAAATTTCTCTATACAAACTTAGTAGTCTAAAAATAATGGTGGGGCCTCCCCGGTGGTGCAGTGGTTGAGCACTGGGTTGAGAAGCTGCCTGCAGCCTTTGCAGCGCCAGTTCGATCCCCAGCCACCAGCGGGGGTCCCACGTGGTGCGCAGACCTCTCCTGCCACCCGCTGCTCACCTCAGCAGTGTACTTCGGTCCTTCTGCCTGTTCTGCTCCCCGCTCTGGCTCCGGTGAATTCTCTCACTCTCCAATGCTTCTGACCATACCCAGTGCTTGCATAAATAAATAAATAAATCTTTAAAAAAAAATAAAATAATGGTGGTTTTATTTTTCCTCTCTAATACTTTTAGCTTTTAGATCTTTTTCTAGAATAGAATATTTAATAAAATGTCAAAGTGGTATCATACTTTATCTCTGATCTGAGACATTCTCAATATTTCACCTTTAAATATTATGTATATTACATATTTTTAAGATATTTGATTATCAGATTAAGAAATACGTAGGCATACCAAAAGGCATACACACAGGAAGTTACAGCAGCAGTATTCATAAGAGGCAAAAACTAGAAACAAGCTAAACAGTCAGCAACAGTAAGATGGACAGTATGGTCTAGCCATGCAATAAAATACTGTAGAGCAATATAAGAAGATGGTCCATATACAAAGACATAAACCTACATTATCTCAATAAAAAATAATAAAAGCACAGAATTGAAAGCCAAGTAAATAAAAACAAAAGAATGATCCAATACTATACTCAATGACATGGTGATTCTCACAGATATAAAGTTCATTAAGAGGACAAATGTTTTTAAAGTTCCTCATATTTGGACAGATGTTTTTCCTGCATTGCAGTCATCTAAAGATTCTTGTCAATATGCTGATTAGAATTAGAATAACATTGAACACCAAAGTGACTGTACATGTTAGAAAATATTTCTTATTGCCTTATCACTCAAACTCAGTCATGTGCCATCATCATGGTAGTAACCATCAGTTAAATTAATATAGCGGTTCTTTTAGGAGACACATCTGAAGGTGGCCCCCAATGAGCGATGCCCTTGCATATTCTCCTTGAGGGCAGACAGAACCTGTGACTCACTTCCAGCCAATAGAATTTGACAAAGGTGATGGGCTAAGCACTCACTTGAATATATTACATTATAAAAGACTCCATCTTTCTACGAGGGAGCTTTAGTCAAGGCGAGAGACTGACTCAGCTCTCTAAATCCCATATCACAAAATTCTGCATAATGACTCACTACCTAAGTTAGACTTAAGGACTCCTTCTTTGATCAATTAACTATAGACAGGAAATCAAAGTCACACCATAATAAAGATAAATGTGTGAGTGGTAGGGGAGGACAACTCCCACATTATGGTGCTTGATGCTCACCAGGTAGTTTCATAGATATTCCTGTTAGTAAATCTTCTCTAGACATTAGACATGGATGTTGGATGCCTAGCAAATAGGCATTACTCTTCTCTGAGACACTGGAGCCAAGTCCTTCACATGTTAAAAATGACCTGATGGCATTCAGATCCTACTAGGTGCAGACGAGAGAACAGACAACCCAGAGCAGGAACTGAATTGCATCACTAATATCTGTTTTCCAAAGTTATAGTGAATACTCAATATAATCTCAGTGAATAGTTCCAGGTAACAAGTGTTCTCAGTAAAGAACAGATACAAACATACAGATGTACCTTAATGGACGTGATTAATAATTAAGCTATTCCCAATTCACCAAATTATTTCCCACCTTCTGTTATACTGGCTGTGTAGACCTGACTCAAAGGGCCTGGATAGAAAATAAAGCTTATTCCTAAGTGGATCGTTATTCTCCTGAATATATTCTATTTTGTGTAGGACAAAGGAGATCTTCAAAAACTTTAACTCTGATGTTGATAAAAGCAGGATGAATACAATTTGGGGTCCAATTTCTCTACTGGCTTTAAATGGAATGCTGAGTTCTTAAGTCTTTTTCTGAGATCTTTTTGGAGAGTCCCAAGTCATTTAGTATTTTACTCACTTTTACCCTCTTTATTCTCCTCTTAGCTATTGGCTTCTCTTTTTATTACTGTCTCTCTTCAACTTTGGTTATCTATAGTGAAAAACAGAATTTCTTCTAAAGAAAGTAAAAATCTAACTTGCAGTTGTGAAGAGTATTTTACACTATTTTTGTATAATTACTTTCATTTTCTGTAGTGGAGCAGCTGAGAAAAATTGCTCTAATTGTGTAATTTTCTGCAACTACTCTGGGACAAAAATCCTGGTAATTGGATTTTTTTTAACTAACAAGTTGTCACAATTGGATAGTTCTTAAACTATTTGTGCTTATGCTTCAGAAATTTTCAGTGGATGTACAGTATATTTTAAATGTTTTACATCAGCTTGTGGTCTCAAATTTGATTTATTTAACTTGGGATTTTAAAATAGATTGACAACTCTGATTATACATTGTCTCTACTAAACAGACCTTTGCTAAGTTTTGAAGCATGTTCATCCCCACCCCACACTCTGCTGTTGCCATGGGAGATGAAATCCTGGCATGTATAGCTCCACCCCCAAGTGGTTTGGTCTCCCAGAGTGCTTTGCTGTTACTATGGAAATGCTTGCCCATTAATCTTGCTGTCCTTTTACTACCAAAGCACCTTTAACTGTCTCAGGCAATCAAGTGATGTTACCTACAGCAGAGGAAGGAAGAAGACTGCTTCCCATTCTACAACTGCAGCACTGATTTTAATCAAGATTTAATCAAGGAACAGAAGGAACAGCAGTTCTCTTTTAAAAATACACAAAGTAGGATCCTTCCTGATGCACAGGCACATGCCCTTGTTCATGCCCTTGCCTGAGACCATGTATTTTTAAAACTACTTTCGTGGGTAATATACATTACAAAATAGTACAGTGGAATCAATAAGATAAGTGGTCACTCATTTTCATTAATGAAAAGAATGTAGTGCTTACTACAAGTTTTCTGGAGACTGTATTTTGGGGAATAATCATGAAAACTATCACCCCCCCAAAACAAAATGTACCTGCTGACTTGAACAAAACCTTGTCATCCTACAGAATTTGAAGGGCAGTAAATGTAAGTCAAGAGCAAAATAGCTGATGAGTTAAAGACATTTTTATAAACTTTACCTCTTCTATTACTTTCAGGTTAGGCATCCATGAATTTTCTTTTAAAGATTTGGGCGCTCCCCTGGTGGCACAGCAGTTGAGTGCTGGGCTGCAAAGCTGCCCGCAGCCTCTGCAGCGCCAGTTCGATCCCAGGCCACCGGCAAGGGTCCCACATGGCGTAACAGACCTCTCCTGCCACGCCTGCTGCTCCCCTCAGCAGTGTATTTCATGGGTCTGCCTGTTCTGTTCCCAGCTCTGGCTCTGGTGAATTCTCTCACCCTCCCGCTCTTCTGACTGTACCCAGTGCTTGAATAACCAAACAAACAAATAAACAAACAAACAAACAAACAAATAAATAAATCTTTTTTTAAAAATAAAGATTTGTTTTATTTATGCATGCATGCAAGAACTGGGGTCTAGGCCAGAGGTGCAGGGGTGGAGGGGGGTAAGAGGATTCACCAGAGACATAGTGGGGAGCAGAACAGGCGGATCTACTGAAATACACTGCTGAGGGGAGCAGTGGGTGAGCCAAGAGACGTCTGCTGTGCCATGTGGATTAGCTCCCTGGCCGAAGACCAAACTCATGTCGCAGTGGCTGGCAAGAGGTTGACAGTGTTGAGACTTTAACCCTGCACCATGAGGGAGGCCCAGGATCTATGAATTTTTTATTTGACTGTATGGTCATTTGTGCAAGGTAAAAATAGAACTTACTGGTAATTGCAGAAGAATTTTCCAGGTCATCAGGGAGGGAAAAAAGTGTGTGAAAGCAAATAAATCTTGGTCTGGTCCCCCTAGATCTGAGATAAGTGTGGAAAGATCAGACTTGTCCTGACAAATGTTATGTACCTAATGGCTGATTTTAGAAGTAGGCAAGTTTTAATGGTGTATATATGCAGTTGGGTAGGGTCTGCTGCAGGACAAAGAGAGGTTGCTTTTGCTCTGAAAATAATCAAACGGTACAGAATTTGAGGGAGGGAGAAAAAGGAAGAATCATGGCAGGGAAACCAAAAGACAAGTTACATGACTTCTTTCCTAAAGACCCACAGAAGCAGGAATGGTTGTGACTCTGAGCAATCTAAGCAAGGCTATCCCCTTTGCACTCTGCTCTGATGTAAGAAGACATGAATGAATGAATGAGGCACATAATTTGATCAAATGTCTCATAGGAAAGAACATATGTTCTTGAGTCTACAACTTATGCAAAGGTGAGGAATGTCTTTCTGTAAAAAGGGGACCTTAGAGATGGATTAGAATCAGAGAGAAGAGATCAGATTGGTAGGATTTTATCAAAACAATCAGAGAAAAAAATAAAATGACAACCTAAGCTTCCAATAACCTCAATGACTTGCTTGGCTAATTCTGTGTGCTGTGTTATCTTCTAGGTGGTATTGTTTTCATCAACCTCCCCCCTCTTTGTATATGTTTCTTAGGGTTGCAGCTACTAAGTACCACAAATTGGGTGACTTAAAGTAGACATTTATTGTCTCACAGTTCTGGAGACAAGAGGTCTGAATCAAGGTATCCACAGAGCCATGCTCCCTCCGAAACCTGTAGGGGAGGATCTTTCCATTTTTCTTCAAGCTTCTGATATTTGCCAGCAAGTCTGTATTCTTGATTTGGATAAGTCTGACTCCAATCTCTATTTTCATTGCATGGCAGTCTTAGCTAGTGTGACTCCAGATCATCTTCCTTCTGTGTCCAAATTCCCCCTACTTCTAAGGATATAGTCACATTGTATTAGGGGCCCATCCTACATAACTCATCTTACATAACTCTTTACATCTCAAATAACTCTATCTCTGAGTAAGATCACATGCTGAGGTATAGGTAGTTAGGACCTAAACATATCTTTTTTGAGGATACACTTCAACCCATAGCACCTCTCAGAAACAGTATCAAGCAAGGCCTATAGGAAAATCAGTAAGTATGAAAGACAGTTACTGGACAGCTCTGGCACTTTAGGCCATCCACACATTTGAAGTTTATTGGAGTACAAATTAATGGAGTCACATTTTTATTAAAGTTCAATTTTCTTTCACACCTAGGAGGTAGACACATGAGATAAAGGATATTTTTGTACTCAGAAAAATACACAAGATAAAAATAATAGGGATCATGATAATGGTGATGACAATGACAACTAGCACTTACTGAATGCCTATTATGAGGTAGCAGTATTCTAGACACATATTTTAATTCACTTAGTCCTAATGATCACCAAGTGAATTAATAGAAAGATTCCTATTACTGTCCCCATTTCATAAACAGGGAAACCAAGTCACAAAAGGGTATTTAGTTGCTTGGGAGCAGGGAAGCCAGCAGAAATTCAACTGTAGTATCTATGTAACTCTCATTTTTGCCTTCTGCTCCAAAGGGCTCAGTCTGATCACACAAAAAAACCTGGAACTTCTTAATTTAGAGAATAATTTTCACAACCCCACCCTCCCAAAGATGAACGCGGAAAGGAACTTCCTGGATGGTCTTGTACATCTTCAAATTACAGTAATGTGCATGTGTCTGCCCATATGGCTCTCTCTATGAGGCAATACAAATAGCATCTTGATTTGGACAGGATGCACCTTGAACACCATGTTACTGTCAGCATTTCTTTGTTATTTTTAATTCTGGTAAAATGTATCTACTTAATACTGTATTTGTCTATATTTTTAGATATAGTAATATTCATTCCTTCCCCAATACAAAAAAACAAATCTGGGTCATCAGTCCAAAAACAATATGCAAGGGGAAAAAAAGTGTGCATTATGATTATTGTTTACCTAGATCTGAGAGAGCCAGGGTGATTTATAGCAATTAAGACATCAATAGAAACAGATTTCATTCTCATGGGATTTCTTGGCTGAATTAGAGGCGCATACTGATTTGACTTGTTTGTCTGTCCATGTATTTAATTAGTTCCACCAGACAACAACACGAAAAATTTTTTGTTGTATGCTCATCAGATCTTCAATATTCCAGGATGATTTTCTGTAAAAGCAGCCTCCACAAAAATACAAAATGATATGGATGTAACTGTCTCATCATTGGCGCCTAAGTGTTAAGGATAAAATTCTATTTTGTAATAGATATTTCCATAAAATGTAAAAGCTTAACACATCATGGGCATTCAATTGTTATGAATCAATAAACTAGTTAATCAATTAAGCAGAAATAAAACAAACAGCTATCCAAAATGATCAGAAATAGAGAATGCCAAGCTTGAGACGCAACAAACTTTTCCCCTTTCACTCTCAAACTTGTTTTTTTAAGGGAAGGATGCTGATGAGCTAGTAGTGATCTCAACCATAACTTGGCTCATCTCTCCCTGGCATCTTGCAACTGAAGATAGCAGTAAATCAATATCCAGTCCTGCCTCCTCTGAAAATAATCTTTTGTTGATTCATACATGTAGAGAGTGTATTTTCAGGTAACAACAAAAAGAAATGTATTTTCTAAATTGAGCATGGAAATAATGGCCACAATTGCAATTTCAGATAATCTTAGAAATCTAAAAAATCACCAGTTGAAAACAATTCATCAAGATCACCTTTCTTGCACCAGGCCTAAATAAATCTCTAAATCTGAGTAATATGTAGTCTCATATTAAAGATGCTGCTGCCTCAATTTCCTTTTCATCCGTAACATAATAGGCTTACTAATTTAAAAAATATTAGTTCTATATGAAATTTCTCTAACAACTCTTTTTTTAATGGTGGAATCCATTATACAAATTTTCAGGTTTGAAACCCCTTATGGACCCTTCCTCCCTCCCCCTCCCTCTCTAGCCCCACAAAACCTGCAAATAATGAGGTTTCTCAAATATCCCAAATCCTTAATTGATCTCAAGTAGCCCAAGCCCAATCTCACAATTAATTTACTAATCTATTCTAAAATACTCATCCCTTTATGTTATATTAAATGCCAAATCTCTCAAAGAATAAATTATAAATGAACCATACTTAAAAGTGATGGCAGAAGCAGAATTAAGAATCTGTAATGGAAAGGGTAAAATATGGAAGAAAATTGTTAGGCTATAGGGAAAACCATCTTGACTAATTTTTCATCTAAAGTAGGATTTGTCAAGTAATGTTCCACAGTATTTTAAATAATGTTAATATGTGTGCCAGAACTGCATTCAACTTCAAGAAATAGAAAACTACCCCCTCCCCTTACCGTAGCAACTTATATAAATAAGGAATTTATTATCTCACTGAACAAGCAGTCCAGGGGCAGACCATGTAGTCAAGCTAAGACTGCTACAGGGCACAAAGATATCATTAATAATTGAGCTTCCACATAGCATTCTGCTCTGACATTCTTCTTATAGCAGATCATTTGGTGTCTTGCACTTCTGACGTCAGCCATAGTTGCAACAGAGCACCTACCTAAGCTCATCTCAACATTTTGCCACAAAACAAGCCATATGGCTTTTTACTTTCTGTCTCCGGCTTCCTCAACACTGGGAGGGGCATCTTGGTCTTGGTGCACACATTGGCAGTCTGGTGCAGTGGAGGTAAAGCCTTAGGAGCCTTAGGAGGTAAAGCCTTCTGACCAACCCTCAGTTGGTCAGAAAATGGGAGCCTGTGGAGAAGTGCCCCAGCTTCCTGTCCTTCAGACTGGAAATCCTACAGGGAATTCGTCTGCTTTTCAGCAGTACCAGTAGAATCCAAACTCATCCATTGCAGCACCAACCACAAAAAATGCACCCTGATACCAGCTTTCCCTCCTTCTCCATCTCAATCTCCCTATTTGTGTTCATTTGCTTCCAGGATCACCTTCCAAATAAATTACCTGAATTCAAGTTCATGTCTCTGTTATGCTTTGGGGGAGCACAAACTGAACTGGTACTGGAAGTTACCCAAGAGAGTAAACTCTCAAGATGAGACTGTTGAGCTGGATCACTTACAGACAGATAGCCACGAGGTCCCAATGAGGGTGTACGTGGGGTAGAGACCAGCTGTAGCACAGTGTAACATCTGGATTATGAAGACCCTTACCCAGTGCACTCAGATAAGGTCAAGGTGGAAGAGGAAGAATCTAATGATAAATAAGCTCCACACTTGAATGATGTGGGGCATATAAGGATTGTGGAGTTGGCTGCATTTTGTTACTTTCCCTGGGAGGCTTAACAATAATGACAGGCTCATGAAGCCAATTATCTACTTAGGGCAAGCTGTGAAAGCCAGGCCTCCATGGCACCGCTCAAAGTGTTCATCTGCTGCAAGAGCAGGTCTAACCAAGCTAAAATCAGACCCAGGTTTTAACCACATGAGTACCATATCAGCGGGTCTCCTAATCTAAGGTCAGTGAAAGGTAGGACGGTAAGACCCTGGATGAAGACATGGGAGTCCCTGAAGACATAGATCCCCAGATTCCTCTGAACCTAAGCACCTCTCCGCCTTTCTAGAGGGCCATGGCATCTTGTCTACAACACATGCAAATCATGTCCTACAATTTATGCTTCACCAAATTATGTTTGTCCACCTTAAGATGAATGCCTGCTTCTTCCCATTGTTTCTGGACCAATAACTGTGTCTCACATAACCCCAGCAGAGAAATACAGCCTACAGGAAAAAGGGATGCCAGAACTGCCTTTTCAGATTATTGAGGGAGGAATCAGAAGGCTTGGGTAAGTGAGAACGTTAGAACAGATATATTGAATGCAAGCAGCGAATCTAACACTTGATTATATTTACCAGGAGGGTGCAGAGGGCACTATCTCCACTAAACTGATAAGGTGAGCATTGGTGGCAGGCCTGACTTACCCATTAGGTACAGTGGACAAAACATTATTAGGAGGCCAAGAAAAGGTTTTAATTTTTTTTACATCAGAATTTTTTTTAAAGCCTTTTAGGTTGTACTTATCTTTATATCAACACTGTTGCAAAATATAATTTTTAATATTTTTTTATGTAGGAAGGGATCAACAAGGGCAACTTGCTTAGGACCCCAAAGGCATGCCACAGCTGTTAGTGCAAAAACATTGGCAGTTGGCGAGGGTGTGGAGAAAAAGGAACACTTCTGCACTGCTGGTGGGAGTGCAAACTGGTTCAACCACTATGGAGAGCTGTGTGGAGATTTCTGGACCTACTAAACATAGAGTTTCCATAGGATCCAGCAATTCCACTCCTAGGTATTTACCCAAAGGACACAGAAACATCAATTCCAAAGAACACCTGCACCCCTATGTTTATAGCAGCACTATTTACAATAGCTAAGCTTTGGAAACAGCCCAAATGCCCAAAAATAGATGACTGGATCAAGAAGATGTGGTACATATACACCATGGAATATTACTCAGCATTCAAAAAAGATAAACACATGCAATTTGCAGCAACATGGATGGCGCTGGAAGGGATCATGCTCAGCGAAATAAGCCAAAAAGAAAAAGAAAAATACCGGATGTTCTCACTCATAGCAGGAATCTAGAAAACTTAAATAAGGGACCAGGAAAATGAATAACTATAAGAAAGTGAAAATCAAAATCAACAAAAAACTATGAACCAGAGACACTCTATGGGGGGTGGGGGTGGGAGGGGAGGGCTTGGGGTCAGAATGGGGGGGTTGCAATTGTATGGGGAATATAAAAATATATTATTTAAAAAAAAAAAGAAAAAACATTGGCATCTTTGAAAGTTTAGTGGGGACTGTCCTCTATAGGTGAGCCGATGGTAAAAAATGTTTCTATAGAACTAGACTCCCTAGTGTCAATGAGGATGATGGGACTTTGGAGCAGCAGGAGTCAGACAGAAGCATGTACTGGTCAGGGACAACATAAAGATAGCGAAAGTAACACCACAACAAGAGCAGAAATCCAGGCACCTTGACCCACAGGAGCCTAAGGCAACAACTAATAGACCATGTGTTTCCCGAAGCAAAACAGTTGAGGAGCTGGCTAACATGTTCCTTGACTTGTATAAGCTGGAAAAAAAGAAAATGCAGACCTGGCAAGGAGAAAGCCTTGTCGGCTGTCACAAGGTCAGATCACAGTCCTTCACCTATGTTCCAAATATGAGTCAACTCTCAGGCCCTGACCACCAGGTGAAGATTAGGCAACAGCTTCTTGAGGTGAGACTCTGAAGAACTTATGGAAAGTATGTACAATACAGGGCCTCCCCTGGGGGCGCAGGTGGTTGAGTGCAGCGCTGTGAAGCTGTCCACAGCCTCTGCAGCGCCAGGCAGCCGTCGGGAATTCCACATAGCACGGCAGACTCTCCTGACTCGCCTGCAGCTCCCCTCAGCAATGTATTTCGATCGATCTGACTGTTCTGTTCCCTGCTCTGTCTCTGGTGAATCCTCTCACCCTCCTGCGCATCTGGCCTGTACCCCGTTCTTGTATGCATAAATAAATAAATCTTTTTTAAAAAAGTATGTACAATACAATACTGCTCTGCAACTTTCCCAAGGGAACCTGTAGGCAGCTATCAGATTAATTGTACACTAGAGAAAGTGAAGTGTCTAAACATTTTGAGGGCTGGTGAGTCCAGCTTCTGAGCTTGCACAGATGACAGGGGACATTAGAGTGGAGATTCTTAGAGGTCACAGGGTGAGTAGGATCCGATCCTGAGTCAGTTTTATAGTAGGTCCAGTGGCCAGTGGATTCATTTAAGTGCTGCTTCCAAGACCCTAAGTATATAATTCACATAGATATCAGCTGGCAGAACCTCACACTGGTTCCATGACCTGTCGGATAAGAGTCATTATGGTAGGAAAGGCCAAAAGGAAGTCTCTGAAATTGCTCTCCAAATCAAGACAGTATGTCAGAGGCAATCCTAGCTCTTAGGTAGAATTTTAGAGGTTAGTGTCACTCTCCATCTTGAGACATTCTATTCTGGAGAGCAGAAAGGAAACCTGCTCTGTATTTTTTTGCCTTCCCTGTCCACTATTTGAGGACTCAGAATTCTCGATTTACATCCTTGGGACCCAGAAAACACTGCCTTTGAGGAAGGATACATATTGCAACAAATGATAATAGGTCAATGGGAGGAGCACATGACCACAGGGCACCTTTGTTCTACCTAAGCCAATTCATCCTGAAGCAGGTCTGGGAGAATGTTAGAATGGCCTGTCAAAGATCTGGGTAGGACAGCAGTTCAGAGACAAATCGCCCCAGATTAAGGAATTCCCTCAAATGCTCTGAACCAACATCTGATATGTGGTGCTACATACAGTCCAACAACTAAAATAAAGGGATCTGGAGATAAAGGAATGGAAAAAAAAAAACTAGCCCCTCATACCCATCACTCCCAGCAACTTATTTCATATTCATGCCTCTTTCCTGCAACTGGGGTCTGCTGGATTAGAGGTCCTGGTCACCATTGGGGCTATCCTCCCACCAAGGAACATGAGAAGAGTTCTGGCTGACCTCCAGCCACAAGGGCCACCTGGCCAACCCCGAGGTTCTTCATACCTATGAATCAGTCGTCAAGGAAAACAGTTACTCCTGGTGGAGTTTCTACGAGGAGGAGAAATCTTTAATTATTATGATAGAATCGCTGTTACATAATGGGTCTGGAATAGACCTGGAACTCAAGAGCAATGCTGAGATATCTCTGTCCTTGCATTCCTAATAATAATGGTGACTGGAAGATTACAGCAAGTACAGTTCACAATGGTAACCAGAGAGACAGACTCTCAGAGATAAAGGTCTGAGTTATTCCACCAGGCAATCAATCTAAAGCAGCAAAAGTGATGGCTATGGGTAGAGGAAATCTAGAATAGGCAAAGGAGGAGGGAGAAGATAAATAAGGATGACAACCTAGGGACCCACTGCAGCTGCAGGTACGTGTTCTGCCAACTTCCTTGAATTATTTTAATGAGACTGGGACTGGCCATGGCTTTGAAAAAGTCATACCACATAGTAGCAGGATGGGCTTAGCATAGGACTCAAACAGATCTGAGGAGGGAATACAGCTGTCAGCATGTCAGAGATTTCTTTCAAGTGATGTTTTGAAGAATTAACGCCCTACAGAAGGTACTTTTGGGAAAGCTGGGTTTTGCTTGTATTTTAGACCATTTTGTATCATAGATTTAAAAGACATATCTCTAATGCTCCAACTATCTCTTTATTATATTTCTCATAGACACTTTTATTTTTATCATCTTAAGTTTCAAAAAAAGAAAAAAGAGAAGTATTTTGAAGGTAGCAAAAATTCAATGCCAAAATTATTGTCCCACTGTGAGTACTCCGTAAGCCTGAATAACTGCTTCTGTGTATACAGAAACTGCATTGCATAGAGAATATTGGTGCCCACACTTTGAAAACAAACTCTCTCTGGCCTAGTAGAATATTATCATTTGGAACCTAGTGTTTTCTTAGAATGTGTTGCCACATTTACACTCATTACAGGGATTACTCTAAAGTGATGGGGTCACTTAACTGAAAAGCCAACCTTACTCTAGTGAATTCTAACATTTGAAGAGATCAGCATGACCTTAAAGGATTGCAGTGATGCCTGTCTTTCACTTAAGACTTCTGTGTCTCAGAATAATTTAGCTTGTAAATACAAGCTTGCTGAATAAGGGTAGACTGAAAAGATCTATGCATTTGTTAAGGTCTGGAACCAAAGACTCACTTCAAAAGGGGAAAAATATAGCTCTCCCTCTCTCTATCCCATTTTGTGACTTTCAATAACTCCATAGCAACTATTTATGTATGAATGTCACCACTCTTCATATTTCTCTGACTCAGAGCTTAGCGGCCTTGGTAATTGTGAGTTGTTTTCAGAACATTACTTCTTCATTTGGCTTTTTTGGCATCAAACTGTATGACATGTATCCATAAATATATTAATCTATCTGTGTCATTTTTTAGTTTTGTTTTCTCCCTGGATATTAACTCCCTAATTTTTTTCCAACTCCTTGCTCATAATAAATTCCAGAGCAGTGCAATACATTACATCTTCCACACAACTTAGAATCCACTGTTTCACATCTGTCATTTGAAGATAATCAGGATTCTTTCACTACAAAATGACTAAACAGTGTATTCTGAAAGAAGTAAATGATAGATTGCTTTTCAAAACAAAGCAAAAAGTTTTGAAAACACTGCATCCAAGACAGTGCCAAAAAGTAACATTTATTAAATCTCTGCATCCAAATAAGATTTGGTTCTTCCTACCTACTTTACTCTAAACTCAGTACTACCCTTAAAACCACTGTTACGTTGACCCAGTATTGGTCCAATTTCATTTTACAGTGTCAGTAGTAATGCTGATGATAATATTAGCAGCTAGAGGTTATTAATTGCTCATCTTACATTGGGCACAGATTCAACTGCTTTGCAGCCCTACCTACAATGCACCCATCTCAACACCTCCACCTTAGTTCAAGCCACCATTATCACTACCATGGACCTCTAGAATTGCTTCCTAATTCATCTCCTTGCTTTCATTCTTGACTCCTTACAATTCATTCTCCACACAAAAGCTAGAGAAACTTTACGAAGTATTTAAGAGCACATCACACCCTTGCTTAAAATGTTTCCAAAATCCCTCCACTGTCCTTAAAATTCATTCCAAACTCTTGATCATACTTTCAAAGTGATACCTGCTGACCTTTGGAATCTCATCAGCCACAATGACATTCTTCAGACACATCACATCCATGCCTGCTGCAGAACTGTGGCACTCACTACTTCCTCTGCCTTGATCTTCAGATCCTAAATGTCACCCCCTCAGAGAAGCAGTCCATGATGACACAGTCTAAACTAGCCACACAATCATGCTTTCCTATCAGTCTATTCGAATTTTCAACATAGCATTATCCTGTTTTTCATTTATTCATCATCTGATTCCTTCCCCTGGAATATTTGTACCTTGACTATCATATTCACCACTATCGCAGTACCTGAAACATAGCAGGCCCTCCATAAAAGTGTGCTAGGTGAATGAATGAATGAATGAATGAACAAACTTTGTGAGCTAAGATACTATACTAAGAGGAGAGGAACATTATCTTTAGGCATGAATAAACCAGGCCTTAAAAAGAGTAGGCAAGTTGCTGAAATACAAAGCTTCTATGTGGTAAAACCAGAATCCTAACACTCAATTTTGAGTAGGAAAGTTGATAGGCGGGTGTAGATGGGGCAGGACAATTAAGTAGGCCATTGACCTCTATTATGAAATTAAAAGCAAAGGTGACTTATGTCCACCAGACCTCTCTTTGGCAAAGACAACCTCACCAGACATAGAAATGACACTGATCTATGGTGGAAAATATAATATTCCAACAATGGCATATTCAACTATTAACTTGGTGACAATATCAAAAGGGATCCATCAGAGCACATTTTGAGGTAGGCTCTAGAGTAAGGATTCTTTTCTTTTTATTAATGATTCTGATCCTTTTGGGGGGACATAAACAACTTTGAGAGTCTGGTGGAAATTAAGCACTCTTTCTCTGGTTGGGGGGAGATATTTAAAACACAATTTCAGAAAGTTTTAAACCCAAAATGTATTTCTGACATGGGAAAAACCATTGCTTTGTTTTTTTCTCTACAGCATTAAAAGGAGTTTTTTGGTCTACTCCCCCAGACAAGGCAGACAGATGTCTGCGACAGAGTACTGAAGGCTGAGTTCCCCTAAACTTAAGGAGGAGAAAGCCTATAAGAGAACATAAGCACACACATGTCTCAATGTATATGGGGACTCAACTCCAATATCTAGGGAAGCAAAAGCAAAAATAAGACTACCTCAAACCAAAAAGCTTCTGTAGCACAAAGGAAACCACCACAAAAACAAAAAGACAACTTCCAGAATGGGAGAAGATAGTTGCACAACATATGTCTGACAAAGGGTTAATTTCCAAAGTATATAAAACTCATACAATTGAACAACAAAATCCCAATTTTAAAAAATGACACTGAATAGACACTTCTTCAAAGAGCTACAGATGGCCAATAGGCACAAGAAAAAATGTTCAACATTACTTATTATAAGGGAAATGCAAATCAAAACCAAAATGAGATTTCACCTCACCCCTGTGAGATGTTTATGTCAAAAAGAGTGAAAACAATGAATGTTGGTGAGAGTCTGAAGAAAAGGGAACACACAATCACTGTTGGCAGGAATAGAAATTGGTACAATTTGGAAAATGGACCTATAGAAATTCCTTTAAAAACTGAAAATGGAAATATCATAAAATCCACAATATCTCTTCTAGGTATTTATCTGAATAAGATGAAAACACTAATACAAAAAGATTCTTGCACTCCCATGTACACAGCATCATTATTCACACCAGCTAAGTCATGGAATCAAACTAAATTGTCCATTGACAAATGGCTGGCTAAATGAATTCTGGTATTTATACTCAATGGAATACAACTCAGCTATTAAAAAGGATGAAATAGTGCCTTTTGGGACAGAATGGACGGATCTTGAGGTGATCTAAGTGAAATAAGTCAGAAAGTGAAAGACAATTACTGGCTGGTTTCACTCACCTGTGGAATATAAATAATCAAAGAAAACAAACTGGAAAAACACAACAAAAATTCTCAGATTCTGTGAAAAAAAAAAAATATATATATATATATAGTGGTTACCAAAGGGTGGATGGAGAGGTGGGGAGAGATGGGATAACATGATAACATATTGGCATCAGAACTTTGCCAGAAGGTGTGAAGCTGTGCACAGGTCACAGGGTGCAGTGGTATTCCCAAAACTGCATCGTTATGAAAATATGAAAAGCAAATCAATAGCATTTGATTTTTAAAAAAGATTATGACAATAAATTTATATATCTAATTCCAAAAACAGGAAAAGAAACTCATCCATCAAGATGTGTTCTTCCTCAGGAGGTAATAAGTATCTTTATATATTCCATACTTAGTCTCCAGATAGTAGAAATATAGCATCCTGGGGCATCAGTGACGGTCACATAATTCTTGCTGGTCTCGAATTTCCACACAGAACTATTGATGGTGACACCACACCCACATTTAGCTTTCAGTTTATCCCAAAACCAGGTATCCCACCTCGGTAACCTCCTTCTCAAATTTTTTGACGGTCCTTTTTGTCAATCCCACCCTGGGGTAGATCAGTGGACCAGCAGTAGTGGACTTGCCCAAATCTATGTGTCCCATGATGATGTTGCTATGAGTCTGTTCTCCCATTTTGGCTTAGTTTGGATTAGTTTAGCTCCTCTCCCATTTTGGCTTAGCAGCTAAACCAAGCTTTGCAAAAAAAAAGCTAAAATTGAACTTTTATTGGTGAAGTTAATGTGTTACATATACACGATGATACTCAATGATGCAGACCTGGGACCTCATATAGTGGATAAGAAAAAGAATTTTTTTTTAAGATTTATTTATTTATACAAGCACTGGGGTACAGGATAGAGGCATGGGAGGGTGAGAGAATTCACCAGAGACAAAGCAGGGAACAGAACAGGCAGAAGGACTGAAGTACACTGCTGAGGAGAGCAGCAGGCGAGACAGAAAAGGTCTGCCTCGTCATGTGGGAATCTCCTTGGCCAGCCAGGAATTGAACCGGCGCTGCAGAGGCTGTGCACAGCTTCACAGCGCTGCGTTCAATCTGCTACACCACTGGGGAGGCTCAAGAAAAAGAATTTTAATTAAAAAGGGGGGAACCCAGTTTGGGGCCTCTAATAATTTAGGCTCAGGTTTAAAGAACCATCCAGGCCCTTGCTGATGAATTCTTCATTCTTCTACTAAACGAATATTTGTAAGCACTCACTATCTAAGAGGCACTGTATTAGGCAAGAGGATACAGGTAAGACAAACAGGCTATTCCACTCCAGAGCACCATGGAAATAGCCCTCTTATTCTCACTGCAGTAGGTGGTAAGTGCACACCCGCTAGTCAGCAGTAGAGCAAGAGAAATCCCTGTATCAGGCTTGGTCTGGCAAAAGGGTTTCAGGGTAAGGTCCATAAAACACATTTTCAAATATACTTTTTAAGGTTTTGCTATATGAAATGCATGATTTACTTGAATTATACACACCATCTGGAACCTATACTGCTGTCAGACTCAAAAGCCAACTTCCAAAAGAATGGGAATAAGGTTTGATGAAATTGCCTGGAACATTTTCATCTTACCTTTTTTTGAACTGCAGAAGTTACATTTTACTAAAAGCTAGAGGCACTTGGGGCTTTTGGGACAGTAGAATCCTTCTTTTAGCTAAAAGCACTTTTATACTAAATATTTATAGTACCAATGCATAAACAGTTTATACTGTTCAGTCACATTCCCACTCTTTAGCCTTCATGAATGTGAAAAAAGGTTACACTGATTCAAAAATATAATGCTGTGAAGACACAAAGAAGAGACCAAGGTTTGGGGGAGTAGCAAAGTTGACCTGAAGGATAAACAGGATTTTTAAGCCAGATTTTTAGGCAGGAAGAGGTAATGATACAGGTTGTAATCAAGCAAAGAATGCACACAATGGCACAGACTCAATATTTAACACTCAAAACTCTGTAATCCAACTAGCACTGGTGGGTTGGTCTCTCAGCTGGCAATAACACTAGCTAAGCTTCTAAATTTCCCAATAGTTCATCTAGTATCTATCAGATCATCTTTTATCTTCCCTTGATCTATAACATAAACATTCTCATAACCTCCAATTGTAATAATGAAGATGAGAAATAAACCCTTCTCGTCCTAAAAGATTTTGAAAAGCCTGGAGGATAGTTGAATTTCCTTGACCATCTAGTAAGTTATGAATTCAGGGAGTTTATGTTCTTACTCATGAAGGGTTTATACCATTCTTGTGTTGACAGTGGCCGGGACACCATTTTGAAATATACCACATTACAATTGCTGTACTTTCCAGCCAGTTCTAATTCTTAAGTAATCCAGTAGCAAACGCTGAGAAAATCCCTCATTTACTCTTTGTCTGTAACAGTGGTTGCTACCATTGATTAAACACATTTCATGTTGGAAATTTCGTTACATGTACATCTCAGTTAATCCTCACTATAACCCTATGCAGGCAGAATCATTTTCTCTGTGGTGTAGATGAGAAAATGGAAACTCAGACTTAAGTAACTTGCCCAAGTCACAGTTGGACAGAGGTAAAATCTGCTCTCTAGGGCCTTCCCAGTGGCGCAGCGGTTGAGCGCTGGGCTGAGAAGCTGCCCGCAGCCTCTGCAGCGCTGGTTCAATCCCTGGTCACCGGCTAGAGTCCCACATTGCGCGCAGACCTCTCCTGCCGCGCCCACTGCTCCCTTCAGCAGTGTATTTTGTCAGTCTGTCTGTTCTGCTCCCCGCTCTGGCTCTGGTGAATTCTCTCACCCTCCCACGCTTCTGACTGTACCCAGTGCTTGTATAAATAAATAAATAAATCTTTAAAAAAAAAAATCTGCTCTCTGTGCCATTAATTGCTGTTCATGTACAAGACATCTAGTAATATGTTCCAATCCACATTTTTACACTGGCATAAGTCTATCTCATGGGTCATCTCAAAAAACTTTTTTCTGAATATTGAATATTGTGAGGTGTCCCCTTTACTAGAATTAACTTATCTAGGAAAAGAGAAAAATACTGCACCAATGCTGTGTTGCTCACATCATCATTTCTCAATAAGTACTACTTAATTTAAATCAACATTTATCTGCCTTGATTCCTTCCCCAAGTCATAATAAGCTCTTTGAGGCATGAGTCTTTTTTGTGTCTGGTAATGCCTCACATTAGGGAGATTCAATGGGTGTTCAACAAAAGTTAAGTCATGAATTTACAGCTGGAGTTCAACTTGCAACTATGCTTCTTATATGTCCAATTTACATAGAAATTACTTTTTTCTAAAAATAATAATCTAAAAATGATAATAATTTATACACACACTGCAAAAAGAATGGCAGGAACTATACCAAAGTAAGAACAGTAGTTGTTATTGGTGGCAGAATTAGGGGTATTTTTCCCGTTTTGTTAGTTTTTCTATACGTTGTATTAAATATAATCAAATCTACTATAAAGCACAGGCAATATATTCAAATTTACTATAAAGCACAGGCATACTTAGATAATTAAAAACAATTATGTTTAAAAGTTAAAAAATCTGAACCAACCCCAATGAACATCAAAAACTTGAAAAAAAATCCATTCCCCTCTAGATGTCATTGCCTTTTGTTTGGTGAAGTTCAACTTCATAAGGGTCTTCATTCTGTTCAACTACTAATGACATACAACAATTTTCTCTTGAGTACTTCACACATCCCTTTATTGTTCTTTCCCCTCGGTGACTAGCGCCCAGCACCTCTTGAATTCCTTCAAATTTTGCTGTGCTAGAAAAAGGAAAGTCAACTGAATCAAATGTGTCACTTTCAAATTGGACAATCTTGCAAATAGATTACTGATGCAGAGCTGAATATATCAAACATATCGAATGACACTTTTGTCCAAGGCTAGAGACTTTCCAAGTTGATGAATGCGGCAACTAAAGTTGACAGTAAAATGAGTTGGATAATTTTAAAAGCAAAACAAAGATGTAAAAAAAGAGAAGTGGGCATCTAGAAAGTATCAAGAACAAATAAGTGTGTGTTCATGTCATGGGAAGTTTACTGTCATTGTTTTTGTTGTGGTTACTATTCATCATTAACAGTGATGAATAACGTTACTTAACTTTTCTTGCAAAGTGCTTTCCTATCTCTTTTGCTAAGTGTAATTTCTATTATCAGAGGAGAAAAGTCAGGGCTAATGTATGTCTGCACAGGTTGTGAAGTATTCTTCTAATGTTTACTTATTTGTAACTTAAATGTGCCCTTTCACCAACTAAGTTACCAAATACGGTAATATTTCCTTTCACATCCATGACTATAGAGACTCTAGGTTCTCAACTGCCCACAATGAAAGGAAGCCAGAAAACCTTCTACAGGTTTCCCAATCAAAGCATTTTCCACGAATCAATCCTAGTGGTTACTTGTACCTTTTCCCGCTCTACCCTCCAAACCCTACAATACCAGAACATTTCTATCTCATTGTGACGTCACAGAATGAACTCCCCCAAGCTGCTCTATCTGGGAAGATTTTATCTAAGCATGGACACTGTTCTCGCAATTGCCTTAAAGACACAGATGCGACCAGTCAGTGGGTTGACCAAAGTACAATGAAAGTTCAGCTTGTATAGAAATGAGTATTAAGAATGATCTACTCTACCGCTGCTGTTGTCACTCCCAGACCTCACATACCCTGAAGCTAATTTCAGAGTCCCTGCCTTGTACCCAGGTGAGATTGACCCATCTTGTTCTCTCCTTTCCACCCCCTTTGATGGAACCCTCTAGACCTCTTCACCCTATAGTCATGAGCTTCTAATACTCTTGCCCAAATAGTGAAAATGATACTTTCCTCCCCCCGCATTCAAGACCCATCATTCTACCATAGCGTGACTAAGTAGGAACAGCCAGGACCTTCAGAAGGCTCATCCACCTCCACTCCCAGGTTAGAACCAAGCTCCACGACGCAGATAGGACTATCACAATACTGACAGCACATACCCCAAAGGCAGGTTTGTTCATTCTTAATTAACTCTGTGGCAGATACAGTACTGCACGGTCCCCCTTTTCCTCTTCCTGGACAGTGAGGAAGATAACACTTCCCAGACTCCTTTGCAGTTGGGCTGGACCCATGCACCTAATCGGGCCAATGGGTTGTTTTTCCATATATAAATTACCTAGATGCTTCAGTCACTTCTTAAAAGGGAGTGCCCTAAAGAGCTAAAGCTGGGTTCTTTTCCCAGGCACGTGGCTAGAGTCTCTTATCAGGAAGGAAGCAGAAAAGAAGGATAAAAGGAAGGAAGAAGAGGAGGGTAAGGAGAAGATGAAAAAAAATTAGAATGGCTGAGATGGTCAACAAGATAAGCCACTAGTAGCCTAGACAGGAGCATAATCACTTCCGCTTGGAGGCATCAGGGAAAGCTTCTCAAACCACGAAAAGGAATGTTGAAGGATAAGTGTCAATGGGGATGCAGGGCCCACCCTAGGCCTCTTCTTGGAAGAACCGCTCTAACTAAAACCACACCCTCTTTCTCTTCAGCCAAGAACCATATCTTTTATCTCAAAGAAGCAACAGGCGTCATCCATCCCAGCAAGGCTAAGAGTCGAGGTACCTAAGCTACCACACAGGCCGCACCTCAAATGTCCACTGCAGAAGTGTAAATTGTTTTCTTTTTAAATACATAGTGACAGTTAAATTAATAATGATCTTTAAGGTATTTTTTTTAACTTCACTCAATGCTTGGGATAACTCAGACAATTGACAAGTGACCACAGAGAGCAACAAAAAAAAGACGGGGGAAAAAGAAATTCACAATGATATCAGAGCGGCCATTTGGGAATGCTGCCATTGACCCTTCTTCAGAGAAACGTGGGCTCCTAAGCAGGTGAAATAACCCAGAACTCTCTGAGGCCAGCAAGTGCTGAGGAAGAGCGAGTCAGAAAAAAAGAGAAAGTCAAATTCACACAAAGTCCACATGCTGTTCCACTTGAATAAAAAGTGGTACCGAGATGAAAGTGGAGAAGGCGCACGGTAAAACCTAGTAACCTACAGGCCCGCTAAATAGAAAACACAGAGATGCACCACAGGGCAACTCCATAAAGCCACTCTGGATGCCATTTTGCTAATTGTGTTTGCTATGACACCAAGCACCGCTTAGCTGGGCTCCCAGAGTGTCTCCATAATGGCAATCACTTGCCAGGAGCGAGAGTGATTTTTATTTGATATCCATACAAAGCAGAAGCAAATGAATTACCATAATGAGAAGCAACATAATGATGTGGAGATGTACAAACTGCCATTGTGTTTAATAACAACAAAGCCTTCCCTTTTGAATTAAATTTGCAGGAAGATTCTTATTGAAGCATCATTGTGCTGAAACCAAGTTGTTTAAAATGAAAAAACACTCCAAAGTATTTCAGGCCTATGATTACTAGAAAGGTTGTTAGGAGAATTTTTTTCTTCAATTTTGATTCTCAGTAAAATCGACTTAGTTGTAGCACTACACAGCTGCGATTTGTGAAGTAAATGGCAAAGCTAAATGTGCCGAAACCCAACATGTTCCCAGAGCAACAAAGGGATGGAAGGCAAATGTTACAGTATTATTGACAACACTGGTAATGCTTGTATAAGCATCTGCTTCATAAAGGGGGAAAAAACCTACATGATAAACAAAAGGAGTTTCCAAACACGGCTTGCCAGCTCAAATTCTGGCTTTGATTTGAATTTTTGCTTGTTAGAACAAATATTTTCTCTTTTTACCTTTTCCCACCAAAATTTTAAAAATCTCTGATTTGCTTTCTGGAAACTTCCCTATAACTGACTACTCTGTTGTTGAGATTTTTTTTTTTCTAAGACTATTTCCTATATTTTCTGGTATTTACCAGTGTCCCAGACTTTGGCTTTCAACAATGGGTTAGGATGTCATTGAACAACATAGCATTGACTTAAACCTGTCTCCTCCACCATCATGAAGGAGCTGTCTTCCTCCCCAGCTGTGTCCAACATATGAATGGAATATGTTGTTCCCCTTGTTGCCCAGTCCCTCTCAGATATATATGTGTGTGTGTGTGTGTGTGTGTGTGTGTGTATACACACATATATATATATATATATATATATATCTGAGTGTATGTGTGTATATATATATACACACACACATATATATATGTATATTCAGTATATCAATGCAGTCACCATGTCCATGTAAAATAGAATGTCCTGGTTTTATTAATTGACAAGCTCAGAGTCAAACCATGGCTTCTGTTAGGTTGAGGTAATGTTGGATGAAATCTGAAGTGGAAGACAATGGGATAGAAATCAGAACCCTTGGGCCTGGGTCCAGCTAAGAGAATGTTATGGAAGCAAGTCAACTTTCCTGTGTCTATCTCAGTTTTCCCAGCTGTAAAATGGGTCTAGTATCTGCTTCATCCATGTCATGGAGGTGACTTAACAATCAAAGCATATTCAAGTGTTTTGTAAATTGTTATTACTATGTTCATGAGAAACAGCCCAAAACACAATCAGAGGATCATTTATAAGGGTACGTTTTTGTTTTTGTCAATTTTTCATCCAACAAATATTTATTAAGCTCCTGTTTGATGCAAGACACAATCCTCAATGCTGTGGAAATATATATATATTCAGTATATCATGATTTCTTCCCTGAAGCAGGTTACAAAGTGAGACAAAAGGCACATACATGAAAAGACAACTAGAACTGGAGCATGTACCTAAACACCAAACAGGGGACATATAATCCAGGGATTGAAAGTACCAACTTGGCATTTTACCTCTGGGTCTGAATCCTGGCTCTGTCATTCACTAGTCAGATGACCCTGGACAAGTTATTTAACCTCTCTGTTTCCCTGCCTATAAAATGGGGATAATAATACCACTGTATAAGCTTGTTATAAAGAGTAAATGTGTTAATATATTGTGATTCTTAAAACAGTGCTTGCCATAAAGATGGGACACTAAATGCTGGATAAACTAAGAACACCTGGGGTACAATAATTAAGAGGAAGAGATAGCACGAAAGATAATGATCGAGTGACTCAGGGGTCCTGATCGAGGGGCTGAAGGTCAGGAAGGTTCAGTGAAAGCAGAGTGAAGGGGATGAGGGAACAGACAAGAGAAACATTCCGGAGAGGCTGAATGGCATGTGTGGAGGCTTGCATGAATTCATAGATCCTACACATAGACACCTAGGGAGAGATGGATGGGGAGAGGAACACAAAGAGAGAGCAAGAAACTAGCTCAAAAGAGTGAGCACTTCTACTCCAGGAGTAGGTAGGAACTGAGACTTTGCTGTTCTTACAACAGTTTTCAGTTCCCAGGCCTTCAACATCATGAGCATCTCACAGAGGTTAATGGAGTTACAATAAACCTATAACCCATAAATGCTACCTCATCTGGTATTCCACAAGGAAACAGTGCCACTAGGCTTACTGAGAAAAGTGTGTCCCTGTGAAACGTAGCCCTCCTCCAAGTGCTTTCCAAAGTTCATTTCTTCACCAATCTTGCCTTACTCTCTGACTTCAGAATCTAATCATCAACAAAGATCTGGCCGTACTGTACAAAAGATTTCTTTTTCTTGTGAACAGAATTTTTCAAAGAGATTACTTTTATGGGGCAAGAGGCTAATAGAGACCATATATGAGGAGTAATATGGACCTTCTTCAACCCTCTCTTTTGTGGACATGTACTCAGATAGGAAAGGAACTAAAATCTTGTGTCAATGAAAGAAGGTAATAGGTCTCTGAGAAAAAGTTGTAGAACAGGAGCCAAGCACAGCGACTCCATGGAGATTCTATGGGAAGACTTAGTCTCTGGGCTCTGGAAGGATCCACGTTTCATATTCAAAACTAAGGGATGGGGAAGTCTGTATTACAGTTTCCTCTGACTTCCCCTACTCTTCAGTGGAGTGTTTGTTTTTATTCATAAGGCATGATCCAGGCTATGCTTTGAGTGAAGTGGCAAAGGATATCAGAAAGGGAGATGGGGCAGTCATCTATGGAAGCGAAAGTCAAGAAAATTAGTGCACCTGGGAGGAGCATGACAGCAGATGGGGTCTGACCCCCCATTACTATTGCCCCCAAGTAAGAGGCTTTATATGGAAAACATTCTACTTGAGTTAACACCGTCCTCTGTAAGCACATGTTAATGGAACTCACTAAACATTATCCTAAGCAAAGCAATGAAGAAATTTCTCAGAGGAGGCAGAACTGGGCCCTGAGAAAGGGTGTTCCCTTTCCAAAAGGAAATCTTTTACCACCACCCAGAGCCTGCCTTGTCACCTCACCCTGCATGCCTGCTTCGCTGCACCAGCCACTCATGGTAACAGCCACGTTGTTCCTGGGAAGGAAGAAGCCAAGTGAAAGACACTGTGAACAAACAGGATTTGGTTGCTGACAGGATGACTATGGAGAAAACCAAAAAGTCTTCCCCTTTCCTATTTTGCTTCCTTATCCATTTCCCTTACTCCATCTCAGTGAAATCTGTCATTATTTCCTAGCTCAGATTTCACATGTTAACAAAAAAATTAGAACTACTTTATAAACACTGGCCCAACAATGCCAGGCGTGTGGCAAGAAGTTACAGGAGTATGCAGTCTCTACTTGCTTTTTATTGCAGAACTGCACATTCCTGGAGACCATGTCATAAAGTGGATCATTGGAAAGCAAATTACATTCTCCCACAGGAACAATGTTATAATTGGAGGCTGTATTCCTGACAAAGGACTTGGCTTCATGTAAATAGTAGACGTGAACAAAAATATTTCACAAAAGCAAAGATTCAAGGACTGTAAATCTTTATGATTGTTTAAAATAATAAAATTTTCTCCAAGTATTATAAACCTGGCAGAATTGGAGGGAGTACACATTGATTATTCAGGGACTCTAATGCACCATAAAGTATACATTAAAATATAACTACCATGTCATAAATTAGAACCTGAAACTAACTTTAATATAGTCATTACACAATTAATAATGGGAAGGAAGTGAAGTACCATGGTTAAAATGTGACACTAGGAGACCTACACTGCGGACCTGCCCTCTGGAATGTGAGGTCTCTGAGGCCAGAGAATGGACTTGCCCACAGCAGGACTTTACAGAGTCTGCCTCAAAAGCCTCTTTCAATGAACTGTCCAGGATTAGTTTATCATTTTGCATATATAAGTCACTTTTTCTCAGGTTTTGTGTCTTTACTTGTAAAAAAAATAACCTGAACTGTAAAGTCTCTATGGTACCACTAGTTCCAAAATTCTAGGATTACCGTTTTGCTTTCTTAGAATTCAGAAGCGTTTCTGGGAATGGTTGACTGTTGCTTTGGTAAGCCTCCACAGGAATCTCCAGCAGGCACACCCTTGGAGAGCTCGCCCACTGCTTGGGCTTGGCTATGTGAAAGGCTCTGGCCCGTGGGACTTTAGCATAAAAGATCCAAGTAGTGCCTCAATAAGTGCCCCCAGTGTAAGGCTTCTTCTCTAGGAACCCAAGTGCCATGCTACGAGGAGCCCAAGGCCTATGAAAACACTACATACAGGGCAACCAAGGCATTCTCTTAGAGTGCCCCATTGAGCAAACAGCCAAACTACCAGCACCAATTGCAAGTCACAAGAGTAAGTATTTTGGACATCACAGCCCAGTTGAGCCGCGAGATGGCAGCAGCCCCAACTGACATCAGATGGAGAAGAAGAAACTCCCAGCTGAGCACAGCCAACCCACAGTCATGAAAGATAATTGTTGTTTTAAAGTTCTAAGTGTGGGGGTGGCCTATTATACAATAAAATCTAACTAACACTCTACCACATGACAGGAATAGCTTCAGACTTTTGTTTAAAAATCAGACAGTCCAAGGAATACTGAGTAATGCCTATTTTTGTATACTGAAACACAAAGTATTCCAATTATATTAAAATAGACTCAGAGTACTGTAGTAGAGTTCAATAAATATTTGTAGTGGATAAAGATGTTTCCTCTTTCTGAAAAGTATTTGTCCTCTTTACCTTCTCTTGAAAAAGTAGAGTTGTTCAAATACACAATCAAATAAAGGTCACAAGGAAATGATAGGTGCTGTTCAGTCATTCTACTTGACACTTTACTGACAGCTCTCAGAACATTCCTTCACTGCCAGTAATCCAGAGAAACAATTATCAAGCACAGACATTAAGAGTGTAACAGTGTCTGGTAAGGCAGAACTTGACTTTTCCCGGATTCCTGGTTTCCAGCCATTCAGAGCTGGAGCAAAGCAGGCAATGTGTATGAGACTAGTTCTCCTAAAATAAAGGAAGGAGACCCCTCAACCTCCTTCTGGGGAATTCAGAATTATAGCAACCCGTGTAGAGTGTCACAACAAAGACCTAGTGACAAAGACAATGAGACTCCCTGAAAGAAAATCAGCCTGGAGAGAAGAAACAGATAGAGTTGTCCCCTGAACAAAGAAGGGGAACCAAAGCAATAGTAGTTCTGGACCTATATTGTGATCCAGGAAGCAGTAGTGGAGTAAGTTAAAATACAACTTTTGAGCTGGGGTACCCACTCTACTTTGATGTGAAATTCCATTGACCAGTTGTTACTAAGGAATGGAAGATGTCCTTCCCTCAGAGCTTGTAGAACCAGCCTGAGAGGGACTGCTCTGGGCTTGAGGCACCAGGCACTTTCCTTGACACCAATAGATGGCCATCCCGGAATGAGGAATCAAAAGGCCTCCTGACTTCACAGGCCTTGCTGTGTCACCAGTTTTGCAACTTGGCAACACAGTAACCCATATGGAAACAAGATCCCAGGGGCAGCTACAACATGTCCTCTCTTTTAGGAGGCTGGCCTGAGCTCTGGCTGTAGCAGCAAGATAGACCTTTAGAACCCCTTGCTCCTAAAGACTACCCCTGAGAGTGGAACCAGGGAAGACAGATGTTCAGGTGGGTGAGTGGCTTAAGTCATCTCATCAGAATCCAAGAAACAGATTTTATAGCATGCTAGTAAGCTGGAAAAGTGGGTTGCATCCATTTGGGCACTTCAAAACATCTCTCGGGTGCTTTATGCTGGGTATAAGAAGCACATAATCTTTAGTGTTTCTATGTGCCATGCAGTGTTTTATATTTTTACATATATTATTCATTTAATCTCACAAGGTAGGTATTTACAGAAGGAACTGAGGCACAAGGAAGTAATGTAACTTACAACCAGCAAGTGAAGCCAGGATTCAGACTCCACTGTGCCCTGAACTGCTAAACTATGTTTGCTCCCTTTCTGACTCCCAAAAGTGCCGCCTCCTCCTGGAACATTGGAGGATACATCAAAAAGGAAGCCTTCGATGGACCTGAAGGTGAAAAAGAGCACACTGCACTTAGTGCTCCATGGCAACTATCTCGGGGATGCGCTGTCTCTTCCACTAGGATTTAATTAATATACTAATATACTTAGTATTCTTACTAAGTGAGGACAAAACCTGTTGTTAGCACATAACTAAACGTAAGATCTTAAACTAGTTGTCCACACCCTCACTAGCGCTCGCTGCGATACCACATAGAAGATGAAATCTGTGATTTTAGTGTGTGATCCTGTGATGCAGACAAAGTTCAAAACTCCAGCTTTACAGTTTCTCCTGGCCTGGTTCATTCTGCCTGGAACTCTGAAATACAGCTTCCTACATGCTTAGGGCTCTGTATGTATACTGTTATTATCAATTAGTGGCAGTATTTGTTATTGATATAGTACTTCGTAATTGTGAGTCCTTTCCTTTGGGTATTTGTGCATGGCTGGTCTTTACAGCCACAGCTCTGTTTGCACCAGCATCACCTTCCCACAATTATTCCTATGGGTTAAATGATTTGCTTATGGCAATTGCAGAGGTACATGTTATAGAATACAAGATGAGCAATAAAGAGAAAGGAGAGGAAGGGCACCACAGACTAGCTGGTTTTTTGTTGTTGTTTTTTTTTAAGATTTATTTATTTATTTATTTATTTATACAAGCACTAGTATAGACAGAAGCGCAGGAGGGTAAAAGAATTCACCAGAGCCAGAGCGGGGAGCAGAGCAGGCAGAAGGACCGAAGTACACTGCTGAGGGGAGCAGCGGGCGTCGGGGAGCAGCCGGGGATCGAACATGTGCTGCAGAGGCTGCGGGCAGCTTCGCAACCCGGCGCACAACCGCTGCGCCACCGGAGAGGCCCCACAGTCTAGTTGTTTAGGGGAGATCGGTAAAAAAGCTCTGAGAACAAGCATCTTGATTTTACGTGTTTCTATTTATGATCATAAAAGTATTATTATTAACGATGCTGTTTTACATTTTATAGCTCTTTTGAAGCTCGAGAGATCCCGAAGGGTTTTGCAAACTCCATGTGTGTGGCTTCACTATCTGCATGGAGCTACTGCACTTTTCTTTCCCTTCATGGAGCTTCTTACTAACAGCAGAGGCAAGGCAGTATCAATAGTCAATGAACGAAGTCAAAATTTAGACAGTGTAGTTTCCCCCCACCTGTGCCCAGTGTTAAGAGAAAGCTAATTTTTGCGCCCACAATCCATTCCATTTTCTAGGCAGGAAAAGGTGGTGGGAGCTCAGCATCCATCGGTGAAGGCTGAGTTCCTGCCTATTTGCACCACCGGGGACAATTAGAGCAAAATGAAACTGCAAACATCAATAGGGGAAAGGCTGAAAAGAATTCCAGCTAGAAGTCTTAAGATTTGCTCCTGTTTGTTACAGTGAAATATAGATTTTAATGCCCTAAAGACACTAAAACTGTAATGCCTACTCTAAGAATGTGAAACACAAAAGAAACACAGGGTAAGGGCCTAAAGTATGAGATTTAGAGGAAATAAGCAGAGGGTTGAAATAGAAAAACACGGACATGTGTGGTGTGAAAGCAGAAAAGTCGCGAGGCTAATAGCCACATTAACAACTCTGAGCGAGCATCCAATTCCAAAGTCCCCAAGCCCCAAGCCCCAGAAGCCCAAGGACCTTGCTGAGAGCATGCTGTCTGTGGGGCCTGCTTCCCTTTTGTTATTAAGCCCAGCTCTCTGTGGACCCAGAATCCATTTCTTGAGAATCATGGTCATCTGCTTGAATTAGAGGGAGATTTTTACTTACCTGGAAATTCTAAAGGCTTTTTGGGGACTAGCTATTGCCAGCTGCCAGAAGTAGTTCAAGAAATATGAATTTCTTTATCCTTTTCTCCCCCTTAAAAAAAAAAATCAGTGGGTTAGATTCTCCACAAGTTTAGTTCTGCTTTACTTTATTCTTAATTCTTAATTCTTAATTATTTAACCAGTGCCTTTACGGCACTTAACAGTGTCACTCATTCAATTGTCAGAACAACCCCAAACAGGTGTTACTATTTTACAGAACTTTACCAAGATAGAGAGGTTTAGTAACTTGCCTAAGGTCACACAGTCAATGAACAGTGAAGCCGAGATTCAAACTTGGGGAATGTGACTCAGTCCATGTTTTTACCACCCTTTGTCACTGCTTCCCTTGTGTGTGTTAAATTAGCCTCACAAATTCTGAGAGCCAGTTTCAGTGGAACACCAGGAAAATGGGATTATCAATGCAAAAGACAATGAAAGCTTCTAATTCAGGCAAATGGATTGTGTGGATATATGTTTATTGGTTGTTTCTTTCAAAATCTTAATTTTAAAATCATTATGTTGCTAATCTTAAATTCTTTTTTTTTTTTTTTTGGAATTAATAATAATGGTTTCTATTTTATTTTTATTATTTTTTTTTAAATATTAAATTTTATTTTTATATTCCCCCATACAATTGCAAACGCCCCATTCTGACCCCAATCCTTTCCCTCCCGCCCCCCACCCCCCAGCTAATCTTAAATTCTAAGGCATTTTTCTTTCAAAGGGAGGAGTCGTGTGTTCAATAGTGGTGCTTTGTTTGGTTTTTTTAAAGATTTATTTATTTATGCATATAAGAACTGGGGTACAGGTCAGAGGTGTGGGGGCGGGAGTGAGAGAATTCACCAGAGACAGAGTGGGGAGCAGAACAGGCAGATTGACTGAAATACACTGCTGAGGGGAGCAGTGGGTGAGACAGGAGAGGTCTGCTGCACCATGGGCGCTGCTCCTTGGCCAGCAGTGGCTGAGGATTGCCTCATAGTGTGGTGCTTAACCCCTTGCGCCACCAGGGAAGCCCATGTTTGGTTTTCTGTAATGGATTTATAACTTAAAAAAAGGGAGGGTCCATGGAAATAGGAAGTGTTGGACCTACACGGAGAACAGAGCAAAGTGATGAGCACTTGGGTTCAAATCCTCGTTTTGCCAATTAATTAAGACTTTGAGAAAAGGGTGTGATTTTTTTTCTTCCTTGGTTTTCTGATCTATAAAATATGGGCATTACTTAGCTCATGGGTTGTGGTGAGAATTTACGGAAACAATATACATAAGCTACTTAAAGGTCCTGACATATAATGAGCACTCCATGAAAAATGCTATTGCACTGGGAAATTGGGCAGCAGAATATAGTAAAAACTAAACAGAAGACCTTAATCTGATAGAGTCAGCCTCTCCTTTCTGTTAGTTCTCTGAGGGAAGCTGTGTATGGTACCTGTATCCACAGAGCAACAGCAAAGCTTCAAGGATGTGCCTACACTTGATTTCTCTGGCCGCCGAGGACCCTCCCTGTGCATCCTACAGACTCTGCTCAGGCCACCTCACCACAGGCCACAGAGGCAGGGCTGCTACTCGGGCAACTGTGGGGTTCAGCTGGCTTGGCCCAGACAAGTGGGAAGGAACGGAGCAGGGGCAGGATGAGCCAGTGAGGAGGAGGGATGCATCACCCTGGTCATGGTGCCCCGGCTGTGCTGTGTTCTGTGCTCTGGCAGGGCAGGAGAATCCAGCCTGACAATGGCCGGAGGATGGCTGATTCTACTTTTGGTTATTAACCCTTTCTTTTTCCTTTCCTTTCCTGTCCTTACTTACCCTTTCCTTTCAACATTGACAATGCTAGGAACATTTGGGATCTGATCGAGTAATATATGAAAGCCCTTCCTCACTCCCACTGCCTTCACACTCCCTAGAAAAAAGAACCTGTTTAGCAATACAAAGAATTCCTTATCATCCCAGACTTCTCCACTTCTACATGAAGGCACCAGTGTACACACAAAGTGTTCTCCTTTCACAAAAATGGGGGTTGGGGTGGGGGAGAGACCATAATGTTTGCACTTTTCTTCATGTTTCTTTCACTTTAGATATATCACACACACCTTTCTGAGAGAAAACACAAACTTGTTTTAACAAACAGCATATTCCTCCATTGCACAGACTCCCAAACATTTTTTAACCATTGGCCCTATGACAGTCATTTTGGGTTTGTTGTTTTTTGGTTTAGCTTTTTGCCATCACACTCAAAGTTCCTGTGAAAATCGTCATACACATACAAGTATTTCTGCAAAAAAGATTCCAAGAAATGCAACTACTGGGTCAAAACATGTTTATTTGGAGGGTTTTTTTGTTTGTTTGTTTTTATAGTAGATATTCCTAATTGAAAGGAACCATTTCCTAAATAATTGTCATGAATGCTGTCAAAAAAGGAAAAGGTGAGGGCCTCCCTGGTGGCGCAGCGGTTGAGCGCTGGGTTGTGAAGCTGCCCGCAGCCTCTGCAGCACTGGTTCGATCCCCGGCTGCTCCTCGGCCACCGGAGGAGGGTCCCACATGGTGCGCAGACCTCTCCTGCCGCCCGCTGCTCCCCTTAGCAGTGTACTTTGGTCCTTCTGCCTGCTCTGCTCCCCGCTCTGGCTCTGGTGAATTCTCTCACCCTCCCACGCTTTTGACTGTACCCAGTGCTTGTATAAATAAATAAATAAATAAATCTTTCAAAAAAAAAAAAAAAAGGAAAAGGTGACAGATAAGAATTTTGCATGTGAACAAAAGAGCATTGGTGAATACCTTTTTGTTCTAAAATTATGTTTTTCTTGCTTAAATATCTTTTAACTCGTGGTTTAGAGTCTGTGATATTAAGATACACCAAAGCAAACCACATCTCGTAATTAAAGATTAGAAGAAAAATGAAAGAAAGTCTAAATGAACCAGTTCCAAACTATTCTGCTCAATAATAATAAGTATTCAGACCTCATCACTGCCTGATAGTTCCCTGTACTGTTCTCACGGTTACAGTAAAAGGTGAAGCCCCAGTCAGAATCTCAGGGGTGTGGCTTAGGCAACTGGGTTTTAAAATGTTTCCAGGCAATTCTGAAATATAGTGAGATTTAGAAACACTGCTACAGTCCCTGCTAATTTTGTAATTTCTGAAATTGTAGCAAAAAACTAATGAAATCATCCCGTGGCGATTGCAATAATAAAAGAACATTAAAACGCAGTTGTAAATGCAGCATTTTCTGAATTTTTAATGGACAGAATTTATTTTTTAAAATGCAACCTCAAATCTTCTTGTTTTATTGAATTAATCACGCAAACAGCTGCTACACACAACTAAGATAAGAAGAGTATTTGTGACAGGCAGATGTTTCTAGAGAAACCCAGCAATAAAATAAGTTGGAATATTGAAGGACAAAGATGGAAATGAGCAGGGTTAATGTATATGGTGTGAATCAAATAGATGTTTTTAATCTAAAAGTCCTAGAAAATTCTTTGGAAAGCTGGGCTCACCAAAGTTCAGGGGTTTTTTACATTTATTTATTTCTTCTCTTATATTGTTGTTAGTTTTTGGACAGGACTTGATTTCTCCACTCAGATATAGTTTCCATAGTTCTCCAACCACCATATCACCTGTGAACCATCACCACAGTCCCTCGTGGTCTTCCCTCTCCTGTTTTGATCCCTCCCCACCCTGGCATATGCCTCAGATCTATGGTCAGCTTTCATATTTTATCTTTTTCTTGACCTTGCATTCAGTTTCACTATATTCCACAATGAAACCATCTGATATTTATTCTTTTCCTCTGACTTATTTTGCTTAGCATAATTTTTAAGAAGAGATGAGTATTTTCCATTAAGAGGCAGAGGGCAAAGCGTGGTAAATGATTGTGCTTATGGTGGCAGTAAAATCACAATATAAGAGATGAAAAAGTAACCTAACAAGAGAAGAAATTATCAGCCCAGAAGAAGGTCAGGCAGCACCAGCCCCAGTTCTTGTCAAGAGCCAGCATCAATTCATAAAGTCATAAAAGGTAATTGTGGGACATGAACCTAGGAAGGACAGTGACAGGATTAAACTCGAGGCCCTCTTCTACATGCACGAGCCCTGCTTTGTGTTTTCTTCCCAATTTGTGTCAAATGAAAAGTTCACTATTTTAAACCAACGAAGATGTTACAGCAGTGTGTGTAGTGTGGGTGTATCTTTTTATAAAAGGTAATGATTACTCCAGATTCCAAGTCAGCTTGGCAATGGCCTGGCGTGCCATATCCAGTGAGTGCCAGCATTTAGCCCTTAGAATTCTGTTTCCAAATTTTGTCATAAATACCATGTCCCTTGCCTTTCCACTCTTGTTAAGACCAATATACAGTTGTGGGAGTTAGAAAATTCATTCAGTAAAAATCGACAGCTGGAGTCAACGACGTTTTGAAAAACAGAATAACACCTGGAATCCTAAAACTAGGACCACAGCTATCAGGACCAAAAAATAGAAGATAACCCCACGGATTTCAGCATCGCCGCCCCTGTGTCAGGACCAGGCCTGGAGCTTCTAAAAAGGAATAAATGAGGAGTCCAAAGCAAGGTAATCAGAGACTCCGCATTCAATCTAATTTGAAGAATTAACCCAAAACCTTACTGTTGTGTGATAGTAAATAAAACAGAAACAGAAACATCCAACTATGACTCTCAAGCCCACCAGGAGAGCGAGACAATCCCTTCCCTAGGAGACACAACAGTGCTGCTTCTGCCTCCTTTAGGCACGTGTGTTTGTGGATCAGCCTTGGGATTAAGATATCAGCGGTCACTTCAACAGTGAAATCCTATTTATTGTTCCCTTGGAAGGTTGTTAAAACCTTGTGGGCTGTTGCATACACCTCAAAACAAAATTCAGATTCATTACAACTTTTCCAAATACATATTTTATCATTTTGATTGGCTCTCAAAAGCAAAACAAGACCAGGATAATGCCACCTTAAAAAGCCTGGGAATTCCTGCATTAGGAATAGCTGATATTTCAGAGAACTTTAAAGTTAGACTCTTTCAATGGAGGATTATATGCAGAAGGGTATATGTTAAAAGGAAAAAATGTAGAATAAAGTTACACTGGGACCCACTTCTTGGAAAGAAACAGGTGACTTGTGGGAGGAAGAAGGCACAGAGCTTTAAAAGTAAAATCAAAGGTGACTCCAATACACAAAGCAGGAGGGAGCCCACAGCACACGGAGTAAAAATCTGTTGTAACATTTACTAAGAAATAGAGGAAAGGAAACAGAGCAGGGAAATGTCACATGGTGTACATTCTAGACAAATTAGCTATGCTATTTTCAGATTGATTTTCAGTTTTTATTCCAAGACACTTTGGCTTCCTTGTGAACACTGAACAGAAATTAAACTAAAAATTGGACCCCAAAATGTTAATAAATGCTCACAGTGATTACTTCTACCCCTGACCACTGTCCCTCTCTGGTTTAACCAAGAGGCCACGGAGACCCCCACACGCATTTGCTGGGCTTCTGCCCCTGAGTACAATAGATTTTGATCCATTTCTTTTTTTATCATTCCTCAAATTTGACAAACCACATGGCTCACTTGTATATTTATAAATGTTACGATCTGGATTGAATTTCCAGTCTTCATCACGGTCTTTGGGCATCTCAATAGCACCCTACAATGTAAGCCACCTTTCAGATAAGAGTCTGCCTGGTAAGTACAAATCTTTCTGATTTTGGCCCAGAATGTCATTCAGATTTTGTAGAGTGGAGATGATAATTAGAATATGACTTGGTGGGAAGAATGGAAATAGGAAGCTCATCTTGTCCATCTCCCGTTAACATCAAATACCACTCATTTACAAAGATCTTTCACCCTCTGGATGAGCAGGAAGAAGAATGGCTATTCATCACCAACCTGGACCAATTAATGGAGCAGAGGTAACTGTGTGGGCAGAGGATTAGAACAGCTGGAGAGAGAACACAATTGGCCTGAACAGACCACACTTCCTCTTCCACATTATGTTTATTTCCTTTTCTGGGTCTTTCTATTTCAGGAACAGTGGGGTCCCACATGTTGATCCACACTGGGTTTCTAGCATAGCCAGCCAGGTTTTAATGGGGAAAGACACAAGAGGGACTAACTACTATTTCTACCCTTTCCTCTAAGTGAACATTCTTTTTTCCCCCTTCCTTTCCATATTATTGTGCTACGGTACTTTAAACTTCTCCCATCATTAAGCCTTCTGAGTGAAATATTGAACTGATTAATGTGGCATTTTCCACTAAACTGTTTCAGGAAATGTTGCACCTTACCAGTGGGATGCTTTTGAATAATGTAATCTCCTTAGTATAATTAAAACTAAGTTCTGAAGTTAGTACCTTTTCTCCCTGGAGGCACTCATCAAAATGTCAAGTGTTCCTTCTAGTAGAACTGCAATCCCATAATACAAACAAATATATTACCCACTGCTCCTCACTGGCAAGAGGCCCTTGCTGCATGTTTTGTCACTTCATTTCTAACCTGAGCCAACAGCATATGAAATATGGTCACCCCAAGCCGTTGTGACACGGGGACCCAGAGTAGTGTTCTTTGCCTGCTGCCTAGTTTGCACTTACTAATATTTCTCTTGACTATTTATCTTCAACAGATGAACTTTTTGTTGTTTTGTTTTTGCTTGCACAGAGAGAATAGTGTGGATCTAAAAGTCATTCGCTCTCTTAGGTTTTCACTTAGTTTAAAAAGGAATAAAAAAAATAAATCAGGGACACAACGCCCTCTTCTGGCTGAGAACTATCAAGAGAACCCCGCAAACTAGACCTGCATTTAGATAGGGTTTTTGAAGACTGCTTGATACATAGCAAAGAATAAACAAGTAAGTGGCGTTATTATTAACGTTTGCAACATCTTTCTCCCTGGGGATAGAGTAAGGTCTGACCTTGGAACTCCAGAGAGAATTAGGGAAGGGACCATTTCCTGGGTGAACAAGAAGGTAAAGAGGAAAATGGTGTCAAGGGTCTGGTCCTTCTCTGGAACCGGTGAAATCCAAGACAAGTTCATCCTATAGATTCAGGAGACTTCTCTTTGAGTGCATAGTGGTAATAACCTGGTATTTCTTGATAATTACTGACTTTCTCTGGAAAAAGCTGAGAGGGCTCCAAAGGTTTCCATAGCAGTCTATTGCTATGAGTATATCTACTTTAATATTTGCTTCCCCAGAGATCATATAAGGATCTCCTCTAGAGCCCACACACACTTATGAGGATCCCTGCCCCCAAATAAAGTGTTCCTGCCGGTCTCCATATAGGAAGGAGGTGAGAGGAAATGACAAAGGAAAGCGCAGACACTCCGAGACAGAAGGAGCCCAGCAGGACTTTGAAAGAGAATTCAGTGCTGGAACATGCTTCTTACCAAATCATGTTTTCATTCTGTAGAAAACATGCTTCTTTCCAGTCTGAAGGCCAGGCTGGCTGCCGCTTCTCCTTTCTATGCCTGCCAACTAGTCATTAGCAAACAATGAATGATAGGGCAGCTGCAAAAGAAAAAGGAAACAGGCAGCACAAGAGAATTATGAGATGGGTGTCGACGAGGAGAAATTATCCAAGTTTCAGACTGGAAGCTGCCCTCTCCCTGAGAGCCTCAGGCTGAAGAGAAGGGTGAGGCCAGACAGCCCTGAGGAATGCCATCTCTTGACCTCACCCTTGGGCAAGCGCCACAGGCCACATACAGCTGGGGACCTCAGAAGTATGCATGTGGAGATGCGTGCACAGCCATGACAGGGACTGGGGCAGGATGTTTTCTGCACCTAGCCAATAACAAAAAAGCTTGGAACAAATAATTCCTGAAAGTAGTTCAAAGAACAAGCCAGTTAAAAAGTTCTTTGGATGGCAAGTATTAGAAACTAACTTAACTTACCAAAAACAGTCATTTATTGGAAAGAATCCTGGATCCAAAGACAGGAATTACAACAGGGACTGGGATTTAGCTGAGAACTAAGAAACATTTAAGACACCAGTCAGCTGCTGTTCTTGTGCCTGCCAGCTTGCTTCCTCCAGGACTGCACAGTTCCTCCTCCCTCTGCTTGCTTTGCCCAGCTTTTCTCTCTCTCTCTCTGTCTCTCTGTCTCTCTGTCTCTCTCTCTGTCTCTGTCTCTCTCTCTCTCTCTCTCTCTCTCTCTCTCTCTCTCTCTCTCTCTCTCCCATTTCTGCTATATGTTTACATACTCAAACATGGGGCCATGGCCCAGGAGCTTAATTGTTCTCAATTCAAATGACCCATAAAGCTAAATAACTAGTATCCACTCATTCCAATTCCTAATTCCCATGAGACAATTTGCTCCATCCTGCCTAGAGTCACCTGCTTTCTAAGCAATCATGAAAAGAAGGGTCATGCACCATAAAGCAGCTATCAGGATTCATCCCAATGAATGGAGAGAGCCGTAGAGAAGAGGGTTATGACGGGAAGTGGGTCTAATAACAACACATTTCACACTGACTCTAAAGGACCTAGAAGCACAGCTGAAGTGATTTTATGAAATGGCAAAATAATGAGCAAATTTTTAGGAAAAAAATTTACTGGAATTTTGCCTGTCCTGAAAATTTTTTGAAAGGGAGAAGGGAGGAAGGAGCACCAAATGGTATTCTATGTAGTGGAAAGATAACTAATTAGGGAGCTGAGGGGGCTGAGGACTGTTCTTGGCACCACCAAAGTCTGGCAATGTGAACAAATGATCTAACCTGCTAACACAGTTTTCTCATCTATAAAGAAGGAATAGGAGTAGCTGTCCTGTTGCAGGGCTGGATAAAAGGGGAATGTACTTCTGTTCATGTAGGAGAGATGGACATTAAAAGGAGTTCTGGTGTTCCATGGCTAATAATTACAGGTCACAGAGAGACTTGGAGAGCATTAAATTGTATATAACAAGGAACAATGATGGAATTGCTCCATCACCAGCAACCTAATCTGTAGGATTGTGGAAGCAGTAAGCTGTAAATTCTTAGAGAGCTAAAGTCTTCCAAGGCCAGAGTGGCTGCTATGGAAGTAATTCCATGAATAATAAAAACTAGGTGGAGAACGATATTGGTGAGTGAGACAGCAGGGCTCCGCTGACACTCACTGAGTCATTAGTGTGTGAATCCCATACTAGTTAGTTGGCTGCAACCCTTTGTCTGGCAAAGAAATTTAGTGGGACAAAGCGATCTTTTACTCAATTGGGTTAAGGCTGGTTACTCCCACCCAGGGAGTGGGGTGACACCTGCGCAGCCTTGATGTATTCATCTTACTTCATTGACTCTGAATCCCACTCCTTCCCACTGTTCTTCATGTATCCCTCCCTTCTTGAAAGTACCTGCTCAGAGAAAATCATTTTCCCTATGAAAAGGTCATTCTGGCAAGTGTATCTTCCCCAAGTTTACTGTGAAGATCTGATAAGATGACATATAAAAATGCCTTAAAAGCTGTAAAGTATGACACAAATACATGCTATTATAATTATGATGATTAACAATGTCACAGAAAGGGAAACCATTAAAACCACCCCAAATTGGCCATGCACTGAATATCCCAAAGTAATCAAGCAGGGAAACTAAAAGCAATTTGACCACCTTTCTCATCTTCCAAGGGCCTTTTCATTAAGCTTTGGTGCATCTATCTAACCAGAAGATGTATTTGATTCTAGGTGACTGCTCTCTCAGCTGAACAGAGGAATGTCTTCTTTGATTATTGATTATTCCTTATTTCCTATCCATGAAAGGGAAAATATCCATCCATCTTTAAGACACACACCATGCTACCTACCAACAGTTCCAGAGAAATGTCAAATCAGAATTGGGTTCTGATTTCTTCTTTGAGTCCCTTACAGCCAGGAGGGGGGAAGTAAGTGTTGAAGAAGTGAGAGAGAAAAAGAGAGACAGAAAACGAGAGATAAGAACAGACAGGGCCAGAGAGAGAGACAGGGACTACTGTGTTTCCAATGGGCCATCTGGTAGTTCAACAGAGATTAAGTGAAAGAACAGCAGTCATTCCTGCAGCTAAGTATTACCAGGAGTCCTAAAGTACTATTATCTTATATCCAAAAATAGGTAAGCAGCATATAAGAGCCACTCTCAGGTAGCAATCAATACAGCTTGAGGTTTTAGGCCAAAGATAGCATTTTTGAACAATAAATAAACTGAAATTCAAATTGAAGGACTATGGTGGAGGACTATGGAGGCTCTTCTAGTCAATCCATGTGAGGTGTAAGCACAAATTGGAAATGAGTCTGTTTAAATGAGTAAAGTGGATCCTTTGACAATACACAAAATTGGTATTTCATGAAACAAAAGATGATGGAAACAAAGAGAGGAAAACATACTTTGTTACTGTACATGAAGAGGACATAAAAGCTTGGGAAGAGGTATTTGTCACTTTCTAAGTGTAAGTCTGCAGGTCCGAACTTCAGGCAACCATTTTCTTGTTTGGAATTAGGGTATGTTGATAGAGTTCATGTTTATCTGTATTTCCTAAAATGATGCTCTTCTATTCAAACTTACTAGATTCAGGGCTTCCCCGGTGGCGCAGCGGTTGAGCGCGGGGTTGCGAAGCTGCCCGCAGCCTCTGCAGTGCCGGTTCGATCCCCAGCTGCTCCCCGGCCACCAGAGGAGGGTCCCATATGGCGCGCAGACCTCTCCTGCCGCCCGCTGCTCCCCTCAGCAGTGTGCTTCGGTCCTTCTGCCTGTTCTGCATCCTGCTCTGACTCTGGTGAATTCTCTCACCCTCCCGCGCTTCTGACTGTACCCAGTGCTTGTATGAATAAATAAATAAATAAATAAATCTTAAAAAAAAAAAAAAAAAACTTACTAGATTCAGGGCCTCCCTGATGACCTACAGGTTAAGGCCTGAGCTTAATCCCCAGCCAGGGAGCTGACCCACATATGGCGCAGCAGACCTCTCCTGTCTTGCCCACTGTTCCCCTTAGCAGTGTATTTCAGTAAATCCACCTGGTCTGCTCCCCACTCTGTCTCTGGTGAACTCTCTCACCTCCCACAACTCTGTTCTACACCCCCGTTCTTCTACACACAAATAAAAGTCACAAACTCACTAGATTCATAGTAATGGCCATGCTAGATCACATGCTAGTGTGGTATCCAAATATGTATCCAAAATACATAACTCTTATAAGAGAAAGATAAATAGAAAAAAATCCTCTATTAATTAGCCTTTGAAATAAAAATTCAAGCAACTTACTGTACTTTTTAATAAGACTTTTAAATATTAGGATTATAGCCCTTTTGTTTATTTTCCTTATGACTTCTAAGAATGAAACTTTTAGCTCCTCACAGGCATGTAGGAAATGATGAGACTTAGAGTCAGAAGACCTGAGTTTAAATTCTAGCTCTTGGGCCTCCCCGGTGGCGCAGCAGTTGAGCGCTGGGTTGCGAAGCTGCCCGCGGCCTCTGTGGCGCCGGTTCGATCCCCGGCTGCTCCCTGGCCACCGGAGGAGGGTCCCACATGGCGCGCAGACCTCTCCTGCCGCCCGCTGCTCCCCTCAGCAGTATACTTCGGTCCTTCTGCCTGCTCTGCTCCCCGCTCTGGCTCTGGTGAATTCTCTCACCCTCCCGCGCTTCTGGCTGTACCCAGTGCTTGTATAAATAAATAAATCTTAAAAAAAAAAAAAAAAAAGAAAGAATGAAATATTAAAAAAAAATAAATAAATAAATAAATAAATAAATTCTAGCTCTTTTCAGTTGTGAGAACTTGGGAGATCACCTAATGTTTTCAAATATATGAAATGAGAGTGATATACATGTCCCCATTATTTCAAAGGTAGAATACCCAGAGCAGATGAGACTATGTACATTAAAGTGTATTATAAAGTACACAAAATCCCACATAATAAACCAATTCTAGCAATCACAGATTACAACCGGAATAGAGCTTGACATCCTGTCCTAAGGTTTTCAAACATTTTAAGATGAAGGACCTCATCTTAGTCTGTTCAGGCTGCTTTAACAAAGTACAAGACCAGGTGACTTATAAACAATAGAAATTTATTTCTCATGGTTCTGGAGTTCAAAAGTCTGAAACCAGGGTGCAGCCTGGTGAGGATCCTATTTCAGAAGGCAAATCTTTCTTCTCCTTGAAGTCTCCCCTGGTGGAAAGACAGCTCTCTGGGGTCCCCTTTATAAAGGCAATAATCCCAATCATAAAGACTCCACCCTCGTTACCTGTGTACCTCCCAAAGGCTCCACCTCCTAATACCACATTAAAGATTAGGATATCAACACATGGATTTGGGAAGGTCACAAACATCCACTCTACAGCAAACCTTCTCTCCAAATAAAATCATACCAATCAAATAAAAAAAGCAGAGTTGTTCTATTAAAGCAAAGAAGGGTCCTTGCTAGATTTACGCCGCAACAAGCCCAGGTTCCACCACTGGGAGAAAAGAAGGTGTAGACTTAGGTATTACTCAAGGCACAGATTTTAAACTCGCTGATCTTTTCCAGCCTTCTTAAATTCCAATTGAAGACACTGAAGTGACAAAGAGGGTTTCAATCAGTTGTGCTATAAAATGTTTCTTAAACCCAATTAGTGTATACATGGTTGGTACAGAAGGGAATAATATCAGTAAAACATGGAGGCTATGTTAGCTTATATATGGTTTTTCTTAGGCCTAGGGAGCAGGAATATCCTGAGAAATAAAAAGAGGAACCCTCAGCTCAGTTGTTATACAGTCAGGAGCCCTTTTAACGCCATTAAAAATAAGTACCTACAGGGACCTCAACTTGAGACAGACTGTACCTCCTCCTGTGCCATCTTAATGGCAGCCCACTAGCTCAGAACTCCCTTTCCACCTACATTAGCTCAGTGGCCCCAAGTCAGCTTTTCCACTCTGGTTTCTCCAGTTTTAGTATCCCCTGGTGAAACCCCTGGTCATGCGGAATGCCTGGGCTTTGCCAAGAATCTACAAAGTGCTGTATTAGGCAGCTCAGGTTGCCAAAACAAAATACCTCGGGCTGCATGCCTTAAACAACAGAATTTTATTTTTTTCACAGTTCCGGACACCAGAAGTTGAAGATCAAGGTACCAGCAAAGCTGGTATCTAGTGAAGCCTCTCATCCTGGCTTGCAAAGGCCACTGTGTGCTTGTGCAGAGAGAGCTGCTCCTGTGTCTCCTCCTTCTTCTATAAGGACACCAGCCCCACTGGACCAAGACCCCACCCTTATGGCCTCATTTAACCATAATTATCTTCTTGAGGGACCTATCTCCAAATATTGTCACATTGGCAGGTTAGGGTTTCAACATATGAATGGGGTAGGAAAGGGGTCACAATTCTGTTGGGTGTTAATTGATTATGTTAGTGTTGGATCCATTTTGAGTAGTCTATTCCCAGAGAGCAGAAAGCTATTTTTAAACGCCACATGCTGGTAAAGGTATGGGAACCTTGTCACTCTCATGTACTTCTAGGGAAAAAATGAAATAAAATTGGCACAATTCTCTGGATGGGTCCATATTTAACAATACTAACCAAAAGCCAAAGATTCTGCATATCCCTTGACTCAGTGATTCCACGTCCAGTCATTTATCCTAAAGAAAAACCAAACTGTGGCCTTCAGTATACTTACCATAATATTAGAATTTGGAAAAACTGGAAGTATTCTAAATGCTTAATAATAGGTGACTAGTGTATCTCTGGATGATATTCTATAGAGCTATTAATACAGTAATATAAAGCATAGAAAATGGAAATATACATTTAATATAACAATTGAGTTAAAACTGATGTAAAGGATATCACATTTGATTTCTTTTTTACTAAAATACTGCATTGCAGGTTACAGATAACCTTAGATGATTTAAAAATTACCTCTGAGTGGTAAGATTAAAGCTGATATTTTCTGTCTTTTTATTACTATTTTCCACTGTGAACAAGTATCACATTTGTAAAAAGAAATACACATACACACACATACACACACTCACGCATACTGTGTTTCAACTGTTAGAGGAATAGGAACAGTAAGGTAAATTAGAACCTTTATTGAAAATGATCCTGTGCATCCATCACCCATTTTTTAGAATCCTCTGCATGCTATGAATTCCCTGAAGAATCTTTGTTCAGCTGGAGAAACAAGGGTGTACCAATAAGTAAAAAAATCAGTTTCTAGACAAACAGCCTTTATCAGACAACGGATACCCTGTCTTCCCCTACTCTCCATTCCCCCAAAAGTCAAGAAAAGAAAGGGTGAACTAACAAGCTAGCCTTACAGCAACAATTTCCTAACAGTATTTTCTGGCTGTTTTCTGAGTCCGGCAGCTTCTGAGGCCAAGGAACAACCTTAGGACTATTCTGAAAGGTGGTTTTACACATCGGTATCATTCTGTTCTTATCAGGTAAAGAGAGCATTTCCTTGAGAGACTTCAACAGTTCCTTCAGAGTGGCTCCGGTCTCTGAGGCAAATATGTATCTAGGCACTATGGTGGAGAGTGTTTGCCAGCGAGACTGTCAACGCCCAGGTACACACACAGTATGTGTTTTGCTACAAATGTTTTCCCAGTAAACAAGAATGGAGCCATCAAAAGAAAGGGAACACTAATTTTAAATCAATTAAATTCAAACAGAAATGCTTCCTTTGGGTATAGTTGCCTTTCAGTAAGCACACTAATTTTGGAGACTTGTATTATTTACCCACAAATTGTTTTTGAAGTATCTGCAGCATTGAGAAGTTGGAGAAGTCAAACTGGTCTCTTCTGTAGCTCCTTCCCAATCTGTGAATTATTAAGCATGGAATATAAGGGGACCATTATTGCTCATCAATTTTCTCCAGTTGGCACAAATGCAAAATTCATTGTTGTTGCATAACAGAACATTCCTACAGGACATTCATTGACATGCAAGGGGATGCCAAGGAAGTCAGGAATTACATGTTTCTGTGGGTCCCCTTTCTAGTCACATTAGAATACCTAGACAGAAGAAAATGTATCAACATCAGCTGCTGGCCAGAGATCAATCTGGGCAGGAGAATGGACAATGGACTCTGGGTTCTGTCTAAAAAGGAGACTCAGCCTTAGGCTTCCTTTAAAATGTGCATCTGGCCCTGAGTAGCCTCAGGCCCTGGGACTCTATGGGAAGGAAGGGGTGGCAAAGCCTTAATCATCAAAGGAAGGATCACCCATCTCAAAACCACAGAGAAGAAACAGTTGAATCACTTCCAAGAAAAGAAAAACTCCCAGAGATGACAACCATAACTCTGTATCTTGAACAAACACATCAAGGATGGTACAAGGATCCCTGCAAAAGGCAGCTCACCTTCCAATTCATGAATCACCTCCCATCCAGCATTTTGGGTTTAGATTTGCTGTCATTGTTTTTATTGTTGTCTGGGGTGAATTATTGGATTGAAAGCAATTTGGATATTGTCTCCTTCCATGGGGTTGTGCAGCCAAAAAGAGATTGATGAAAAGCAGGGGTTTGGGGCGAGTAATTCCAACAGAGTCTTTCTCGGAGCAATACAAATGATAAGGCTGTTACTTGGGAAAACAACAAGCCATAAAAGTGATTTCATTGTCTCTGATGGGGAGGGGTGGGCATAAACATTAAGTACAGTTCATGACATTGGGAAATGATGGATGATAGGACGCTACAGCCTTATTTCTTCATAGGGATTTTTCAGTGTTTGCAGAAACCATATTTTTATATAGTCCAGGAAGCAGCAGGCAACTTGGTGGTAGCCCTTGACATTGGGATAGCACTTCAAATTTTACCAAACACTTTCACACACAGTATCACCACTGATCCTCAAATTCATGTGCCAGATGGGTGGGACAAGCACTCCTATTTTACTAATGAAGAAACTGAGGTTCAGAGAGGTAAACGACTTGCCTCAGTTTACCCAGCCAAGAATGTTCCTTCCCTTACATCCCATGTCCATTGAAATAATGGAAGTTAAACAGAACTTCCATCATTTGTATCTAACCAACCATTTCGTGAACACGTTTTATCTCAGTTCCATTTTTATACAGTGACATTATTTACAATAATCTAACAATCCTTATTTTATTTTTTTTAAAGATTTTTTTTTTAAATAGAGGCATGTTTTTATTTATTTGTTTGTTTGTTTGTTTTGTTTATACATGCACTGGGTACAGTCAGAAGCGTGGGAGGGTGAGAGAATTCACCAGAGCCAGAGCGGGGAGCAGAGCAGGCAGAAGGACCGAAGTACACTGCTGAGGGGAGCAGTGGGCGGCAGGAGAGGTCTGCGCGCCATGTGGGACCCTCCTCCGGTGGCCGGGGAGCAGCCGGGGATCGAACCAGCGCCACAGAGGCTGCGGGCAGCTGCGCAACCCAGCGCTCTACCGCTGCGCCACCGGGGAGGCCCAACAATCCTTATTTTAAAGTAAGGGTTGTCTAACTGAAAACAGGCATCATTTTTCAAAGTCTCAGGATAAATTAGAAGCTGCAAGTAATTCTTTAACCTATTCTATAAGCCCCATGTGAATGCAACAAGAATCACTATCGAGAAATGATTCCCGCCCACACGCAATTTTCAGCCTAAAAATAAGGAGTTTCAACTTATATTCTAAGGAAATCTCATCTTATCTTGGATTTATATTTACAAATAATGTAAATAATTATAAGAATAATTTACAAATAACTAATTTGCATTTGTGAGCTGTTTTAGTCGCAACCAAGTTCTTTTATGTATATGATTTATTTAATCTTCAATTCCACCCTTGAAAATAGTAGAGATGAACATTCTTACCACCTGCCACTGGATTCCCATTGTGAAGGTGAGCACAGAGACAGAGTGAGATCAAGTATGGCTCAGGGAACACAAGTTACACTTGGAATTGGAAAACCTGAGCTCGAATAAGAGGTTCACGACTTGTAGGTGTTAAGGCCTTGGAGCAAGCTCTGAATCTCCCTGAGTTCTAGAAAAAAAAATTAGTGAGCTTATAAGAGAAGCCAGTTAATTATTTTCCAACTGTCTCTCAGTTTAGTATCCATCATTCTCCATTTAGCTATTAGAAAATGAAGCTAGAAATTTATAACCCACGTTTCCCAGGGCCCCTCACCTATGACTTCCTATTAGTTCCTAAACATTGGAATCACTACGTAAGATCAGAGGGTGGGAGCAGGGAAGTTGTTCTTTCTCAACTTGGTGGCATCTCTGAAGGTGATTACCTCCCTTTGTGATTCCAGCTCCGCAGTGGGGATGGCTCCATGGGGCTAGCCCAGAAGCCAGTGGCGCTCTAAGACTTGATCCCCACCCTTCTGTTCTGTTCCCAAGTCCTGGAAGTGGGACGGATTGCTGAAGTAGCTGCTTTCAGGTTATGATGGCTTCTTTTTAACTGCGCTCCCAGAATTTAATCTTTCTAGGGTCCATCCAAAACATGTACAACCAATGTCTTGTATTAAACTTATTTCAACTATCTAGAAAAGGCTCAGTTGTTTTTTTTAATGCACCCTAACTGATACATAAAAGAACCTAGAACAAGAACCGCTGTATAATTTATGTGCAAACATCGAAACAATTAAAAATAAAAAGATTTGCTGAAGTTACATGATGGGAACCACAAACATAACTCACTTTCCCATTCCTCTGCCACTGGAGTTTTGTGTTAAATGTGATAGCTATATGAGAATTTTTCCCAATCACAGAATACGTCCAAATATCTAGAAGCTTAAGATTTTTTAATGATGCATGCACCAATTTAATGTAATTTCCAAAACAGGGATGATAAAAATACTGACCTACCTCATAGAGCTGGTTGGAACAACTAATTAGCTCTCATAAAAATACTTCAACCACCTAAAGTGCCTCATAAAAGTTTATTATGAGTAGTAATACTAATAGTTAAACACATAATGATGGGCATCAAATGGGCACACTCTGCAAGCTGATGGTGTTTTAAATTCTCTTTACGATCTCACTGTTGTTTAGCAGTTCCTACATTGAAAGCTCTTCACAGCTGTAAATTAGTTAATCCCCATGACACTCACTCCTGAGAGACAGGTCAGTATTATTTTCTATTACTATGGCAACAAATCCTATGTAAATGCCCAGTGATAGAAGTTGGAGATGAGAAACAAGAAAGGTTAAGTGACTTGTTCAAGGCCACCCATCAAGTAGGTGGCAGGGTCAGCTTTAAAAATGCAGAGGTGCTGACCCCTGAGGGGACTCCAATCCAAGTCGGCAATACTGAGGGGAGCCTTGGCATTCATTTGCTTAGATATTCAGTGAAACAGAAAACATCAGTATGGTCTACATCTGGGAGCAAAACATGAGCAATTATAATTTGGAGGCATATAATTAAGTGACCATATGTTGACAGTACATCAATAAGAGGCAGTAGAAGGCAGGGCAGCATGAATTCTGAAGACAGTGTTCAGATTTATACCCCAAAGGAGACTCTGCCATATATTTGCTGTGTAAACTTAGACAAGCTACTTTACTTCTCTGAACTTCAGTTTCAGGATCTAAAAGCAGTAAAATGGGGCCTCTCTGGTGGCGCAAGGGGTTAAGATGCAACCTATGATGCTATCCGCAGCCACTGAAGCATGAGTTCGATCCCCTGGCCAGGGAGCTACCCACGTGGTGCAGCAGACTTCAAGACTCGCCCGCTGCTCCCCCGAGCAGTGTATTTCAGTCAGTCTGCCTGTTCTGTTCCCCACTCTGTCTCTGGTGAATCCTCTCACCCTCTGCACCTCTGGCCTGTACCCCAGTTCTTGTATGCATAAATAAATAAATCTTTTTTAAAAAGCAGTAAAATGAAGCTAATAATGGGATCTACTTCATATGATTACCGTAAGGATTTAATGAAAGCACTCAGAAGAGGGCCAAGTGGATAAAAAAAAAAAAAAATTCAGAAGTGTCAGCTATTATTAGATAGATGGATCCTACTACACAAGAAATGTTTACTACTTTCCAACAATACTCTGTCTGAGTACAGAGATACTTAAGACGCAATCCCTGCCCTCCACAAGCTTTCAGAATATAAAAGGTTTATACAATACATAACTTACTAAACCAAGGGGTATGGGTGCTATGGAACTCTAAGTGTTCAGTCAAGGTTACATGTTTTCAAAGCACATGTCACCCTCAATTCTTTGACAGAGAGTGCTTAATCTGCCCCCTCCTTCACCTGACTTTGGGTTTCTGTTTTCATTTAATTAACTTCATTTACACTTTTGTAAAAAGGGAGAATACAAGTAATTAAATAGTCACTAAAAAGGTTCCGCATGTTAAAGAGAGTGCCCTGGGTGCTCAGAGGAAAGCAAGATCATTTCCAGCTGAAGTGTGTAGGCGAGAGCTGGTACTTGAATTTGCTCTTGAATGATAAATCTGAATTTAAAACCCCAAGATGGCTGTGAGAGTTAGTAGGGGAAGCCAAGAAGATGTGTCAAGGGAGTAAGTGGGAGACAGGAACAATGGGATACCTAAGCTTGACAAAAAAAAAAAAAAAAGACGAATGTTTACAGTTTGATCTAGCAATTATGTTAGCCCTGTAGATTACTTAACAAAAGTGAGATAATTCATCAGTGACTGGACTCAATTCACCTATGAGTTTGGGTCTACAGAAAAGAAGCAATTGAATTGAAAGGGACTATGCCAAGTGAAATAAAGCCGAGGGGGCCAAAGACCAGATGATTTCAACCATGTGAAACATATGAAACAAAGTAAAAGAGCTGGGCAAAACCAAACCAAAACAATCCCTTCAAATCTGAATACAGAACTGAAGCTACCAGAAGGAGGTCTGGGGTGAGGGTGGGGGGAGTGGTTAAAGCAAAGCAAGGAGGGGGCCTATGCACCATGGGTGCTTTGTTGATGAGCATGATGTGATAACATCTGTAGAGCTGTGAACCCATACTCCTAACACGTATTCAGTGGCATAAAGCAATGCTACTTCAATAAAAATAATCAAAATAAAAGAAAGAGTGGAGAATGTGACACAAAGAGGAACTTTCGAGGATTACTCTAGGTATGTTTAGAGATGATTGAAAGGAGGTCTGGAAAAAGTCAGATAAGGACATTTACAACACAGTGATGAAAAGCCAGAATAGAACGGTGATGTCAGACTAGAAAGGAAGGGATGATGGGAGAGCTGCCCAGTGATTCTCAGCTCTAGCTGCAAAACAGAGTTGCCTGGAAATAGTTTAAGACTACTAATACGTAAATTGCTTGATGACTGTATACCCAAGAGGTAGGAATTAAAGGATGCCATTTAAAGCTTACACTAAAAGGAAACCAGATAGAAAAAACTAAACACAAAAAAAAAAAACCAGGGAACAAGGACATTATTATTTTTTATTGACGTATCATTGACACACATATGTTGTACACCTGAAACTAAAATAGTACTATTTACTAATATTATTAAAATACTAAAAGTTTAGTTTCAGGTGTACAGCACATTAATTTGACATTTGTGTACACTGCAAAATATCATCGCAATAGGTCTATTAACTAATATTTCTTAGCAACTACCAAATTTATAATACCATACATTTATTATAGTCCCAAGGCGGCACTTTATATCTCCTTGACTTTTTTATTTTGTAACTGGAAGTTTATACCTCTTGATTCCCTTCACCCAATTCACCCAACCCTAGCCCTCCTCCCCTCTGTTAATCACCTTGGCTGTCTATAATTTTATAATTAATTTCTGTCTCCATCATATTTGTTTGCTTTTTTCAGATTCCACATATAAGCAGAATCATCCAGTTTTCATCACTCTCTGTCTGACTGATTTCACTTAGCATAATACCCTCAAGGTCCATTATATCACAAAAGGCAAGATTTCATGGCTTTCATTATTTTTCATGTCTCAGTAATATTTCATTATGTGTGTGTGCATGCACACGTGCCTACGTACAAACACATGTATGTACTACATTTTCTTTATCCATTCATGTCTCTATATATCTTGGCTATTACAAATAATGCTGCATTGAACAGGGGGGTGCATATATCTCTTCAAATTGGTATTTTTGTGTTTTTTGGAGGTAAATACCAAGAAGTGGAATTTCTGGGATATATGGTAGATTTTATTTTTAATTTTTTGAGGAACCTCCATATTGTTTTAAATAATGGCTATTTATATTCCCACACAACAGTGCACAAGGATTCCCTTATAGCCACTTCCTCACTAATACATGTTATTTCTTGTCTTTTTTATAATAGCCCTTCTGACAGGAGTGAAGTGAAGTGACACCTCATTGTTGTTTTGATTTGCATTTCCCTAATGACTAGTGTTGTTGAGCAGTTTTTCAGTGCCAGTTGGTCATCTGTAAATCTTCTTTGGAAAACTGTCTATCCAGTTCCTCTGCCCATTTTATAACACAATTACTTGTTTGTAGAGTTGTATGAGTTCTTTGAGTAGGAATTATTTTTACTGTAGTTAAAAAAAAACATAAATTACCATCCTATTGATTTTTAAGTTTATAGTTCAATAGTGTTAAATACATTTACGCTGTTGTGAAACAGATCTCCAGAACCTTTACATATCAAATAATTAAAATTCTATACTTATGAAATAACAATTCCCCTTTGTTCCCACGCCCTGGTAATCATTAATTTACTTTCTACATCTATGAATTAGACTACATCAGATATTCATTTAAGTGGAATCATATAGTAAACTTCCAAAACTGGCTTATTTTACTTAGCATAATGTCTTGAAGGTTCATCCATGTTACAGCATATGACAGAACTTCATTCCTCTTTCAAGCCTGTGTAGTATTCCAGTGTGAGTATATGTGAAAGAGTGTGTGTGCATGTTTCACATTTTGCTTATTCATTTTGCTCATTTACTTCTTTTGGATATATACCGAGAAATGAGGTTGGTTCTATTTTTAATTTTTTGAGAAACCATCATTCTGTTTTCCATAGCAGTTGCACCATTTTACAACTCTATCAGCAATGCACAAGGATTCTAGCTTCTCTGTATCCCCACCAATACTTGTTGTTTTCTGCTTTTTTGATAGTATATGCCTTAACAGATGTGTCTAAGGGCATTTTTAAAGGTCTAAGTACAAAGATAGCCTCTAAAATAGAAACATACTTCATCCTAAATACCAAAAATAGTTACAAAGGAAAAAAAAAAGCAGACTATGTAGGGAAACATGGCAAATGTAATATAACAAACATAATAATAATAATAAAATAATATATCAGAGCCAAAAATCAAACATATCAACTTTATCAATAAGTATATGGGCTAGTTTATTTGCAACAAAATTTTCCATTTGATTCACAAAACAAGACTGAACTTTATGTTCTATACAAAGATCACACTTAGTACAAATTAATTCAGAACAGCTAAAAATAATGGGCAGGGATATTTCAGACAAATAGAAGCAATAAAAAAGCAGGAATTATAATTCTGATATTAAAACATATATTCCTGAAGAAAAAGCAAATTGTACTATAGCTATGTTAAATTCCTGATTTTGATAATGGTACTGTGATTATGGAAAAAAAAAATGCTCATATTCTTAGAAATAACTTACTAGAAAACTTTTAGAGGTGAAAGACTTATTCCCTAAAGAGTCAGTAAAATATAAAAATGAATGATAAAGTAAATGGTACAAAATATAAACAACTGGTGTCAAGGGTGAGTTATTTGTACCTTTCTAACAACTTCTCTATGATTGAAATTCAATCAAAACAAAAGGTTTTTTTAAATAATGCCCAGATCTAACTCCCCAGAACTTCTAATTCTCTTAGTCTCGAAATAGAAGCAGAATCATGCTATTTTTTAAAGCTCTCTAGGTAATTTTAATGTGCATTCAGAGTTGAGAGCCAATGCACTAAACAATCTCGGGACTTGATTACCAACTAGATACGTGTGGTAATAGAGAGGGAGAGATCAAGGAAGACTAATGATGGGCAGAAAAATGGCCCCCAAAGATATGCATGTCTTTATTCCTACCCAGAATCTTTGAATGATATTACTTTATATGGCAAAAGGGACTGTGCAGATGTGATTAAGTTAAATTAAGGATCATGGAACAAGGAGATTATCCTGGGTCATACGGGCAGGCCCTCAAGGTAATTACACATGTCCTGATAAGAGGAAGATGGAGGAAGATTTGACTACAGAAGAATGTGAAAAAAAAACAGGCAAAAAACCCTATTTAAAATGAGGTCAGGACGCCAGAAGAGAGTGTCCACATGTGCATCACCTGCAGACTGCAGGATCCAACCTGGCTTGCATGTCCAATGAGAAGTGAATGACTTCAACTTCTTTGCTAAGAGGGCAGGACTCCTCTGGGACGCGCACATGCAGGACTTGATGTGATCCAGAGCGGGAGGGCAGTGTGCTGGGAATCCACTTCCTCTTTTCCACCCTCCCTCCCCCTTACTCTCCATAGAGATGCCACTGCCTGAAATATGAGTTCTTCCAATTATTTTAGTGTCTATACCAAGGTCACTTGTTTTTATTCATTTTGGCAGACTTCTTTGAAGTTCAGGTCAAGACCTCTGCTCTCCAAGGAAGCATGTCAACATTTCTTCCCCTTGTTGCCCCTCACATCATGGCAACCACTCACAACACATGTTTATCCAGAAAGCCCCAGGCAGCCAACATGCTCAGACAAGCCGAACAGAAAACTGTGCTGTGCTCAAGAGAATGAAGTTTTGGGCATGCCCTGTAGCCCTGAAAATAACAATGGTTTCGCTATGAAGATATATTTACCTTCAAAGCTTTGTTCTCACAAGTGTACACAAATACAGACTCGCACACACTCCTGATTGAACTGCCTTTTCTCCCTTGCTCATGAGAAAATTCACAGAGGACAGGACACTCCTGGAGTGTCTGAGTGAGAACAAATCTATCACTCTCTCTTCCTCTCCCTTCTTTCAAATTGACAGGGAAGTCTGAATCAAAGAGGACACTTCCATGGCAATAAAGAAGAAACCAGGAGTCAAGTAGCAGGGAATGATTAAATCACACATTTTAACCATTCCTTCTGTGTTGCAGCACTTCCCCTAGAGCACTTGTAATTGTGCTCTGGTGCCATTTATTATTTACAATTGCCTTATTTTCTTCTGAGATCAGGCTTTGTTTAAAAGTCCATTCAGGACCAGCCATACTTCAACTAAGGGTCAGTTGGAGCTTCCGTGTAATCTGCCATACGTCAAATGTCATTATGTTACAAGCCCCAAAGCCCGTGCATAAGAAAATACAGTCACCTAAATTCAAAGAAGCTGCAATATCTCTTAACAGAGCCTAAATCTCTACAAGGACATATCGACGAAGGAAAAAAGGATGGTCCCACAGTTTACTCTGCTGTCTAGTGTACGTGACACTTGTCTCTGGCACGTGAATATTTATGTATATTTTGTGTGAGTCTTGCTAATTGTAATTATGATTGCTTACTACAGTTTCCAAGGTAACAGTTGTCACTGCAATGCTTCACTGCCAACTCAATTTCCATTCTCCTGCTGATATAACAAATATTATGTGACATTTTAACTGAAAATATCTGTAAATGGGCGTCTGAGTGTAGTGTGTTTCTTTAAAAGGGAAGGAAAACAATTATTAGCTTTTCATTATTCATCTCAGTCACACATTTGTCGGTAATTACTTCAATTTTATATTTAGAAAGGAGTGAACTGGTGGTCCCGCTGCAGTCTGGGATTTGGTGGCTCTGGGTTCTGATCCTGCCTCTCCCAGCGACCCCCATGACTGGTTCAGTAGCCAGGAGCTTGTCCAGAAACGGTGCCACAGTAAATAAAGCAGTGCTCTTGGGTGTCCCTTCCCTGCCCCTTTCTGCAGGGCATAATTCCATGTAGGCATCTTTTCTTTAGGCATCTGAGACAGCAGCCTGGAACCATGAAGGGTGGGATGAGAAGAATTCACAAAGCAGGTGCCCTTCACTGTGGCTGTCTTCTGTACCCTGTCTTAAGAATCATCCAGGGAGCCTCCCTGGTGGCCTAAGAGTTAAGTCTCAGCACTACACTGCTACGGCCTGAGTTCTGAGTTCGATCCCCAGCCAGGGAGCTAACCTACATGGCACAGCAGACCTCTCCTCTCTGGCCCACTGCTCCCCTCAGCAGTGTATTTCAGTAGATCTGCCTCTTCTGTTCCCCACTTTGTCTCTAGCAAATCCTCTACACCCCAGTTCAGGTCTACACAAAAATAAATAAATAAATGAAATCTTTTTTTTAAAAAAAAAAGAATAGAATCATTCAGATAGCAGGTCAGAAATACCTCATAAAACAAGAGGTGAGCCTGCCATCTATAAGATACAGGAACTTTTCCTCTTCAGTTGCGGCCCACTCCAATATTACTCTCTGCCTTGGTTGGAGATGTTCAACTCCACAAATGCAAATGCAAAGACAAGGCACAACACACACCTGCAAATGCACACTTCATCTCCAGTTATGTGAATGTGCACACACTGCCAAGTTCACTTTTGGTAGAGCCTTTGCCATGTTTCTAGTTTCCCCATCAGATTTTCTCATCCTGTCTCAATCCCCCTTCCCCAGCCTAGATTCCTAACCCACTGCCTGACTCTGACCTGATTTCTGTATCCTACTGCCTTCACCTATCCAGGACATGAAGCTGCTGCCCAATGCTGAGTGCTGTGCGTGCCCTGCCTCCTGGCCCCCCCCCAAGCATGGTCACCTCCCATCTCAAAATACGTTCCCTTCTTGTTCAGTTCCCCTTGCTTTGTTTTACCCTGTAATCTCCCCTCCATCATAAACCATGCCTCTTTTTTTCCTTTTCTTTTTTTGCATTTTATTTATATATATATATATATATATATATATATATATATAAATTTCTTACATCATTTTTACATTTCTTACATCATTTTTCATTTTTGCACAATGTATGCATTTTCATCTTGGTTATATTCCCATACAATTGCACCCCCTTATTTTAACCCCAATCCCTCCTCTCCCCGCACCCTGCTCCCATACTGTATCTCTGGTTTATAGTTGCTTGTTGATTTTGATTTTTTTTTATTATAGTTATTCTTTTTCCTGGTCCCTTATTTAGGTTTTCTAAATTCCTGCTATGAGTGAGACCATCCAGTATTTTTCTTTTTCTTTCTGGCTTATTTCACTGAGCATGATCCCTTCCAGCTCCATCCATGTTGCTGCAAATTGCATAAGTTTATCTTTTTTGATTGCTGATTAATATTCCATTGTGTATATGTACCACATCTTCTTGATCCAGTCATCTTTTTTGGGCATTTGAATGAAACTTGACTACTACCTCACACTACGCACAAAAACCAACTCAAAATGGATTAAAGAACTAGACATAAAACCATGCCTCTTACCTTTCTCTACTCTCTCATAAGACCTGGTAAGACTAATCAATTAAATAATTAAATATCAACAAGTATTCAATATAGAATCATGAAACAGTTCAAAGAACAAACTAGAGTTTGAGCATCTTCAAACCTCCGAAAACTTCTCTTACACCTTTATTCCCCTATTCCTTTCTGAATCCAAATCTCTGCAGAAAGGGTGTAGGCAGGTATATTTTCAAAGTATCAAAATAGGAGTCTCAAATTTGAGGAGGAAAACAATAAAAAGAATAAAAGCATCTTCTAGTTTGTCATTAATGCAATTGTAGTTATTTCATTACTTGAAAGTAATAAATGTGTATTTCCTGCAAAATATTTGTTTTTGGCATTTTATTAATTTGCATAAGTTTTATCCCACCCTCACCCTTGTGCAGCTAATACACTTTTTAAAGTATTCACTGTGTATTACATGTTTATTCTTCCATGGGATGATCACAATCTATGTTTTGTGGGGGAAAAAAAAACACTGCATTAATTCTTCAATCATATTTAATGAAAAGTTATTGGAAATAAACTGAAGCAGTTGACTTCAGGGAACAATCTTCCTGAATACATCCATAGGATGATTTCATGACATACTGTTTTAAATACAATTTTTTTCCTTTGAATGGAGAAAAAATTAATTATTCATTTAATCTTAAAATATCTATATTTCCTATTGCTACTGTAACAAATTGCCATAACTTTGTGACTTAAACTAACACAAATTTATTCACTTACAGTTCAGAGGTCAGAAGTTGCCAGGGGATCTTACAGAACTAAAATCAAGGCATCCTCAATGCTGCTCTCCTTCTAAATGCACCACTTTTACAGCTTCTAGAACCTGCTCTCAGTCCTTGCCTCATGGCCTCATCACTCTGCCTCTGCCCTGCCTTCACATCTCCTTCTCTCTCTGACCCTCTTACCTCCCGTTCATAAAGAATCTTGGATCACATCAGGGCCTCCTGAATGATCCATGATAATCTTCCCATCTCAAGATCCTTAATGTAATAACATATGCAATATCCACTTTGCTATGTAAGGTGCCAGGTTCAAGAAATCAGGACATGGACATCTTTGAGGAGCCATTTTCTCTCTGTCGCAATACCTAACTAGTTTACCCCTTTGAATTTAATAAGTGTAGCAGTCATTACCGCAATAACCCTGTGTAAAAAAATATCCAAAATCCAATGATAAGCATGCATTTTTCTCACTCAAAGGTTGCCAATCAGCTGAGGCAGTTCTGCTTCAGACCAAGAGTTACACTTGGCTCAAGGGTTCAGGTTGCTTGAGTCTGCTCCCAATTGGAACAAGGTAGGTCCAGGCTGAAGGAGCAGCTAACAACTGGGGCAGGCGCTTTGCATAGTTATAAGAAAGCAAAAGGACAAGCCAAGCCTCTCACTCTAATTTCACTGACCAAAGCAAGTCACACAGCAAAAACCCGAAGCGTTGATATAAGGATACATAGTTCACAGCAAGAAGAAGAGGAAAGAGAGAGAATGTTTGCTGAAAAGGAATTCAATTTCCTATCCATTAGGTGTGATATTAGTCAGCTTGAAACGTCTCAGTGATTATATACCTTCCAAATGTTTTCTTTTTGACAGGTCATTGAAATAAGTGCATAACCTCTCATTGTGAGTTCTTAAGAGGCAACATATATTGAAATGTCTTCAGAAATCTTACTTATTGAGGACACGGATAAGAACAAGGAAGCAGGCAAGAAAGGTCACTGAGCATGAAAACATATAAAGGTATGTAGATAACTCTCAAAAAGGAATTCTTTAGAATCACATTAATAAACTATTTAGGCTCACTTTATACATATTTTGACAATGTTGAATGCCTCGTATATAGATTCACAATAAAGTAACACCAAAACAAAATAAATAAATAAAACTAACAATGTCGATCATGAAAACATAAAATATGAAGATAAAATCTTTGTTTTGAAGGCCGCAAATCTCAATAAATCTTAAGGTTCTAATTACATCAGAGTTTAAGAATAACTAGACTAGGTTGCAGGATACATGAGGGCAATATATCTTGCCATCTTGTTCACCACTATTTTTGCACTGGCTAGGACAGGGCTTTGCACAGAGGACACATTCACTAAATGTCAGTGAAATTAATGCCTATAATAATTAAAATATTATATGCATTAAATTCTATTTAACATTACAGAGAAGTCTTTTCTGTGTGCAACTATCTGAACCAATATGACTAAGCTGAGAAGCTCATGGAAGAGTGAGAGAAAAGGCTACATGGTACTTCTTAAAACTCAAACGCAGAAGAGCAGATGGAAAGCCAGAGAGCATTCTCCACCATGTCTTGCCTCTGCTTCTCTTTGCACATCTATTTCATACACTGAATAGATTAACTCTCTTTCTCTCTAGATAACAGAAAGGAAGCAAGATAGGCACCTACATCTCCAAAGATTTTATCCTGCAGAACTACACATATGCAGAAGCTGGCCCACTCTCCCTAGATCCTCCTCAAGGCCACAGAAGAGATGATCTTTCTCCACTCTTGCTCCAATCAACCAGGCAATAGCTACAAGCCTGTGTTTGGAAAACTGCCAGAATTTATACCCTGTGTGATCCCCTCCCCTTGAGTGTGGATTGGACTTACTGACTCAATTCTAATGAATAAAATAGAAAAAGTAATGAGATGCCAAGACTTTGGCTTTTGCCATAGGCAGGTGTGATCTCTTGAATCACTTGTCCCAGGTCTACCCTGTAATTTGTTAAAAGGCAGCTTATACAAGGGTCCGTTTGACAAGGAACCAAGGTCTGCCAATAACCACGTAAGTGACTTTGGCAGTTGATCTGTATCTTCCTCCCAGTCAAACCTTCAGCTGACAGCTTGGCTGAAACTTCATGAGAAACCTTAAGTCACAGACACTTAGCTAAACCAAGCCTACATTCCTAACTCTGAGATAATAAATGTTTGTTATTTTAAGCCTTTAAGTTTTGGAGTAATTTGTTATACAGTAATAACTAATAATGCTAACAGGTAATTAATGACCTCCAAAGAAAGGGGAATTGTTAATGAGTTAAGTGAATCCTCTAAAATATGTCTACTAAAAGTTTATAATACATTTTCAAAAATATTCCTACCCCAATGATTAAAATTAAAATGTGTTTGTACTTAAAATAGATAATTTCCTAACCATGAAGAATGCTTAGCACAGGTTTACTATTCAAATTCTGAAATAGGGCCTCCCTGGTGGCACAAGGTTTAAGACGCAACCTATGAAGCAATCCGCAGCCACTGCAGCACAAGCTTGATTCCCGGAGATCCAGGGGGCAACCCACATGGCACAGCAGACCTCTCCTGACTCGCCCACTGCTCCCCTCAGCAGTGTACTTCGGTCAATCTGCCTGTTCTGTTCCCCACTCTGTCTCTGGTGAATCTTCTCACCCCTCACATCTCTGGCCTGTACCCCAGCTCTTGTATGCATAAATAAATAAATCTTAAAAAAAAATTCTGAAATACTCCTAAGCACATCAGTTTTTACTTGTAGCTACTACCCCCTTGAGGAATTATCCAGGCCTGCAGTGCCTCCTCCTTCACCTTCCTACTGTTTTCTTCTCCATTCTTTCACTATGCATCAGCATTCCACTTAGTCAACTAACAAAGGAGGCTGTGATGATGCATCAACAGGCGAAGTTAGCTGCATATTAGAAACTGATAGCTTCATGAGGTTGCAAGTAAAAATAATTGACTGCAAGATTTTTAAAGTTGGATGTTGGTTTTGTTTTCCATCGTATATCCTATCACTTTCTCAATTACCCTAAATAATTGAAAATTATCTATTGAGATTGTCAATCCCAGAACTAGTCGAACCAGGAGCTTAATGTCTTTGTGATTACTTCTACTACAAGATGTAACTACTGTATGTGTAACCCTTGCCATCTGGAAACTGACAACCTATGGATGAGGCAAAAGAGTTCAACACATACAGTGATTTAAGAATAAATATATGATACAAGTTAAAGAATAAAGTTCAGAGAAGTCCATGGGATTATCAAAGGCAGAGCCAGGAGCCAGGAAGATCAGAGTTGGGTACAAGAATGGGGAGAATTAAGAAAGAAAAACAAAAAAGGGAGAACAGTTGTTAGATTAATTAAACAAGGCCATTAGACCAAAGTGTTTCTATTCTGTTGCTGAGGCAGCCTACATCGTAAACCAAGATCCCAGCCTGTGAATGTCTCAAGGTGACAAAACCAGGGTAAGACACCTAATTCCAAAGAGCCAAAAAGACTGCAAGCTATTGGCAATCAAATCGTTTCCATTCTTGTCCTCTTCATTTTCTCTATATGTCTTTCCCTGGTTCCTGTTAAGGGAGCACTCCTAACCACTTCTTTGGCACTCCCCAATTTGAATTGATTTTTGCTCAAACTAACTTAACATTTTGAATATGCTTCGTAAAAGAAGAATATTCTCAAATCTTACTTGAATTTTACTTGCATGAATATATTCTCTTAAACATAAATAGGTCTTATATTTTAAAAAACATAATTGCACCCAGTAGTCAAGACCCTTTAGGCCTAGAAAAAGTTAAAGTGACAAACATGGACAACATGGGCACCAAGCAATGGCTGTCTCCTTTCAGATTCAAAATCTGACATCCAAGCAGGCTGCATAGCCTGGCTTTGTCATCGTGAGGCATTAACAGGCTGGGATCTTAGTTTACTTATGCAGGCTGCCTCAGCATTAGAAACACTTCAGCTTAATGGCCTAGTTTAACTAATTGAACAACTGGTTTCCCTTTTTTTTCTTTCTAAATTCTTCCCACTCTTATACTCAGCTCTGGTCTTCCAGATTGATAATCTCAATAGACAATTTTCAGCCTCCCAGCACCCAGTGCTATTACCCAGAGGAATCTGTTATTACTCCCTACTCCCCTCAATTCAGCCTATATGGCTTCTAGTCCCCTACCTACTAGTGGCAGCTTGGGATTCCTGGAAAACTTTTCCCAGGAGCATCAAAATAGATCCTCAGGGTTATGCATTAAAACACTGCACAAGAGTACTGGGGTAGGGGGGGAGGGTGCCAGAGTGGGTATGTAAAGGGCTAAAATGAACCTCAGTCACCAAGAGGAGTGGCATAAACCCTAAAGGAGTGTTTTTTCCACAACTCATCTGCCCCAAGGAATAGTTTTCAGCAATATCCACAAAGATGCTCTATATACTAAGAATGACCCTATAGGATCACCCTCAGAGCACTACAGGATCCAAGTCTTGCTAGAAATTTTGACCCATTCACTTGGGTCATCCCAAGTATCGTCCCAGGATCAACTGATGTGGTCTGACAAAAAAAATGAAATCCTATAGACCCTATATATCAATTAGGGTAAATATGACCACTGTTTCCACTAAGACAATGAGGGAGGAAAGCTCTGTTTACTATGCAAGGAAATGTAGGATGTCAGAAGACCATCCTGGAGTCTGAAAAAGATGACTCCAAGACCCTCAATCTAGAATGACATCTTCAATTCTGATCAATGCCACCATCACCAAAGAAAAATTACCACACCAGCTAAATCACTTGGTCTATGAACCAAACATTTAGCTGTCCCTAGATCTAATTGCACCATTCAGCACCTCTGGTACTTATTTGATACAAGACTCTCTTGCTGCAACTCATCAGCTAAGACCTCCTCAACCACAAAAGAAAAATTACAAAAAAGATTTGGAAAAAAATAGTATTTCAAAACTTGAAAAGACTGAAATCATTTAATATCTCAATGAGCTTAAATGGTCAGCTCTTTTTGAGATCAGCATATAACATAATGATGATGATGATGATGATGATGATAAATCTTTTTTTCTAAAATTGCCTTTTCGGCACAAACTGCACGACCACTTCACGAACAATTGGGCACCCAAATAATTGGAAATATTTCAGAAGAGCAAATGAAGCAAAAGAGATCATGGAAAGCTGGAAATATATGGATGCAATTTTGAGCCTAAATGAACATGCAGCACCATATACAAAATAATCAGTGAGATGTGAAAATGGATGTGGATCCCTTTGATTTGAGTCAACAGGGTGTGAAGGGCTCTTATTATTAAAAGAAAACCTTGATGCTGCCTTGCCCTTGTCCAGATCCAGACATCCAAGGTCCTAGCTTTAGAGACACAAGAGCCAGCACTGAGCTGCATCCAGACAAGAGGCTTGAAAGCAGTTCTCAAACACTACTCCGTGCTGACTCTGAGAAGCCTTCGTTGCTGCCATTCTGCTGAAATAATGTCCTCTCAATAGCAATTATAAAAGAAACTTGCCAATATAGGACCTCTAATTCTGAGAAGAGAAGCGACCTGAGTTTTCAGATCACGTCCAGGGAGAGTCGTATGCTATGACATATGGAGTGGTCACACAGCTGTTCCCTCCAGAACACTAGGACAAGAAAGAGCAATATTCTGCCTACCTCAAAAAAAGAGTCAAGAATAATTTCTTTCAGTGTTCCAAGGAGCCCTAAAGACCTTCTCCAGAGGTTTCCAAACTTTGTCCAGCCAAGGCCGAAACTATTGAGAGAGGCTACAGATAAAAGGGTAGTGAGACTACAGAAACCATTTTTAAACAAAGATTTACTTTAGGCTTCCTTCAAATTAATAAAAGTCACCTTAAAATTAATAAAAGAAAGTTGAGCAAAATCGCCATTGTGGAGCCTCCCCTGGTGGCGCAGCGGTTGAGCGCTGGGCTGGGCTGCGAAGCTGCCCGCTGCCTCTGCAGCGCCAGTTCGATGCCTGGCCGCCGGCGAGGGTCCCACATGGCACGGCAGATCTCTCCTGTCGCGGCCGCTGCTCCCCTCGGCAGTGTATTTCGTCAAGTCTGCCTGTTCTGTTCCCCGCTCTGGCTCTGGTGAATTCTCTCACCCTCCCGTGCTTCTGACTGTACCCAGTGCTTGTAAAAATAAATAAATAAATATATTTTTTTAAAAATCGCTATTGTGGCCAGATTATATCTTGAAATCTTAATCTGTCCATAGGTTCTATTCCCTTCTATTTTCTCCAAAAATGCTCAAGGCTATTTTTTTCCTTCTCCTAGCCAAATAGAAGGAGAACCAAAACTCACAAACAGGACTACAAGAAGCCTTTCTGTAAATCCCTTCCATTTAAAGATGAGGTGGAAGAAGGGGCAGGATGGGAGAGCAGTGGGCCAAAGATAAATCTAACCTGGAAAGGAAGGAGGACTCCCAGGGGTCTCAAAGTGGGAAAGATAAAAGTTGTTTCCTCTTGAGGATGAGAGAAAAGAGTAGCAAGAAGAGCTGAAGGGTCCTCAAGGTGAACTGACCTGGGAGTTGGGGACAATCATGCAAAATACCCAGGCACTTTTAAGTTTTCCAAAACTGAAGGAGATTCAGACACCAAGAGGTGATAAGAGGATAACAAGAGAAAATTTATCCTCTGACCAAGGTAGCAACAGAACAGAAGAAAATTCTCTGAAATGTTGCCCCTGGTCCAGGTAAGCCCCTAAACAGGAGACTGCATGAGAATCCTGCACTGTAGAGATGACTGAATGAGCCTGGGTGAAAGGGGATGTTTAGAAAAGATACATCAAAGACCACCATTATTTTACACATTGAATGTGATCCAAACACACACTCAGATAATTGACTGAGGAACTGAGGTTAACCGAGGTTAAGCTTTTATCTTACAATTCAAAGAATGCATGGAAATAAAGAATTTTTCCCTGCAATTGTTTTTATTCCTTATATGTTTAATGAAGAAATCCTGAACTAATTTCCAAAGTACTTAATGATGTCCCTGTCACTCTACCTGATGAAGAAACTTCCAACCAGTTAATGTGACTTTTTTTTAGTCACAGCACATGCAACCGAATCTGCATGTAAAACAGCATTACCTCTGTGACAAGCAATACTGTAGGATCAGTACAATGCATCAAAACCATCACACAACCTAATAGCAGACACTGGGCTCACCAAGATTGCCTCACCCCAAAGCATCTAGCTCTTGATCTTCTCGCTGTGTTCAATGAGGTGGTAAAAATGGGTCAGATGCCTGCAGCAGGCCACATCACAGGAGTGACTTGACCAGCTCTCAGTGAGCAACATAATTAGTGAGATTTCATCAACAGTTTTATGAAAATGTCCTGAACCTCCTCTCAGGCAGCATCAACACAGTTTCTAAAACCATGAAAACTCTGCAGATATTTGTATCTTGACTTTTATGACTTCAGGCTCTTGAAATATTAAAAGGAGAGGAATTGCTGACTTGCTGTGTTAGATCACCCTCTCTCATCCAAATTCTCCCCAGTTCCCATTCTCCTAGAAAAAGAATCTCGTTCATTAACCATTGAATTAGGTAAAAAATATTTTCAAGTTTTCCCATTGTTTAGGATTTAAAGTTGTTTTTTATTTTAAAACAGACATGGGTATACAAATGAATAAATAAAGATCCACACATATTTCCAACACAAAGAAATAAGAAACGTTCATCTCTTCTGAGGGAGTGAGGCTAGAATATCACCCCAGACTTCCAGAGATATCAAATCAATGTCCACACAATTAGAGACAATTAGTGGAAAGACTGGAAAGCAATGGTCTGGAGTCTATATATGGAGAAGTCTATTAGGTATAAATCACTCAGCTTTCATGACTGATCATGCAGGAAAAGGCACCCGCCCAGAGGTAAAAGTCCATGCAAGGTATCATCACGTAGCATTGGAAAAAAGTAATGTGGGCAAAAGTAATGTGGGCAAGACACACTTTCCTCAAAAGACCATGGGCTCTTTTAGAAAACAGGGCCTCCCCTGGTGGCACAGGCAGGTGAGCGCAGCGCTGTGAGGTGGTCTGCACACCCTGCAGTGCGGGTTCAATCTGGGGCAGTAAGCAAGAAACCCACATGGTGTGGCAGACCTCTCCTGTCTCGCCTGCTGCTCCCCTCAGCAGTGTGTTTCAGTCAGTCTGCCTGTTCTGTTCCCCGCTCTGTCTCTGGTGAATCCTCTCACCCTCCCACACCTCTGACCTGTACCAGGGTTCTTGTATGTATGAATAAATAAATCTTTAAGAAAAAAAGAAAGAAAGGAAAAAAGAAAACAGACACAATCTGGAATCCACACCATCTAAATCTGCTAAAAATTAAATATTCAGTATGATAGAATATTGCATCTGGACATGTTTTAAGATATGGCAATGATAGTTTCATACTAGATCCTTAATTACATAATCACTAGGCTTTCTTCATTTATATTATTCCTCATTCATGGTATCTTTTCTTGGCCAAGATAATCAAATCAAAACACTATGAAACTCTTCCCTTTCTAGACCCCACAAGCCCCAGCCTCAAAGTACCCCCTCCAGCTTCGAGTTAGTTCTTCTAACATTTTACTATCTTGCGCCTTCGGTATCATCCCTCCCTACCCTTCCCTCACTGGTATTTACCTTACTGCATGAGTTATTTATGTGTAATCAACCCTATATCTCAGCTGAAATTTAAAAAGATAAAGCAGGGAAAATTATTTTGAAATGAAATGAAAACTTCAGTAATTTGATTTGCAGGAAATGAAGAACAAAGTGTCACAACCCGAGTGCTTTTAAATAAGTCATAATTAATTACGCATGCATCTATGTTTGGATGCTCAATTTATGACTAATTATGCAGAAAATGTAATTGCATACTGGAGTATTCAATCGTGCCTTCTCGCTCTCTCATCTATGGCAACCAGGGTTTTTTGTTATGGTTGTGAATGGTATACAACACCTGTTGAAATTGTTGAAATGTTGCAAAGATACAAATAATCGGATGATCTCTCTTAAAATATAGTTGTTCCTGTTGAGAAAATTGCAGAAGGACCTAAAATTGTTTTCTAATCTATCCTATTATTTTTCAAAGGAGTGTATCTACTTCTATATTCTTTTGTCCTCTACTAAAATATACTTGCTAAGAAATCACATTAGGCACATTCTGTCAGCTTCGTTTCTCCTATGGATTTGCAATATAGACTTTTTATTTTCTTGGAAGAGTCATAAAGCTCAAAGGAATCATGAATGACCATCACATTTATGTCATTCTAGACAGGTTTCTTTTTAATGACACTGAAGGGAATTTATAACCTTTTCTCCATCTTAAGATGCCTAATAAAATGAATATCAAGGAAGCAAAAGAAATAAAATCAAATTTAAAACTTCCTCTGAATAAGTCATGGGAGTAATTGCATTTGTGAGTATTTTCTCACTAAAGAAAAAGAGAGAGACAGGGAGCAAGCAAAAACTTTCCAAAGCTCTTCTAATACTTAGCAGGATAACAACTGCTTTATTGTGTTTTCTTGAAACTCCTAAGGAAGACTTATTATATACCACTGCCTTTTCCTTTGTAAGCTAAATAAATCCCAAGGCCCTTTGTGACCCAGTCTCAGAGAGATATTGCCTATAAGAGATACTATCCAGCCACCAAAAGTAAAAGCAATTTCAGTCCCTCTGCATGCCTCTGAAAAGCTGTGGCAGATATCAGCAGAGCTCACCTACCTGTACTGTATATATAGTTCTCACGTTCCAAATTCATGGGAAACTGTTCTCAGTTCCTTGAGGTCAGGCAGCACATGGGGTCAAGGCCAGGCAGGGACTGCCAGCAAAACATTCTTCCTGGCTAAAGCTTAGAAGGGTGGTTATGTGGGCTCCATGAACTCTTCTCCCCTACTGTTGTTAAGATGGCAATCATCACAACAAAGCAGCTGGGGTCACTAAGCCCCCCACATAGAGGGACTCCAGGACTTGTGCCAGACCTTGAACATGGATGGAGATTTTGCTGTGTTCAGCCAGAGACTTGGTGGTTTGCAACTTGCAACTGCAGCCGAATCTGGCTTATCTCAACATACAAGCATGAAAGGCAGTCCATCCAAATGTTCTGTAGCACTTTCTAAAGCTCCCTAGCCATTCCACTCCCTCTCCCAGCTCAGCCTGGTCTATATCCTTACTTTCTCAACATCCCCACCAAGCCCTGCAGTCAGGACCCTAGATTATTTTTCCTTCTCTCATCCTCCTCTCTAATCCTGTCTGTCTCAATAGCCTCTTGATTTGACACCAAGAAGTCCAAGAGCTGAGTTGACAAAAGTCACACTCTACTTTGAAGAATGGGGATTGAATAAACTGAGCCTACAAGAAAAATAGTTCCCTCCAGGATGAGCAAAGCAGAGTAAAAGCAGTGCAAACACTCACTGAAAAAATGGCCCCCTTGTATTTGTATTTGGTCCAGAAAGAAGTGTTAGGATTCATACCTTAGTGACTTCTGACCAGACTAGCCTATTGAAGTTACTAATATATGGTTTCTTTTTGAGAAATAACTGGTACTGTCATTTTTTGACTTCCATTTTTCAGAGCCAAAAGAGACAATCACCACAACCACTGGCCCCTCTAGAATTGTGCAGTGCACAACCTGTGTGACTGCACGGACACCCTCCATAGCACTGGTAACATGATATTTAAAAAGTCAGGAAGAAACATAAGTCACATATTAAGTTAACATAAAAGACTAGGCAGACATTTTAGAAAAAAATTTCAATTTTTTCAACAATGCTGTTAAAAAGCTCTACAAATACTGGCACCTGTTATTATAAACATTGTACTAGTAGTTGGGGAGGTCACAAGAATATGTTAGACGAGGTCTTCGGCCTCAGAAAGTTGGCCTCTATGTAAGAAGAGAGGGCTCACCCACAAAAAAAAAAAAAATAAGTATCAGTGGAGATTAACAATTAACACAGGCAAATAAAAGAATTCATTTAAAAAAAAAATATGTTACAATCAAGGTCTGCTGATGTGATCAAAGAAGACAATGGAAAAGGTGGGTACAGAGCTGGACCCCCATAGATGTGTGCAAACTAAACAAGAATAAAAGAGATATGTCTTTAAATTTCAGAGTATGAGCTGCAGTGTTTGCTGACAGGACTATAAAAGGAGACTATTTGTCATTGTGTGGGGCTAAACCATTTCCAAGGCCACCCAGAACAAACTGGAAGGGCTGTCACTCTCATATTTCACAGAAATGCTTGGTAGTCACAATTTCATACCAAGTCAGCTACCCCAGAATGAGCACTTCTTCTCTCTAATCAAAATCATCTAATCAATACTCCTGTAAGTGAGAATGTAAAAAGTGCATTATGCAGATATGGTCCCTGCCCTCTAGGGGATTACAATCTAAAGCCAGCAAACCTGGCTGTGACAAGCTTAGAGACATAATTAACATAGATAAGGATGAGGAATGTCTTCTTTGCAAGCCTCGCTGCCATCAGACAGAACAATTTGTAGTCATCACTGATCTGAGCTGAATTCAAATTAGTGACCCAAAGGCTCTGCTGTCTGGGTGTTATTTTCAATCTCCTTAGCTATCCAATCTCCAGAAGTTTCATTTTTCATTCTTACTGTGCAGTCATCATCAACTACCAAAGGGAAAGACTGTAATCCAGACACACTAAAAATAGCATTCTTGCCTTCTGAAAGCCAGACTCAGATTTATGACAGTTTTAAAATTTGGTTGTTCATCTTAAAAGTTCAACATTCTAAAAGAACTGTGTGAAGTAATACCTACCTGGCCTTTAGAGCATGAAACACCATAACTTCATGCAGTGGGAGATCAGCCATTTTTGTAATCCATTTACATTAGGGAGAGATAGCATTTTCTTTTGCTTGACAGGTTGACATGCCTTCATGTGTTTTCCACTTAATCAGCAGAATCATTAAGGCACTGAGGGTTTTGATAGTCTCAATAAAAAACATCTATTTCTGTAGAACCTATCACTATAAATAATTTAACAAACATGCCCCCTCCCCAAAAGACTATAAAAAGAGAGGAAGAATTATTCTTTTGTCCTTAAATCACAGTCTACTTTGAAGTTGAGCCAAAGTAATACCAGATTAAAATGAGAGCAGGATGACGTGCAACCATAAGCAATAAAGATGAAATGCAACACCGGTTACAGGAAAATTAATCTCATTTCTGTTTTTAAATATATGTAGGTAAATGGTCTGGGACAATTCTATCAAAATAAACTGTTAACACTGTTAATCGGTGGTTGACTTGTGGTAGGGAAACTTTCACAGTCTGTGTTTGATGTTTCTAGTCATCTCATTCCATCAGAAAAAAAAAATCTATGTATATCCATTTAAAAAATATACACACATGTAAATTGTATAGACTTATATAAATATAATTGTACATACTTATAGAAATATAATGCAAATAAAGCTGGATCTCACATCTCTTTCTGACTACCTGGGTATCAAGACTCAGTTGTCAGGAATGGAGAGGCACCACCTTGGAAACTACTCTCTGTCTGGAAGGGAGGGACAGTAACTGAAGCCAGGGCTAAACAGGAACACATTAGATCCCAGGATGTGTCCCCAGAAGAAGGGCCAGCAGTTCACATTAAAGGTCCCAAGAACTGAAACCCACAGAATATGAACTGCTGTTGGCACAGCTGGCCAGTAGGTCTTGGATCAATAGTGTATGCTGGTATCTAGACGTGCAGTAGCATCTTGTTTGGGGAAGCGAGGTGTTCATCTGGTTGAAGCAGGACATTCACCCACCAAAAGGGCAGACAAGACTTGGCAAGATTCACCCTGGACAAAAAGCTGAACTCAGGGCAGCAGAACTTCGCATAGGGAGCCAGGGACCAGAAAAGAACCCTAACCAGACATAAAGAAAGATGGGAGTAAGTGAGAAAGCTAGGCAGCTAGGCAGGCACACCCTACGCCCAGGTCCACAGAGTCACCCCATATTCCAAAAGCCGGCACTGGTAGAGAGAATGTGCCTGGTTTAGGCCCAGCTTGCTTCTCTTAATTTCGGAGACAGGGCTACAGACTGAGAAGTGCCAGTTAAAACCTAGATTAGGCCATGCCTGGGGAGGCAGGAATGACACCAGCTGTTTGGATTGGCCTTTCTCACCAATATTAAGAGAATTCCCCCTCTGATTTTCACCAGTTTAATAAAGAAAAGACAAAATCTAGTCCCAAGAGTAGAGTAAATTTTCTGAAAATTTACAGAAGCTCCATGACCAAAGCCAAGACTACTTGCTCAGTAGCTGTGAGCCTTTGGGGTGCTGAGTTATTTTAAAAGAAGATAGAGGACAGTCCATTTCACAGAATCATAGATAATTTTATTAATGCCACAATGTCCAAATGGAAATCAAGGGAACTAGCACATGGCCTTTCCAGTTCAGTTCACAAAAGACATTCACACTAAAGATTCCATATGAAAGGGAATCCTATGTGAATGGACAAAATGATCTCAGTTTTAAGATTTTTCTCTCATGAATGTCTCTTAAATTTTAAATTTTTGGTACATGCAATCAGTAGAGGCTGTACTCGTTGCAGGCCAGCCCAGAGGAGTTGGGGCCACAGAAATCACCCTAGGTAGGGAGGAATTGAATGGGAGGATGGATGAGCTGGAGAGGTTCAAGGTGAGGAGGAGACAGGGTGAAGTACCATGCCTTCCCCCTCCTTCTCTACCTAAAATCTCCTGCCTTGGTCTCTTGTTGGCCAAACCCAAGAGGAACCAATTGTCACAGGAACCCCACCCACCACCAGGCGGGCTAATGTGGTTTCTCTTCAGAAACCATGGTGTGCAGGGATCCATCTGCCTCTTGAATAACAAAACAGAAGGGAAAAGAAGCACAGGAATCTGAAGGTGAAGAGTGTGAACCTGCAACTTCTGGTAAACCAGCAACTGATTTAAGAAAACCTCATAGATTAGCTACAATCTTTTTCCAATATTAGTACTTCTGGCTGGTATCCCCCATAGTCCTGTAACATCCAGGTATTACATCTGAATACATCTGAGGATAGCGGCTGGATTTACCTAGCAGCCCAAGGCAGAGAGGGATGTCTAACAGACAGACGCCTGACTCGTGTCCCCTAGAGCTGGATGAACCATGGAGCTCTCTCCAGGGCTATCAGGCGGGTGGACTGGACTGAGCCCAGCACAGGGGCTACTTCAGTCACAGCAGAGTCGACCTTTATCTGTGTTACATACTGGATCTGTGTAACAGTTTGCTTGAAGAAAACGCTTCTCAGCTTACATAGAAATTCACTGGCAGATCAAGTTGCTGCTAAAAATTGTCTCAATGATCACACTTCATTTTTTCCGTAACTTTCTTATGATATTGAGTTATTACTTCCCTGAGTTTTATGCTTTACCACTTCTACAGACTAAATATAAATACAGGCCACCCCAGCACTTACAGTGTATGTACACACGTCGGTTATGTATCAACTTTTCCCCAAAACAATAGCAAGGTGTGAGACCCCCCCCACCCCCGTGTGACACCCCACCCCACCCCCTCCCCGCAAAGGTCCAAAAAAAAATCAGTGGCCAGGTCAGAACCTCTCTCACTGTTTCTGGGTTCTACCACCCGTCTCTACAAATGCAAACAAAAGCATCTTTGGTCCAGACAAAAAAAAAAAAAAAAAAAAAAAGCTGACTTATTCTATCAACAATAAAGTAGGAGAGGGAGAACCAGCAAGCTAGAAGGTGAAGGAGAAGGTCCGGTTACCTTGGTGGTGCAAAGTGGAGCTGCTGAGCTGGCAGTGCATCGGGTCCTGCACTTCCAGAGTCTGGGACTGCAGCCCGAGGGCAAAGTCTCTCTAAGTCTTGCACCACCAGGGCGCCAGGGGGGCCGGAGAGAGCTGCTGCTGAGGTTGGGTGCTCTCCGGCCCACCACCAGGCTGGCTAATAGGGTGACCGCTATCTACAGAGAAGGAGGCCACAGGCGTTGCACCCTATTAAAGCACTGCGCAGGCGGCCCCCCCACCTCGCCGGGCGCTGGCGGTGTCCGGATGTCAGGGGGCGGAGTTGGGCCCCTCACCGGGGTGAGCACCCACCCTAGGAGGCTGAGCAGGCGGCCCTGAGTGGCTGGGCAGCAGGGCGCCACCGCCCCAAGCCTCTCCAGCAGGAATGAGCACCTCAAACCAGCCCACACAATCCCACTTATATACAAAGTGCAAGAAATCGGAGTCTACGCTAACAATAAAAACCTAGCGGCATTTATAATAAAATTTCAAGAAAAAATATATATTCCAGGAACCCATCTGAAATGCAGGAAACCTACCTCATTTCCCTGCAGTAGGAACCTCTTTCTGAGTCTCCTCTTCCTCTTTATTTTTTAAAATACAAGATTTGGAAACTACCAAATGCTGACAAAGGTGATGCAAGATATTCTAGTACATTAGGGGAATAAGTGGAACCAAGTATCCATGTTTGGCTAGATCTTTACAGAAGCAGATGCCAAGAGTGGATTAAACATGTAAGAATTTTATTACTGATAATGTCAGTGTGAGAGAAAATAGAGAACCGTCAGACACAAACCAACAGATTCCAGATGAAGGGCGGGAGGTTGTTGTAAGCACCTAGACTGCCTCTGTGAGTGTGCACACAGGCACACAGACACTACTACATCCTATGGGATCTGTTTCTCTGGAGACCCCTAAGTAACACAAGGCCCATCAAATAAAATCACAAATGCAGAAGGAGATCAGAAGAAGGAATTAAAGAGCTTGATAAAAAGATTTCTTTGAAGAGAAGTTGTCTTCCTGTGAGTCCCAGCTCCCCTTCAGGGGAGAGGTTTCAAGTATGACCTTCCATTCCAAAGAAATGAAAAAGTCTTCAAGGGACCTTCTCAGAGCTTTAAAGGTGCTCTCTGAAATGGTGAGGACTGAAATCTGGGTCAGATAAAGCCGAAATGGACTATGGACTGGAATCTTACTGGGCCTTTCCCCAGAGATACTTAGAACGCAGAAGGGCTGATAACCAACTGCTCTGGATGTGGTCCCAGGAAAGGCCTCTGTAGTGGGGTGAGCTTGAACTCCCAGAGTCTGTTTAGGCTTGGAATCAGTGAGTGTTCCCCATAGACAAGACATAAACAGGGCTAAGAAAACAATATGGGACACCTAGGACCTCAAGAAGAGACCTGAGACTTAGCACTTAATATTCAGCAGTTAAAGGAAAGAGTCACAGGAAATTACCCAAAAGAAAGATGCTTCTTTCTTAGTAAAGGGAACCAGAGGAGAGAGATGCCCAGTAGGACCAGCTGTGAAAAGCCTACAAGAGACAAAAGGATCAGCAGTAAATGTCTCCAGGCCTGCACAGAGATGCCACCCTCAATGATCTACTGGAGCTAAAGGGGAAGGAGCCATCAAGGAAGAACTTTGCTCACCTCCCTTCCTGAGCTGCCACTACCAGGAGAAAGGAGGGCGGCACAGCACCAGAAAAGGATGGACAGCTGAAGGAACACATACTTTCCCCACTGAGGGATTCCAGGAAGTAGTAATAGGTCTCTCTGCAGAAAAAGGTAAGGGGGAACCATCACCAGGTTTGGAGTTTTGACAGCATTAACCTGGACATGGCAATGGTAAAGCAAATCTCCATTTATAGTTTAAAATAATTCTAGGATATCTATTACTTGAAAGTGAGTAGAAAAATGGATTTGGTATTTTTTTAAACCAAGATTAGGCGAAGATTATTCTCCACTGAACAAAGTTTAAAGAAGCAGTAGGAGGGGGAAAAAATAAGTTGTGTTATGCTTGCAATCCACACATCACGCTTATGCAGCATGCCAGCTACATTTGCTTGGCCCAGCTGGCCTAACTCTTGTAACAACCGTCCTCAGATCTCATCCTGTTTGAATGACAGTGATTGAGATGACTGCTTTCACTTTTGGAAAATCCTCAAAGAGGAAAATGCCACCCATGTGATGTGGCGAGAAGGAACTTGGTCAAATAGTAAGAACAGGACCTGGTCCATCAGCAAAGATAGGCACCTCTAGGATTCACAACCTTCTATTATCTCCTATTACTTTTCTAACTTAAAAGCTCACCAAAATCACAGTAAAGTAATATCAATACAAATTTTTTTATGCAGAGGAGAAAGTAAGATTCACCCAATTTTAAAAGGAAACCAGATGCCCTCTATCCTTATCCAGTTTCATTATAGAATCTGTGACAATGAGAACCAAGAGAAGCAAAACTCCCAAACAAAAGGGATAGAAGCTGAAGATAGTTCTAAGGAGATCAGACCCAAGGTGTTGGTTTAGGTAGGTAACTGGGTAGGGGAAGAGAAAGCAAAAGGAAAGATAACCACCTCTCTTCAGCAACGATACATCAATAGAGGAGTAAATGAATGAGAATAAGTGAAATCTCCAGGAGGGGCAATGAAGAAGCTTACTGTTCCAAAGGCCACCGGTTATCTAGCTAAGGACAGGTGTTGCTGGGTGAAGACTCAAGTGCAGGAGGGACATAGGTCAGCTGCATAAATCTTGAGGTAGTGGCCATCCTCACTTTGATTGCCTGTGCTCAAGATAGAAGAAAACAGCACCGCCCTGTAACCTAAATCACTCCACTGAAACTGACAGAAAGATAAGCTTCATTACAGTTGCAAAAAGACAAATTTTTTACATCGTCAACTTATTATAACACACTCTGATCACAATAGCTTTAAATTATACATGTACATGTCTTGCCAACGGTGTTATTTAATAAGGCCTAAAGTAAAACGGAAAGCAAAGCTTGGTGAGCTTTTTGAAGTATTTATCTTATGTTCCTGACTGAAGAGATAAATTTAGTAGTTGTTTCTCAGGTAACTAAACTTTGCTGTCTGGCTTAGTTTTTTATGTATTCAATTTGCCTTTAAACCTGGAATCTGTGTGAAATTCCTTAACTGCCTTAAAATATGAGCTTTATTAGGGATGTGAAAGCTAAGAATGCAGTAATATTTTCTCCTTGTTAGTTCAGCTCATGTACCAGTGGTGAGGGTGGGGAACGGGAACTCAGAGCATGCACTTATTCACAGTGGGAAGGATCAAGGCCAAGTAACCGTGTCTACTTTATGACCTTGAAAATAATTGAGGTTCCACAAAGAGAACTTGATTCCTTTATCCTCAGCGTCCTTTGGTTTTCTAGTTGAATCGTGTAATATTTTACTTAAAAAAAAAAAAAACAGTCATGTTTTGTATAAGCATTTTCAGGGATATGATTTTGCTCTCTTGCTCACTGACTGACAATTTTTTTAGAGAGTGGGGGTTATTTTTAAATGTCATTTCAAAAGAGAAGCAGATTCCAAGACTGGATTAAACATAAAATAATTTTATTAGGAGAACAATGTAAAATATATATAAAATTTTAAAAATCCACAAAAAATAAATAAAAAAGATGAAATCTTTTTAAAAAGAAAGAAGAAAAGAAAGAAAGAAGGAAAGAAAGAAAGAAAGAAAGAAAGAAAGAAAGAAAGAAAGAAAGAAAGAAAGAAAGAAAGAAAGAAAGAAAGAAAGAGAAAATATACTGTAAAATATTTTATTAGGGGAAATGTCCATGTGCATGTGACAGAAAATGGAAAGGGAACCCAAGACCAAGAGCCATTGGACCTCAGGTGAAGACAGGGAAAGCCTGGCCTTCTAAGGAGGGGTCAGCAATGCAATGGGGGAGTCGTCCAGGCAATGGCAGCTATCAGAGGAGTCCCACATCCCCCAGGAACAGGCCTGCTATAGTGTCCCTGCCAGGCTAGGTCACTGGCTGGGAGCAGTGCTTGGAAACATAGCCTTAGATGGGCCTTTGTGTTTGGGGATCTCTGAGGCCCATCTCCATGGCTACCACCATCACTTTGATAAACAGATTTCACAGTGTACACTAAAGGAATTTATATAATAACTTTACTTTATCTTGTAAGTCTACCCCCTTGAAATCTATCCTACAAAAATCCCCTAAAAATGAGAAAAATAACTTGAGTTACAAAACTGTTCGTTAAAAATATTTATACTAGCAAAAAATTAGAAACTCAGCATCACTTCCAGCTAATCAGACAGCTTCCACCTCATCCACTTCACTCATTTACATTGACTACCTAGCCCTGCTTCAAATGTGTGAATTCTCTTAGGTTGATTTTCTTTTGAGTCAGTGTTTATCAGAACTTGCTGAACTTCTTTGTGACTTCAGTGCCCAAGGGGATATTCAGTATACTAGTTTGGATGGTAGTTCCCAAGGATCTATGCATATGCAAAAATTCACCACACCTTGCACACAGGATTAAAGCACTTAATGCTCATATTAGGATTAGTTTAATCTCAATAAAGAAGAAAAAGAAATCAAAGGACATGGCTGCTTTAAGTAGAGACTACAGCTCCGGATGTTAGAATCTTCCTTAACGACAACTCTCAAACTCAAATCTGACTATTTGTTCATCCGACATGGGAATAACCAGGTTACAAGGACAAATAAACAACCAGATTCTGGATGTGAGGAAGGGCAGGGGGACAAGAGTGCTGCTTTCTCCCTGCACCCCTACCCACCTGACGGCTCTCTTCTCCCTCTTACCACGGTTATTTTCCACTTTCAACTTTATCCTCTGCTACTACCACCACCGAAATTCTGTCATGAGCACTAGTGATGTTATTCTAAATCCAAATAAGCAGAGCTTTTCACTACTTCGCCATCATTCTTTCAAGGGGCTTGTTAGTGTCCATTTGGCCACTGCTTCCATTATCATTTAAAAAAATTAATCCAGAAACTACTTGGGTGACATCACTGGATATTTTTCTCCAATAAATATAAGTCTATTATAAACTAAATCTTACTTACTGTTTAAATTAAAGCTGCAATCTGTCACTTGTTTGATGCATAACATCTGCCCCTCAGAGGTGATGAAACCGACTTGAATTTAAATGAGAACAAAATTTGACTGAACCCTAGTATGTGTACTCCATTGCCCCCACCAAGACACTGATACACTTCTGGTTGCAGATAGCCAGCATTCCTAATTTAGAAGCAAACTGTGACTTCGAATAACCAATTTGTAAATCGGGACTTAAATCATTTTAGGGCATGATGGCAGACTGCTAGCGATTCTGCCATGCATTCAACAAATATGTATTGAGAAAATATATATTGTTGGCAAATATTCTGGGTTACTACTCACTACTCAATATCCATCCTTTCCTCCTTCCAATCTAACAGCACTTTCATTTTATTGCGAGTGGCACCATGCCTAGGGCTCAAGCAACAAATAAATATTCCCACACATATTCATGACAATCTTGTTCGATGTTGCCAGATACTAAATACCTTGGTTTCTTTTTGCAGCTAGAAGTGACCATGGGGCCCATTTATGGCTAAAAAGATGTGAGAGAAAGTCTACAGGGACCTCCCTAGAAGGTTTTACTTTCCTGATAAAAGGAAAAAATGCAGCTGGCAACATCCTTCCCCTTTCCCCTAATGCAGATGTAATGTGTCAGGCTGCAGTAGTAATCTCCAGATCATGAGGCAGCAGACAAGAGGATGAAAGGACATCACATCAGCCGTGGCGGGGGAGAAGGTTAGGTCAGTGCCTGAGATCAGAGGGACTCGATTGAATCAGGTGTCTTGGAAATTAAAGGGCCTGGCAGTGTTATTTAGGCAGTAAAATAGAGAACCAAAGAAAGGAATCCCACGGTGCATTGAGAGCCCAGGTAACGCTAACATGAGTATAGAGCAGAACCACACTTTTGTACATATTTGCTAACAATATAAATTACGGTGACTTTTTGGAAAGCAATATAGCAAAATCTATCAGCATTTAAAATGCACAGATCCTTTAATCTAGCAATTCCACCACTGGGAAATTATCCCACAGAAAAACACAGGTGCAAAAAGAAATATGAGCAAGCTTATTTATAGCAGCATTGTTTGAAATAGGAAAAAATTAGCAGCAACCTAAATATGAAATTGGGAAAATAAAGTATACACATACATACAATTAAATACTATGCAGCTGTTCAAGAAAGTATGAAGTAGTATACATGTAATGACAAGGGAAGCGGCCCAGAAGATATTCTTGAGGGGAAAAAAGAGAAATATTTATAATGTGATTCCATCTTGTTTTTTAAAAAAAAAAAATTTAAGCATAAGTTTAAAATGCCATATGTATGTTAGTATGTGCATAGAGAAAGTCTGAATGAGAAGAACCAGAAAAACTTGGTATGTTTTCATACCTTTCTAACTACTATAGTGCAACAATATTAACTGTAGGAAGACAATAGGAATAACTCAAAGATGAGGATCAGTCTGAATGACCAGTAGATATAATTCGATAGATGTAAATTAGCTTCAGAACTACAAACCTTCTGGACAAGATTTGGTAGGGGAAGCAAAAAAATGCCAAAGCAGCATACGGAAGAGGGAGAAAAGACAGGAATTGGGAGACACAAAGAGCTTATCAAGGTAAAGAAAGGTCCAGGAGATATAACCTGAGCCTATGGAAGAAAAAGAAGATCTCCATGAAGATGCTGAGGGCAGGGCCTTTGTGTTGGAGGAGAAGAGAGGCCGCCCTGGGTTTGAGTCCCCCAGAGCTGGAATGGGATCTGGAAAAGGGAAGTGTCAGGAGGAAACCCACCATGATGCCCAACTCCTCCCTCAGCTGTGCCCCGCAGACCATGCTTCCCACTGTGAGAGCAGCTCCCAGTTGGCTCCATTCAGGTCAATTCCACTTCCACCAGCTTTCCCACCTGAGTTTCTCTGCTTCACTGTAGACAATATGCTTTCCAAATTTCTTGCCCTGCTCTCTGTAGCTAAACAAGCATACCATTTAGTAACTCTGTTACTAAAAATTTCAGAGGATAAAATAAGAAAGGCTACTGATCATTATTGTTTTTTTTAAGATTCATTTATTTATGCATATAAGAGCTGGGATGTAGAGATGAGAGGGGTGAGAGGATTCACCAGAGACAGGTAGGGAGCAGAACAGCCAGATCTACTAAAATACACTGCTGAGAGGAGCAGTGGGAGCAACAGGAGAGGCCTGCTGCATCACTTGGGTCACCTCCCTGGCCAGAGATCGAACTTGTGCTGCAGTGGCTGCAGACAGCTTCATAGTGCTGAATCTTAACCCCTTGCTCCATCAGGGAGGTCCTGATCATTATTGTTAAGTCGAAGGATGAATCTAATCCACCTTCATGGTGGTGGTGTTGCACACATCATCACAATCTCTCTCATCCTGGACTATGAACTAGGTTGCTAAGTGTTGGCCCATCCATCTTTCTATTGCTGGTCAGGTTTCTAAACTAGCATTCACATCATCTTTTCTCTAGGTTTAGCTCTATTGGTTTGAGTTTTATACTAACACTAATGGAGAATGTTAGCTTAATCATAGGTGCATTACATTTCAGGGAGGGCACCGGAATTGAGAAAGAATATCCACCAAAGGACAAACTTGGAGAAGGGGGTACAAACACTGCAGAAGAAGAATACACCCTGAAGGTGTGTCTGCAGCCGCTGGATGGCGAACAAGTCTGTTGAGTTTCCCAGGACAGAGCACTGTGCACAGAAGGTGTCGGGTGCCTCTGTTGGCAGGAGTACACCATGCCCTTGTCCATCAAGGTGGCCACAGGGTCTGCCCTGGTGTGCAGGGTCCCCAGGAGACCATGCCCTGGGCACACAGTGGAGGCGGTGCACCACCAGGCAACCCCAGCACACAGGCACCACTGGCCAATTGGACAGTGGAGAGAAAAAAAAACTTAACTCAGCATTCTGAAAGCAGGAAATGAAGCTTCCTTCCTCCTGCAATTTCCCTTCTGTGACCTGTATTGACAAAGTTTGACATTGTGCTTACTGTAAAGGAGAAATTCTTAAAGAGAAATGCCATCACACAACAAGTATTGAAGGGTGAGCTGAAGCTGAGGCAATAAATTGATAATTGGCACACACATAATAAAATTAATAGTAACTCCCTGATATTGTCTAAGCCCTGGGCATATTTAAATTCTCCAATCATTCCAAAGATATCATGTGTGGCTTCTTTTTAACCAGGATGCAATCAAGGTTTTATTTGATTGCTGTGTCCTTTTGGTGTCTTAATTTAGAGCAATCTCTCCCAACCTTTTTATTGACATTATCTTAGAAGAAATTGTCAGTTGTTTTATAGATTGAGTCACATTCTAGATTTGTCTGATTCCTGCTGTTGTTTATTTTCTGCCCCCCTGAATTTCTTATAAACTGTATATTAGATCTAAAGGTTTGATTAGGGGGCAGGTGAAATCTTTCTAATAAGGTTGGGTGAAAGTGTGAACCTCATATTGCATCACATCTGGGATACACAGTGCAGGTTCCCCACTAGTAAGAGAAGAAACTTGACTCTTGTTTAAGGTAGTGATGGCCAGATAGCTCATTTAAAACCACAGTTTTTCCATTGCCATTAGCAAGTAACCTGTGAGGAGTGACTTAGGCACTGTGATAATAAATGTACTGCTCCCCAACCACCTTTCCCTTAATGGTTTTAGTATCCAATTTTTTTCATTAGGAGTTACAAAATGGAGAGTTTCTAATAAAATCTTTCTATCTATATATTTTTTTAAGATTTATTTATTTATTTATACAAGCACTGGGTACAGTCAGAAGCGCCAGAGGGTGAGAGAATTCACCAGAGCCAGAGCGGGAAACAGAACAGGCAGACAGACTGATGATACACTGCTGAGGGGGGCAGAGGGCAGCAGAAGAGGTATGCACGGCAAGTGGGACCCTCGCCCCGGCAGCCGGGGATCGAACTGGTACTGCAGAGGCTGCAGGCAGCTTCGTAACCCAGCACTCAACCACTGCGCCACCAGGGAGGCCCTTCTATCTATACTTTTAAATAGATATTCTTCTGTAAAAGGGACTTTCCTTCATCAACTGAAAATGAACTACACTGTTCCTTGAAAAAAAACCAGGGAGAAATGCATGATTACCCATTTTCAAAGTAAAGGAAGGAGTTGTGATAGGGAGAGAAGTTGAATTATTTGGGAGCAAGAGCTTAGGATGGGTGGGCATGTCTGGAGTGGCTGGCAAGCGCTGGTTCCTATAAGAGCCGTGAGAGAGGGGGCACTTGGTGGTAGGAGGGAAGCCACCAGTTCTGCCTTTTACCCGTCAACAGCCTAGAATGGAAACCACTTGTCTGCCTCTCAACTACCTTCCCCATCACCTTAGGCATGTTGGCTGCAGAACGCCAATGCTGACACAGAGATGTGACTGTGTTTCACTTACCTCCCATACTAATGACCAAGTGGCGAAGGGCAGAGCAGCCACATAAACTGGTGTGTGTGAAAGTGCTCTGAGGACATGGTAAATGAAAACGAGACATTACTGTGTGTCATTTCTCTGACAAATCGTTGTTTTCTCAACAGTAGAATGAGTTAATGAGGAAAAGTTTTTACATCAACATCTCATTTCAAATGTCAGAGCCTCAACTAAAAGCCCAAGAATACAATTCTGATTTATATACCTAACAATTCCTCACATTCTGGAATTCTTTTCTACTTGACCACCTTATTCAGGTTTATATCTGAAAAGCTTTACAAAGTATTTTATCTAAACAAAAAGTAATAAAGTGTCATGAAAAAAATATTGGATTACAATTTGATATTAATGCTCGTACTAATCAGCAATAAGACAAGTTTTTGAACCTAAACCAACATGAGCTTTCTCATTCCTAAAATGAAGATAAGAATTCCCTGGTGTAATAGAAAGAGTGTGAGTTTTAGAAGTAGAAGATTTGTGATCTTGATAAATAAACTAAAATTCTGAATGTTTCAGTTCCCATCGCTTTAAGATACGCCTAATTTTTTTAATGTCTTTATTCTACATTTAATCTGGGGAAATTCCTTTTTCCTACCCAAAGAGTTCTTAAATATGGACAGTAAAGCAAGTTTATTTATTTATAAATCATATTTTCAAAACATTAAAGTACATCCATAGGCATTTTCCCATTTCTAAGAAGTCCTACAGTACTCAAGCAGCCAAGAGTAGCGGGGTGAGTGCAGTTGCCTCGCTCCAGAATGAAGAGTCTAATTCCTATACTAAAGAGGGAAACATAAAATGTATGTAGTGCAACAAAGGAAAGACCATTCCCAAATGACACTCCAGGCTGGACCCCCACGTTTTTACTCAAGATGATGTTGAGTTTTCCTTTCTTGTTGGCCTTTTGTACGCTTCTCGGACGTATTGCTACTATGCCCTTTCACTATTTTCACAAAGGTGAATAAAAACTTTCTTTGAATATAGTATGATATTGGGATGTGACCTCTGATATCTAAACTCGCTGGTTCATATGTGATTGAACTTCAATGAGAATACCTCATGGTGTTCCTGTTTCTTGATGCCATAAAGGAACTCAGAGAAACCCAGCAGCCTTTGGGTTACAGGTCAGCCCGTTCCCATCTATCATTCTGAAAGTCTGGGGCTGAGGTAATTCATTTAAGACACTCCTCTGATTCTAACCCAAAGTCAGCATTCAGAATCCACTAGAGAAACATCATCAAAGTCACGAATCAACATGAAGTTTGAGGAACCTCCCAAAACACCAGAGATCGTCATTGCTTCAGAATGAAGAAAAATATTTATTGTATCAGTTATTACTTCTATGTGATGAATGACCCCAAAACTTAGTGGCTTTATCAACAATAAGCTTTTATTATACTCGGTTTCTGTGGGTCAGCTCTGTGAGTCAGCTTTGCTAGATGTTTTCTGGCTGACAGTCTTTTTTGAGGATATAATCAGGTATCAACCAGAGCTAAAGTGCCCGAAGACTGGACAGGGCTGGACAATCCATCTCCCCACATCCACACCTTCAAAAAACAAGGCCAAAATGGATTAAGGCAGGAGCAGCAATGTTTTTTATCGTCTAGCTTTGGAAGACGTGCTTGTTGCTTCTCCCGCATTATTTATTAGAAGCAAGTTACTAAGTCCAACTACAGTCAACATGAAATGACTCAACTTCACCTTCCAAAGGAGGTGTCCATTTGGAGGCTTGGTCTTCATTGTGGGAAATACCCACATAACATAAAATTTACTACCTTAACCATTTTGAAAACGTGCAATTCAGTTGTGCTAAGTGTGCTCACATCGTTGTGCAGATCTCCTGAACTTTTTTTTTCATTCATGCATACAAGAACGGGAGTACAGGCCAGAGGTGCGGGAGGGTGAGAGGATTCACCAGAGACAGAGCAGGGAACAGAACAGGCAGACACGAAACACACTGCTGAGGGGAACAGCAGCGCGCAACAGGAGAGGTCTGCCGCACCTTGTAGGTATCTCCCCAGCCCACCAGGATCGAACCAGTGCTGCAGAGGCTGTGGACAGCTTCGCAGAGCTGCTCTCAACCCCTGCGCCACCAGGGAGGCCCTCTCCTGAACTTTTGAATCTTGCAAAATGGAAACACTCTTTATTTACCTCTCCCCAGGTAACCACCATTCAATTTTGATTCTGTGAATTAAACTACTTTCTGTTCCTCTTCTTTCTTTAGAATCAGACAATATTTGCCTTTGTGTCTGGCTTATCTCACTTAACATAACATTCTCCAGATTCATCCATGTTGCAGCACATGACAGGATTTCCAGCCTTTTTAAGAATGAGGAATATTCCATCATATGTCTATATTGATACAATAGTCTGTTAACCCAGTCATCCATCTACGGACACCTCAGTGGCTGCCTTCCACCCTTGACTATTATGAACACTACTGCTATGGGCATGAATGTGCAGATATCTCTCCAAGACTCTACTTTTTATTTACTTGGAGATATTACCAAAAATGGAATTGCTGGATGATTTTGATTCTATTTGTAATTTGTTGCTCCTGTTTACAGTCTGACCAATGGCACATGGGTTCTAATTTCTCCACATCCTCCTCAGCGTTGTTATTTTCTGTTTTTTTTTTTTAAGAGTTGACATCTTAATGGTAAGGTGGTAGCTCATCATAGTTTAAATTTGGATTTCTTTAATGATAAGTGATGTTGAGCAGCTTTTCATATGCTTGAGAATCATATGTATATCTGTGTAGAAATGTCTATTCAAATTTTTTGCCATTTTTTTAACTGGGCTTTTTTGGTTTATTTTTTCTTGTTGAGTCGTGGAGGCATATTCTCAAACCACACCTATCTTGCAGGTTGTTATGAGATCTAAAAAATTCACATACATAAATCCCATTAACTATCACAGTAGGTACCCCCCAAAAATTACTTGTCCTCTCAGCGGTGCCATATTAAGTAGTATATGGAAAACTTCTTTAAAATTATAAAATGCTATGCAAATGTGAGCTAATCCTGTAAATTTATATATCAAATATTTCAAATATTTTTTCTCAAATCCTGCGCATTTAAATATATACATCTTTTCATCTTTAGACTTTGTTCTAGTTTTAGCTGAAATCCCATTTTTCCCTTTTATTTCCAGTTTGATTAAAAAAATAGCAGCCAAAATAGAATGAGTAAAGGGGTAGAAACAATAGCTAATTTCACTAAAGCAAAGTCAGAATAAGATCTACATGAAAACAAAATAAAATGCAAAGAAAGCCGCAACAGATTACACCATTGAAAAATCCTAGGAGAACCAGAAATGCTGTTGCTTCAGAGAATGTGAGTGATGTTGAAAGATTAATAACGTTTGGATAACATTAATTACAGTGATGTTATAAACTCTGGTATTCCAGTTGCCATAACAACCCGCTATATGTTGGTTTTCTAATGACATTTCGAACAAGTGCTGAAGCGAACTGCATCACTTCAGAACTTTGATTGCTGTCATTCAGTGATTTTTAAATTGAGTTGTTTTGTTCTTAAAGAGTCAGAATATGTCATTGTCTTCAAAAATATTCTCAAAATTATGGGCAAGAAGTGGTACATATTCCCATACAATTATGGATTACTCAGGAAAAGAATATGTTATGTTTTTCATTCAAAATTAACAGATATTTTTTTCATGGGAAATAGAAAAAACAAAACAGAAGGAAAGGGGAGAGAAGAGAGGGCCTGGTACTTCTCAGAAGACTGTCTTCCCTCAGGGAATTACTTGACGGTGAAATTCTTCCAAGAAGGGCTTACTTTTATCAGTTCTATTTCTCTTCTTTCCAGTCTCTTTTCCTTCCGCCTCCCTTTTGCTTTCCTCTGATGAATCCTGGAGCCCTCAGTGCTGTCAAAGTGGACCCACCTTGAAATAAGTCAGGTGAGGTCACTTCCTTGGGGGTATGGGGGGGTCTGATCTCACTTCCCTCTACTGACCAGTCCAGTCCTTTCTCCGTGTATCATAATAGAAAGATTACTTGCCACTGGCTTATATTAATATATTGAATTTTAGTATTCCCAAGAGGATATGTTCAATGCATATTGTGTCATTACAGAAGCAAAGCATGATTGTAAAAACAGGCTTCTAAGTTCTGCTCAGACCACAGCCTGCTCTGCTCCTGCTGTGTTTGGGGCACCCCTCTCAACAGAAGCACCCACAAATGTGGATCCTGGTTGAATAAAAGGCGAGCATCAGAACCAACCCATCCAGAGCTAGTGAGCTGGACAATCAGATTCTCTCTCTCACCTCTCCTTTCTCTCCTCCCTCTGTCTCTCCTCCCTCCCCCTCTCTCTGACCTCTCCTTTTTTCTTTCCCTCCCTCCCTATAAATTGAGCTAAGCTGGAAATTGACTATCTTCAGTGGAGTTTACAGCAGAAACGTGGTATTTAGTGGCAAAACCGTGCCACAGGACCCTGAAGGGAGGGTGGGCTCTCTATCCGCTCTCACCCCACTGCACTCTCAGGAGTATCTCTGTCTGTACCCCAAATCTCAGGGAAAGGTGGTTGCCTTATTCCTAGTAAAGCACACCAGAGCACTCTAGCCATACTGATCCCAGTGCGGTGCCCTCTTACGTAAGCCCAGTTCTGCCTTGGCCTGAAAGAGCCATTGGCACCCTTTCAATTCTCTCCTCTCCCCTTTCCTCTATTCTTAGAACTCCCTCCATCCCACCCAGCCAGCCCAGGGCTTCTACCCTGTCTTCCCAAAGCTTCTGCCTGGCTGAGTCCTCAGATGCTTTCCTGCTACCAGCAAAGTAAGCTAATCAGTTCAGCCCGGACTTTTGTTGACTCAGACCCTGGGCAGGATCCAGGTCAGGGCTCAGGAAGCAGCCGGCAGGGAAAGGGATGTCTTAGACAATGACAACAGCTGGAATTAACAAAGGTCACATGGATTCGATTCACTCCTGACCCAAGGTGAAGCAAGCATGAGACCCCCTTCACTTTAAGTCTCCTCATGACGCGCCTTTGAAGTTGATTTCATGGGAATATATGTGAACAGGTAAGAGGAGCAGCCGGGGCCGGGGTCACACACCCCCTCTCTTACTGTACTCTCTGCCTGCAGACACTGGACTGCATGGGCTTCATCGGTAGATTCCCTTGCAGCCAGATTCTGCCAATTAAGGATCCCTGACAGAAGATAAGGACAGATATTGAGATCAGCTCCAGGTTTTGTCTGGTGTGAATAATGCCATGAACATGGGAGTACGGAGATCTTTTCGTATTCAAGTCTTCGTATCCACAGGTAAATACTAGCAGGAGTATTGCTGGATCACACAGGATTTCCATTTTTCATTTTTAAGGTATCTCCACACCATTTCCCAGAGACTGCACCAATTTGCATTCCTAACAGCAGATGTGTGTTCCTTTTTCTCCACATCCTCGCCAGCATAGTTATTTCCAGTCTTTTTGGTATAAGCCATCCTCAGAAGGGTGAAGTGATATCTCATTATGGTTTTGATGTGCACTTCCCATATAATAAGTAATGTTGAACTTTTTTTTCGCAGGCCTATGTCTTTCTTGGAGAAGTGTCTATTTAGGTCGTTTCTCATGGTTTGGTTGTGTTGTTTGTTTTTTGGGATTGTTGAATAAGTCCTTTATGTATTTTGGAAATTAACGCCGTGTCAGATGTGTGACATGCAAATATCTCCTCCCAGGCTTTGTGTTTTTGCGGTGACTACTTTCATGATACAAAAGGTTTCTGTAGTTTGAGGGGACAGGTGAGAGAATATGATAGGTATTGGCCCAGCAGCTTTGGTGGAGGGTGAGTAAAGATGTGTACATATGTGTGAAGTTGTGTATGACCAAGATTATATAATTATGTAAACTGCTGGCAAACCAATAAAATTTAAGGAACAAAAAATAAGGCAAAGGGAGAAGAAGTGAGGCGTTCTTCCCTTTTTCTCTTCCCTCGCAAAACAGCCTTGCAGTTATGTCCCCAGGATCCTCTTCTTCCAGGTCAATAATTCATCCCTCTCATGCCTTTTCAAACTCTGGACTTGTCGCTGAGTCTATGGCACTCACTCTCCTTCGTGGGTTCCGTACACACTGCCAACGCCTTTATAGTCTTTTTTACTAAATTTTACAAATAGTCACATTACCCTAATATGAGTGGTGTATAAGTTTCCTAATGTAAAACCCTAAATATTGTGGTCTCTCCTCCCTTCCTGCTTAGGATGGCCTGAAGCCCCATCTTACCCTGCTCCCCACTACAAAGATGTCTATCCTAAAACACACACATGACTCCAAGATTCTCCTTCATGCATGACAAAAGAAGACAGTAAGACCGAGGAGTAGAGACAAGAAAAGACAAAACTCAACAGGCAGAGTCAGAGTCAAAGAAGGCTGCTCTGGCCCGAGTTGCCAGGTGCTCAGTCAGAAAAAGCTAAGCAGAGTGGAGTTGTAGTGTAGCTCAAGAGCCAAGACTGTGGAAACCCCAAAAGTGTGGGAGGAAGGTCAGGTCTGAGGGAGGACAGGCAGGCTAGTGTCAGACAGCACTGGGTGACAGGGGATGGAGAGGGAATGACAGGGCAGGGGTCAAATGGGAAGCAAAATAATGATCAGGCAGGTCAACCCCGATACATAGGAATTTACATCGTGGATGGCCAGAGTGGAAGGGGGTTTAGAAATTACATATTTAGATCACTTCACTTTAAGATGTGGGCTATCAGGCAACAGACACAGGGTGGCAAATGACAGAACAAGGACAAACACCCTGAACTTCTCACTTCTACTTCAACGATTTACCCACAAAACCCACACCTCCCTCCATAAGGATATGTTGATAGTACACTTTTTTTTATCAGAGCAACTTTGGATGAACACAAGATATGTGATGTTTTGACTTCACGTACATTTTGAATTAGTCACCAGATTTTTTTTTAAAAAGTTGACATCGTAGAATTAATTGACACAGTAAAATATATAACAGCTAAGACTATGCATTTTAAATTTGATATTGACAAAACCTGACTGAAGAATCGCATTGTGCTAGTAATTCTCAAAACTACAAAAATTGACCAAGTTAAAATTGCACTTTGCAGAGATAACTCAAAATAAAACCAGCAAAGGCAAAAACTGCACACAGGAAAAATATGCTATTGACTTTAGAAATTGACGGGAGCCTCCCTGGTGGCTCAGCAGGTTGAAAGCTACGCTGTGAAGCTCTCCGCAGCCTCTACAGCACGGGTTCAATTCCCAGCCGGCCAGGAAGAAACCCACATGGCGTGGCAAACCTCTCCAGCCTCGCCTGCTGCTCCCCTCAGCAGTGTCTTCAGTCTGTCTGCCTGTTCTGCTCCCCACTCTCTCTGGTGGATTCTCTCACCCTCCCGCGCCTCTGACCTATACCCCAGTTCTTGTATAAATAAACAAATCTTTTTTAAAAATAAATAAAATAAATAAAAATTGACTGAAGAATCAAATCTTCTTGTCAAAACTTATATCTGCAAAACCTGACCCAGGAAAACCAGACTTGGAGGAAAATGCCTACAGAAAAAAACTAACATGTCTGAAGCTAAAGTTGGGAAAATGTATGATGGATGTAAAATGTCATCATTGCATTAAATCCAAATTCAGTAAAGTAAGAAAACTTCCCCTGAGAAGAGGGTCCTTAGGCCTCTTCCTCCTGTGAGGCCGCCAGTTTTGCAACTCAGCCTCTCCTTCTGTCACTCCCTCTGCTTCCACTTCTTACCATCTCAATTGTTACCCACTTTTTCTTCTTCCTAATCCTTCTTGGGATCTACACTTGAGTTTCTAGTGCTGGAAAGCCCCTAAGAGAGATCATCACTTGGGTCACTATTGTCTTTCCTATTGGGCAGGATTATGACATCAGACCTGTGGAACCAGAGTCCCGTTAAACCTACAGTCAGTTGCCTTTGGCCAAGCTGCAGGTATCTGATTAGTTCAATCATGGCCAAATAGCAAGGCAACATGAAGAGAAAGCAGGACAATACATAAGGAACAGTCTTTGCCACTTTGCTGCAAAGCTAATTTCTGCATACTTCCATTATTGCATCCATCACAATGTAATTTAATTACTTCTCCAAAGCCCAGTCCCTGGCAAAACTATTAGCATGAGGCCAGTGACAGTGTTTTCCCTCTGCACCTCCAGCCCATAACACAGCACCTAGTACATGGTAGACAATCCATAAAAGTCTCTTGAAGTTAACTGGACCACAGATAGACTCAGAAAGCCTAAATGTGAACTGGAGCAAGTTACTTAATTTTTCTGAACCTCCCTTTCCTCTTATGTTAAAAGACCTATTTGTAATAATTATTAAAATAAATGTGGATGTACATTCATGATAAAATCCCTTGAAATTCTTGGGATACAAGGAACATACCTCAACATCATAAAGGCCATCTATGACAAGCCAACAGCCAGCATCATTCTCAATGGTGAAAAGCTGAAAGCAATTCCATTAAGATCTGGAACAAGACAAGGATGTCCACTCTCACCACTGCTTTTCAATATAATACTGGAAGTCCTAGCCAGGGCAATAAGACAAGAGAAAGACATCCAAGGAATCCAAATAGGAAAAGAAGTTGATAGTCAAACTATCACTATTTGCAGACGATATGATATTATACATAGAGAACCCCAAAAACTCCACAGAAAGGCTAATTCAACTCATCAATCAGTTCAGTAAAGTGGCAGGATACAAAATCAACATGCAAAAGTCAGTAGCCTTCCTATACACAAACAATAAATCTGAAGAAGAAGAAATCAAAAAAACCATCCCTTTTGTTATTGAAACAAAAAAAATCAAATATTTGGGAATAAATCTAACAAAAGAGATAAAGGACCTATACAAAGAAAACTATAAAACACTGTTAAAAGAAATAGAAGAAGACACAAAGAAATGGAGAGACATCCCCTGCTCGTGGATTGGAAGAATAAACATTATTAAAATGGCCATCCTTCCAAAAGCAATATACAGATTCAATGCTATTCCAATCAAAATTTCAATGTCATTCTTCAAAGAAATAGAACAATTATTGATGAAATTCATATGGAATCACAAAAAACCCCGAATAGCCAAAGCTCTCCTGAAAAAAAAAGAAGGGAATGGAGGCATTACACTCCCAGACTTCAAACTATACTACAAAGCCATAATCATCAAAACTGCATGGTATTGGAACAAGAACAGACATACAGACCAATGGAATCGAATAGAAAATCCAGAAATAAATCCACAGATTTATGGTCAACTAATCTTTGACAAAGGAGCAAAGACTATGCATTGGAGCAAAGAAAGTTTGTTCAATAAATGGTGCTGGGAAAACTGGGTCGCTACATGCAAAAGAATGAAGCTTGACCACTACCTCACACCATACACAAAAATCAACTCAAAATGGATTAAAGAACTAGACATAAGACCTGAAACCATAAAATATATAGAAGGAAATATAGGCGAAACACTACGTGATCTGCACATCAAAGACATCTTTACAGACACATCACCCAAAGCAGTGATAGTGAAGGCAAAGATAAACAGCTGGGACTACATCAAATTAAAGAGCTTCTGCACAGCAAAAGAGACAATAACAAAAACAAAGAGAAACCCACCAACTGGGAGAACATTTTTGCACCCAACACTAATGATAAAGGACTGATCACAAAAATCTGCAAAGAGCTGATGAGACTCAGCAACAACAAAGAAAATAATCCAGTCAAAAAATGGGCAGAAGAGCTAAAAAGAAACTTCTCTGAAGAGGAAATGCAAATGGCCAACAGGCATATGAAAAAATGTTCAACATCACTTGCCATCAGGGAAATGCAAATCAAAACTACCATGAGATACCATCTTACACCAGTGAGAATGGCACATATTAAAAAAACTAGCAACAACAAATGCTGGCGAGGGTGTGGAGAAAAAGGAACTCTTCTGCACTGTTGGTGGGAGTGCAAACTGGTCCAACCACTGTGGAGAGCTGTGTGGAGATTTCTGGACCTACTAAACATAGAGCTTCCATATGATCCAGCAATTCCACTCCTAGGTATTTACCCAAAGGACACAGAAACATCAATTCCAAAGAACACCTGCACCCCTATGTTTATAGCAGCACTGTTTACAATAGCTAAGCTTTGGAAACAACCCAAATGCCCAAAAATAGATGACTGGATCAAGAAGATGTGGTACATATATACCATGGAATATTACTCAGCATTCAAAAAAGATAAACACATGCAATTTGCAGCAACATGGATGGCGCTGGAAGGGATCATGCTCAGCGAAATAAGCCAAAAAGAAAAAGAAAAATACCGGATGGTCTCACTCATAGCAGGAATCTAGAAAACTTAAATAAGGGACCAGGAAAATGAATAACTATAAGAAAGTGAAAATCAAAATCAACAAAAAACTATGAACCAGAGACACTTTTAGGGGGGCAGGGGCGGGAGGGGAGGGATTGGGGTCAGAATGGGGGGGCTGCAATTGTATGGGGAATATAACAATAAAATTTATAAAAAAAAAAAAAATAAAAAAAAAAAATAAAAAAAAAAATAAAACTAGTCAAAAAATAAATAAATAAATAAATAAATAAATGTGGATGTAGTTAACATAGTCTGGCCCATAGTTGCTCTATGTTTTATAGCTATAATATTATATTTAAACTAATTATATTTATGTAATAATATAAATATATAACAAAATCGATAAATATTTATTCTAATGTAGTGATACTTGATATTTAATTATATAACAATGTCAATATGCCATGATTGTATAATCAATGTTCGATATATTATGTACATATGTAAGCTCTCTGTTTATACCTCTGCCATATCTTGTAATTTTGTCCCAATACGTCCTCTTTTCCAATTGGAGGAGGAGTTTTTTAGATAGGTGTCTCTCTAACCCTTACCCTAAATCTCTCTACGAGGTAGGCATTTAATATAAATGAATGGAGGAGGGGAAGCCCAACAGAGTTAGAAACTATGCTTAAAATTTCAAGACCTTCCTTCTGCCTGCTCTGCTCCCCGCTCTGGCTCTGGTGAATTCTCTCGCCCTCCCGCGCTTCTGACTGTACCCAGTGCTTGTATAAATAAATAAATAAACAAATAAACAAATAAACAAATAAATAAATAAATAAATAAATAAATAAATAAATAAATAAATAAATCTTTTAAAAAAAATTTCAAGACCTTAACATTTTTCAAGAATTAAAAATAGGAAATAGAAAGAATCACAAATAAATTATAGTCAAACAGTCTCAATAACTGGATGCCGAGCAATCTTCTAAAAACCAAAAGAAAGCAAGTTTTGCTATGTTCCAATTTTTCAGTGTGTGTCTCCACCTACTGTATTTACTGGAAAGCAGCTGAAAGCTTTCCTGCTCCTGGCGAGTTCTGCGACGCATATCCCTGGGCAACGGAGCGGACAATTGCGCACAAGCACGTGCACGCGTCGGCAGGCACCACCAGAGGGCAGCCTAGGGCTGACGCCACGGGCGCTAAGGGCAACCGAGACTTGAAAACGTAAGGGACCGCACCACTGGCTTCTTCGGTTTGTTTCTAAAGGGAAAAATAATGTGGGCATGCCCAGATTTGTTTCTCATGTTCCCTTAGTTAGTTGTGCGATCTCACCTTTCCTTTTGTTTCCTCTGAGTTCTTTCTCCTTTGGACTGTAACAAATAAAACTTTTTTTTAATCTGTGGAGACTTACCTCACAAAATAAATCAAGAGGAGGTAACACAATATCCCATAATTTAGCTGGTGAAAGTTGGAGGGTTGAGTTTATTTGGATTTGTTATTATAAAATAAAGGATTTGGGGCCTCCCTGGTGGTGCAAGGGGTTAAGACACCACCTATCAGGCTGTCCGCAGCCACTGCAGCACGAGTTCGATCCCCGCAGGCCAGAAAGAAACCCACATGGAGGAACAGACCTCTCCTGTCTCGCCTGCTGCTCTCCTCAGCAGTGTACTTCGGTCAACCTGGCTGTTCTGTTCCCCACTCTGTCTCTGGTGAATCCTCTCACCCTCCTCACCTCTGGCCTGTATACCTCAGTAGTTGTATGCATAAATAAATAAGTCTTTTTTAAAAATTAAATAAAATAAAGAATTTTTTTAAGGTTTGATTTACCTGTTTTGATTATAAGATGGGTTGGGGGAATGGAATTGTAGAAAGAAGGCAATAGAAAAGAGAAGTGTGTGTGTGTGTGTGCGTGTGTGTGTGTGTGCGTGCGCGCGCACATGTGTGAAAAAGGAGGGAGAATTTGTACCTGTAAAGGAAGGATGGAGCAAACAGAAGTTGAAGGCTGGATGGTTTCAGAAGGCACACTAGCCTAGTGGGTCACCACTGAGTGGTCCTGGGTTCTAGCTCAGGCAGACCAGCTACCCTTTGATGTAGCTTTAAGTCAGTCAATCAGCTCACACCTCAGTCATCTTGTCTAGAATGTAAGAAATGTATACTAGACAATCTCCTAATTTAAATATGAGCCCATACTGAGTGAGAGAAAACAGCAGGGAGAGGGTGGAAAAGCAGCATGATATTCTGAGAATAATAACTAAATAGAAACAAGTAAACAAACCCACCAGTAAACTCTGATGCTGAAAGACTCTTTCAGTCAACCTGAGTGTAGAGAAACAGAACTCCCATGCAGACACCCTCTGGAACATCTCCCCTCCTGACTGCTATTGTGCACTCAGCTGCCCTCTGTCCTACCCTCTAGGGTGCCCAGAGGAGGACATCTGGGCAGTCAGGTAAAGATACAACCCCAGTGTGATGGGCTGTCTGGGTTGAGGCTCTAGAGGAAAACTTCTAACCCTCCAAGACAAACTAACAAAATTCTCAATAAGAATGTACCAGACCCACAGCCCCAGTGGTGCTGCTGTTGTCCCATAGCTGGTAGAAGTTCTGCCTGCAACCTGCTTAGGTGTTGCCTTTTATGACTCTCTCGGAAAAAGTCACTATCTTACTATTTCTTTCAACAGTTGCAATTACTCTAATCTTACAGCATCCTAATAATAGCTGACCTGTTGGTTCAGACCTGTTACTGTTCTCTGGCAGTGTAATAAATGATTAATTACTACTTACAAAGTTTCAATTATTTTTTATCTTAATAGCCCTGAGAGTTCTTTCCAGATAATCACTGGAGAAGGAGTTTCCACCCCACCAGGTTATTCCCATGAAAGTAGCTCTGTTTGTAAATGTTAGAGATTATTACTTTACGTACAAGAAATATGGAAAATTCAGAATATTGTACTTTAAATTTGTTAACATCTGCAATTTCAAATGGTCATCACTAGGGGGTGCTGCTAAATACTTAACTGATAATTCTCAGAAGCTGAGTCACAAAATGCACATTTCTAGACCTTATAGAATCAGAATCTTTGGGGTAGGACGTTGGGAAATTTGTCTTTTAATTAGTTTCCTAAGTGAATCTGAGACCAGCTGAGTTAGACAACAGTCTAATTAAATTCTTTTTAATGCATATATGTTATCTGAATTCCTACCACAAAAGAAAATCCTAGGTTAGAAAATTAAATCATTCCTTATTAAAAGGAAAAGTATGACTGTGAACGTATATAGAATCCATGCCTAGCCACCCTTCACCGCCTCCACTGACTTCTGCCATCCCTTAGCTAGGCCACTGCAAGAGCCGTCCAGACCAGTTTCCTTGCTTTCATCTCCCTAGAATTAATTTTCCACATAACAACTAGAGCAATCTTTTCAGAAAATTAATTCTGTCATCTGCTTCACCTGCTCTGAACCTTCTAATTATTACCCATCAGCCTCAGAATAAAATCCAACTTCCTTACCATGGCCTGCAAGGTCCATGTGTACAGGCCCTTGACCACACCTTCAGCTGGCCCTCAGCTCCTCTGGACACAGTCCTTGTGCTTCAAGCAAATCTCAGAGCATTTAAAAGTACTACTCCCTTGCTCTTCCCCACATCTTCATGGCTGCTTTCTTCGTCCTTTCTTCTAAGTGTCTGCGCGAATGTCATCTCCCTTCAGAGCCTTTTTCTCACCACCTATCACTAGTCCTGCCTACAATGTCTGGAGACCCAGGGAGGGACTCAGCTTTCAGAAAGATATGTAGATGTACTGTGCACTTCCAAAACACTGTACATGTTTGTTCAGTGAATTAATGCATAGATTTAAGCTTATCTATGTATAAACTGGAAAAATATCAAATCTAGATGCAAACTGGGACTCCATTTAATGACTTCACTAAACTTTCCATGTACATTCAACTTTTACATGACCTGTACTTGGCTTCTTTCTCAGAAGTAATTTCTTTTTCATTTTTTACTGAAGTAACATTGGCTTATAACATTATATTAGTTTCAGGTATGCATCATTATAAATCAACATCTGTAGGTACACATTATGTTTCCACTAAAAGCCTAATTCCATCCTCAGGAATTAGGCTTGATGGATTGATGGAATTAGGATTGTCAGGGGCTTGGAGAGAGACATGTCCTTCTAAAAATACACTTCTGGGTTTTCAGGAACTAAGGACTATATGAAGTTTAAACTGCATGTTTGATATATTTCAAATTAATATTTTAATTAGTAATATTTTTAATGCTAATTTAAAGTTAGTAAAACAGATATCAACAGTCTTCTGGCACTGTCTAGCCATAGAGCATTGACCTGGGCCACCTCCCGGAAGATGAAGAGGCTTGGTGTGCCATCCTTCTGGTCCATGCTCCACCCTTGTCAGCCCTGCCTGTCAGCTCAGGAAGCTGACCTTCATGGAGTACCTGCTAAGGGTTCCCTTGCACTTGGTTATTTGGGGGCTTAACCAGTGGGAGTCAGCAGCGAGAGATAAGAGGGTAAGAGAAGAGAGAGGTTGGGTTATTCACTCCCGCTCCCTATGGGTCAGCTTTTCTCTACCACACAGCATGCAGCCTCCTGCCAACCAAGGGCTTTCTCCAGGCTCGAGAAGTTGCCCCTCCCCTTGCCTCTTTAGGTCTGGGGCTTATAGGTCTGGGGGGCTGCCAGCCCCAGGATGTTTCCATTAACCTGTGCACATCTTTGTAAAGAGTTCCTTCATTGCTCTTTCTTCATTCACTTCATTTGCACAATCAATCTGTCCACCCCTAGATCCAAACGAACAGAGCCAATGGGGATGTCATTTGTGTCTCTTTCCAGTGATAAATACAACCTAAATTGCTTAAGTGACTACATTTCAGCCTCTTTCTCTCATTGTCTCTTTCCCTCATTTCCTGACCTGTTCTCATCAGCAATGGTCAATAATGCTGGCCTAAGCCTCTGCGGAAGCCGCCACCCCCAAAAAGACTGCAGATCTCTACAGAAAAGGTCATGGCTTTTACAGCCTGTCAGAATACTTACATTTTAAGCATAGAGAACTTAAAAAAGAATCAACTACTGAAGATTCTTAAGAATGACTCTCCCACACCTGTCACCCTGTTCTCAACACCCCGTAAGAGACACTGCTTCGGGCAAAACTGGTTGTGTGTGCATATAATCAACAAATATCAGCAACTGGGAAGCCCATAAATAGCAGCAGAGAGGACAAATATGATGACTCAGTAAGCTTCTGAGTCAGACTGGCAGGGACTGGCCTTCCTTCTTAATTATGGGGCTCTAGAACTGTCTCTGAAGTCACCTCTGAGTCTCATCTAACCTATATCAGACATCCAGTTCCCTTTGAAGATGTGCAGTGTTTCTCCTTCTAGTTACCATGAAAATTAAAGACTGAGAGGCCTCCTATAAGCTAACAGGCTACGTCCTAGTTCTGAGACCAACGAGTGTCCATGCTGATGACTGGTTCTAGTCCTAATTTTTGCTCTCTCAATTTGTAGGTCCTCAAGTACATCACTTGGCCTTGCTGAATTATCTCCTCTTTGATGAGGATAATAAAAGTTACCTAGCTATGGGGTTGTTATGAAAGTTAAGATCAATTTGACCTACTATATGACACTCTGAAAAAAGGCAAAACTCTTGGGTCCTCCCTGGTGGCCTAGGGGTTAAGTATCAGCACTATCACCACTATAGCCTGAGTTCAATCCTCAGCCAGGGAGCTAACCCACATAAGGTATAGCAGACCTCTCCTGTCTCTCCTGCTGCTCCCCTCAACAGTGTGTTTCAGTCAGTCTGTCTGTTCTGTTCCCCACTCTGTCTCTCGTGAATCCTCTTACTACCCCCAATCCTGCCCCTGAACCTCTGGCCTATACCACAGTCCCTCTAGGCAAAAAAAAAAAAAAAAAAAAAAAAATAGTCAAAACTCTAGAGATAGGAATAAAGATCAGTTGTTGCCAGGAGACCAGGGATGAATAGGTGAAGAACAGGTATATTTTAGGGCAATGAAAATATTCTGTATGATACCATGACAGTGGATATACCATATCTGCCAGAACACATAGAACTATATAACACAAAGACTGAATACAAAGGTCAACCATGGAGTTTGTTTACTAATAGTCTATAAATATTGATTCATCAAGTATAACAAATATGCCACACTAACACAGATGTTTATAATGGGAGAAACTGTATAGGAGAAGGGGCTAGGTATATGGGAACCCTTTATATTTTCTAAGCAGTTTTTCCATAAGCCTAAATATTGTGCTAAAAAAAATTGTATGACCTCACTTATAAGTGGAATAAAAAAAAAATTCTGAACTTGTACACAGAAAGAACAGATTGGTAGTTGCCAGATGCAGTGTAGGGCATGAAGGGGGAGAGAGTGAAAGGGGTGAAGAGAATGAAGGGGGTCAAAAGGCATAAGCTTCTAATTATAAAGTTAGTAAGTCATGGATCTAAAATGTGTAGATGGGGCCTCCCTGGTGGCACAGGGGGTTAAGCACAGCACTGTGAAGCTGTCACCAGCCACTGCAGCATGAGTTCAATCCCCGGCCAGGGAACTACTTGACAAGGCACAGCAGACCTCTCCTGTCCTGCCCGCTGCTCCCCTCAGCAGTGTATTTCAGTCAATCTTCTTGTTCTGTTTCCCACTCTGTCTCTGGTGAATCCTCTCACCACATGCACCTCTGGCCTGTAGCCCAACTCTTGTATGCATAACTAAATAAATATTTAAAAATGAAATAAATAAATAAAAGTTCTCATCACTAGAAAAAAAATGTAGCTATGTGGTGATGGGTGTGAGCTAGAGTTACTGTAATCATTTCACAATATATGCAAATATCAAATCATAATGTCATACACCTGAAATTAATACTTGGTTTTAGATTAATTATATCTCAATAAAAAAATACATTTTAAAAATAAAATAAAACACAGTCTTTTTTTTAAATCTATGAGGAAAAGAAATCTATTTAAAATGAAGTGCTTCACTGGAGCAAAGAAAGTTTGTTCAATAAATGGTGCTGGGAAAACTGGGTCGCTACATGCAAAAGAATGAAGCTTGACCACTACCTCACACCATGCACAAAAACCAACTCAAAATGGATTAAAGAATTAGACATAAGACCTGGGCTTCCCCGGTGGCGCAGCGGTTGAGTGCTGGGTTGCGAAGCTGCCCGCGGCCTCTGCCGCGCCAGTTCGATCCCCGGCTGCTCCCCGGCCACAGGAGGAGGGTCCCACATGGGGCGCAGACCTCTCCTGCCGCCCGCTGCTCCCCTCAGCAGTGTACTTCGGTCCTTCTGCCTGCTCTGCTTCCTGCTCTGGCTCTGGTGAATTCTCTCACCGTCCCGCGCCTCTGACTGTACCCAGTGCATGTATAAACAAACAAACAAACAAACAAACAAATAAATAAATAAATAAAACATGCCTCTATTTAAAAAAAAAAAAAAAAGAATTAGACATAAGACCTGAAACCATAAAATACATAGAAGAAAATATAGGCTAAACACTACATGACAGGCACCTCAAAGATATCTATACAGACACATCACTCAAAGCAGTGATAGTGAAGGCAAAGATAAACAGCTGGGGCTACATCAAATTAAAGAGCTTCTGCACAGCAAAAGAGACAATAACCAAAACAAAGAGAAACCCCACCAACTGGGAGAACATTTTTGCACCCAACACTAATGATAAAGGACTGATCACAAAAATCTGCAAAGAGCTGATGAGACTCAACAACAACAAAGAAAATAACCCAGTCAAAAAATGGGCAGAAGAGCTAAAAAGCAATGTCTCTGAAGAAGAAATGCAAATGGCCAACAGGCATATGAAAAAATGTTCAACATCACTTGTCATCAGGGAAATGCAAATCAAAACTACCATGAGATACCATCTTACACCAGTGAGAATGGCACATATTAAAAAAACTAGCAACAACAAATGTTGGCGAGGTTGTGGAGAAAAGGAACACTCCTGCACTGCTGGTGGGAGTGCAAACCGGTCCAACCACTATGGAGAGCTGTGTGGAGATTTCTTGACCTACTAAACATAGAGCTTCCATATGATCCAGCTATTCCACTCCTAGGTATTTACCCAAATGACACAGAAACAGTAATTCCAAAGGGCACCTGCACCCCTATGTTTATAGCAGCACTATTTACAATAGCTAAGCTATGGAAACAACCCAAATGCCCAAAAATAGATGACTGGATCAAGAAGATGTAATACACAATGGAATATTACTCAGCAATCAAAAAAGATAAACACATGCAGTTTGCAGCAACATGGATGGAGCTAGAAGGGATCATGCTCAGCGAAAGAAGTCAGAAAGAAAAAGAAAAATACCGGATGGTCTCACCCATAGCAGGAATTTAGAAAACCTAAATAAGAGACCAGGAAAAAGACTAATCAATACAAAGTAAAAATCAAAATCAACAAGCAGCTATAAACCAGAGACACACTACAGGGGTGCGGGGGCAGGGGAAAGGAAGGACTAGAGTCAAAATAAGGGGGGGTGCAATTGTATGGGGAATATAACCAAAATGAAAATGCATACATTGTGCAAAGACGGAAAAAGATGTAAGAATTATATAAAATAAAATATTTAAATAAAAATAAATAAAATAAAATGACATGCTTCAGGGGCCTCCCTGATGGCACAAGGAGTTAAGTCTCAGCACTATGAAGCTCTCCAATGCCACTGCAGCATGAGTTTGATCCCTGGCTGGCCAGGGAGCTACCCACATGGCGCAGCAGACCTCTCCTGCCTCACCTACTGCTCCACTCGGCATTGTATTTCAGTCAGTCTGCCTGTTCTGTTCTCCTACTTTGTCTCTGGTGAATCCTCTTATGCCCTGCATCTCTGATCTGCACCCCAGCTCTTGTATGCACAAATAAATAAATATTAAAAAATAAAATAAAATTAAGTGCTTCATAAATTTGAAAGGGCTATATAAACATAATGGCATAACCCCCAAACGATCTTTAAAAACTTGATTTTGAATGTTGGTTTAGAGGTTTGATGAGTCTGCTCCGCATCACAGAGTAGGGCCGCAGGTGACTTGTTCATTACCTGCCTTCATGCCAACCGAGCTGGTCATGGTGACCGGGAGGATGCGGCACCTGTGAGCAATTTGCCTTCACTGCCAACTGAATTGATTTCTGCAAAATTCAGGCCAAGGTAGAGCGATTATACCTTCACGCATAGACCTGTGAAAGCTCAGCACCAAACGCCTCTTTTAAATTGTCCAGGAAATTTTAATATACACAATATTCTTCAGCATGTTTCCTTTTAAGTCTCGCCATCTCTCTCTCACCCTGCCCAGTGTTTAGCAATCATGTCTTAATGAAGGCTGCCTTTTTTAGAGGTGAAAAAGCTATGAGAAGATTTAGGTCAGGATTGAATTCAGGAAGGAAAATCTTTCCTCCCTTGAAGCCAGAAAATGTCTAAAATGGACAAAGCTTCTCATAGCACTTTGCTGTAGGGACTAGGGGATGGCAGCATGAGAGGGTGGTGGTGGCTGAGGCCTTATAAACATTACCCTGATGCCCACCATACCCCTGAGAGGTAGGGATAATAAAGTACAGAGAAGGAAGGAGTGTCAGCTCTAGATCACATGGCAAGGGCAGAATAAGGATTTGCAGTCAAGAGAGAGGACGCTGGCCCTCAGGTCTAGTCAAGTGACGGGGTAGCTAATTTCAGTCAACTTATTCTTCAATAACACGGCCAACTGCATTACCTCTCCTGGATAATACACGTACTTCTGACAAGCACCTTCAAAGCTTTTGTGTTCACCAGGCTATGAGTGTTGAAATTCTGTTCCAGGAGTTATGAATGTGTTCTCTGGTCAAGTAAGGAAGAAACCACACATGACAAATCCCTTAGAGAGCTGTCATAACGCACATTTATATGGTAAAGGCTGTGGGCAGCCTGCAGCTAAGAAAACTACTTAGCTCAGTTTAACCCCAACATTTCCCAAGTTTGAGTGTCATCACTTTCACTGTATGCTTATTAACCTTTCCTTGAACACCAGCATGGGGGACACTGACTTCAAAAAAAAAAAAAAAAAGAAGTTACTACTGATGGACATTATGGCCACCCTGAACATGATTATGAAAGAGACTTTTTGGGAAAAGGACCTCGTGTCAGTAGCTTTCCTACCTATGCATAAGTGAGTATGGTATACTATCCCCCTGACAAGAATAGATTTGTCCATTCCTAAGCCCAAAGTCCCCCTACAACTTGATATTAGGTCCTAGTTTGTTGATTAGGTATTACATATACTCTCATCCAAGGACACTGAGTGGTTAGTTTTAGACTCTGGGATAATACTAACTTGTCAACTGCAAAACTGGGAGAAATGGGCATCTAAAGAGAGAATTCCCTCTTCTTAGAGTCTGAGAGGGGATGAAGCAAAGTAAGCTGTGAATTTGACATCTCTTACCCCCTCTTACTCACTGAATATGTAGACAGAAGCATCTGTCTGAATATGTAGACAGAAGCATCTATCTATTCAGAGATCAACATCCCTGATGAATGGTACCTGAAATTTGAGCAACTTTGAATACAAATAGGAAACATCAGGCTTGCACACAGAAGAAGGAAAAGGAGGCAAAGGAAAAAAATTCTTAGCTACATATAACTGTAAGTGGGCGTGGAAGCTTAGCTCTTTGGAATCTATTAGTTGAGCTCACTTTTTAAAACCACTCCCAATTTCAGGGCACACAATGTCTTAGTCACACTCAAAAGGTTTAGCTGAAGAATGCTAGCTAAAGCAAAAGAGCAGTCACTAACTTTTTCAGAGGATGATAACATGTCCTGTCTGCGGATGCACATGCACGCCCCTGCTTGCTGTGAGCCCACAGCTGTCCACTCTCGGTGCAAGCTTTCGGGGGAGTGCAGCCAGGGGGGAGCCCGCTATGGGCAGAATGGGGCTGGGCTGCACTGGAATGGGCCACTCCCTCGAAGAGTCTAAATGAGGAGGAAGAATTTCTGAACCAACTAAAACCAAAACCCATCCAAGAATAGAAGTGCTGAGGACAAGTGCTTTTTAAATTTCTTCTATACTCATCCAGATTAGAATGTTGTTTCTAAGGAGACTCTGGTTTCCCTTGAGAGAGTGCTGATTTCAAAGTGGCCTTTCTTGCCAGAAGAGACATCCGATACAATCTGTTGAATGAGTGAATGTTAAGTTTAAATAGAGAAGAATATTAGGAACGATCCCAAGCACTTGCCAGAGGAGGGAAAGACATCTCCAAAGCCAAGGGTACCTCAGGCGCACCCTAAGGCACCAAGACCTGGAAGATCATATTGCACAGTTGTTCTGAGCATGGGCTTTAAAGCAAAATAGATGGAGTTAGAACTCAGCCTCACCACTGACCAGCTGTGTGATCTTGGGCAAATTAACGAACTTTGCTGAGTCTTAGTTTGCATACTGTAAACATCCCTAACTCACATGGACACTGAATGCAATAATACATGTATGTAGCACTGTGCCTCACACATGTTAAGTACTCCATATGTGTGGTCGTTGTAAGGGTCAGATTTCTCTCTAGGTTTGGGATTCAGAAGGAAATGGGTAAGTAGGTCAGAGAAGAGATAAGAAATGGGAAAAGTGAAGCTCCCCAGTGATTTGATTCAATGTCTGGGGAAAAAGAAAATCTCACAAGGGTAGCATCAGATGAACTGAACGGGACCCTTGCCTAATTATGACCGGGTGTTTACGGCCTCAGCATGGCATCAGATCTACATGATCAGAGGCGCTGAGGGAAATGCAAGGATGGGTATGACTGAATTTAGTGTGGGTGTTTTTCTTTCTTTGCAGGAATTGTTTGGGTTTGTGAGAGGAAGGGTGCCAAACTGTGGCTTTTATCATGAAACAAGCATTTGAAATATCATTCTTTAATTTCCATTATAGCTTTAAACAAGTTCCAGGAAGTCTTCACTTTTTACAATATGTCCCTGGAAACAGGGTCAGAAAACCGAAAGGATGGAGCCAAATCCTTTCCTCCCATATGTCTACCGTGCTACTAGCAAGATGCACAAGTGGTCCCTCTCCAAGCCTGGCTGCCCCGAATTTCTCAGTTCCCTGTGTCCCTGTGTGTCTTCAGATACCCCACCACAGTGCTTTCGGTCTGTGGGACTAAGGGGAAAACTCAAGGATATTCTTATAAAATACAGTTACAAGATCAATGGAATGGTCTTGAATGCATTTGCTTTGCTAGTGGGAATTTTTATAAGAGGGAAATAAAAGAGAGATTAGTTCAAATTTCCCTAGACAGATGTTTTTAAAGAAATCTGAGCCTTCCAAATGCTACTGAAAAGCTTTTCTATTCTGAGGAAGAAGCAAAATTGTTGTTAGTTAAATGCTTAATGCTTATTATCCAGTATATTAGTTTTAAAGCAAATTTACACTACATTGGGATTACATTTTCATTATTAGGGTCTCTGATAAAAAATAGCAACAAATAGGCCCGTTTTCTAGAAGTTAGAGAAGATTTTACTATTTTTTATTGGTTGAAACATAAAATGCTATTTTTTAATCTTATTATTTAGTCAACTATCCCTGACCAAGGAGTGCAAACTTTAAATTATTACATTATACCCATGGGAATAAATACTGTCACTAGTGTATAAGGATTTATTTCCCAGAAGCCTGTTGGCCTTGGAGATGACATTCCCACATGTTCAGGAAGGTAAAATTGAGTTATATCAGCTATTTGTCGGAAGCCTCCCACCAAAATTTGATCAATGAGCAGATTTCTGAAGACAAAAAAGGAGACAATGTTTGCTCATTTTTTTCTTATGAAGTAGTAGTAAGCTAATAGATCTGTTACTGATAACTGTTCAGGGAAAAGAGTGTGGGGGAAAAATACTTCTTAAATCAACTTTGACCCCCATATGATAACACATGGGAGAACATGGATTCACAGAATTGTAAGAAATGTGAGGAGTGGGGAACAGAGGCACAAAATAATGGAAACCACATTTTATTGATTATCAAATGATAGTATTTGCTATAGTATCTGCTGTCTTTGCTAGTCCAGCCACATTTCTATTCTTCGAGATCATGGCATCTTTATATTCATTTTAAGGAGATCACACATCAAGAAACTGTTACTTGATTTCCCCTAAAACGTTCAGGTTTTGCAGTAAAAATCAACATATATGACATACATTAGCTAACAGCTGCTGACTTCCTTCTCCAAGAAACTTAGGGTGTCACAAAGACTGAGCTCTCAATGTGAGGACAACAGTAATTATGAGTAGTTCTGTAGTCCCTGAGGAAAAGGATTACTTCACTTTCTGAGGAGGAGTTTATTATGCAGCATGAACAAATATCTGCTGAATTTTAATTCTGTCCTCTGTCAAAAATAAATATGGGCTCTGCTTTTTAAAAAATCAAGACCTAGACATAATGGTCTGAGAAGGCCTGAAAGAAAAAAACTTTTCAGACTGCTGCCAGGGATGTTAAATATTAATAGTTGTTCTACAGTTGATCTCATTCATGCATTCTGAGTCCTTAATCTGGAATCTCTAAGGCTCTTGTGCAACCTAAAATGAACATGGCCTCTCAAACAAGTCTCAGTGTGTGTTTGCCTCAAGTGTGACACTAATGCTCACCTTTTGATAGAAACGAAAGCTAAAGGTGACTCCCAGGAACCTTCAGCATCCAGGAGTGAGTCAGCATTGTTTATGTGCTCTGTGGAGAAATCCAAATGAAGGTGAAAACAATGGGGGCAGAGTTAAAATTTAGGAGGCAGGGTCAGAATTTAGATTGGAGATTTTATTGAGAAAATTTTCTTATCGGTAAATTTCCATTCTTGCTGTAATGTGTGCTTCACTCACAGGATGGGTGAAAATCCGGGTGGGACAGCAGTGTCCTTGGGGACCTGTGTCCTGTGTAGAGTTCCTGAGATCAGGTTGTTCACTTGAAACAGCTAGCAAAAATAGCATCTTTTAAATGTTGAGGTTTCCCAAAGGTCGGGCCTCACTGCTTGGTTTTCTTACTTAATATATTCTCCTTTAGTAATCCTACCCGTGGTTAACTGTATTCAGTCAACTATCAAATTGCCAGATCCCTCCACTGAACACCAATGCTGTATGTCCATCTCCCTGTTGGAGATGTCCAGTTGTCACTACTTAAGTCTCACAGGCCCCTGACACCCAAAAATGACCTCATCTCCCCCTCTTCTCCAGTTACACTCCTGTACCCAATAACTCAGTGAACAGCACCTTCATCCAACAAAGCACCTAAGACAGGGCCTCCCTGGTGGCGCAGGGGTTAAAGATAGCACTATCAAATTATTGCCAGCCACTCCCCACGGGCTAGGAGCAACCTACAGGGCACAGCAGACCTCTCCTGTCCCTCCTACTGCTCCCCTCAGCAGTGTATTTCAGTAGCTCCACCTGTTCTGCTCCTCACTCTGTCTCTGGTGAATCCTCTCAGCCCCGTACAACTGGTCTGCACCCCAGTTCTTGTATGCATAAATAAATAAATCTTTTAAAAAATACAACAAAGCACCTGAGACAGACACCCAAATATCATCTTTGGCTCTCTCACACATCCAACCCATGGCCCAGTCCTATCAAGTCCACCTCTCAGTTTCTCTTAACTAGGCCATTGCTCTCCATCACTATGCCATCACCTTGGTGGATGAGGTCACCACCATTTCAAACTGCATTACATCATAGGCTCCCTAACTGATCTTCTAAATATTCTCAAAAGCTCAAATCTTATTTTTCTTACCCTCCTGCTCAAAACCCTGTTGTCCCCAGTCTAGAGCCAAACTCTGTCTAGCGTAAAAGACATGTTCCCCCACTTGATTGCTATAATCTCATCCCTGACACTAGCTGTCTTTGTTACTTAAAATCCCAGGTGTTTTCTTACTTCCAGGTTTTTCTGACTTGTTTTTGCCTCAATCTACACTGCCCTCCCCCTCCTTTTCCTATGTCCACACCCTCATACCTGGTTAATCTTGACTAAGCCTTCAGTCTTAGTCAAGATGTCACCTCTTCTGGGGGAACCTCTTACCCATCACACTGACTAGGTGACCCAGAGTTTTACACAGTGCTCAATACTATCTTTCAGTTGCTTGTTTGCTCCTTCCCCCCCATCCCCCGCAAACTATAAATGCTTTGAAGAGATTTAGTTTTGTTCACCATTGTAACCTAGCACCTAGCTCAATGCCTGACACATAGCCAGTATGCTGTTTAATCTTTAAATAAAAAAGTACTTCTTCCGGGCCTCCCCGGTGGCGCAGCGGTTGAGCGCTGGGTTGCAAAGCTGCCTGCAGCTTCTGCAGCGCGGTTCGATCCCCGGCTGCTCCCCGAGCACCGGAGGAGGGTCCCACATGGCCTGCAGACCTCTCCTGCCGCCCACTGCTCCTCTCAGCAGTGTACTTCGTCCATCTGCCTGTTCTGCTCCCTGCTCTGGCTCTGGTGAATTCTCTCACCCTCCCAAGCTTCTGACTGTACCCAGTGCTTGTATAAATAAACAAATAAATCTTTAAAAAAAAAGTACTTCTTCCATAATTTTTCTGAGTTCTTGGCAGCTATGAATGAAAGACAATGAGCAAACAGCAAATAAATTTTAAAACACAGCTGTGTGAGAACTGCCTGCACTAATACAATAAAGTCATATTTTCTGCAAATAATTTTTTTGCTATTTTTTGTGAGGGAGTTAATTATATCAGTGGTTCATATTGTTAGAAGAAGGGAACCTCAACTTTCAGGTGAACAATACCTAGAGAGGTTTGATATTATTTGTGTTAAAAGAAATCCCATTCCTGGACTACTTAGACACTCCAAATTCTTCTTCATTAGTTACTCTCTCATTGCAAGCAATCCAACCCAATTAACTCGGATCAAATAATGATAATAATAACGATTAGTTCATGGTATCCAAGGAAGGACTGAATGACAAACAGGCAGAAAAGGCAGCTATGTGGGTAAGCCTCAAAAGAACTCAGAACCAAGACCCAAAAATTAAGACTGTGGCTGTTGTGTAAAACACTGCTTACTATCTCACTCATATGCTCCACGTGATGGGAAGCACCACTGCATTATTGTCTAGAGTTGCCAAAACAAAGCTAGATCACTTAAAACAACAGAAAGATGATGTCTCTCAGTTTGGGAGATTAGAGAATCAAAATCAAAGTACCTGCAGGACCATGATCTCTCTCTGATGACTAGAGGGAAGGATCCTTCCTTGCCTCGTCTAGCTTCTGTTGTTTGCCAGCCATCTCTTGGCTTGCAGTTCTATCACCTAGTCATATGGCCATCTTCCTATGTATCTTCATCGTCTTCCTCCTGCACATGTCTGTGTCTGGGTCTAAATGTCCCTTTTTTTATAAAGACACTGGGTTCACCCTACTTATCTCATTTTAACTTGATTAGCAGCAGACCTCTCCTGTCTCACCTGCTGCTCCCCTCAGCAGTATATTTCAGTAGATCCACCTGTTCTGCTCCCCACTCTGTCTCTGGTGAATCCTCTCATCCTGCCCCCTACACCTCTGGCCTACACCCCATTTCTGGCATACATAAATTAAAAAAATAAATCTTACAAAATAAAAAGATGATGCTTTCTGTTGAAAGCACAAACGTCACACATAGCAGGACCCCTACCTGCAGTTCCTCTCCTTTGGGCTTCACCTTGGCCACAATGTCTGCCCTCCCTGCTCAGAGCCTTTGATAGGGCTGCCAGTCTTGCTGTCTCTCTTTCCCCGAAAGCACCACCTCTTTGAGTGACTCTCAACCCACGTTCCTCACAATGATCCATAGATTTCCTTGTGTCCCCTGTAACTCAATCTGTGCTGGTCTCTGGGATTTGCTCAGTGGCGTCCCATTTCATAAAATTTTTCCACGTTCCTCTTGGAAGTGAAACAACACGCGTTCTCTTTCACCATCTCTGTCATGTCACCAGTTTTCCTGGCTTTAATGGTAATAAACTCATTGGTACTATTTTCTTTAAAGTCTTTAACCAGTTTTCAAAATATATAAAGCCAAGCACATATTAATATATAGTATCTAACATATATTTCCTTAGTCTCAGATGTGAGATGGTTCAGTACAGCACTGGTTGGGTCCATAACTGAAACAACCAGCTTCAAACACTTTTAGGGCTCTGTAAGTGGGAATAGAACATCCAATAATATATTACTCATCAGCTCTCCTATCACAGCTCTTTTGGCAGGTAGCCTCACTTTTCATAGAAAAATGTCATTGTCAGGCCAACTTTTAGGATAATGTTTCTGAAGGCCAAAAAACACAAGCTGTGTTCTTACAACAGCAGGCATAAATCAACTCACATATCTGCTGTGCTCCAGGAGTCCTACGTGGACTCTAAGTTCACCCTCGTGGTAAATATCCCAGTCAATCTCCTATATTGAGGCTTTTATATACCTTTCTTGGAGAACATACATTGTTTAGCAAACATTTATTGGGCACCGGATCCCTATTACAATAAAGCAAACTGTTACTGAACTAACTGGGTCCTATCACTGGAGCTCAGAAAGTCCGACTCAACCACTGGGCTGATTTTTGGGGGAATCCTTTGGGGGAAGCCATTTATTAAGGTGTGGTGTCACCAGAGGGGACTGGCCGTTAGTATTTTAAAGACACTGTCTCTTCAGGTTGTTACAGGGCAGGGAGAGGGGCACCCCAGATCCCTGCAAACCTGTGTGCTACAAAGTGACAAGTGAAGAAAGGTTATACAGGAGAGAAATAAATGTGGGGACATGTGGAGTCTGGGGAGAATTTCCTCCTGCTGGGGTCTGCGAGGGTACCACTGAGCGGTGTAGAGAAGTCAGTCACAGGACTACTGAACTATTGCTGGACTAGTTGCTCTCTTATGCTTTATCAATTTCAAATGACCCAAGGGTGTTTATCAGATACTGATGTTATCAGCATCCTCAGGAGGAATAGAAATATTTTGCTAAGCAGTAGATACCCGTTGCAGTTGCTTGTAAGGCCAGACCTTCAACTACATCTAAGTTTACAGGTTGTATTTTCTAGTATTGCATTTTTAGATCCTAATTAACTTTGTATTTCATTGTATTGAGTATCTTTTATTAGAGTCAAAATTAACTAATAATACCTTATGCTTTTATAATTTTTATATTTGACACTTAGGAATGCCCTATGATATAAAACAGATATTAATTTTTAGAGAAATTAATTTATAAAACTGTATTTTTAAGACTTGAGATAATTTAGTCACCAGCAATGTTGTTTTCAGATGAGGATATCACCCTCAGATCAGCAAGGGTTCCCATACTTGGTGCTCCAGCTAGTACATCCCAAAACTGGAGTTTCACTCACATCTTCTAGTCTCATGTCTAATGCTCTTTCCACCCCATCAAATTGCCTCTTTGAACTACTAAACAGCCTAACAACGTAGGATTTCAGATCAGCAGGCATAGAAAAACAAAGAAGAAATGTAAGGTCTGAAATGACAAAATTAATATATTGTACTGAGGGAGAAGTAAATTTTCTAGAATGGAGATTAATGAGGGTTAGTAGTCTTGGTCACAGCAACCCAGTTCTAGAAAACGTGTGCTGGCCAGCTGACTGGGGGTAGGGTTTGTCGGCACTTGCAGAGGTCAACAAGTGCCTAACTTGACAGAAAGTTAAGTCATAAATGTGGCCTGGTTTTAACAGCATAATTCCCATGGAAAGGGGAGGCTCCACCTAAGGAAGGTGGAGCTGAGCAGCAAGGGAAAGCTAAAAAGGACATAGGAAAGAAGGCTGAAAGAAGACCTGGAGGAGGCAATGGAGCAGAGTGACAGTGAAGAAGCAGCGCTTGCTTCTGAGCTGGGACTTGCACCAGGGACTTGGGGGACATGGAAGACAACACTTAGAAGAGATATGGGTGAGAGGCTGAAAATAGCAGCCTTTATCTTGACTTGTATTTTTGTTAATGGGCAAACTAAGGGGCACCCCAACAACCCCAAACCTTGCACGTTCTAAATAGGTTATGCCACCCACGACAGAATGACAAAGCATGTAATTAGTATGCAATAGAGAGAAAAGATGTAGTTTCCCAATGAAGCACCCAAAGTTACCCATCCCCGCATTGGGAAGAAATATCAAAGTGAGAAGTGAGACTGGAGGCATGGGGGGCGGGGCAGGGGGGGGCAGTGGTTGAAAGAATTCACCAGAATCTGAGTAGAGAACAGAAAAGGCAGATTTATTGAAATACACTGCTAATAGAAGCAGCGGGCAAGACAGGAAAGGTCTGCTGCACCCAAAAGGAGAGTTTGAGGCTCTTTTTACTCTGTTTTCGCGGGCTTTCTAACTTGGTAACTGGTAACTTGGGACACCAGTTTGCACCAGTTATCTGCTGGTCTCAGGCACTGCCCTTTGAGACAGATACAAGTCCTGGCCTCTGCTTCTGCATTCCTGGAACTTGGCTGGTTTTTCTGGCTGTGGTGGTCAGTCTTATGGCCTTGTCCCCAAGGCAACCTTATCAATTCCCTTATCTATTCCAGTTTCCCAAACCTGCCTGCTGAGCCAGGAGTGGGGACTTAGTTTTTAACCTCATTAAATCCTACTGTGGGTTTGGAAACATGATACCTCCTTTCTCTTTTGTTTTCATCAGTAGGACTTTGGCTATTCGCGGTTTTTTGTGGTTCCATATGATTTTCATCAGTATTTGTTCTATTTCTTTGAAGAATGTCATTGAGATTTTTATTGGAATAGCATTGAATCTGTATATTGCTTTTGGTAGGATGGCCATTTTAATCATGTTAATTCTTCGATCCATGAGTAGGGGATGTCTTTCCATTTCTTTGTGTCTACCTCTATTTTTATTTTTTTAAGATTTATTTATTTTTATACAAGAACCGGGGTACAGGCCAGATGAGCAGGAGGGTAAGAGGATTCACCAGAGACAGAGCGGGGAACATAACAGGCAGACTGACGAAAGACACTGCTGAGGGGAGCAGCGGGTGAGACAGGAGAGGTCTGCAGCGCCATGTGGGACCCTCGCCAGCAGGCCGGGATCCAATCGACGCTGCAGAGGCTGCAGACAGCTTCACAGTGCGGCACTCAACCACCTGCATCACCAGTGAGGCCCTTCTTCTATTTCTTTTAACACTGTTTTATAATTTTCTTTGTAAAGGTCCTTCACCTCTTTTGTTAGATTTATTCCCAAGTATTTGATTTTTTTTTTGGTTTCAATTATAAAAGGGATGTTTTTCTTGATTTCTTCTTCAGATTGATTGTGTATAGGAAGGCTACTGATTTTTGTGTGTTGATTTTGTATCCTGCTACTTTGCTAAACTAGTTGATTATTTTGAGTAATTTTTCTGTGGAGCTTTTAGGGTTCTCTATGTATATTATCATATGGTCTGCAAATAGTGGTCTTCATTCCCTATTTGGATTCCTTGTATGTCTTTCTCTTATCTTATTGCTCTGGCTAGAACCTCCAGTATTATATTGAAGAGCAGTGGTGAGAGAGGACATCCTTGTCCTGTTCCTGACCTTAAAGGAAAGGCCTTCAGCTTTTCACCATTGAGAATAATATTGCCAGTGGGTTTGTCATATATGGCTTTTATCATGTTAAGATATGTTCTTTCTATGCTGAGAATTTCAAGGGCCTTCATCGTGAATGGATGTTGGACTTTGTCGAATGCTTTCTCACCATCTATTGATATGATTATGGTTTTTATTTTTCTTTGTGTTGATGTGTTGGATAACACTGATTGATTTTCGTATGTTGAACCATCCTTGTGCCCCTGGGATGAATCCCACTTGATCGTGGTGTATTATCCCTTTGATGCATTGTTGGATTTTGTTGGCAAGGATTTTGTTGAGGATTTTTGCATCAGTGTTCATTAGGGAGATTGGCCTATAATTTTCTTTTATTGTGCTGTCTTTGTTTGGTTTTGGTATTAGTGTAATGCTGCCTTCATAGAATGTATTTAGTAGTATTCCTTCTTTTTCAATTTTTTGAAATAGTTTGTATAGGATAGGCACTAATTCACTGTTGAATGTTTGGTAGAATTCATTTGTGAAGCTGTCTAGGCCTGGGCTTTTGTTTTTGGGGAGTGCTTTGATTACTGCTTCAATTTTGCTGCTTGTAATTGGTCTGTTTAATTGTTCTATTTTTGCTCAGGGGTCACATAACTATAAAGCCATAATAATTAAAACAGTTTGGTATTGGAACAAAACCAGACACACAGACCAATGGAACCGAATAGAGAGCCCAAAAGTAAAGCCACACTTATATGGACAGCTAATCTTTGACAAAGGAGCAAAGAATATGCAATGGAACATGGACAGTTTATTCAGTAAATGGTGCTGGGAAAACTAGACCACCACATGCAAAAAAATGAAACTAGACAACTACCTCTCAGTGTGCACAAAAATCAACTCAAAATGGATAAAAGAATTGGACATAAGACCTGAAACCATAAAATATATGGAAGAAAATATAGGTAAAACACTACAAGACATACATCCCAGAAACATCTTTAAAGACTCATCACCCAAAGCAAAGAAAGTCAAGGAAAAGATAAACACCTGGGATTACATCAAACTGAAAAGCTTCTGTACAGCAAAAGAGACATTAACCAAAACAAAGAGACACCCCACTGATTGGGAAAAAATTTTTGCACTCCATTCAACTGATAAGGGACTGATCACAAGGATATACAAAGAACTCACAGGACTCAACAAAAGCGAAGTAAACAATCCAATCAAGAAATGGGCAGAAGAACTTAAAAGACATTTCTCCAAAAAGGAAATGCAAATGGCCAACAGGCATATGAAAAAATGTTCAACATCCCTTAGCATCAGGAAAATGCAAATCAAAACAACATTGAGATACTGTTATAGGACAGGGAGAGGGGCAGCCCAAAACCCCGCAAACCTGCCTATTCTAAATGGGTTCTGCCATCCGCCGCATCAACACAAAACATATGAGACTTTAATGGGAAGGAACTTTAATTAAACTAGGAAACAACACAGGTAAGGCAAAAAGTTTAGTTTCTAAATGAAGCACCCAAAGTTACCCATCCCCTCGTGGGTAAAAGTCCATCCATATGGGATTGGCCCAGAGCAAGGCCCCAAGGCCTGCCACAAGTCTAAAGCATCTTCCAGTGGAGACCCACAGAAAAGGGTCACAAACAACTGGACAAGCCCGGAAGGAAAAGAGCAAAATCAACATCAAGATAAAAGCTGCCATTGTCACCTCCCCATGGGTCTCACCCACATCTGTGTCACCCAGTCCACGACCAAAAGACAAGCGCAGTTTCTTCACATGTCTCTAGGCTCCATGCGCCTCCTCCAGGTCTCCTGGCTCCATCCTGCTTCCTTCCTTCCTCAGTTTCTTCTGCAGCTTCTCCTCTTCCTACTCAGCTCCACCCTTCCTTGGGTGGGGCAGGGAACCTCCCCCTTTCCTGGGGACCACCCTGTTACAATACCACCTTACACCAGTAAGAATGGCACGTATTGAAAAAACTAGCAACGACAAATGTTGATGAGGATGTGGTGAAAAAGGAACTCTCCTACATTGCTGGTGGGAGTGCAAACTGGTCTAACCACTATGGAAAGCTGTCTGGAGGTTCCTCAGTCCACTAAGAATGGAGCTGCCATATGACCCAGCAATTCCACTCTTAGGGATATACCCAAAGGACACAAAAACACTGATTCAAAACAACACCTGTACTCCCTGTGTTTATTGCAGCATTATTTACAATAAGTAAAACCAGGAAACAACCCAAATGCCCAAAATTAGATGACTGGATCAAGAGGATGTGGCATATATACACAATGGAATATTATTTAGCAATCCAAAAAGATAAACTCATGTCATTCGCAGCAACATGGATGGAGCTAGAAGGAATTATGCTCAGTGAAATAAGCCAGAAGGAAAAAGAAAAATATCGGATAGTTTCACTTACAGCAGGAATATAGGGGAACCAAATAAGACATCAGTGTAAAAAAAATAACAGGCCAAACAAAGCCAAAACAGACAATTATAAATCAGAGACATCCTGCAGGGGAGGTGGAGGGAGAGGGATCAGAGGGAAGAAGGGAGGAGCACAGGGGACTGAAGTGATGGTGCACGGGTGCATTGGTGAAGGAATCTCTATGGGGACTATACCTGAGGGGGTGGGGGGAAGCAAATATTGTTTAAAAATGAACAATGAGGTAAAAAAATAATAATAATAATTAATAAAATTTTTTTTTTTAAATCCTACTGTGGGACCTCCCTGGTGGCACAAGGGTTTAAGACACAACCCATGAAGCTATCCCCAGCCACTCCAGTACAAGTTCGATCCCCAGCCAGGCAGCTACCCACATGGCGCAGCAGACCTCTCCTGTTTGTCCTTCTGCTCCCCTCAGCAGTGTATTTCAGTAGATCTGTTAGGGGAAAGGATGTCCTGAGCTAATTCCATACAGGCTTTGTGGACTCCACCCCGACTCCAGACCAAAGCCATCAGGACATTGGGAAAGACAAATCCCATCACCACCAAAGGGAAGGTTGCTGGAACCTGAGGGTGGAGTTAAGCAGCCACGTTTGGTATAAAACCAGACACATGGGCCTTGGTGGGGAGGTCCCCTTTTTGGCTCTCCACCAGCTCGGAGCTCTCGGCCAGCTGTCAGAGTGCCATTGGGTTTCCAGGTCGGCGGATCAGGTAGGACGCATTTAAGATTTTATTTCCCTATTTTCTCCCTGAGTTATACATTTCCTCATTTCCCCTTCCCCTGTAAATAAACCTTTTATTAACCTTTTGTGTGTGTATGCAGTGGAGTATTAATAAGTCCTTTTTAAGCGCACGGGTGAGGACCCACAGCCAGGCAACCCGTTTTATATCAGGGCTGCCTTGTAACAGATCTACCACCTGTTCTGTTCCCCACTCTGTCTCTGGTGAATCCTCTCACCCTCCACACCTCTGGCCTGTACCCCAGTTCTTCTATGAGTAAATGAATAAATCTTTGGGCCTCCCTGGTGGCGCAGGCAGTTGAGCGCCGCACTGTGAAGCTGTCCGCAGCCTCTGCATCATGGGTTTGATGCTGGCCGGCCGGCCAGCGAGAATCCCACATGGCGAAGCAGACCTCTCCTGTCTCGCCCACTGCTCCCCTCAGCAGTGTATTTCATCAGTCTGCCTGTTCTGTTCCCTGCTCTGTCTCTGGTGAATCCTCTCACCCTCCCGAGCATATGGTCTGTACCCCACTTCTTGTATTAAAAAAAAAATGAATAAATCTTTAAAAAAAAAAATAAATCCTACTGTGACACCTCTTCCACGTCTTCTCCTTCTAGACTTATAGAGAATCTGAAGCCTTTGGGCGCCAAATGTGTTACAGGGCAGGAAGAGGGGCAGCCCAGACCCCACAAACCTGCCTGCTCTAAATAGGTTCTGCCATCCACCGCATCAACACAAAACATATGCGACTTTAATGGGAAGGAACTTTAATATAATTAGGAAACAATACAGAAAAGACAAAGAATATAGTTTCTAAATCAAGCACCCAAAATCATCCATCCCCTCGTGGGTGAAAGTCCACCCAAGCAGGATTGGCCTGGAGCAGGGCCCCAAAGCCTGCCACAAGTCTAATGCACCTTCTATAGGGACCCATAGAAAAGGATCAGAAACAACCAGACAAGTCTAGAGGGAAAAGAGCAAAATCAGAATCATGACAAAAACTGCCATTGTCACCTCCATGGGTCTCTCACCCACATCTGTGTCAACCAGTCCACAACCAAAAGGCAAGCGCAGTTTCTTCATGTGTCTCTCTGCTCTCTGTGCCTCCTCCAGGTCTCCTTCTGGCTCCATCCTGCTTCCTTCCTTCCTCAGTCTCTTCTGCAGCCTCTTCTCTCCCTGCTCAGCTCCACCCCCCTTTGGTGGGGCAGGAAACCTGGAATCTCCCCCTTTCCTGGGGACCACCCTGTTACACTTTTTAGCTTCTCCTTGATGCTCAACTCCACCCTTCCTCAGATGCGGCAGGAAACCTGGAACCTCCACTTTCTATGGAAATAACAGTTACATTTTGAATTTGCTCCTTTCCTTCCAGACTTGCCTTGTCCCTTCTGTCCCTTTCCTATGATTCCCCACAAGAAGGTGCCTTAGACTTGTGGCAGGCTTTTTGGCCTCAATGGCCCCGCTTTGGGCCAGCCCTGTTTGGCTGGACATTTACCCATGAGGGGATGGGTAACTTTGCATGTTGCATTGGGAAGCTACATCCTTATTTTCTTCTCTCTATTGCATACAATTCTATTAATTTTTGTCTATACCATATCACATTTGGTGTCTGCCCCAAGGCCAATGTTTCCAAAGAACTATTTCCAAAGAACTATGCCTGATGGGCTGCTCTGAAACTCGGGGATTTTTGCTGATTTTTTTTCCCTTAGTTTTGGTCTCTTCGTGAGATTATGCTTTTCTGTTTGTGCCATCCTTTGTTAGCATAAATTCAGTTCCGTGCTTGGCTTTGTTTGTGATCTCCGGTTGCTTACAGGTCTGATTAGCAATTCTAAAGATAGTGATGGGTTTTGAAGTGACTTAGAGTTTTTGTTTGCAACTGCTCCCTGATCTCTGCCTCAGGGGATTTTCCAAGCCAACAAAGATCCAGTGATGGTTTAAAGTGGCAAATTTATACTTGGGAGCTAAGGTGGAAAAACCATATGATTATGTGTTAACTGGTAATTGCTTATATAGCCTTAATGGATTCTTGGAGATACTCGGGCTTTGCAGAATTTGGATCAGAAAAATTAGAGTGCTTTTATCTGGATTAAGTTCAAAGGGGTTTGCTACTGGAGATTTTTGTCAACACCATTCGTTTTGGGCATATTTGTCCCTTGAATTCTTGAATGTGTTGATTGCTGGTGGAAGACAAGATCCTAAGATTCTGTTTCCTACTGAGAAAGGTCTGTTTTGGAAAGCACTCTGTTTGTTGATTGAAGCCCTCTGCAGGCACCGGAAATGCAGTCAAAATCTCTAAGTTGCTGGGGCAGCCACTTGTGATACATTTTGCATGGGGTTGTCATATTGTAACAGTGTGATATCCATTGAAAGGGGAGGTTTCAGGTTCCTTGACCCACCCAAGGAAGGGTGGAGCTCGCCATTAAGGAAAAAGTAGAGAAGACTGGAGAAGGGAGATGAAAACCTGGAGGAGGCTCATGGTATAGGGAGACTTGTGAAAAAGTCAACCTTGCTTCTGAGCCTGGACTCGTGCCAAGGACTCAGGGGACATGAAAGGAGACACTTAAAAAAGAGACCTAGGTGACAGACCTGTGGGGAGGCTGACAATGGCAACCTTTACATTGATTTTGATTTAGCTCTTTTCCTTCCAGACTTGCCCATCCCCTTCTGCCCCTTTCCCTTCGTCCCCACCAGAAGGTACCTTAGACTTTTGGCAAGATTTTAGGCCTCAGTTGCCCTGCTTTGGGCCAACTCTGTTTGGCTAGGCATTTACCCACAAGGGGATGGGTGTTTCATTGGAAAGTGTTTAGCTATTTTCTCTTTTCTCTCTGTTGCACACTGATTGTGTTAAAGTTCTTTTTTACTAAAGGTATTATTCAGCACGGTATGTTTTGTCTCTGTGTGGTGGATGGCAGAACTCATTTAGGGCAGGCAGGTTTGAGGATACTGGGGTGCCCCTCTGTCTGCTAACACTTCCATAATTAAGAGCTTAACTTTGGATCCTCCAGAAAGTGGACCCAACTGTTTAATTGGACTGATCTATGTTCAGGACTGAGATATTTATATTTAGGACTTTCAGGACTAAGAGATTGGGCCTATGAATTTATTAAACAACTCATCTTCTGAATTATGGATCTTTTTGAGACATTCCAAAGGAGGACTCTTAAAACAGTGATTGGATAATGACATTAGAGCAGCCCGGTGCAGATGAGGGGCCAAACTCTGCCCCCTGATGTCCTAAACAAGGGGGCTGCTGGAAAGGGAACAGAGGCAAATGAACTCAACTTTTTCATAGGAACTGCTGTGGAAAGTAGGCCAGAGGCCAGCCGGGAGATGAACCTTCACCTTCCTTCCCTGCCTAAGGGAGCCCCAGACCTCAGCAGTGGCAGGCCTCAGCTACATGCTGCTGGCTCCTACAAAAGTCTATAATATATTTTCTAGCTCTATTTTTGTTTCTAAGTTAAACAAAAATTTTGACAAATACATGCAAAGAATTCATTGTATACAATCCAAAAAAAGTTGGGTTTAACTATGATTGTAGTAGTTCATGAGATTGATCACCTCCCAGATCATTTTATAGAGTTGTTCACATTTCTTATGCTCCTTGGGGAAAAACTGAAAGTCATTAAAGTAAAGGAATCCCATTAAGAGCTGTGGTCTCTGTCCCCAATGAAACTAGACAGTGACTCAGCCCACAGGTAGTTTCCATACTTTTTTTTTAATAGCCATACCAATTGCCCCTATAATTATTTTCCTCCAATACACAGTTATTTCAGCCTGTTATATTTCAGTTTCCTCAGAATTAGAGAAAGTACTATGTATTTCTTTCAGAGCACTTTAAAACAACTATTGTTTATGAAACTGTTTTAGAGAAGCAAAGCATGTCCAAATTTGACTTCATAATCTAAACTATTATGAAAAGGCCAAAGGTTAATTAGCAAATTTAAATTCTAATTACTTTGCTGCTGTGTTGTTTATAATCATAAAAAAATTGGAAATAATGTCCACAGCAGGAACACAGTACAAGAGTATACAGCACATTCATAAATGTATTATCACCTAGCCTCCAAAATGATCTTACAGAATTGTTAGTTTTTGAAATATCTGTTACATTTAATCATGAGAAAGTTACTCAAATTTTTAGAAAAATATACATATAGGGCCTCCCTGGCAGCATAGGGTTAAAGTCTTACCACTATCAAGCTATCGCCAGCCACTGTGGCATGAGTTTGATTCCAGGCCTGGGAGCTAACCCACATGTGCAGCAGACCTCTCCTGTCTCACCCACTGCTCCCTTGAGCAGTGTATTTCATTTGATTCGCCTATTCTGCTCCCCACTCTGTCTCTGGTGAATCCTCTCACCCCCTGCACTTCTGGTCTACACCCCAGTTCTTGTGTGCATAAATAAGTAAAATAAATCTTCAAAAGAAAGAAAAATGTACATATATAGTGTATACACAAAAATATTCTAAGTCACTAAGATTACATTGGGTAGCAATTTTTTTGAGTCAGTATATACATTAATCTATAAAATAACCTACCAAAGTTATAACCAAAGACTAGAATATTCTACTTTTGCATAGGGGTAAGGGGAATATACTGTCCTTCCAATATGCAATGTTCTTTCACACCCCTCTTTATTTAATAAACATATGGATTTTCTTTTTTCTTAGACCATCTTTTCCAATGCTTTTCACTGACTCATTCTCAGTCCTTGGAAATGTACTATTGTGCAAAGCCTCTTTAGATCACAAGCTCTCTGCAAGGGTGGTAAGCTACATTCACATATCTGTGGAAAAAATCACAGACTCTGGAATCGAACCAACCTGATTCTGATTTATTATCACCGCCTGTCAGGACTGTGTACTTTGGGCAAGGTATTGTAACCATCAAATTTCAGTTTCCTACTCAATAAATAAGGATAAAACTACAAGCTTGTAAGTCTGTTCTTAAATCAAAATTGACAGTGTGGGCAAAGAAACTCATCTTGTGCTGTATCTTTATATTCTGCTGTGTGTGTTTTTTAAGCCAACCATCTTACTTCCTTTTTCAGAATGCAGCAGGATAGACATTCATAAATGAAGACAAAATTGTAAAACTCCTGCTCACCTTTCAAGTTCAGATTGTGTTGCCTCCTCCAGGAAGTCTTCCTTAATTGCCCCACCCTCTGCTTGAGTCTCATTTAGATGATCTCCTATGTACTCACATTTATAGTCTGTGCATACCTCCACAATCACAGAGGAAAGTAATTGTTTGCTTTCTTTGCTACATTTTACATTCCCTTTCCTTGGGAAAGGACCATATATTGCTTTATTTGATTCCTCAGACATTGTAGATTCAGAGCAAATTGCAGCCAGGCACTCAATAAATGTTGAGGATATGAATAAATGGCCAGTCACAGCTCATGCTTCTTACTGAATGACTTCCCTTTAGACACTTATGGGAAATTGTATCCAAGAAAATTTTGAAATTTTTGAAATCCCAGAAGTGTTCACAGTTCTCCAACCAGGGGAAGATATGTTTCAAGTTGACACCCTATGCTCTTGTTCATACCATTCATCCAAAGATGACCCACCTCTACTTTTGGCCCATGTCAAGTCAACTTTGATTTCAGTGTTACTGAAATTTTCTCTCCCTTTAACAAATCCTTTTTCAAATTCTTCCATCCCAGTGTGATTTCTCACCCTTTGAACTCCTTTAACAGCTAGAGTTTACACCATTAACTGACAGTTACCATATACTGCTAAGCAAATATTACAGTGTATTCAACTGTTACTTATCTTCAGTCTTATAGTTTAACTCTTTTATTTCTTCTTCCCCAGCAAAGAAAATATTCCCTAAAGTGACTACCAAATCTTGTTCATCACAGTCTTTCTTGCAGCATGTTTCATGCATGTGCCCACAGTTGGCTTTCAGTTGACTTGAAGACAGAGACTCTACAACTTAAGGAATTATATTCTATTATGGCCACTTCTTGATGATCCCTTATTCCATAACCCCCTTCAATCTATTCTTTGCCTTTCTCAGGAATGCTGATAGCTTCCAACTTTCTCACTTGGGCTCTTGTGCCTTCTGGCTTCCTTTTGAGTTCAGTTAATGAAAGGCACAGACAGGACACCAATAATGGGAGGACAGACTGACAGGAAACTGCTTTCCTTGCTAGGCCATTCTGCAGTGTTTGAATCCTTTCAAGACTGGCTTTTCTAGAGTGGTCTCTCTCCCAAGGCTCTACTTCTCAAATGGACTCCCATAACATCATTTCCACACTTTGCCCTTTCAGGCCTGGTGTCTCAAAATCCTTTGTTGATCTCCACATTTCAGTAAGTAGTACCTTTATTAAGGTCTCTTCAAAATCTCTGTAGAGTATGCTGTTTATTATATGATCTTGACTGATACAGGAACTTTAGTTTATTTAGGGGGGTAAGACTAGAGTAACATCACAAATTATCAGCCAAATCTGGACCTTTTTGACAGTGAATGGAGGCACTATTAATAATTTTACCATTATGGCAATTGCCATAAGCCAGAACTGCCCTGGGCAACCTGTAATGAATAGATAACCTTAATAAGTTAGACGCATACAAAGATACAGTGATAATGATGAGATAAAACATTTCTAAAAGATAATATTATAGGATAGCATAAGATAAATGTCAAAGGGTGGAATAGACTTTCAGTGCTGCAACATTCCAGGAAGAGATCATTTCTCCTAAGGGAAGACATTTGAGATCATCATGATGCTCAGCACTCCTCCAATTAAATGAAGTCACGTAGCTATGTGTTCTTGGCACATTTTGTAGATTCTCTTAAATAAATTTCATTCTCAGTAGATCCCTTCTCTCTCTACCCCTTACATATATCCATCAAAATTTGCACCTTTTCTTTCCACTAGTTAGTTCTGAGTTTTAGGAAAGCAAACTAATTCAAATTTTAGCCAATTATTCCTTTAAGACAGAATCACATGCATTTCTGATTCAGTTATAATCACTGTAGAGATCTACTGTTTTTGGTTCTTTTAACTGTTTTGTTTCAATTTGCAAAGGCATCTAAGAGGTGATTTATAAGCTTTACTTGCAACTCAAACATTCTTATTAATAATAGCATAGAGTCTAATTAAGTAACCTTTTTTAAATATATGTGTGTGTATTTTGCTCCTTTAAACAAAGGATCTGACCATTAACCAATCCTCTAAAACCTTGTCACCTCAGCAAAAACAATCGGGACTCATAGCTTCCCACTTCTAGCTGATTCAAAGCCACTTGGCAAGGAAATGTTTCTAAATCCCATGTTGCTAGTAGAAGCAAGTTGCTATGAGTCCCAGTGTATGACTTCAGGCTTGCCAAATCACTGCTGTGTTCAGCCATTTCATATGAATGAGAATAGTTTATAAAAACACCAGCACCCCTACCCAGGAGCAGAGAGTGCCACAGATTAGCACCAAGTTTCTCATCACCTACTTCTGAACTAATCTACTCTGGATAGCATTAAATCCACAAATGTTGGGGTTGAAAACTTTCCTCCTGAAAGATTCCCAAAGGGTCCCACAAAAGTAAGACAAGAAGAAGGGAAAGCAATAACTAGAGATAAAAAGCAGGCTGCCAAGTTTAAAGGTTTGGGATGATGCAGTCAGGTAAAATAAAGAGAGAAAGTCAGCAAAGAGATGTAAGAGATACCAGTCACATGGGAAGTTCCTGCTCCGTGCTGGCAAGCCTTGGAGATATGAAAGGAGCAGAGTATATAGAGCAATTTTAACAGGATGTGAGGTTTAGGCATGAGACAAGAAAAAGTTGCAGTGTGCCTTTGATAGCAGAAAAGTTAGACATGCCCTAAGTGGTTTTACAGATCTATTCCATTTCAGACCCAATGCAAATTCTTCTGAGAAACTGCCAACCTCTTGCTCACCATATCAGCAGAGATCTGCTGCTTCCCTGATTGATGGGGAGCTTTTCACTCTCCCGGTATCCTGTACAGGGAGTATTCTGTAGGTGGAAACGGAGTACTAGAAACTCCCTGATGAGAATATTCTGGGTCCATATGGGATATAACATTCTATCAGCCTGTGAATTTTAAAAACTACCCTAAGGGCCAACACTAATCCTTCAATTATGGGCCACTGCCTGCTGTGATTTGCATGCATTATGTGAAATGGATTATAACTAATTTTTCAAAGTCAGCAGATTGTTATTTACCCATATGTTGACAATCAGTTGGGAGAGGCAGAAAATGTGCTAGTTACTCCACGAAAAACACTATACCTACTTAAAAATCCCCATTAGCAATATCTACATTGGTTTTCCCTGCTTAAATTATGTTAAAATAATTTTATAGTGTGTATAAAATTCTTCATAATTTATGTATACATTCTTTTATAACATATAGTTATAGAATTAAATTAAAATATATAATAAATATTAAATTATATAAAGTAATTTATAATATATAAATGTCATATAATTTATACATAAATTATGTTATAGATACCATATGTATATAATAAATATCTTATACATATTACATATTGTAAATGTGAAAATAATATTACATTTCATGATTTATATTTCAATAATTTTGTTACAGACAATTTTTAAGTAAAAACCAACATAAATCTTGCTAATTTGTTTGTGTGATATGTAATATTAATAAAAATATTGTCTAAAATGTGCCAAGGACCTATGTGGCAAATGTGTGTGTGCATTTTAGAAATCTACCATTACAACAATTCACTGAAAAGTAATTACATTTTTATGTACCTTCATTCATCTGACAAACATGGTACAAATAGACTCTGTGAAAAGTACTGTGCTGTGTATCCTGATACAAACTCCAATCAAGTATAACCCCTAGTCTCAAGGGGTTTTTATAGATCAGTTGGAAGAACAGTTCCTTCAGAATAAGACAAATGCTTTGATAGACACATGCTCAGATGCCAGGAGAGGAAGTTCTGGGAAGCAATTTCCAAATAAAGGTTGTCCAGGCAGGACTGACTTGGAAGGATGAAGAAGATTTGGAGAGAGAATGTGAGGGACCCAAAAGGGTATTTATGAAGAAGTCAGAGGGCACCATATCTTGCTAAAGCACTGAAATATGACTTTGCCTGATGGAGTACGCCCAAGGCTCAGGGAAGATGTTGAAGAATGAGTGATGATGAAACTAGATAGCCAAGGTCCATGTCAGTGAGGACCACGACTGCTAAGCTGGCAGCCGTGGGAAGATTTTCAGCAGTAACACAACAGAATCGGATGGTAAGGGGAAAATGGATGAGATTAAGCAGAAGGGTTTTAAGACAATATTGGGTAATTTAAGCTACCCCTAGAAGAAGGGCAAGGAGATGATGGGAAAAAAGAAGTGCCATGACTCAAGATGTTTGGGGACTGCTTGGAGATGGAGAGCTAGTGAGAGGGAGAAGTGTGGGACATCTCCCAGATTTCCAGCTAGGATCACAGGGTGAGCAGAAGTGCTATTCACGCATACAAGACTATTGGAGGAGGAACCGGTTGCCACTGGTGCTTATTTTTGCTTTGGAGTATTTGGGAAGGAAGGTTGTGAAGAGATCATCCCATATCAGATGTTCTTGTTTTAAGAAACAAAGTGGCTCTGGGCAGCGAGTTCTGAACTGTAAACTCAAAACCCGGACGTAACCAGGGCATGTTGGTATCAAAGGTGAAGCCATATAATGAGGTCACCTGGGAAGAGTGAGTTAAGTAGAAGAGCAAAGCCCAAGGATAGGATCTTAGGGTGCATCTTAGGGTGTAAGGAAGGCAACAAACACAGATTATGTAGGAGTCAGAAAGATAGAAGGCAGAACAGTGTATTTTTCTTTGAAATGGAACAGCAGGGAAAGCATTCAGGGACACAGGAACTTGAGAGGGGCAGATGAGACATTGAAGTAAAAAGATAAAGAAAAAGAGCATACTTTTTACCAATGCACTTGAGTGTGTGAGGAAGAACATTAAACTTCTGGTATATAATTAACTGATAAATTTTAATGTGGCTATTTAGCACTGAAAGTCATCTTGGAACTTTACTTCAATTTATATTCCACTCTAAACAACAGCTGAAAGATCGATCGCCACCTCCCACACCTGCCCCAGCAAAAATAGTGGAATTACTTTAATGTGATTCACTTTACAAGGTGTCATAGGGTGGGTTCACTGAGAAATGCCACGATGGAATCTGGGGTGTAAGATGGTGAGAAATCCACACTAAAAGTAAGGGAAGGAAGGGGTGGACGGTTGAACAAAGGAGAACTGTAGAGAGAGACTTGCCTGGAAAATGTCCGTTCTACCCTGAACTGGCTGCGCTCTTGTACCCCGGGCCTCAAGCAGACTCTGACTGTGGACTGTCTCTAACAGGGCCTGGCATCAAGAGGTGGTTCTCTATAGCTGAAGCAGAGTTCAAAGGGGCAAGCAGTTGGAGAGCAAACAGTGTCTCACATCTGAGCAAAAAACCCTTCCCTGAAGGGAGCCTCGGCACTTCCTTTTCAGCCTTACAGGACTTTTACTCTCTTTGACCAAATGTGAAGCAGGCTTCATCCATTTATGAAAATGGGTAGCTCTAGTGACAACTATTAGTTCTTTTCCCATACCAGCAATATAAAGCCATTTCTCTGCCATTGCAAATATGAAGCTCTCTTCGATAGTAAGAAATTAAATTATGGTTCTGTTGTATTAGTTAGGTGGATGTAAAAACCTGGAGTAAACAAGAATGTCATTATTATGTTTGTTTTTGCAATTAAACACTAGATGTATTTTACATCTTAAAAAAAATAAATTGACATATAAGACAACAAACAGTTGAGTTGTTCTAATAATATTTAAAACAAAGTTTGGGTTACACAGGTTGAGCAGAACATTTAATAGATGCCTCCATAATTGAACAGCTCTGAGAAAATAGAATGAGGCAATCATATTTGGTTATATATTGCATGTATACCATTTGACATTTCCTCCTTTGCAAAATAAATTTCCTCGGTGCCAGCTGTAATTAGGTGCTGAGATAAAGCTGCCTTAATATTCTGCATATTTAATCAGGGCTGCCAGCAGCTGTCGGATCACTGGCTCTGTTCTCATGCACAATGAAAACATCAAAGACATCTGTGGTTTGCCCTAAAATTAGTGCCAGAATTGGCCTTCTCTCCTTTTTATTGTGTAACTAGCTTGACTGTTTGCATAACTAAAAAGGAAAGTTCCAGACATTGCTGCAGGGTACCCAAAAGAAAATGACCAGGGGAAGAATTTGGAAAGTGGCCGGCATGTCCATGTGCTCAAAGATGAGGCCTCAGCGCGTGGAGACTGGAGTCACACAGACACTGGGTTCAGATTCCAGTTGGTTCTACTGACTTGTGACTTCAGACCAGTTAGTCAGACTCTCTCAAAATCATGTCTTTTTTGGTAATATGGGAATGATAATAGTACCTACTTCATAAGGTAGTTTTGAAGAACACTGAAGATAACGTACCTAAGTTACTTGATAACATCCAGGTCTGAGTAAGCACTCACTAAGCATTCTCAATCTTTATCTCTTCATCTAGTGCCATTTCCAAGAAACAATCACTGAAGTGGCTCTAAAACATTTATATACTGATTAAAGCACAAGTGTGAAAAGAACTCCCCATTAGGTTTAAAATCATGACTATCACACACGTGCACACACACACACACACACTCACACTCAGTTGTCTTCAGACTTTCTAAAAGTTGTGGAAACTACTTGAAGTTTTCCCTAACATGCACAGGAAGTTCTTTTCATACTGCTTACAATTTTGTGACAAGTTCTAACAGAGATCTTTCATTTCCTTCTTAGAACACTGCACTTAATAGTCAAATCCCTCCCATCAGGTGATTTGTATTGCCTCTCAGTATCAAATAGTTGGTTTTTAAATGCAAGTTACAGAAAACTTGACTTGACTGTCCTGTTATCTCTCATAGTAAAAGTTCACAAAGAGGAAGGAGCTTTCAGTGACTCGTGTCTCCTCAAGGATGCAGGTCCTGCCCAGCTTTGTGCTCTGCCATCTTCTCCTGTTGCCTTTGCCTTTAGGCTGTTCCCGCATGGTTGCCAGAACCATTGTATCTGTTCTTCCTGTGTCTCCTTTTAAGAAGGAAACCTGGAGCCTCCGTGGTGGTGCAAGGGATTAAGACGCAACACTATAAAGCTATCCACAGCCACTGAAGCATGAGTTCAATCTCTGGCCAGGGAGGTGACCGACATGGCACAGCAGACCTCTTCTGTCTCATCTGCTGCTCCCCTCAGCAGTGTATTTCAGTAGATCTGCCTGGTCTGCTCCCCACTCTCTCTGGTGAATCCTCTCACCACCCATACCTCTGGCCTACACCCGGCTCTTGTATGTATAAGTAAGTAAATCTTTAAAAAAAAAATAAGAATGAAAACTATCCTACAAGCCTCTCAGCCAATGTCTCATCAGGTCTCAGTGGCCAGAACTGAATCACAAGGCCATTTATAACCCACCAGTAGCAATGGAAATGGAATTACCATGACTGGCTTCATGAAGCACAGGGCAGAGTGCAGGAAGATGGATTACCTGCAGAAATTATGGTTTTGTGATAAAAGAGAGAGAGGGAATGAATGTTTATCCTTAAATATAAATAATCTCACCCCAGGATGGAGTCTTATTTAAAAAAAATTTAGCCTTATTCATATGATGAAATGTCATGCAGGTATTAAAAAATAACTATATAGGGCCTCCCCGGTGGCGCAGCGGTTGAACACTGGGTTGCGAAGCTGCCCGCGGCCTCTGCGGCCCGGTTCAATCCCCGGCTGCTCCCCGGCCACCGGAGGAGGGTCCCACGTGGCGTGCAGACCTCTCCTGCCGCCCGCTGCTCCCCTCAGCAGTGTGCTTCGGTCCTTCTGCCTGCTCTGCTCCCTGCTCTGGCTCTGGTGAATTCTCTCACCCTCCCGCGCTTCTGACTGTACCCAGTGCATGTATAAACAAACAAATAAAATAAATAAATAAATAAAACATGCCTCTATAAAAAAAAAATTTAAAAAAAATAAAATAAAATAAAAAATAACTATATAGGGCCTCCCCAGTGGCGCAGTGGTTGAGCACTGGGTTGCGAAGCTGCCCACAGCCTCTGCAGCGCCGGTTCGATCCCCGACCGCTGGGCGAGGGTCCCACATGGTGCGCAGACCTCTCCTGCTGCACACGCTGCTCCCCTCAGCAGTGTACCTCGTAGTTCTGCCTGTTCTGCTTTCTGCTCTGGCTCTGGTGAATTCCCTTACCCTTCCGCGCTTCTGACTATACCCAGTGCTTGTATAAATAAATAAATCTTTTTTAAAAATTTTTAAAAATAACCATATATATGTACATATATATGTGTGTATGTGTATATATACATATATATGTGTATATATGTGTGTGTATGTGTGTATATACACACACACACCTATATATGTATATACACATATACACACACCCCAATATAGAACTATCTACAAGACAGGTCATTAAGAGAAACATACAAAAATGTAATGGATAGAATATATGGCATAAAATGGATAAAAGCTGACTAAATTTTACATAAAATGAAAAAGATGTGTATTTGCACATATTTGTATACATAAAAATTAAAAATCCAGATAATGTTTTAATGAAAGAAAACTCAGTGGATAGGAAATCGGAAATAAAATCTGGATTAGAACTGGTACAAATTTTATAATTAACCTTTTTATACCTTTAAATTTTGTACCATGTGAATTGAATAAGCAAAATTATTTTTTTAAAATCCCAATCCTGGGAAAGAAGAGGTCAGGCAATTAGAGGGAGGGGGGTAAACTAAGACCTCAGTTTTAGACATGTTGACTTTGAGATTATTAAGCAACCCAGGAATGACGTGAGGCAGCAGTTGACCATGTCAGATTGGGTCTCAGAAGAGAAGTTTGGCTAGAAATATAAGTGTAAGAGTTCTCAGAACATAGTTGATGTTTAGCCCCATGAGAATAGATGAGATCACCTAAAAAGAGTGTAAACAAAGAGAGGAAAAGTTTCTAGGACCAAGCTTAAGTTACTGCAAAATAGTGTGTATTTATGATCAGAAGTTTGGAAAATGATAAAAATGTACACAATAAGAACTAAACGTCATTTATACGAAATTTCATAAAAGCCATCCACTTTCTGAGACTAAATCTACTAACATTTGGTATATTTCCTTCCAGTCTTTTTTTTCTGCACCTGAGAAGATGCAATTATGAGCCTCCTCGGATAACAATCTCTGTACATATTTGAAAGGGAAAAAAAAAAACAGTATTCCAACAATTCAATTTATAATCTGTAGTACATTTCTTCAAAAATCCCTTTTGCTCATCTCCCCCTTCTCTCATACATACTCCACACACCATAGACCACACACCACACACCATGTGTGAGCAGTAGCAGCAGCTGCTGCTCAAAACCTCTTCTGCTTTCTCTTTTTCTTTGTGTACTGGGTTCTGGGGTTTTTTTTCTATCCTTCCTCCTGCCTTGTAAAACACATATTTTCAGAAACATGCTGTGTTGGATAGCCTCCAATTACCTCTCCAAGCCCTTTCTCTGTTCTGCTTTGTGGCCAAGGAAGCTGACCTAAATGAATGGTATTCGCAGACTCCTTTGCCTTTTGGTTTCCAATTGGGTGGGACCAGTGGGGACTCTTGGCAGGATGTATTTGGAAGACGGAAGAGTGAGATCAAGTTAGTTTTCCACTCCAGTCCCTCCTGTTGAGTTGTCAGCCTAGTTGCTATTATTAAGGTGGACTCTCTAACTGGGTCCCAGTAGCAGCCTCCAGTCCATTCCTCAAGAGGCCAAAGAAAAGTAGCAGCTCCCGATTATCATTAGCCCTGGGGCACTTCCAAATCTCTTTAAAGTCTGCCCACCCCTTTGTAAACAGTCCCTTAATTAAGCCCTCTGGATGACCCATCTGTTTCTTGCCGCCATCCTGACTGATAAAAACATCTCAGACTCCTTCAAGTTTTAAAGCTCTCTCAATGCACTTTCTGTACCTCCCTAATGAAAACCTCAGTTCCAATTAGTCAAAGATTCTGTTTTTCGTGATGGGAGAGTGGGGAAGGTATACAAGGACTTTACAAATATTGCATCATAATTTTTTTTTACCTCATATCAGACAATAATATACAAAACACGAATACATTTTTTGTGCACAAAGAAAATCTGTGAGGAGAGGTTAATCCTAGGGAGTAAGAATGAGGAAGGAAAGGGAAGGTTGACTTTCACTTTTTCTTCATACATATACTCACTTGATTTTATATTAATAGGCAGGTACTAGTTTGGGAGGGAAATACATATAAAGTGTATGTGTATGTACTAACATTAAAGAACAAAATATAGATTCCAGTGACCTTACCCCAGAAATTCTGAATCAATGGGTCTGGATGAGGGGTCCTGGTTGAGAACCAATGATGCACTGAGACAACCAATCGCAAAGCCCTGTGTGTGTTCAAGTGGGTTATGATCCCACATGGGTCCCAGTTGATGGGGCTGACATCCAGCCTGCCATCTGCTCATCAACATTTGAACTGACCGCCATGTCCCTAGAAAAGGGAATAGCTTTTACTAATTTGCACTAAAATACCTTAAGGCTAGGGTGACCCTTTCTTCTTGCCTGGATCTTTGCTGATTTCCAGCCACTTGGAACTTTTCGCTTCTGTCTTTACTGGTTATATTAGAACTGAAGTGTGAATTTGAGGCTTGAATTGAAGCCGTGTTGTGATACTTGGCTCTTACCTATTATCTTTCTCACTCCACCTCCAAACCCTGCTTGAACTGATCATGCTCAAATCTTTAATAACATGGCCTTCTTCTAGGGATTTCTACTGGAACAGATTTCTGCCTCCTGATTTTTCTGGTGTGGTCTATTCTACCATTCCCTGGCTTAGAAATGGCAACAATTTTCTCTCTGTCCATTGTTTATATAGCTGTTTAACACATCTTTGCCACCAACCAAGTTACCAGGAGTCATCTAATCTAATTTAACTTGATTTTCAATCTCCATTCATATCTGGCCTTTTTTCTTTTTCTTGAGTAAATTCTATTTGGAATACATTGGAATATTTCCTTATTTTCCTTGCCTTAATGGCCGTAGCATATGCGGTCAACTAGATCACCTCAGTCATTTCTAAAGCAGCCTCATCTATCCCCAATCTGGACTCAGCAACCTGACTTTTTTTTTTTTTTTTTAATTTATACAAGCACTGGGTACAGTCAGAAGTGCGGGAGGGTGATAAAATTCACCAGAGTCAGAGCGGGGAGCAGAACAGACAGACTGACGAAATACACTGCTGAGGGGAGCAGCGGGCGGCAGGAGAGGTCTGCGCGCTATGTGGGACCCTCGCCCAGCGGTCGGGGATCGAACCAGCGCTACAGAGGCTGCAGGCAGCTTTGCAATCCAGCGCTCAACTGCTGCGCCACCAGGGAGGCCCAGCAACCGGACTTTTTAATAAGCCATTCTGTTTTCAATTACACCATCATTTTTAAATAGCTGCTGAATTGAATATATATATAAAATAAGGACGCATGTCTTAAGATCTCTTTAGCATACGGTGAAAAATTTTAAGGGAAAAATACTACATACATGGCTATCCCCAAATGTTTTCTGAAATGAATTGGGGTTCTACTGTGTTTTACAATAGTAATCTCCACAGTTTGATTTCACTATCCCTAAAACAAAGGAGGTGGGTGAGGAACCAATCACTTCTCTTTCTCTTTGACTGTGATTCACCTGCAGAAGTTGCCTCATCACTCCTGGAAGCTCAGACAGCAAATAACAAACGGAGGCTCTATTCACCTTCGATTCAGCAGAATCATATTCCATTATATTTCCCTCCCACTCAGGAGCAAGATTGAGTTACTCATTAATTTTAAGGGGATTTCCTAAGAGACACCAGCAAAGATTTCCTGGTGATGTGGGTTGACAGCTATGGAAGCACTAACAAGGGAAGTCATAAAATCGCTTTCAGGGAGTCTTTATGAAAAGCAAATTCAAATGGGTCTTGTTGAGAAACAGTTTTAGAAGGAAATGGGGGACTTGAAGCAGGTGAAGTGTCATCTATTTCTATGATTTTGTAGTAACAGATGGACTAGTAATTTAAAATACAAAACAACAATCAATTGAAGGAGTCGATAATTCCTGAATTCCATGGGTCTTTTAACCACAGATTTATGCTAATTTATTTATACATTCTCATTTTCTTTGGGCTTAATAAGATTTATACCTGAGTTATGGTGCAGTCTTCACCACCACACAAATCGCAGGTTGAACTTGCTATTTAATATCTACTAGTAACCTATATCCCTCCTCCCATGTAGTTCCCAATCTTTGGTAGCCCACAAAGACTTTCTGATGTGGGTGGAAAGTAGGTTGTGATTCTTTATTACTCAAGCTCCCTTCTGCTCATTCTCTCTATCCTTTTTGTATAAGAGAAGATGAGCCATGAATACAGCTTGCCAGGTGTCTTACTTAAATCAAAAACAGTATTTGACTCTGACAAAAGCACATTTCCACATTTGACTTCTCCATACCATTTACTGTAATAATCAAATACTTTAACCATTATGGTCATCCAGTGAACATAGCAGCAATCCTTATCTTTACCTTTGAAGTATAAAAAAAAAGTTTCATTTATATATGTTTGACAGGTCTTCTGATGGTAAACCCATCACCACCATATACAAATGCCCATGCAGAGCCAGCTATCTGTGCCTTTGTTTTAGGAAATTAGTCATTATGTTACAGGGCAGGGAGAGGGGCACCCCAGGCCCCACAAACTGCCGGCTATAAATAGGTTCTGCCATCCGCTGCATCAACACAAAACATATGAGACTTTAATGGGAAGGAAATTTAATATAATCAGGAAACAATACAGGAAAGGCAAAGAATATAGTTTCTAAATCAAGCACCTAAAGTTACCCGTCCCCTCGTGGGTAAAAGTCCATCCAAATGGGATTGGCCCAGAGCAAGGCCCCAAAGCCTGCCACAAGTCTAAAGCATCTTCCAGTGGGGAACCACAGAAAAGGATCAGAAACAACCAGACAAATCTGGAGGGAAAAGAGCAAAATCAAAAGGAAGACAAAAACCGCCATTGTCACCTCCCCCCAGGTCTCTCACCCACATCTGTGTCACCCAGTCCACAACCGAAAGGCAAGAGCAGTTTCTTCACGTGTCTCTCAGCTCCATGCGCCTCCTCCAGGTCTCCTTCTGGCTCTTCATCCTGCTTCCTTCCTTCCTCAGTCTAATCTGCAGCTTCTTCTCTCTCTGCTCAGCTACCCCTTCCCTTGAGTGGGGCAGGAAACCTGGGACCTCCCCCTTTCCTGGGGACCACCCTGTTACAATTACAGTGCAGATGATTTTAAAGATGCAAGTAAATAAATAAACATTTTTTAAAGATTTATTTATGTATGCATACAAGAACTGGGGTACAGGCCAGAGTTGCGGGGGGTGAGAGTGGGGAGCAGAACAGGTGGATCTACTGAAATCCACTGCTGAGGGGAGCAGCGGGCGAGACAAGAGAGATCTGCTGAGCCACGTGGGTTACTCGTGCTGCAGTGGCTGCTGATAGCTTGATAGTGTTGAGACTTAATCCCTTGCACCACAAGGGAGGCCCAAAATAAACATTTTTGTAATAGTTGAGTTTCAAAAGCCAGGTCAGAAGAAGCAGGTGAAACCTCCGGTTCTGCAAGCCAGAGTCGTATGTGTCCCTCCCTTGCCAGGGTCAGAACTTTGCAATGCCACAGCACAGGTAGGTAAGTATATTATTTACTGTACACTGAGATTTTTTTAATTTTTTTAAAATTTTTTTCAAAGATTTATTTATTTTTATGCAAGAGCTGGGGTACAGGCCAGAGGCGCAGGAGAGTGAGAGGATTCACCAAAGGCAGAGCAGGGAGCAGAACAGGCAGATGACAGAAATACACCGCTGAGGGGAGCAGCAAGCGAGACAGGAGAGGTCTGCTGTGGGATCGAGCTGGGATCGAACCTGCACTGCAGTGGGATCCACAGTGGGATCGAACCCGCACTGTGGACAGCCTCATGGCACGGTGCTCAACTTGCTGCGCCACCGGGGAGGCCCGAGATTTTTTAATTTTTAAATTCATAATAGCTGAATAATAATTATTGAGTACTCAGTTGATGCCAAACACTATTCTGAGTACATTGCTTGTATTATTTCATTTAAGTCTCATAACAATCTCAAGAGAAGTACTTCTGTGATAACCACACTACGGTGAGGAAAGAGGAACCGAGTAATTTAGCAACCTGCTCAAAGCTGCCAACAAAGGCATCATGCAGCCAAGATTGTACCATCAAGGTCCAAGGAAGCTTTTATTTTCTGAAGAAGATTTTGTGTACAGAAAAGTATATGTATCATTATTTGTTATTACTAAAAGATAACACTTAAAGCCTTTTTTATAATTTGTATATTAATTCAGAGCAATCACTCATATTATTTCTTTGATTAGTGCTCAAATAACTCTTGCATTTGACAACTCAAACTCTTGTAAATATTTAGCAATTTATATGTTTAATTAATCAAATTCTCTTAAACATTCTAAATTACAATGACAGACCAGGTAAATCACCTGGCAAGTCAGTATAAAAACAAATTTTTAAGGAATTTTGCACATCTAATAAACCAGATTTTTGTTTTAGAAGCTAAAATCCTCACAAGCCAAAAATGAAAGCTTGTATTATTTCATTTGTAAAGAATATTAAGGGGCCTCCCCGGTGGCGCAGCGGTTGAGCGCTGGGTTGCGAAGCTGCACGCGGCCTCTGCGGCGCCGGTTCGATCCCCGGCTGCTCCCCGGCCACCGGAGGAGGGTCACACATGGCGTGCAGACCTCTCCTGCCGCCCGCTGCTCCCCTCAGCAGTGTGCTTCGGTCCTTCTGCCTGCTCTGCTCCCCGCTCTGGCTCTGGTGAATTCTCTCGCCCTCCCGCGCTTCTGACTGTACCCAGTGCATGTATGAACAGAACAAACAAACAAACCAGCAAACAAATAAATAAAGCATGCCTCTATTAAAAAAAAATAATAAATAAATAAATAAATAAAGAATATTAAAAAGTGACTTGATTACAAGCCTCATTACTAAACTTGTTCTTAAATCAAACATAAGAATATTAAACTATAGGTCTTGGTTTATCAGTTTATTATTTACAGTTCTTCCTGTGGTTAAAACTTCTGTACCCAAGCAAAGGGCACAAAGTCAAGAACATTCAGGACCACTGATGGAGGTTGCCAGACATAGGAGCATGGAGTGTGGGCACCTCCTCCAAGATGAAGCCCATAAATGTTGGCTGAGCCTCAGTTTATGGTCAGATTTTTATCTGCAGTCTCCTGGGCTTCCTAAACCTGTCCTTCCAGCTTTAAATCACATAAACTTCCATTTCTTGCAATCCTGTGACTTTGAAAAATCTCCCATCCCTTAAACTATTGGGGGTCTTTTCAGGCCCTGGGGGTTTTAATTCCCTTTTGATAAGCTATAGGCAGTTTAGTCAAAGCCAACATGAATGTGAACTTTTGAATACTTCAAAAGTCCAGACTTTAGTTTCTCCATTTTCACTTTTATCTTCCTCATCAACCTTAATTCCCCTTTCTCTAACAGCTCTAAAAATCTTCCTGTGCTCCCTGTAGCAATTCTACCTCAGAAAATGAGTTTTTGGGCCTCCCCTGGTGGCGCAGTGGGTGAGGGCTGGGCTGTGAGGCTGCCCACAGCCTCTGCAGCTCTGGTTCATTTCCCGGCAGCCGGCGAGGGTCCCACAAAAAAAAAAAAAAAAAAAAGAAAGAAAGAAAATGAGTTTTTAACCATACTAATTTCAAGAGCAAAGTGTGTTTTTGGAATGCCTCTTTTCCGCTCTAGATGTCTTACTTAGTGTCTGTGCTCCCAGGAAGTTCAGGCTAGACTCAGTTGTTCTACTCAGAGCTTCACACAGAAACAGCATAAAGCATTTCTTCATCTTTCTGTGGTCAGAGCATTAAAATGTCAGCAAACATTCAAAAAGTCCATGAATGCAACCCAAAAATCTCTGCCTTGGCCAGTTTTCAAAGGCACAAGCCACTTCAACTTAATTGCTAGAAACTATGTCTCTTCAAAGTGTCCCCCAGCAAAGGGAACAAAGTCAAGACCATTCAATTCTGAATTCCCCAAATAAGCTCAGGATCCACCTTTGTATTTGAGCTCTTCATCTTCCCACCATGCCGCCACCTCAGAAACATTGCCCTCTGGAGATTGATAATCCTCTTCGCACTGATGGGCCCTTACTGCCACCCAAGCTTACCTTAGGAGATGAGGACATCATTTCCTCCTTGCCTGTACCCCAACCCCCAAGTTTAGGTAGAACTCGAGGAAAACCCACCCAGGAAATACTTACAACTGCCATTCAAAGTGGCAATTAGAGACATGGGGGTACAGCCCCAACAGCTGTTAGCTTATTTCCCTGTTTGGAAGGCAGATCACTTGTACTTCCAAGAATAGGCCAACTTAGATTCCTGGACAAACTGGTCAAAAGAGAGAACAGAGATTTCCCTTCTGCCCCAGTGTAAGGCTCACCTCCCAATCCCTCATTCTCTGCTTTGGAACTGACTTCTTCCTTAGACAATCCATTTTCTTCAAGCAGGCACCTGCTCTTAAGCCATAACCTCCAAAAGACACTAGAAACATCATTGTCCACTGCCAGCACATTTCCTTTCACCCATATCCATCAGTCTTAACACCGCAACATCAGAGCTACCTCCCCCAGGCCCTGTCACGACACAGCTGGCCCCACTCTCACCCCTAACAACAGTTAGAATGTCAGCCCTACATACAATTCCTACTGTTGTGAAGAGCTCTACTGCTGACACCCTGAAGGAAAGTCTTGGGCAAAGAAACATACACATGTTTACCCTACCTCCATAAGAACAAGAAAAAAAAAAAAGCATATTTTTAAATTCAAATTGAAGAAAATTAACATCTCCAAAAGCATTTCCCAATATGTAAGTCCTTGTGTAACTTGTTAAAAATATTGATTTTTTTTTAGACCCTGTACCAGACCCAGTTGTTTATTACTCTCTGGCAAAAGGCCCATCATTCTTCTATATACTAAGGTTTGAGAACTACAACTCAGACAGCAGTCCCACTCTTAGCATTTGGGATACCCAGGGCTATAGTACAAATGGCGGCCAGTGGCCCATTCTTCAACTCTATTCCATACCTAGATCCCAAATAGTCACCCCTACTTGCTCATTCAAGGTCTGACTATACACTCCTGGGTCTAACTCCTCTAAGAGCATTCTTAAGAACTCAGACTCAGCGATGAGGCCTGCAGAGGCCTGCAGATACCCAGAGAGCAAGGTCAGTAATGGTTGGGTGGGGGAGTAAGAAGTGCTTGATACTAAGAATGTGGTCAAGAAGTGGGAGACTAGGCTCCAACTGGGCATGTCCCCTTCACCCTGAGAACTCCTTGCCCTATGGAGAACGATAGTACAGGAAGGCCTAAATCTCATTTCTAAAGCAAATGTTAGTGGTACAGACATAAATTTCCTAAAAGTCTTACCCAGTTTATTTTACTAAACAGAGCTTCTCTATTTGAATTTGTCTGTTCTTTAATTACCCCTCTGCATTCCATTTTTTCCCAAGAACAATGGAGGAAAGACTTTTCCCCCAAACTAACAGCACTCTGTTACCTGAAGTTTAAAACTTCTAGAGTCAAGCTAGTTTGAAGAGGGGGACAGGCAGGATGAATATAATCTATCTTTGATGGCACCGGATTGGTACCAGGAACCGGCATTGGACTCTATTGAAAGTAGATTAAACACTTTTGGGAGTTATAACCCAACTCACTGTCTCAGTCCCCGGGCATTTCCTCTTAGTAAATGGCACTGTGGTGACCACACTTGAAGTGTCTGCCTAGACCTTCTTCTCCAGTGAGTGCTCCCTAGCCCTGAATTGCTTCTCAGAAACCAAGTTTGTTACATAATTCTGTAGCCCTGACAACAGTTTCTTGGACTGGGGGTACCTGACGCCAAGTGGGTCAGCCCTAGTCCCTGCACTGGGAATTTACAATTAGGAGAGAAAAACAGAATGTTTCTCTATGTGGCTGAATCTAAAACATGCAAATTTGGGAACTGTAGGCCAGTCATAAATTGTTCTATATGGGTCAGGAGCAAAGGAAGCCCATCTGCATAGAAATAAGTAAAATAGAACTTCAGAGAAGAGAGAGAAAACATTTCCTATGCTCTTAGAGTTGCTGCATCCCTGGCTTTGGGGTTGTCACTCCTGCAAGCTTACAATAATTGCCAGGGGGAGAGGAGTAGGGATTTTGTTACCTGAAACTGTGTTTCATTACTTGGAAATATTCTGCCTAGAAGGACATCACTACTCACTGACTTCCATCCAAAATATAGCCAGGAAGTGTAATATATTTTAGCACATAATATCTCTTAACATCTTGATAGCTCTGCAATTTATCCCCTATTCTCTATTTCCACTGCCACACCTTAATTCAAATATTGAACTTGGAGTCATGTAGACCACAGTTCAAGACTCAGCCCTGCTACATGTGAGAGCTTGAGCAAGTTACTGAACATTCTTAAAGTGAGGATAAGCATGTGTCTCATGAGATTGTTGTAAGGATTCAACAACAATGCATACAACAAAATGTGCTTAATAAATGTCTTTTATCATTTCACCACTTGCTTTTATTTATAATATTATTAAAGAGGAAAATTTAAGTTAGAGACTCCAGTTTAATAGACTCAACCATATTTCTTTTATGAACCTGTTTATAAAATGACTGTACTAATAAATATAAAGGGCCTATCTATTTTTTTAAAAGATTTATTTATTCCTGCATACAAGAACCAGGGTACAGGCCAGATGCGCGGAAGAGCAAGAGTTTTCACCAGAGACAGAGCCGGGAATAGAACAGGCAGACTGACTGAAATACACTGTTCAGGCAAGACAGGAGATGTCTGCTGAGCCATGTGGGTTTCTTGCTGGCTGGCTGGGATCGAACCCAGCCAGAGGCTGCAGAGGCTGCGGACAGCTTCACAGCACTGCGCTCAACCGCCTATGCCACCAGGGGAGGCCTGAGGCTTTATCTAAAGTTATTTTAATTTCATTTAGGTCTCTAAGGCAAGGAAAAATTTAATATTTATGGCATACTTGATATGCCAACTATTCCAATAAGCATTTTACATACATTTACTCATTTATTTTACAAAAGATAACACTATCTTTGTTTTAAAGATGGCAAACAGAAGCTCACAAACATTAATTAACTTACCAAGAGACAGGGAAAAATTACAGATGTGTGGTCCAATCCAAGTTTGTCTAACTCCAAAGTCTATACTCATTCTATTAAACTGTTGAATCTCCTGGGTATACTTTTATATTGGAAAGGTGACTAGGAAAATTCATTACAACAATTGTAGCATACAATCTTATGAACATGTCATTTCAACTTAGTGTGTTAGATATCCAGGATTTATTTTTGAGGAGCTAATCATTTGAGCATGTGAATTCCCTGAAATTCTGCTTTCCCTATCTTGAATCCCCCAACTAGTCCTTGTACATTTAACTAACCTGACACGGTAGTACTAAGTGTTTAGTTGGTACTGTAGGTAGCCTACATGTAAGCACAATTTTGAATTACTGATGTAACAGATAAGAGTCCTTCAATTTACCAAATATTATATAGATATAAGTATAAATGAAAGTGGAAATACAGTCAAGATATTTCCCTTCACAAGGCTTTTACAGTATACAATTAACATGCATTTGGAATACATAAATTCTTTTTGGTAAGGAAAATTTTAAATACTGTAACACTTTCCAGAAGTTTCCTCCTTTTGATTGAAACTATAAAAGTGGGCATATTTACAACTCTGTAGTGCTTAAGTGTGCATATTATCTTCAGATAAAAAAGAAAAAAAATTCGAGAAGTTTTGATGCATACAAGAAAAATAAAAGAACAAAAATAAATCTTTGATTTTATCATTTCAAAATTTTTTGACATTCTGAGGGTTATCAAAATGAGTTACACTATAAGAAAATATTCTATCTTAAATACAAATTCAGGTGACAATAAAAATAAAATATTGAAAAACATGGGCTGTATGTTTAAATATAATCATCATGCTTAATAATGAGGTTTAATATTGCTTCAATCCAAGAAGGAGAAATACAGTTCTCATTATTGAAAACTGTGACTAGTAAGCAGGTCACTTGGCTTTATGTATACTTCCTCCTACACAATGTTTTATGTTGAGTCCTGAAAATGTTTGTGCAACACAGACTTCCATTTGTGTCCTCTCTAAACTAAAAAAAAAAAAAAGAAGTTTGAGAATGCCACTTTATTGTAGTAATAAAATAAAGTCTCAAATATTTTAAAATAAGTAAATATCTTTAGTTGATTATGTTGCTACTACCGGTATTAGCTAATCTTATTTCCCCCCTCCATATGCTTTTCCAATGTACTTTTTCTGCTAAAATGAGGGTTAAAAGAGAATCACACTCTGGTTCCTGCTGATAGTGTGAACCCAAAATAGCAACCAATGAAGGCAAACATCTGTGAAGGCTTAGTCAGAGCAGTTACTCACGGGTAATATCTCCTGTTGCTTTTACTTTCAGAAAATCATTGTATGTGCTTTTACAGTATCTTGACCAAAACACTGTGACTGTAAACTCTAGATGAAGAGATTATACAATCTTTATAATGTATGAAATGTGTGAAATGTGTGTTCTTTGTTATTTTGACTCATTTTGAAGAACTCCATATGAATTTTTCATATAGAACTTCTCTTAGAAACTGTTCTTACTATTAAAAAAAGTCAAAGAAAGTTGTCACAGAAAAGGCTTTGTGGCAGGTTGAATAAATGGTTCCCAATGTCCTAATTTTCAGAATCTATGACTATAAGCTTGAGATGAAGAGAATATACAGGTGGACCTTATATGCCACCATGAGTTTCCGTTAAGATATCTATAGAGGGAGGCCTCCCTGGTGACGCAAGGTATTGGGACATAACCTATGAAGCTATCTGCAGCCACTTCAGCATGAGTTCGATCCCCTGGCCAGGGAGCTACCCACATGGTGCAGCAGATCTCTCCTGACTCACCCACTGCTCCCCTCAGCAATGTATTTCAGTCTGCCTGTTCTGTTCCCCACTCTGTCTCTGGTGAATCCTCTCACCCTCCACACCTCTGGCCTATACCCCAACTCTTGTATGCATGAATAAATAAATCTTAAAAAAAAAAAGAAAGAAATATACAGAGGGAAATTTGACATAGAAATACAAAGGCAAAAATGAGAGTGATAAGGCCTCAAGCCAAGGAAATCAAAGAATGCCAAGAGCTACCTGAAGCTGGCCAAGGCAAGGAAGGATTCCCCTTTTATAGTCTGTAGAAGACAGTCCTTTATTTTGAACTTCTGGCAACCAGCACTGGGATAGGTTAAATTTATGTTGTTGTAAACCAGCAAATCTGTGGTTATTTGCTAGAGCAGCTCCAGAAAGCTAACACAAGTAACCACTGAATTACTATGGTTCTCAACTTTGCTGCTCCTGAAAATTCAATTCACTTGTTCAATCGTAAGTGGACTAGTCTGGATAATTGCCTCTCTGTAATCGATTCATTAGAAACAGATTGAAAACCAAATTATGGATCTATTCATTTATCAGGGAAAACATCCTTGTTTTAATGCCTAAGATTAATGATAGGCTTAGGACATTTAGAGGTATGTTTAGAATGAACTAAGATTCCCCTGCCTTACCAGACTTAGACATTAGACATTCTGAGACCTTATCAGCTCAGATGAGGGAGAAGACAGAAAAGAACCAGAAACAATGGGAGAAAGACAAGAGAAAAGTCATCCTGCTGTAAAGCTGGTGCCAGGAATGGACACTGGAAATAAAATGTCCAATATTCCAGGAAGTGAAAAAATTCATGTCTGGGATAGGCAGATATACATATTAGTGGGGACAGGTCCAAACCACAGGACTGTGAGAAGCCCAAACTAAGAGCAAATCTCAAAGTCAGATTCGTTTAAAGTGTGAAGTGTTTATAGTAAAAGACAATGAATATATATATAGGTCATTTCCCCCAAAGAAACAGAACCATTAGGAAGGAAATAGATTAACTAGCTAGCTTGATGATAGATTAACTTTAAGAAATACTCACCCAGTTGTAGAGGCTTTAGAGTATAAAATTTGCAGGGTTGACCAGCCGTCTGGAAACCTAGGCAAGTGTCCATGTTACCATATTGAGTTCAAAGGCCGTCTGGAGGCAGGATTCCTTCCTCCTCAGGGGACCTCAATCTTTCCTCTTAATGCTGTTAGCTGATTATATGAGGTCCACCTACATTATAGAAGATAATCTGCTTTACTCAAAGTCTACTGATTTAAAAGTTAATCACACCTAAAAAGTACCTTCACAGCAATATCTAGATTGATGTTAAACAACTGGATACAGTAACCTAGAAAATGTGACACATAAAATTAACTATTTCACTTTGCATTCATGAAAGAACTCTACCCAATAGAACAGAGTACAGAATGCAGCATACAGCTCTGAAGAGATAGAAGCAAGGTAGACTAGGGAAAGATCTAGAAACTAACCCTGGAATCATTAAAGATTATTGAGAAAAGTGAGGACTGCTAGGATTATACTCTGAGAATATATATGATAAAATAAGTTTAGCTCTTGAAAAAAAAAAAGGCTTGCTTTAAATTTCACATTAAGGGGCCTCCCTGGTGGTGCAAGGGGTTAAGCACAGCACTGTGAGGCTGTCTACAGTCTCTGGCCAGCCAGGGAGCTACCCACATGGCGCAGCAGACCTCTCCTGTCTTGCCTGCTGCTATCCCCTCAGCAGGGTACTTCAGTCAGTCTGCCTGTTCTGTTCCCTATTCTGTCTCTGGTGAATCCTCTCACCCTCCACACCTCTGGCCTGTACCCCAGTTCTTGTATGCATAAATAAGTAAATCTTTGAAAAAAAAATAAATTTCACACTAAGATTATAGCTGCAACTGGAACCATCATTGCAGTCAACTGAGTGACAGACAATTGATGTATATCTGGCATCACAACTTTTGGATATTAGGGTCTCCCTGGTGGCCTAGGGATTAAGTCTCAGTGCCATCACCACTGTGGCCTGAATTCAGTGCCTGGCCAGGAAGTGAATTCACATATGGCACAGCAGACCTCTCCTGTCTCTCCCGCTGCTCCCCTCAGCAGTGTATTTCAGTAAATCTGCCTGTTCGGCTCCCCACTTTGTTTCTCGTGAATCCTCCTCACTCCCCACACCTCTGATCTCTACACCCCAGTTCTTCTACAAAATAAATAAATACATTTTTAAAAAATTAACAACTTTTGGACATGAATAAGCACAAAGATTAATATGAATTCCAAAATTCCAAAGCCAGGATGATGAAAATGAAACCCAGGGTGATGCTGACCCAAGGAATCAAAACCACAGAGGGTGAAAGACAAAAGCATAACTTGATCTTAAGATTTTGTTGATTTGGAGGAAGGGAAGAAGTGGTGAATAAACATTCCTTGATGTGTCTATCTAAAGTATCACTTATTCCTATGACTAGGATGGGAATAGGAAACCTATTGAAAGTTGATTGCAAGAGATGAAAAGCAAATAGAAAAAAATCTGAAAAGTCAACTTTGCTGAGAAACTTTGAGAGATCGTGGCATAAGCTGGGCTACTTTGGGGCCCAGATAAGAAAGGATACAGACCTGGACTCACAGAAAAGATGCTGGCAACTTCAGAAGATGGCAGTCTTAGCATGCTGTCACTTGTAGGAATTTAAGATTTTCCCATATCACATTGCAATGGTTGTAGATGTCTCGAAATATCATTATAGTCAACAATTTTTCAAAAATTTGGTAATTTGGTAATTATTGACATGATCATTAGGTAATTATTGGACATGATCATTTAACTTAATGGCTTAATTAAGAACCCCACATATTATTTTGTCTGCTTTCAAAAATAACTATTTCATCAGTATTATTTGATTTCCTATGTAATCTTATGTATTTAACTTTATGGACTAAATAAAGAATTCATGGGATTCATTAGACTGCCAAAGGGATCCAGGCACAAAATATGTTCGATTACCCTTATATTAAAAATCTATTAATCTTTCCCATTTATATTCCCAATATTAACCCAAATATTTATTATAACTACTTTCTTCCATGCACAAACTTCTAACTCAAAAAGTGTTTTTTTGGAGGAATTTTGAAGAACAAGTTTAAGTAGGAAAATTAGAGTATAGCAAAGTATTAATTTAAACCCCAACATAAATGGTACAAAAATAATGACACAACGAAAGCCATGAATTTAGGGACAAATCCATTTGAAGGATTTCTTAGTAGTATGTAATTTGTTACTGCTAAGCTTCTGATTACTATATAATCAGGCTGACAAATGACTAATACTGGGCAGGTCCAAACAAGAGAGCTCCAGTTTTGTTTGGGACTCTGTCTCCCCATCTTTGTATAGTCTCATGGAATGTAATGGTCTTACCTCCCTTTGGGTCATCTGTACTGTATGACTGACAAAAGCTTTATAACTTTTTCATGTAGACATCATGTGTATACTGGATGGTGCCATGACTCAGAAGCTTAGGGCACCTTAACTTTGTTCATTTTTTAAAATTGCGTTCACAGATTTTACAAAACATGTGACTTTTTACTATAAAATACCTACAAAGAAAGAGAAGATAGATAAAAATTTTAATTAACAAATATTCATAGAACTCACTTTCTAAGAGTTGACCACTGATAAGTTAAAGAAAATGGAATCATAATTAAATGGGCAGTAAATATAAGCATGTGTTTGAGAAGACCATTACATCATAATTTTAACCTCAAAGTAGAAATCAAATAAATGAATGACAAGACTACAAGTGATAAGATTTAATGGAATAAGCCATACTCCCACCAATATGAAAAAGTCTGAAGTCAGGAATCATGGAAACCCAGGGTGGAAGGAAAGGAGTATGCCAACCCAAAGGCAGTAAAGGAGATGGTTTATATGCTTCCTTCTCCCTTAGCCCACAAAAAGCAGAAATGAGCAGAGCACAATGGTATCATTGAGACCTTGTTTTCCGGTTTTAACACTGACTTTAGTGGTCTTTTTTTTTTTTTAACATTCCATTGCTTTTATTTATTTATTTTTTAGATTTATTTATTTGTTTATACAAGCACAGTGTACAGTCAGAAGCGCGGGAGGGTGAGAGAATTCACCAGAGCCAGAGCGGGGAGCAGAGCAGGCAGAAGGACCGAAGTACACTGCTGAGGGGAGCAGCGGGCGGCAGGAGAGGTCTGCGCGCCATGTGGGACCCTCCTCCGGTGGCCGGGGAGCAGCCGGGGATCGAACCGGCGCTGCAGAGGCTGCGCGCAGTTTCACAACCCAGCGCTCAACTGCTGCGCCATCGGGGAGGCCCGACTTTAGTGGTCTTGTCTAAAAAGTGATGAATGTTGTCGATTATAAACAGTAAAATGAGGCCCTCCTTGGTGGCCCAGGCTATTGGGCGCAGCGCTTTGAGGCTGTCTGCAGCCTCTGCAGTGTCAGTTCCATCCCCGCTGGCCTCGGAGCAACCCAATGGCATGGCAACCTCTCCTGCCTCACCTGCTGCTCCCCTCAGCAGTGTATTTCAGTTAGTCTGCCTGTTCTGTTCCCTGCTGTGTCTCTGGTGAATCCTCTTATCCTCCCGCACATCTGGCCTGTACCCCAGTTGTGGTATAAATAAATAAATAAATCTAAAAAAAAAAAAACAAACAGTAAAATGAAATGTTTGGACTTGGGGATATTGGAAAGGGAGTTAAGAATAGTCTTCATTCTTCTTCTTCCTGCTCCCTCTACACATACATTGTATCCTTGCTGAATAAAACCCATTCCTTTGATAGTAATTGTTATAGATTGAATGTTTGTGTTCCCCCAAATTTAAATGCTGGAAATCTATCCCCTAAGTGATGGTATTTGGAGGTGTGGCTTTTGGGAGGTATTAGTTAGTGAAGACAAAGCCCTCGTGAATGGAATTAGTGCCCTTATAAAAGACGTTCAAGAAAAATGCAAGCCCAAACAACAAGATGTCATCTCACACTTCCTGAGCATGGTTATTATCCAAAAGAAAAGAAATAAGTGTTGGAGAAGATGTGGAGAGAAGGGAATCTGTTGGTGGGAATGTAAATTGGTGCAACCACTATGGAAACAGTATAGAGATTCCGCAAAATATTAAAAATAGAAATTTCCATATGATCACTATCCCACTTCTGGATATTTACATGAAAAAATAAAAAGTTAATTCAAAGTGATATATTTATCCACATATTTACTGTAGCATTATTATAATCGCTAAGAGCTGAAAACAACCTAAGTGCTTGTAGACAGATGAATGGATAAAAAAAAAAAAATGTGGTATGGATACACAGTGGAATGCTACTCAATTATATTAAAAAAAAAAAAAGGGTGAAATCCTACCATTGTAACAAAATGGGTGGGTTGGAGGGGGTAATGCTTAGAGAAAAGTCAGAAAAAGAAAGACAAAAACTGAATGATTTTACTCATAGGAAGTTTATAGAGGAAATAAACAAATAGGTAAACTAAATAAAACAAAAATAAACCTTTAGACTCTAAGACCTATTAGTGGTTACCAGAAGGGAAGAGGAGATGGGGATGGATAAATCAGGTAAAGGATGGATGGTGAAGGACAGAATTAGACTTCTAGTGGTGGACTTAACGTATCATATGCACATGTTGTTTTTTTTTTTTAAAGATTTATTTATTTATGCATACAAGAACTGGGGTACAGGCCAGAGGTGTGGGGGGTGAGAGGATTCACCAGAGACAGAATGGGAAACAGAACAGGCTGATCCACTGAAATACACTGCTGAGGGGAGCAGCAGGCGAGTCAGAAGAGGTCTGTTGCACCATTTGGGTATCTCCCTGGCCAGGGATTGAACTCATGCTGCAGAGGCTGCGGATAGCTTCATAGGTTGTATCTTAACCCCTTGAGCCATCAGGGAGGCTCTGCACATGTTGATTTTTATGAAGCACATTTGAAATTTATATAATATTATAATACAATGTTACTTCAACAAAAAAGAAAAGAGATCCAAGAAAGCTCTTTTGCCTCTTCTGTTAAGTGAGGTTATAGCAAAGACAGCTGTTTGAGAAGCCAGTTCTTACCAGATACCAAATCTGCCACAACCTTGTTTTTGATCTCCCAGTCTTGAGAACTGTGAAAGATAAATTTCTCTTGTTTATAAGCTAACCAGTTTCTGATATTTTTCGTAGTAGCTCAAGCTTACTAAGTAAGACACTAACATACAGAGATAACTTCACTTTGATCATAATTTCTCTTTTTTTTAAAAGCTAGATCAGACATATTCTTCCACATTTTCACATTCAATAGTTTAATGTTTTCTATTTTACCATAATAACATTTGCAATGGCAGTCTTTACACATCTTAGGGAACACTTTCTTTTTGCCCAAGAACATGAAACAAAGAAGAGTAGGTAGCATCAACAGACATTTGAGTTAAACATAGGTATTAAATTCCCAGATGCTAAAGTCAGTTATTAACAAGTCTACTTACTGTTGTCACCAAAATCTTAGAACGAGGTAGATGTTATAAAAACCATCTGAATTCTCTATTAAGGCTAAATAATGTAGTTAAAACTGTAATCTATAGCTTATCTCTTCTGAAACCTCCCTCAACATGTCAGCAGAGGAAATTAAAATCTTAATTAAACCCTTTTCATTAGATGTAGCAATAAAGGCAGTGCTTTAACTTCAGGCAGCATGATGTAATAAAATGATTAGAACATGAGAAATGCCAGCCTGTCTCAGGCCAAGATTCCAGCCAAACTTTTCTTACTATGACATTGAGACCACCCTGTGATTTCACATCAAACTCCAAAGACTTATTTTGGACCTCGAGCAAACTTACTCTTTTATTATGAATATGTTATCCTTTACTTCTCTAAACCTTCACTGAACATATACAGGCAGACCTCATTTTATTGCAGACATTGTGTTTTTTTGTTTTTGTTTTTGTTTTTGTTTTTTTTTACAAATTTACAAACCTTTTACAAAGGTTTGTGGCAACCCTGCAAAGAGCAAATCTATAGGCACCAGTTTTCCAACAGCATATGCTCACTTCGTGTCTGTATCACATTTGATTAAGCTATGTACATTGTTTTTTGAATTACACTGTGCTTTTGCACACTTAATAGACAGTATAGTATGCACCAGGAAACCCAAAATTTTATGTGACTCACTTTTTTGCTCTATTTGCTTTGTTGGTCTGGAACCAAAATTGCAATATCTTGGAGGCCTCACTGTATCCATTGTTCTGTCTACCTAGTAATTACTTCCTAGAAATTGTCCCCTATCCCATTGTGCCATCTGTAGGGTAGGGTTGCTGCAGTTTTGCCATATTCTTGTAATGTGATTGCCACCGCTGTCAGGATCAATTGGCTAAGGGCAGGTATCTGACTTTAAAGGAAGCTATTGGTCCCTTCCTTAAGGACTTTTAAAACTGAAACAGAGAAAAACCAATCATTTTTCTCCAAATGGTTACTATAAATGCTAACTTGATTACTGCTCCAACTGATGTGGACTATAAGCAAGAAAACTGCTTTGCATTAATACATGGAAGCAGATGTGGAGAAAGGGCCAAAGATAAAGGTCACAAGAAGGATAATTCTGGGTTTCCTTTTGTGCCCCAGTGATAATTCTATTCTTGTGGTTCTGGTGCCTCTAGGATTCAATTAATTACTCTGGTTACTCTCCAATAAGTCCACCCTTTTTCTGTTTTTAAGGTAGTTTGAGTTGGGCTTCTCTTCTTGGACCAAAAAAATAGCCGTCTTAACTAGTATTCATTATTCAAACAATTTTTTATTTACTTAATATTTAGCATCAAAATTATTTCTAAATTAGTTTTTTTAACCACTTGAGGATAAAACTTTAATGGGTTTTTAATTCATTTCATCTAAAGCCCGCTACTTGCAGTCCTTCAACTGCAGAAAGCCACCTTGCTCAAGGTCACAACCTTTCCAAGTCCAGTGAAAGTTCCATGTGGAAATAGAAGTCCTGACATTTCTTTTTTTTTAAAAAAGATTTATTTATTTTATTTATGTATACAAGAACCTGGGTATAGGCCAAATGTGCAGGAGGGTGAGATGATTCATCAGAGACAGAGGGGAAACAGAACAGGCAGACTGACTGAAATACACTGCTGAAGGGAGCAGCGGGTGAGACAGGAGAGGTCTGCTGTGCCATGTGGGTCGGCCAGGATCGAACCTGCACTGCAGAGGCTGCGGACAGCTTCACAACGCTGTGCTCAATCACATGTGCCACCAGGGAGGCCCAGGTCTGACATTTCTGATCGAAATCAAGAAAACTCGGAGAGATTGGCTATGCCTATCTCTGGGTCGCATCTCGGCTTTCTCTTTCTGCTTGCTCCTTTTCTTCCTCAAACCTAACCAGAGGCTTTTAAATGGGCTGCAATGTTCATTCTTCATTCCCCAAATCACAGAGCTAAACTCCTTTGTGTTCTTCCGATCTTTGTCAAAACTCGCTATCTCAATAAGTCTTGCCCTGACAAACCTACTTAATCTTGTAGAATCCTACAGTTCCTAACATCCCCACCCCAGCCATATACCTATCTTTCTCTAATGTGCTATATCACTTACCTTTGTTGTTGTTGTTGCTTTTTAAGATTTATTTATTTTTATACAAGAGCTAGGGTACAAACCAGAGGCATGGGAGGGTGAGAGGATTCACCAGAGACAGAGTGGGGAACAGAACAGGCAGACGACCATAATACACTGCTGAGGGGAGCAGTGGGCATGACAGGAGAGGCCTGCTGCGCCATGTGGGAATCTCCCTGGTCAGCAGGGAATCGAACCGCATTATAGAGGCTGTGGACAGCGTCACAGTGCTGCGCTCAATCGGCCCCTTTTGTTATATTTTTATTTATTTTCTCTCTCCCCCTAGTAGGACGTAAGACTCCCCTAGCATAAGGTCAGGGATCTGGGTTTTGTGCTCTGATGCACCACAAGCAACTACAATAATGTTTGTCACAGAGTAGGTATCCTGTAAGTAGTTGACAAATGGATGGATAAGTGAATAATTCTCGAGGAGAATTTTGTAGATACTCACTCTTCAGGGCCCTTAATTCAACAACAATAACAACAACAACAAAACTGTTTGGAAAGAATTCCTTGACAGCAGATTCCCTGAGTATTATATATTCTACAACATCAAATGAAAAAATGGGTCATCTATTTTATGGAGTTACCCTAAACCACTTCTTTTTTAGTTTATAGTCATTTACCCACGCACACAGACACACAAAAACACATGCACGTACACACACAGATACCCTAAATACTATAATGCTTTATTTCAAAGGCTTGTGATTTCTGATGAGATTTCTATTGAAGAGAATTATTTTCCTTAGAATAAAAAATTTAGTAACAGCAAACCTGAAGTTCTCAAGTGTAATTACTCATTAGGACAGCTTGCTGGGTTATATGATAGGGGACAGTTACTTCTAACAGGTACTGGCTGTTCTCAAATACAATTCATTCTAACTGAATTGTTGGAAACTTTGTTTTGCTTCATGTGACCAGCTTCTGAAAGAAGCCAGTATTTGTGAGGTTACAGAAAGTTTCCTTTGAAGTCAGCAGTCCAACAAAAACATGAACTAGATCAACTGAGCACCCATGGAGTTGGCCTGAGGATTTATTTCTGTAGCTCTGAACTCACAGGGGGCTTTCCTTTCCTGGGCAAGTTCCCAGTTCTTCACCATTTGTCTTAAGAGTTAGTAAAGGTTACCTAAATGTCACTCTGTAAAGTAGAGAGGTAACCATAAGATTAAGATTGAGCAAAATTCAAAGCAAAAATAAAGAATAATTTAAAATATTTGTAAATAAAGCTACTTAGAGTAAAAATAAAATATTTATTATTATGAATTAACTAATTATTATGTAATAATAAAAGGAGGTGGGAGTACAGATGTCAGTTGTATTATTATTCTTGGTTTTTTGGGTATTTTAATAGCACCAAGGGAAAAAGATAGATATTCTATCACTGCAGTTTTTTTGTTACCCCTGGAACAACGTCGTCCTCAATCAGTCTATCTCTTACTTATTCAGGCTCTGCGAAGCAAGCAGAGTTCAGAATGTAATTTTAAAACATTAGACTTAAACTCCAAGTGGAGTTTTTCTTTGGGCAATCTTTCTATGCTTTCAAGATATGGTTCTGTGGCAAATAATAAAGATTCATTAAGGAAAGTTTGTCTTCTTTAAAAATGTATTAAGAATCAAATTTTATAAGCCTCAATGAACCTATTTTGATCATCTTACCAGCCTCCAACTGGTTTTCAATGAAACTTGATTATTATCGTCAAATTGATAATCAGAAAGCAGTGGAGGTTAACAACTGGAAGTTGTAATTTATTTCATGCAGTTATCTATAGTTGAGTCTTGCTCTCAGCTAGAACTTCAGGGAAGATTGTCCTGATTCTGTTTACTGGGGTCTTGATATTAATTACTTTCTCAAATTCCCAGGCCTGTAATACAGACATTACTTTTCCCTTGGCCTCACTAGGCAGTCTTCTTCATAAACAATAAATAGCTCTTTGCTCTGCTCATTAAACACATATTACCACTCACAATTCAGTTTCTGGAATATTCTGAAGTGGATGGGTAATAGACTCCCAGATGCCACTTTAAGACCAAGGCACTCATTTCCCTAGTTACAGGAATGTAAGCTATTGAGGCCTCACCACTGATTGAGTCTTCAGGATTTGCCCACGTCAAGGTCCACTCACCACCCCTTATTGTAACCAAATGTAAAAAACTGGCCCACATGAAGGATTACAATTGCCTCCCAATCTCAACTTAAGGCAACCTAACTCTAAAAGTCACAGTGAAATTGACAGAACAATCACTGCATCTCAGTTCAACTTGTCCTTCTGACTAGTCTTGCTTCTTTCACTCTCCCAAAACTGTTGACCGCAAAATCAATTCCCAATAGATCTTGTACACATGAATCTCTATTGTTGAGTCTGCTTCCTAGGAAACCTGATCTGTGAGAATTATTTTGGTCACAATCACATCACAACTTTTAGTTATCATTTAGTAATCTGAAATTTTGATGGTGATTTGTGTATTAGCCATGCTAGACTAACCTCTATAATAAACAATCCCAGATGTTAGTGGTTTCACCCAATAAAAATTTGTTTCTTACACATCCCAAGGTACATTGCAGTTCAGTGGGGAGAGGGATAGTCATTCAGGGATCCAGACATCTTCCAACTTTCGGCTCCACCCTTTTTCTAAGAGTTTTGTTGTTCAACTAATAGATGAGGAATAGAGTTTTATGGGTTGACAGGGGACACATCATTCTATTAACATTCCATTGTCCATTCCTCAGTCATGTGCCAAGTGAAGGGAGACTGGCAATCACTACACATCACATAATAGTTGTGATTTTCAACAATTCTACTTTCCCTGTGTTATGTTTTGATACCATACTTCAACTTGCAAGAACTGAAAGTTCCACCAACACTAAACATTCAAAAAGAATCTTGATCTCTCCCCTTTAATAAAAGCTTTTGTAGCATGTGTGTTTGTGTGTATCTTTAATAAATAAGGGTTTAGAAAGAAACAGAAGCACAAGATCATTACTGTGCCCAAAACAAATTAATGGTAATTCCTCAATATTTCTAATACTTAGTTGGTGTACACACTCCCCTTTACCTTGAAAATTTTTTCTTGTTGTTTTAATGCCTGAACAATTACTGATAATTATATCATAATTCCAGCAATTGGTTGTGCCAGTACTCCACCTAAACCTTCCAAAAGTTCTAGCCGATCCATTAACTCCTTTTCTTTGAACTACTCTTGACTGACTCTACTCATGACAGCCATGTTATTTTCAAAACCATAAACTATGTCTTCCTAGATTCTCTCAGCCCAGCAGGTGGTTTATTTATGTTTCTTTTCTGCAGATAGTCTTCATCTACTTTCTTAGGTCTTATGCTTTTAACCATAGCACAGGCAAGTCCTTCAACAACTCCTACAAATGTCATAGGCTTTGGGTCATTCCTGCTACAGTTTCTTTAGATCTAGTGTATTTTGCAGGAAACTATTTCTACACTCTCTTACCTGGAATTAAAATGACTGTATCAAAATAGCCATGTTTTGCATGTTTTGTTCTTGCCTTGTTTGCTTTTTTCCCCCTTGCTGTCTGCCTATTTAGATCTCAGTCATCATTCAGGGACCAGCTGAAGTCACACTTCCTGGCCCCTACTCCTTTTCTAAAAATGAACTTCAATGTCCATAAACAAGATATAAAAAGCATTAAAAAAAAATAGCACCAGGAACTCTTCTCTGACTCCTTAGTGACTTTATTCTCTATTTAGAGCCTGTACCACACAATTATCATTTAACTACACATTGCTTGTTATTGTTCCAAGTGTGTGAATGAAGGTGACAAGGATGTGGGTGGAATTGTATTATGGGGATCTGGGCTGGGTATAGATTTACAGTCATGACATAGCAATGAGTACGAGGGAAGCATGGAAAAAAGCTAGCCCTGGGAAATTACAGAAAACTAGTCGAATTTAGAGCAGGTGTCTCAAGCAAGTCCTGAGGTAGGATTTCTATGTGAACTTGAATTGAGGCAGTGGGTATTTAAACATTTATTTGAGAATTTGAAAGGGGGCGATGGGGATGAGTAAAAAACAGAACGAATTTAAATAGTAAGAGGAGGCTCAAGAGAACTTTTTTTTCCCCAAGATAAAGGAGCCTGAATGTGAGAACCCCAAGGGTGAAGAAAAGAATAGGTATTTTAAAGAGGGTAAAATTAAGATTATATTTCCCAGGGGGTTTTAAGATATTTGCTTAAGGAGTAAAATAAATTATAGTGAAATTACACCAATTTAGTAAGAATTAGTATCTGAGGAAACTTAATAGGAATGGATATCTCTGACAACAAAAAAGCCTCCAAAAATGTGGAAGGGCTGAAAGTGGACAATAAAAGTCAAACAAAGTTTCTGTCAACCCTGCTCATTTTCTCCACTTGCTACGCCGCCATAAACTTCGTGGAAGTAATTGAGAAATGATGTAAAAATGAGTGGGAAATAGTCAAGTAAGAAGATAAAGACATGTCTATATCTTAACTGAGTTAGAACTGAGCTAAATTATACCTCTGTTCTTCGAAAGAGAAATAGGCAACTGGTTAAAGTGAGTGATTGCTTCAGCTTCAAAACTTCCTAGTTTAATGGTCATTTCCTTGGAAAAAATCTCCTAGGGTTGAGGTGATTTTTACAGTGATCCTAAAGCAGAGGCATTTTAAAAAAAATTCTAGGCATAATAAGGAGATTGACTTGGTTGGATTATAATAGCTATGATTTTTTTTTAACAATGGTTTATCAGAATTAATAGGGTAGGTCCAAGTAATCCCTCTTAATAGATTATGACTTAATGGAAATAATCCTTGAGCAAAACTATCCTGTCATTTAAGGTAAGATGGACTAGAGTGGGTAATATAGAAAGCTCTGTAAAGCTCTTGCTTTGCTTTTAAGTGTGAAGTGATAGGGCCAAAGTCAAATTGTTTTTGTTTAATTTTAAATCAAAAGTGTCAAATTCTAATCAATGATTTGTGGATATATGAGTATTAGGTTATTTTTATAGAATGACTTTACATTGTTTTTTAAATTTAAATTATAATTCTTAAATAGCAGAGCACTATACATTTTATTTCTCTTGCTCCTCATAAGAACTTAATGGAACCTATTTTTTTTTCATTCTGTTCAAAGAGGTAACAGAGATTCAGAGCAGTTTAACAAGATAATTTATTGAGCAAATGTCTCAGAGCCTACCATGTGGCCATCACTGTTTTCATTAGGGTTATATACCTTGAAAATGCCTGAGCCAGTCAGAGTACTTAGTCCAAAATGTTAGCAAAACTGTAGTAGCCACACTGCATTTATTGATGGCTGCTCTCCTGGAAGTCATAGCATATAAAACTCAAGATGCAAGTCTTAGTAAACATATATACTGGGGTGTACCCAAAAACATAAGCCTTTGGGTATGACATGTAAAGGATGGTTTTAATGTTTGACAAGTGGCATGTCTCACATTTTTTATGGAGCAGGAAGATGTTTTTAAAATACCTTTGTGTATGGATTAAAGGTTTAGACTTCTTAATTACATAACCCACAGGGTGCAAGGTATTATGTCAACAACTGTGATAAAACCTAATGTTTTATGAAGCAATTTAAAATTTAATGGTTGTCTAACTTGATTTCTTTGCATTCTTTAAAGACTTTGCAAGCAAATAAATAGATGCTTTATCTCTCAGTCATAGAGACATAAGAGGATGAGTTCTAGTAGACAGGAGCTCAAAGACTGGATAAAACTCCTAAGATGATAAAAACTAAATCTTGATTTGGTCAAGCCTTACTTTGAAACACTGTTCTTGAGGGACGGTTTATAGTGTTATTTCTGGAATGTAAAAGCAGAAGTAATTTTCTAAACTGTCAACCCAGTGTTTCTTTCAAAGAAATTAATCCTACTTTAAAGTGGATTTAAGAGAATTTGCTCTTTTGACAAGTATGCCTTCAAAATGTTCAAGTCACAGATGAGGCCAGAATCTTTTAACGACTTTTTAAGGGCCTACTTGACTTGATTATTTTTATTGGGTTGAAACCTCTAGGCATGTGCATAGATGTTGAAATGCACTTAACATACCTATCTATGCAGTTTCCAATTTTTTAAGGTTAACACTGTACTTTTAGTTATTACCACAGAGAGATTAACAATGACTAGAGAAGGCAGAACAGGAAGAGGGTTTCCTTCCCAACAAATACCAGTGCTAGCAGCAAAAGCCAGAATTTGGAGGTTTTTACACAGTGATGTAAACACAGTTTCCATGGTCCATGGCCACACGGCCTTCCTGCTCACATTGCTCAGGTGGTCAGACTAGTCAAGTGACTCTGCAGTAAGGACACAGTCCTTAGTCAATCTTATGTGTCTGCCCTCTGCTCTTGAGTCATGGTTACTGGCTTTAAGAGCCAGGGCAAATGGTCTGGAAGTACAGCGGACACAGAACACCATCATCGGATGCATCATAAACCGAACAGTCAAGGCCGCCCCACCACAGAGACGGTTTTTATTTTCTTGGCTCGGCCATGTGCTCTGCGGCAAGGCCACGAAGAAGCGGTCTCCACTCTGCCTTCGGGTGGGTGACACTCATGCCCGGGTGGGCGTTTCTTCCCTTCTTTCAGAACCGAACGGGAGAACGGACCAAAGTGTGTCTTAGGAAAGTTACCTGTGCAGCCAATTCTAAGTGACAACAGACGTGACACTCCGAGAAGAAACACTGCGCCCTGGCTGCCAAAGGGCGGTCCCTAAAAGTGCAGCCGCGGCCCCACGCTCCACAGGGAAAGCCTCGAAGCCGCTGGGCCTTTCATTCACCGCGGCCCCAGCGCTAATTCATGGACGCCGGAGAGCCAGGAAGGCGCCCGTGCGCGGGTTCCCGCCTCTTCTGGGTCGCGCGCTGAAATCAAACGCGAGTCGGGCTCGGCGGGCGCCGCGCAGCGACGCGCGCGCTCAGCTCCCCGCGCCGCCGAGCTGCAGCCGCCGCCAGCCCGCCGCGGAGCTGGGCGGGGCCGCCTGGAGGCCGCGGGGCAAGGCCGGCGGAGGAGGAAGGGACGCGGGCGGCGCGCTCTGCGCAGGCGCGCGGCGCCCCGCCCCCCCAGCGTCGGCTCCCGGGCGGGCGGCTCGGGCCCTCCCACTCTCCCCCGCGCCGCCTCGCGGCCCCAGCCCTCGCTTCACCCCGACGCCCCGGCGCGCGCGTCCTCCCGCCGGCCTGCAGGCCCGGGCCTCCGCCTGCTTGCCCGCCGCTGCTCCTCGCGGCCCCGGCTCGCGTTCACGCTGTCGCCCGGGCCGGCGCGGCCGCGGGCCACCGCTCCCCCTCCCACACCCACCCCGCCCCTCCCCGCCTTTTCCGCCCTCCCGTCTCCCTCCCTCGGCCCGCCGCCGCCGCTCCCGATGAGGTGATGGCAACGGCCAACTTCGGCAAGATCCAGATCGGGATTTACGTGGAGATCAAGCGGAGCGATGGTGAGCGGCGCCGCGCCCGCGCCGGCCGGGCTCCGCATTCGGGTGTGCGCGGAGGGGACGCGGCGCCGGCCGCCCATTGATTGCTCCGCCGGGCTGTGGGGGCGGGAAGGCGGCGGCCGTGGCGCTTTTGTGTGCGGCGTGTGCGCCGGGGAGGCCGGCGTGGGGTCCGCCCCGGGTGCCGCCGCGGGGCCGGGGACGGGCCGCGGCCCGGCGGGGGGTCTGGGCCGGGGGAGGCCGGCGGGAAAGGGCCGGGGGTCGCGGGCCGCGTCTCTGGGGGCTGCGGGCGGGCGCGGCGGACGCTTCCGGACCGGGGGGCCCTGCCGTCTCCATCCTCCCGCGGGGCCGGCGCGGGGGGCGGGGGGCGGGCTGGTGTGGGGAGGACCCGGCCTAACGTCCCCCCCAATCCCCGCGGCCTTTTCATTCCCCGGTGTCTCTCGGAGGGAGTGGGGGCGGGGAGAGCGTGGCGACCGTGATTTCGGCGTTGCGAGCACCGGCTGCTGGTCAGAGGCCAAGGTGGGGGTAAAGGCCAACTCCGGGGGTTCAAACTGCTGTGCGGGCGTCAGGCGGCTTCGGCTTTGGTTTCTGGAGCACGCCTCTCCCGACTCGCCTCTTCCTTCTCTCCCCTCGGGTAGCCCGTGTTGGGAGAAGGATGCGGAGATGTCATGCTCAGCCTTGAATGAGGGTGGGGGAGCAGGGAGAAGAAGTGTTCCATAAGCTGCTCAAAGGTGATGAGACCGAAAAGGGGAAGCGGCGGGCTGAGCCAGCCGGCGAGGCGGCCGGGGCGCTGGGGTGGGCTACCGGATGTTGATATTTTCACACCCTGCGGGGAGGTAACCCGGGGAGCGGTGTAAGTGGCGGTGGAAACACCTGCTTAATTTTTTTTTTTTTTTAATTTGAAAGTCTTAGACGTGTGCTTTTCTATAGGTTTCTCTTGGGAAACCTCTTGGGATGTGGATCAGCTAGACTTGGATAGAATTTATTAAAGGAGAAACACATGGAGGGAAATACGTAAAATTCCCTTCTTTCAATCCCAGTATTGAAAACTTGTGGTTTTGATGCTGTCTCCCTCGTACCCATCCCTTTTATTTATGGCTTATTTGTTATGGTCTGGCCTTGTCAATAGTAACGTTGCTCACTCGTCCACATCCTTTTGTTTCTACCATGTCTGACTAACTTATGTGAAGCTATGTTGACTTTCATGTTATCTGTAGGATGTATTGGAAGACTCTGTATAGCAAATAATTTCTTGCCTTCATTATACTTGAGATAATTTGTGATAACATCTATGTAGAAATACAAGATGCATTATACCTGTGTAATGTATAGATAAATTATACCACTTAGAGCTTTGGAAGTTACCAGTAAAACTAGTGGGGAAGAGACGTGTACTTTAATTGGGTTGGGGATTTTTTGTATTTTCTCTTCCAATTACTTTTCCTCAGTGTATTTTTTTTTAGGTGAGTGTGTGTGGGTTCACTACTAGCAAAAATTGGATTTGCGTATTGGAATTGGGGGTGCAATAAAATATAAGTTCTTTTATTCTAAACCTTTATTGACTATAGGCCTTAACATCTATAAAATCTTATGAGAAAAAGAAAACAGTATCATGACATTTGAAAGGTTTGCATTTTAATTTTTTTTTGGACTAAGATTTAAACATATCATATATGAAACAATTTTGCTTCTTTTGGGGTTCTAGGATATTTCAGCCTTCATCTTCTGCCTATACCAGAAACAATGACATGTCAGAACTTTGTGTTATGACATAAGTGCTAGTAACCTAAAATCCGCATTTTATTTATTTTTTTAAAGATTTATTTATTTATTTGTTTGTTTGTTTGTTTATTTATTTATTTATACAAGCACTGGGTACAGTCAGAAGTGCAGGAGCGTGAGGGAGCAGAACAGGCAGACAAACGAAGTACACTGCTGAGGGGAGCAGCCAGAGCAGGAGAGGTCTGTGCGCCATGTGGGACTCTCACCCAGGATCGAACCTGCGATGCAGAGGCTCCAGGCAGCTTTGCAACCCAGCACTCAACCGCTGCTCCACCGGGGAGGCCCTAAAATCCACATTTTAAAAAGTTTTCCCATGAAAAATAACACAGTTGGTATGGTGCTAACCTATACTCACATACATATTTATGCATCTCAGATATACAATTGAAATTGGCCGAAGGGGAAAGATAACAAGAGACCTTGGAAAGAAGGGAATGATCATTTGTATTGGGTGGTGGTTTCATAGGAAATTGATACCTGGGAGACTTCCTTCAAGCTTTCCGTTTTTCACTTTAAAGACCCCTTCTTGTTTCCTTCCATATCTATTGGATAAAACACTAGTGGTTATAGTAACAAAAATAAACTTTGCGGGGTCTTCCTGGTGGCGCAAATGATTAAGTCTCAGCACTATGAAGCGATCTACAGCCACTGCAGCACAGGTTCTATCCCAGGCCAGGGAGCTGACCCATATGGCGCAGCAGACCCTCCTGTCTTGCCGGCTGCTCCCCTCAGCAGTGTATTTCGGTGGATCTACCTGTTCTGCTCCCCGCACCTCTGGCCTACAAGCCAGCTCTTGTGTGCATACATAAGTAAAATAAATATAAAAAAATAAACTTTGCAGTGCCTGATACAAGAGAAATCACATAAGTGAAGAACTGCTTCAGACTGCTATTAACTGGTGACTTGATGTTTTCCTGCATGCTTGCTAATGGTGATCCCTGTCCTTGCTTCAGGCATACTTCTCCTATCAGTGATGCTCATATATTAATCATACGTATTTCAAGGGCAAACATGTAAACTAAAAGAGATGCATTCCTATCTTTCAAGAGCCTGCTCAAAACTGATCCCAGTAGAACTTCACTAATTACTAAAACTAGGTGACCCATCAACCTTTGACTTCCTAAGTCATTCTTTAGCATTTATGAGATAGCATATTCCTTTAAGTGTTAATTTTTGGGTACATTTCTTTTAAAATTTTCAAGCTGCACTGGAGGAGGAATGCTGTAAAGAATGCAATTGAGGCATGAAAGGGTACACATGTATACTTCAACCAGAGCCCTCGGGTCTTACAAGATTAAAATACTTACTAATAAACTTAAATTCCCAGAATTCATTTATGTAGCCCCCCACCCCCATATGCCTACAGAATTCCTTGCGTTCAGTTTTTGTGTGACTCATGTATCATTGGATTTTTGCTTTTCAAACATTTTAATTAAACATTCAGAAGAAATGTTACCCAGGTAATGAAACTTCCATCTGTGCTCATCCTGTGCTGCCACCTCCATATTCTGGTCTCCCACATTTTGGACAGGCCTCTTGGTTCAAGAGCCTCAAAGTTGATTAAAATTGAGTGATCTGCTAAGGCCGATCTCACTTTTCTGCTTTTCTTTCTTTTTTTTTTTAAAAGAATTTTTTTTTTCTTATAGAGGCATGTTTTATTTATTTGTTTGTTTGTTTGTTTTGTTTATACATGCACTGGGCACAGTCAGAAGCACGGGAGGGTGAGAGAACTCTCCAGAGCCAGAGCAGGGAGCAGAGCAGGCAGAAGGACCGAAGTACACTGCAGAGGGGAGCAGCGGGCGGCAGGAGGTCTGCGCACCATGTGGGACCCTCCTCTGGTGGCCGGGGAGCAGCTGGGGATCGAACCGGAGCCGCAAAGGCCGCGGGCAGCCTCGCAGCCCAGCGCTCAACCGCTGCGTCACCGGGGAGGCCCACTTTTCTGCTTTCCTAAGGTTAGAAGTGACAGAGGTTAGGATTGGACTTCTGATGTTGTTCCCAGCCACAATAGAGAACCTGGTATAAAAAAGGACTTTTTTCTGGAAATGGGCAATCATATGTGATTTATTTTCTTGCATGTGTCTTCCTATTGTTTTTCTGATGCATTTCCTTTTCAGAATCCAGTGACTCTGGACTTGGGAGTCCAATGAAAATCTTGCTGTTGTGTAGCTAGTCTTTATTGGAAAATTAAAAAACTGCACTCCCTGTTAAAATAGTTATCTGTTCTACAGTAACTCTGACTATCCTTTAGAGGTTGGGGTACTGATGAGAAATGTTTCAAATATTTGAAAGCTGCTGTTAAGATGAGTTGTTCTTTGGGATCTCTTTATCATGGTATTGATACAAGTGATCTGAAGAGAACCATAGACTGTTTCAACCAAAAATATACTTGGAGTTATGTAGTTCTCAGTTTTGTAAATGTGGAAAATGAGTCCCAAGGCACCGTAAGTGGCTTTGTCTAGATTCATGTAGTTTGTCAGTAGTATCCAGGAATCTGTCTTGCTTAATCAATAGCATAGAAACCAGAATATCTCTTAAGAACTGTCACAGTAAAGGGAAGAATTTTCTGGTAATTGGGGACCGTATACAGTTTTCTATAGCTCAAGCAAGATGTAGGAAATTATTTCTCACTTATGGGAAAACCACTAGAGAGCAATGTTATGGGGCTTGATTGGGATGATCTGATACAAAGTGATATAGTACAGTGAGTAGAAGGCATAAAATCTAAAACTGCGGGAGGAAAATATTCCTGTTTCTTAATTAAACCTTGGTGGAAAGAGTGCTTTACTTCAGTATCTGAAATTCAGAGCAAATTGAAGATTTCAAAGAACCTATCAGGAATTTTGGATTAGGGCAGGCAGCGGTTAGAAAAAAATATTAAGTGAGCTAATTCTTTACATCCCTTGCCACATTTGTTCTTCAACTAATTCATCTTTACATGTAGTTATAAAGTCTTTTGGAGAATAGACTGGTGGGATTTAGTAACTAAAGGTGAACCATACAGCTGTGCATTTAGTTTTACTGTAGGTAGAGTTATGTTACTCTGATTAAGGAGTGACTAGAATGGGGAAATTTGTGAATTAGTAATTTACATGGTGACTAGCAGGACAAAATGGCTCCATTTTAGGCCTTCATAATTTCCCAAGTATCTTATTTAATAGATCTTCACAGAAAGCATGTGAGGTAAGCAGGCTAGGGAGCTGTCCAATACATCATTTTACAGATGAGGCATCTGAATTACTTGTCAAAATCACATAGTTAATAAGGGGCTGGGTGTGGCCTGAACCAAATACTATTTCTTCATTCCCGCTTCTCTCTTTAAGTGTGGTAAATGTTAGCTGATGATGGTATGAAATTGTATACTTTGTGTATTTTGAGGTTTTTTAAAAAGTTCTACCAAAGAGGCCCAGTAAGCCTACAGTTGATAATGTTGCTTAAATTTCGAATTGGTGAGGTCAAATTGAATCCTGACATTTCTTTAAGCGTTGAAACTTAGAAATCTAAGGCTTTAGAGTCTTTTTCAGTTGTTCACTCACTTGTTGCTTTTACCACAGAAAACCAGGAATCTGTAGTCACAGCTCAGTTGCTTGATTGTTACAATGAAAGTCTTGGGACTGGGGGCGGGGTGGGGGTGTCTTATATATCACAAAAAGAAAAAAATCTAGAGAAAATAGCAAATTGCTGGGTCTACCTGTGTCTTTTCAAATAAGGAAAGAGGTGTGAGTGTGGAAAATCCAGTACAGGATTCCTTGAGCGATAATCTGATCACCTTTCTTGCTAGTTGCAAATATACGTCTCATTAATATATTATTTCTTTCTTGCAAAGTTTAAGTTTCAGTCACTCATTTTCCTTTTAACCATCTCTTATGTATAACCTTACATAAACTTTTAAGGTGTTTATTTTGAGATCATAGTTCTGAGCTTAAAAATAGATAGAATTTTATAAACCCTAGATAAAATTAATTTTTTCTCTTCTAGTCTAGTTGTGGTGCAAATATAGGTTAGGTTGCCCCTCTGTCACATACCAGCTCTTTTGGTTAAAGTAATTCCACTGGTATATAGCCCCAAAGTGAAATTAGATATTAGAACTCACCATAGTCAACAGTTAAGTGCTTAATTATACATACTGCGTCCAGCTATGCCATGTACTTAGTAGAAAAGCTAAATGGGATCTTGCCTAGTAGAAACTTAAAACATAAAATGGAATATTGTTTCATTGTTGGCTAGCCTTGAGTTTAAGTTAACTTTTTGTTACTATCTCCCAAGAGAAAAATGGAGGCGGGGGATTGTGCCTTTTAAAAGTTTGATTTCTAAATCTAGTCCAGCAGTTATTTCTGATACTGCCTATTTTTGTTACTATCTGCTACAATAAAGCTCACACTCCACTGTACATTTACTGGGGCTTGAAAGTATTTTGTTGTGCAGAGACTACCTAAAAGGATTATGGCATGTCACAAGATAATGTAGTCTCACATTTCTTGGTTTTAAGAAATGTGATTAAATACATTAGGCAGGGCCTCCCTGGTGGCGCAAGGGGTTAACAGCCTCTGCAGCACTTTCAAAATACTTTATACACTGATTCCACTGTGCAGCAGGGTTGTGAGCCATTATTTTAGAAAAAGTAGCATCTCCTACTTTTAGTGTAGGAGTTGGATCCCCTGCCCACCAGGGAGCAACCCACATGGCGAGGCAGACCTCTGCTGTCTCATTCGATGCTCCCCTCAGCAGTGTATTTCAGTCAATCTGCCTGTTCTGTTCCCCACTCTGTCTCTGGTGAATCCTCTAAACCCCCGCATCTCTGGCTTGTACAATAAAACAAATACATTAGGCAAATGTAATTAAATAAACTTTTATTTCACAATCTAGTGATATATTGGGTGTTGGAGATATAAAAAAGAATAAGGCACACACAGTTCCTGCTCTAAAAACTAATGACTGATTGACATACAGTGTGACTGGTTATTGATAGCAGTATGTCATTTTGTGTGTGTACCTTTACCACTTCCTCTTTAGATTTAAATTTTTTTAAGTTAAATTCTTGAAGTTTTGATTCTTCTAAATGGAAAATACATCATATGTGCTGTCCCTCTCACCTACTTTGTACATAACCAGTTATCCCTCATGGCATGCTTTCCTGATGAACCTCAGAATTCTCAATTACTGCACCACCAGTCCTGTCTCCTCTCAGTCCACTGAATTGGCATTGCCATTATTGCCCTATTTTCCGTTATCTAAGACCATTTCATTTTAACTTTATAACTTTTAACCTTTGCTTGGTATCTAATGGAATATGGTTTACTCGTTTTTAAATTTCTGGCAGACCAGCCCCTGGCAGGTTTCTTTCTAAATATCCTACATTGGGGTGCTTGTAAACATAGGAACCAAGGAAGCAGAGCATTAAAATAGAGCCAGCTGCTGGGACTTACATGTTATTGAGGAACAACCTCCCCATACAGTGTGACCAAGGGACTATAATGATCAGATACTTCCCTGCACCATATTTTGTTTTAAAAGATTTTTTCCAGGTTTTGTTTTCTTTTCTTTTAGCATTGATTTTAGCCAAATTCCACCTGTGTACTTTTTTTTTTAATGAAAGACATCATCAGGAGACATACTTAAGGTAAAATTTGCCTAGTGACCCTTTTGACTATGAATCTTGACTGACAGCTGTCTGCTTAGCTTCAGAAGCCATGTCCCTTTATATCTTCCACACTTGATTTCTATTCCTTTCTTAAAAAGTAAATTCAGAGGCCTCCCCGGTGGTGCAGGGGTTCAAGTCTCAGTGCTATCAAGCTATCCCCACTCTGCCACATGAGTTCCATGTCATGAGTTCAATCCCAGGCATGAGTTGGAACCCTGGCCAGGGAGGATCCCTAACTCACATGACGCAACAGACCTCTCCTGCCTCTCCCGCTGCTCCCCTCAGCAGTGTATTTCAGTAGATCCGCCTGTTGTGCTTCTCACTCTGTCTCTGGTGAATCCTCTCACCGCCCCCTGCACGTCTGGCCTACACCCCAGTTTTTGTGTGCATAAATAAATAAAAGATAAATATTTATTTTAAAAAAAGCAAATTCAGGTTTTAGTTCTGGCTCCCTGAGGAATATAACATTTGCACTTTTTTTGTCAGTTGCTTTGCTAAATGTATAGTAGACAGTATCTTCCCCATTTTATGAAAGGGCCTTTTATTCCCATAGTAGTTGGTATTCATTTATCTTATAGGTGGGTGTGTTCTTTTATTTTCCCACCATCATCCTTTTTATCCCCTTGTCCCTTTCTCCCTCCTTACTCCCTCTTCACCTTAGCACTCTCATGGTGTTAACATCCTCAAGTTTTTGTAAGTATTTTACTTTATCAAGTCATCTGCTGTGTAAATGTCCAGTATTTGTTTTTGCCATTTTTGACTTGTTTTACTAAACATAATTCCCTCAAAACTCCTTCCATTTTGCTGAGAATGGTTGCAATTCATCATTCCTTATGACTGAATAGTATTCCATCTAAGAATGTACCACATTTTCTTGATTCACTCAACTGTTGATGGACATTTAGATTGCTTACAATTCCTAACTGTTGTGAATAATGTTGTCATAAACATTGTAGAGTGTATAGTTTTTTGCATTGATGGTTTCGTATTCTTTGGATAAATGCCCAAGAATATGATTGCTGAGTATTTCCAATTTTAGTTTTAAGGTAAATCCAGATCGCTTTGCATAATGGCTGCACTGGGGCATCAGTATTTTATTTCAAATTACTTTATACACTGATTCCACTGTGCAGCAGGGTTGTGAGCCATTATTTTAGAAAAAGTAGCATCTCCTAAAAGCAATCTGACAGATTTCATGGCGAGCAAAGTTTAAATGGTGGGTGGAAGATGACCAGTCTTGCCTTGTGGGAAAGGAGGCACTCCGGGCATGGCGTATAACATGAGAGAGGTTCATGGAAGAGAAGGGCTATCAGTTAAAAAGTACATTTAAGGTAGGTACAGACGAGAATGATAGATGAAAAAAATAAAAACTAAGGGGGAATCTGGGGCACCTTATTAAAAACATGGAAACAAAGATAGGGTAAGTCATCTTGGAAATAATTTCTAGAACATTTGGAAACTTCTATAGGACTTAATCTCCTAAAGCAGTAATAGGAGTTAGCTAGTGATTAGTGATAGATTAGAGGGAGAGTAGTACTGAAAATGAGAGCTAGCAAGGCTAAGATTGCATCAGTCTAGGAGGGTTAGCAATGATTAAGGAACAGATAGATGTAGAACTCGCTGCAAAAAGAATTGATGTTCTGTGGTGATAAATCACTTGTGCGGGTGGGTGGGGGGGGGCAAAAAAGGACAGGTAAGTTGAAAGGAATGAGCTTAACATTTGGAAAGTCTGAGTGTAAGTTCTGAAATCTCTTCAGTTTACTCAAACTAATCCTATTTATGAATACACTGTAGAGTACTGTAGAGAGTACTCAACTCAGGTTGTTTATAGATTTTGCCACTAATATCTTAAAGGTGAGTAAGATATGAGTCACTTCCAATAAATGTTTATATGCACCTCAAGAATTTACTTAACTATAATTACTTTGCCTTTTAAAGACTCAGTTATATAGTTTATTAGCCACGACCCTTTCAGAATTCTTTGGAAGGGGTTGGGGAGGAAGTAAAAAGAATTAGTTAAAAATTTGGATTCAGTTCTATAAGGAATGAAGTGTTTTGTTTCTTGAAATGTACCTGTTTTCCTTTTCTTTTCTTTTTTTCCTTAAGATTATTTATTTATTTTTAAGATTTATTTATTTATTTCTACAAGCACTGGGTAAAGTCAGAAGCGTGGGAGGGTGAGAGAATTCACCAGAGCCAGAGCGGGGAGCAGAGCAGGCAAACTGGCGAAGTACATTGCTGAGGGGAGCAGCGGGCGGCAGGAGAGGTCTGCGTGCCATGTGGGACCCTTGCCCAGCGGCCGGGGATCGAACTGGCGCTGTAGAGGCTGCGGGCAGCTCCGCAGCCCAGCGCTCAACCGCTGCGCCACCGGGGAGGCCCTGTTCTCCTTTTCTTTCATGCATATTTTAGGTCAATTCTTTCTACCCTGACTTTTGCCTTCGCTTCTCATCTTCAAGATTCTGGATGTTATTTCAGCATTTAGAATCTCTTAATCCTGTTTACAATTTAGGACTTAAAAAAGGGTAGCAGATGGATGACTAGATAGAGCACAGAATTCTTAGGGAGTGAAATTATAATTTAAGCTATAAGATTACTCTATATGATACTATAATAGTGGACAGTTGTTATGCATTTGTCAAAACAAAATACCAAGGTGAGCCCAGATGTAAACTCTGGACTTTGAGTATTAATGATGTGTCATTAGTAGGTTCATCAACTGGATCAAGTGTTCCCATTGAAGATATTGATAGTGAGGAATGTAGGGTTGCAATGTAGGGTTGCAATTAAAGTAAATTTTTGTTCTTCATAGATGTTAGGCTTAGTTTGTTGGCCAATATGAGATGTTTAAGGTTTACTGACAAAGCTTTTTAAATATGCTATAGTGCAACAAGAGGACTCATTCAGGTATTCTTTGCAGCTTTAGCTCCATCTCTTTATTTGGTCCATGGACAATTTGGGTTTATAGTTCAAATGCCATGATAAATGTGTTTGCTTAGGAGACTCATCCTTGAGATGAACCATGATTAAAGTTAAACAAGAGTTGATTTGTTAATGTTAAGTGATAGGAAATTCATAGCTGTGAGACAAGCACATGAAATCTGATTGTTTCATTTCATGAAAGGTGAGCAAATAACAATTTTGTAGGTTTTTTTAAAAACCTATAATTGCTATGGATATTGTAGTTTTACCTATAGGGTATTTAAGAAATAAGAACAAGGGCCTCCCTGGTGGTGCAGGGGTTAAAAGTCTCAACCCTATCAAGCTATTGCCAGCCACTGTGACAAGAGTTCGATCCCCAGCCAAGGAGCTAGCCCACATGGCACAGCAAACCTGTCTAATCTGCTTGCTCCCCTCAGCAGTGTGTTTCAGTAGATCTGCCTGTTGTGCTCCCCACTCTGTTTCTGGTGAATCCTCTCACCTCACCACAACTCTGGACTATACCCCAGTTCTTCTGTGCATAAATTAAAAAAAATAACAAATTAGAGGCCCTAATTAATGAGGGAAGTCTTAAAATGTAACCACATATAACCCTTTGAAATACTGCTCAAACCTTATTTATTTTTCAATAAGGAAATTGATTGTCTAAAGTCATAGAGAGTAGCAAATACGAGATTGGAACGTGGATTGTCCGCCTCTAAAGTCTTTGGACTATGACTCCTTCAGAATTCTTTGTGTAGTATGGATATTTCAGATAAGGGAAGACAGGTCATTAATTACATACCTTTTTTTTCTACGGTATACCTTGCCTTTGGGTGTTATTATTAATACAACAAGCATTTGCTGCATGATCATTAGTGTCCCTTCATCTAATGGTTTGGAAGGAATTGGACTTTTCCGTAGGAGAGGTTACCATGTAAATTACACAAAGTTTTGAATAGCTGTTGCACTCACTACAAGTGTTCTTTGGCTTTTTGATTTCTTTTAGAAAAGAGATGCTAATCTTTCTAGTCTCTACCATTGCCTAAGTTTGGGTCCTTTTTGCTCACAAGATTGTCAAAAGTTTAGACATTTACATATACTATCAGGTGCAAGAATATTTACTAGATAAGCAGCTATATTGTCAGGAAAATATAACAACTTATAGTAACTCACTAGAAATCTGACATAATTGATCAATTTGGGGGCCTGTGTAGAATCAGTGATCTTTATTTTTTATAAAACTGTTTGAAATTGCTTTGTGATTATACATGGGTTTTATTTTTACTATTTTTCCCCCGGAATTGTAACTGATATGGAGAGTTGACTACACAACACTACCCTAAATAGTGTATGTATTTCCTTTATATACTCTTTGGTATGCAGTTTTATTTAGAGTGATACATTGCTTTTAACCTTAAACACTTTTTTTGGTTTCCTTAAGAGCTATTTCTTAACTAAATTGAAAATAATGCTATTTAGACCTTTCCTAGATCTTTGCAGGTCCTTTTTTCTCTGTCTGTTCTTTAAATGTTGGTGTCCTTCAGGACTCACTGCTTTTCACACTGTTCTCTCTCTGAATGAACTAAATACTTCAATTCAGTTTGGCTCCAGACGTGTACTGTTTGTATATCTAACAGGTTATTGAATAGCTCCACTTCCACGGCTCATAAATACTTCAAATTCAACATATTCAAAAATTGAACCTATTGCCCCCTCTCCAAATCTACTTCTTCAGTATCTCTCATCATTTTTATTCACACAGTTATACAAATCAGAAACCTAGATGTCTTTATTCCTTGAGTCCTTGTTTTCACTTAACCTCGTTTCTTCAGGTACTCTTGATTAACTGTCCAAGGAGTTCTTCATTCCATCCTTGTCCTGTTTCCTTTCCTCCAGTATAACTTGGTTCAGGTAGCATTATGTCTTGTTTGGACTGTTGCAGCAAATTTCAAATAGTTCTCTCCACCCTTGGTAGATTACTCTTTCAGAATAACCTTTCTGACATAAATTTAGCCCACTGATCATGTGCTGTAAACCTCGTTGACTTCTGTCTTTATTGCTCCCTGGATGAAGGTCCAACTCTAATGTAGCTTGTCTAAAACCTGAACAGTCTGACTTCCCTGTCCAGTCTCATTTCTTTTTTTTTTTTTTTTAAAGATTTATTTATTTATTTATACAAGCACTAGGTACAGTCAGAAGCGCGGGAGGGTGAGAGAATTCACCAGAGCCAGAGTGGGGAAAAGAACAGGCAGACTGACGAAATACACTGCTGAGGGGAGCAGCGGGCATGGCAGGAGAGGTCTGCTGCGCCATGTGGGACCCTTGCCAGTGGCCGGGGATCGAACCAGCGCTGCAGAGGCCATGGGCAGCTTCACAACCCGGCGCTCAGCCTCTGCGCCACCAAGGGAGGCCCCCAGTCTCATTTCTTGCCATGTATTTGAGGTGCTCCAGCCTCTGAATTCTTGCCTTAGAACACTGTACTACCTAACCTAGTTTCTGTTCCTTTTTGCCTTTGTTAAAACACTCCATCTTTCTTTGATTGCTAGACTAGGATTGGTTCCCTGCTTTATGTTGTCTCGGTACTCTCTGTTTACTCTGTCAAAACATTCATGGATTGTATTGTCTGTTTATTTTTTATTTTTTTAAAGATTAATTTATTAATTTCAGAGACAGAGCAGGGAACAGAACAGGCAGACTAACTGAAATACACTGCTGAGGGGAGCAGCGGGTGAGGCAGGAGAGGTCTGCCTCGCCATGTGGGTATCTCTGCGGGTATCTCTGCGGTTGGCCAGGATCAAACCTGCACATGCAGAGGCTGCGCTCAGCCACCTGCCCCAGCAGGGAGGCCCCAGAGACCATATTTCTCAATACAATTTTTGAAAAATAGGTATTTTTTTTTAACAGAGGCATGTTTTATTTATTTATTTATTTGTTTGTTTGTTTTGTTTATACATGCACTGGGTACAGTCAAAAGCACGGGAGGGTGAGAGAATTCACCAGAGCTAGAGTGGGGAGCAGAGCAGGTAGAAGGACCGAGGTACACTGCTGAGGGGAGCAGCGGGCGGCAGGAGAGATCTGCGCGCCATGTGGGACCCTCCTCCGGTGGCCGGGGAGCAGCCGGGGATCGAACCGGCGCGGCATAGGTTGCGGGCAGCTTCGCAACCCAGTGCTCAACCACTGCGCCAACAGGGAGGCCCGAAAAATAGGTATTTTTAATCTAATATACTTGAACAGCCTAACTAAATAACTTTGGGGGAGATTTTTCAAAACCTGAGCATAGTTAAATAAATGAGGCTAACAAAAAAAAATCTCCATGTGTTATTATCAGTTTGCATTTGATTACTTTGCTTAAGTAGATGGCCTCGTAATGGAGGCCAGAATCAGTGAAGTTAATCTTTTATATGACTATGACATTATTGCCAGGAAATTATTCAAAACACCAGCCCTTGGTTAGAGGATAGTTGACTGTATTCTATATATGTGTTTACTAACCATTATATTGAGTATTTCAGGCAATGTATGAGGTACTGAGACATAGCAATGAAAAAAAAAAGGGGGGGCCTCCTGGTGGCACAGGCCGTTGAGCGCAGCGCTGTGAAGCTGTCTGCAGCCTCTGCAGTGCTGGTTCGATCCCTGATGGCCTTGGAGCAACCCAAGGCTCACATGGCGAGCAGACCTCTCTTGTCTGGCTTGCTGCTCCGCTCAGCAGTGTATTTCATTGGTCTGCCTGTTCTGTTCCCCGCTCTGTCTCTGATGACTTATCTTACCCTCCCACGCGTCTGGCCTGTACCCTGGCTCTTGTATAAATAAAATAAATTAAAAAAGTAAAAAGAAAAAAGACAAAAAAAATCAAAAGTCTCTGTCCATAAGGAGCTGCCATTTTTGTGGGGAAATGGAAGATACACAAGCTATGCCATCTAATAATTTGTCCTTTGATTAATGGAGAGAAATCAAATCAGCTTATCTGTGGTTGAAATGACCACAGGGATGAGAGGAGTCTGAAAATATAGAACAAGGAAAGATTATTAGTGTATCAAGTTTATTTTTTTAAGATTTATTTATTTATTTATACAAGCACTGGGTGCAGACAGAAGCGTTGGAAGGTAAGAGAATTCACTAGAGCCAGAGCGGGGAACAGAACAGGCAGACTTACGAAATACACTGCTGAGGGGAGCAGCGGGCGCGGCAGGAGAGGTCTGTCACCCCATGTGGGACCCTCGCCAGCGGCCGGGGATCAAACTGGCGCTGCAGAGACTGTGGCAGCTTTGCAGCCCAGCGTTCAACCGCTGCGCCACTAGGGGAGGCCCTGTATCAAGATTTTGAAGGACATGGACCAGATAATCCTTAAAATGAGCTTTCAAGGTCTTATATGTTAGGCTTTTGCCTTTCCTTAAACACTTATGTCTTTGCTCCCAGTGGTTAGCCTTGTTAGCCTTCACTTAGTGTTTTTCCATTTCAGAACTTTTGCATGAGCTGTCTCTTACTAAAACTTTCTTCTTGCTCATTTTGCTTTACTAAACTTTTGCTTTTAATTCTCAGTGTATTATTTTTGCACTTTTTCAGAGGCCTTTCCTGACTTGCACATCAGAATTTAATCTTTCCTTATTCTCTCATAATACACTTTATTTTTCCTTAATAAACTTTGTCACACTTTGTAAATTTTATTTATTTATTTATTTGTTTGTTTGTTTGTTTATTTATTTATTTCTGTAAATTTTAAGGAACAGACCATATCTGGTTCTCTGCTAGATAGGGAGTGTTTGATAGTGTGATGGCACAAAAACTTTGATGGCTGGTGAGTGAAGCATATACACATATTGAGACAAAACCATACTCCTGAAATGATAGTTTTGTAAATTAGTAAAATTTGGTTTTAAAAAGAAACCCTGCAGGGCTTCCCTGGTGGCACAGCAGTTGAGTGCTGGGTTGCCAAGCTGCCCACAGCCTCAGCAGCGCCAGTTTGATCCCTGGCTGCTCCCTGGCCACAGGAGGAGGCTCCCACATGGTGCACAGACCTCTCCTGCCACCCGCTGCTCCCCTCAGCAGTGTGCTTTGGTCCTTCTGCCTGCTCTGGTGAATTCTCTCACCCTCCTGCGCTTCTGACTGTGCCCAGTGCTTGCTTGCATAAATAGATAGATAGATAGATAGATAGATAGATAGATAGATAGATAGATAGATAGATAGATAGATAGATAAAAATTATTAAGGTTTTTAAAAATAATTAAAAGAAACCCTGCAAAGGATGATTAAATGCATCAAGCTGTTAAAAAAAAAGGTAGTCTTTTTTTTTTTTTTAATGTAATACTGGTGGTGGGAGGAATGACAATAAGATTGGCCATGTAGTAAAGAATAAAGAAACTGATTAAAGGGCATTTGGGGGTTTATAACATACATGTTTGTAATTTTACATATTAGAATTAAATTTTTTAAAAATGACAACTTGATAAACTTTCCTCTTCAGACCAGTCTTTTCTTGAGTTTCAGATCTGTCTTAATACTTCCACATAGATTTCCTTATAGTATCTCAAATTAAGCTTATCAATAATGCCTTAATCTTCAAATATCTGTATTTTCTCTATGCCTTTCTTGGCTAATGGAAACATCATGTATGTACCTGCTTCCCCAACATAAAATTTCAGACGTCACCAGCTTCCTTAATTCCTTGAATATTTTGGCTCTTGACTTTTTTATTCTCTCTGACCCTATTCCTGTCATGTTTCTTCATAACTACAACATTCATAGATAATTGATCCTTCTAGTACCCTGGCCTCTCAGTTTTTTGATCCTCCCTCCTTCCTTCTCTCCCATTCTTTTGTCCTTAGCTAACTACATACTCCTGTAGTGGAGAAGAACATTTCCCTCTTGCTCTTCATCGTATGAAGTCATTTATAAATCTCCCCATGAGAACCCCAATCTCATGGCCTCTAACCCTAATTACTTCCCAGAGGCTCTTCAACACTCAGATTTTGGGGGACAAAATTCAGTCCCAAAGTAAAGACATTGTGAATATATTGATATATTTTGAATCTGGACAGCTGTTCAAGACCACAATAATACATAATGCATTTGGAAGTGCATTTTTAAATAGTGGTTAAAAATACAATAGTCTCCCCATATCTGCAGTTTGCGTTCTGTAGTTTCAGTTTCCTGTGGCCCCAAAATATTACAGAGTAAGAAATTTTAAGGGAAAACAGACCAGATTCATTTTTATTAGTGTAACTGTTCTTATTATTAGGTATTATTATTACTCTCTTAGTGTGCCTAATTTATAAATTAAAATTCATCATCGGTGTGTACATATAAGGAAAAAACTGTACAGAGTTGGGTACTATCTGGTGTCAGGCATCCAATGGGATTTTTGGAATGAAAACCTGAAAGACAGAAACTACTGTATTTTAAAATTAAAGATTTCATTTTCATTAATGACTGGTTTAACGTGGTACTAGAATGACCAGAGACTCAACATTTCTAATCAAAATTTCAACTGTAACTGTAGCAGTTTTATTTTTAATGTTTAAGTGTAGGTATCAATATTATTTGGGTTATATAGACATTTCTGTGTTAGTCCTTTTTTAGTGACAAAATATCTTTTTTTTAGAATACAGGTTTCTGAAAATCAGTTGTAATATGTTTATAACATTCTTTAAAGATTTCACAGAAACTTTTCTGACCCACTCTCCTAGGAAACAGGAAAGATAGACAGGCTAACTTCCTTATCAGAAATTTTTACTTAGCGTTTTTAGTATTGGCATATGCTGCTATTTCCCTAGGCATTAGCAAGTCCCCCCTCTAAGTATTATAAAGTAAGCTTCTTCTCTTAGACTATCCAGATTGCTGAGCCTTTTTATCTATGAGAGGATTTTGGGAAGGATTTTGATGTTATCAGTTCACTTGGCATCCTCATTAACGCTTGGTAACTTTGACTAAACATTTTGTTTACTGCACTCAAGTCATCTGAGTTCAGGTCTTAAATTCCCTAATGAAAGTTAAAAAGTGGAAAGCCAGTTGGAATCACTGAATAATTTGTCATTTTTTTGGGCACTTTTCTGAGTTATACTTAAATTTTGTTAATTGGTATGTACAAGTGTACACTGCCTAGGTTACTGCTGTTGAAAACTGTTGAAAATCATTGTGAAAAAGATGTCTCTCACTCTCTCGTTAGAAATAGTTCAAAGAGAAATATATTTAAGGATGAGATTAAGGATGAAAAGGTACATTTAAAGATATATCTCATGGAGCTGTAAAAAAAAAAAAGTCAGAAAATAGCGCCACAGTATTGGTATGGAATGAGTAAGTAAAAACCTAAGCCAGCGAGCAATTAGATAGCATTGCTCAGTAAATTTAGCAGATTTGTGAAAGGAAGTCTTCAAAACTTTGGACTATCTCAGTGACGTGTTATTTTAACATCACTTATAAAAATCTGTGGTATTATAGATAGTAAATCCTTTATTCTCTAACATGTTTCAGGTATTCTGTCACCCGAGGGAATGTGGATATGAAGAATTACCTTTTAATTACAATGTTTTGAGATTTATTTAGGTAATAAATGTGAGTTGGTAAACTTCATGAAGTTCTTCTAAATTCTGTTGTGTGTGTGGTATTTACATTTTTAGTGTTTCATTTAGGATTATAATCATATGACTTGGTTGTAGAAATTTCAGTTTTTGTGTTCATTTTACTGGTGGTTTGGATAGTTTTTAAATCCTCCCTCCAATCCCAAATATGCAGAGTAATATCAGGAAGCTGTAGTGATTTAATATTTTTTAATAGTTTCATGGCCCCTTTATGACATTTTTCTTATTACCCTTGTGCAAATTCAGAATGGAACTTTTCTCAAAAACGTAGTAGACTCTTCTAAATGAGAATTCTACCCATATTTTGATGTGTGTCGTGCAGTTCAGTCAGCACAAAAACAACTCCAACAGATCAGCAGTTCCCCTGTCACCCCAGAGAAACAGAGCAGCATTAAATTTTCACATCCCTTTTCAAAACAATGGACAGAAGAGGCAAGAAGTTGAAAATTTGTGGTTTGTGTACAATATGTCCTATTTTTAAACTCTGCTTCATGAAAATTCTTAGCTGTACCATTCCCCTTTTTTCTCTTTTGTCAGAATTCCAGTTTTGTGTTTAAAGTCTAAAAAGAGAAATGCAGGAACTTTTAAATTTAGTTATAAACAGTAACATCTTAAATGTGATAAAACAAAACAAAAAGGTCTCTATGTTTGGCAAAGTCACATTCTCCAGGGATTCACTAAACAGCAACAGCACTGTTAGGAGTGTCAGCTGAGGCACTATTTGTCTCCTTCTCTAATGGCTCCTTGTTTTACCAAAAAGCTACTGAAGAAGGTGTGACGCTTACACAGTTCTCATTAAGTATTCTTTTCATCACAGTTTAGATTAGCTAACAAAACCTGAATATTACAGTTCAAGTGTTTGACTGCTGGGTCTGCTGTGATCATCTGACAAATCACCAGATTCTTTTTTTGTCTTCACTTACTAGTCATTGCTATTTAGGAATATATCAACATTTACCGTTGGAGAGAATATAAAATGATAAATTATAAACTGCTTTGAGATAGTGGACAGGACAAGAAATAACAAAGGAATATTACTGTGTAGCTAACAGTGTTTTTGGTGTTCTAAATAATGCTGTTTGTAGTATCCGTTGTCGTATTTAGTCTTTCTGTCAGAAAGCAGCATTTTGATAATCTTTATTTTTCCATCTTACTATTAAAAATGACAAAATTACTTTGTAAACTTAGTATAAAGAGGTAGGTTACTTTCATTCTAAAGGAACATCCTTTAGAATCCTTTAAAATGAAGAAAGGGATTGTGTATTTTAAGAGACAGCTTTTAAACAAACCTCCTTAGAAACTAAAGCTAATTAACATGTTTTGCTACAACTATACTTGGAAAGATGTGTTCAAATTTTTAAATTACTTTGTGCACTGGTGCTTGGTTCTTATAACTAAATATATATATTTGCTTTACAGGATCAATGTTTCATACAAAATTAAACTAAGAGACCTGTTTAAGACAGATTATAATCAGTCACAGGATATGAAGTGGCAAAGGCTTTAAAGTCATTGTTTTTTAAAATAATTTTATCAGGGTTCTCTTTTGGGGGGAACTGAATACTTGAAAGAAAGTATTTCTTTCAGAGTATTTACAACTGTTTTGAGTAAGCATATATATTTTACTCAATCTCTGGAAACATTTGCCATGCCCTTGATCTTAATATGTGATTCTGTATCTTGAGTAATATTTACTACTTTGTTCTTGAATGCATATTCATGCTTGTTCTTCCTCTTAGTCCTACCTTGGATAAATTTTACTATGCTATTTTAAAAAGTCAATTTAAAAAGTCTTTTAATTATACATGGTATTCTGATTGAAAACTGAGTAGGTTAGCAGAGGTTTTACCAGTAATAGATACACTAGAGAGCTATAACAGTGCTTTAAGTTATTTATATTTTCATGATGTGTTGGATACACATGAATGACTAGTGACTAGTTTTTTTCAAAGTTCGTGTAAAATTTAAAAAATATATTACCTAGGGCCTCCCCGGTGGCGCAGCGGTTGAGCGTTGGGTTGCGAAGCTGCCCGTGGCCTCTGCGGCGCCGGTTCCATCCCCGGCTGCTCCCTGGCCACCAGAGGAGGGTCCCACATGGTGCGCAGACCTCTCCTGCCGCCCGCTGCTCCCCTCAGCAGTGTACTTCGGTCCTTCTGCCTGTTCTGCTCCCCGCTCTGGCTCTGGTGAATTCTCTCACCCTCCCGCGTTTCTGACTGTACCCAGTGCATGTATAAACAAAAAACAAACAAACAAACAAATAAATAAATAAATAAAACATGCGTCTATTAAAAAAAAATAAAAAAAAAATATATTACCTAATATTTATAAAGTATTAATTTTGTTATGCTTTTTAATTTATCAAACTAAACAGAAAATTAGATTTAATAATTTCAGAAAGTTCAGAATTATCTACTGTGTTATAATTTAAATTTTTTTCATTAATCATTTTAGTTGTATTATTCTTACATGTTTCAGTTTTGAAAGTTGTATAAAAGTCTTAATATTTTAGAAGAATGAAATGAAAATTTCGTAGAAATAGTTCAACGAGGAACTGATAAAACTAATGTTTACTTTTTGGGGAAGGCTTGCCATGAATATGCTCATGTATGCTTCAACTCTGTGATTAGGGTAATTAGAAATAGAAAAAATCATGGAGTTTGTAATCCTAAGTATTTCAGAAATAATCATAGCCTTTAGAAAACAACTTGGCCCTGAAAAGAATTAATTGTTGTTTTTTTTCATATTTTTTCTAATGTTCTACCACCATATTCTCTTAATAAAATTCATATACTTGTCGATATTTTAAATATTCAGACTTTAAATACTTGTAATGATATTTTATTCTTGGCTATTTTGTCTTTTGTCTTCTACATTTGCAACCAAATTATACTTCATACGCTAGACAAGGTTTATGCCAGCCTAATTGGTTGCTGGCATTTCTTAGTCTCACAGCTGTTGTGAATTCATCTGTAAACTAGGAAACATATAATAGGATCCTGTTTTCAGAGGCAGTTGTCAAGATGTAAACTTGGTTTTTGACAGCTCAATAAATATATGACCTCTTAAGGCAACTTATATAGCACTAATACCAATCTTTAGAAAACCATCTTAATTTTTAAAGTTGAGGATGTCCTAAAGTATAGAATCCATACATTTGGCTTTTGTATTCACTAAAGAAAATGTGACTTGAATTCTGGCTTTCTGTTGGTTGTCTTTGTGGGGTTTTCTTTTTTCTTTTTTTTTTTTTGCTTTTAAAAAGTTTGTTTTAGGGGCCTCCTCGGTGGCGCAGCGGTTGAGTGCTGGGTTGCGAAGCTGTCCGCAGCCTCTGCAGTGCTGGTTCGATCCCCAGCTGCTCCCCGGCCGCCGGAGGCGGGGTCCCACATGGCGCGCACCTCTCCTGCCGCCCTCTGCTCCCCGCTCTGGCTCTGGTGAATTCTCTCACCCTCCTGCGCTTCTGACTGTACCCAGTGCTTATATAAACAAACAAACAAATAAATAAATAAATAAATAAATCTTTTTAAAAAAAAGTTTGTTTTACTGTTTACCAACAGGTATTAAAAAGTTGAGATCTGAACTGTTTTTCCTTTTGATATCACTATAACAAAAAGTTGAGAGATTAATTGATATGAAATATTTCTTAAAGCCAACTGAACAATTACTTTGAAATAAAGGTTATGATTTTAAAATATTTTATAGATTTATTTTTGAATTAGTTAATATTTTTATTAATAATTCTGACATTTAAATTTAGGATAAAATTTACATTCTCTTAAGTTGACTTTTAGGAGACTATTTTTTTTTACATTAAAGATAGTCCAATAGGGCCTCCCCTGGTGGTGCAGCGGTTGAACACTGGGCTGCGAAGCTGCACACAGCCTCTGCAGTGCTGGTTTGATCCTCGGCCTCCCGGGAGGGTCCCACATGGTGCGACAGACTTCTCCTGCCGCACCCGCTGCTCCCCTCAGCAGTCAGTGTATTTCGTCAGTCTGCCTGTTCTGTTCCCCACTCTGGCTCTGGTGAATTCTCTCACCCTCCCGCGCTTCTGACTGTACCCAGTGCTTGTATAAATAAATAAATCTTAAAGATAGTCCAATACAGGCCAGTTTTTCTCATAGAATAATGATGATTCTCACATGACTTAATTAGTTTCCAATAACAGAAACTTGGAAACTTAATTAGTTTCCAATAACAGAAACCTACAAATGGGGCTTCCCTGGTAGCACAAATGGGGCTTCCCTGGTAGCACAAGCACTATGAAGCACTATAATAAGACGCAGCACTATGAAGCTATCCGCAGTCACTGCAACACAAGTTCCATCCAGTTTGATCCCTGGCCTGGGAGGTGACCCACATGGTGCTGCAGACCTCTCCTGTCTGGCCCGCTGCTCCCCGCAGCGGTGTATTTCAGTACGTCTGCATGTTCTGCTCCCCACTCTGTCTCTGATGAATCCTCTCATCCCCCACATCTCTGGCGTACAACCCAGCCCTTGTATGCTTAAATAAATAAATCTTAAAAAAAAAAAGAACTGCAAAGATTCTGTTTCTAAACAGTTCATGGTCATCTCCTATTTAAGGCCAGTAATTTGTTCCTGAAGATCAGAGGGTGTGTTTGAAAATGGTGATTGGGAACATACTTGCCTTTATTTTAAATGGGAAAAAAATGCAGTGGGTTGAGCAATTCATACATTCTAATAAGGGCCTCCCTGGTGGCACAAGGGGTTAAGACACAAACTATGAAGCTGTCTGCTGTCACTGCGGCACGAATTTGATCCCCGACCAGGGAGCGAGCTGCTACCCATCTGGCGCAGCAGACCTCTCCTGACTCGCTCGCTGCTCCCCTCAGCAGTGTATTTCAGTCAGTCTGCCTATTCTATTCCCCACTCTGTCTCTGGTGAATCCTCTCACCCCTCCACACACACACCTCTGGCCTGCACCCCAGTTATTGCATGCATAACTTTTTTTTTAAAAATCCCAGTAAGTTTTTTTAAAAGACTACACATGTGTAAAAACAATCATGCATAACAAACAATATAGTAGTAAATCCATTTTATATTCAATAAAATCTTTTCTCCTAATATTGTTTTTTGACCATCCATTGTTTTGACCATCCATTTCAACATGATCGTAAATATTTTGGGATTCGTTCAACACTAGGCAAAACAAGGGCTAAATTAATATAAGAGGCCATGGAAATTTCAGCAAACAGTCAGAAAATGGCTCACAACACTGAGTACGGTGCAAGCATCATCTTGTGCCAAAATTTTTTGTTGTCACTTTGATACCTGGCATTGCTTTTTTTTTTTTTTTTAATAGAGGCATATTTTATTTATTTAGTTTGTTTGTTTGTTTTGTTTATACATGCACTGGGTACAGTCAGAAGCACGGGAGGGTGAGAGAATTCACCAGAGCCAGAGCGGGAGCAGAGCAGGCAGAAGGGCTGAAGCACACTGCTGAGGGAAGCAGCGGGCGGCAGGAGAGGTCTGCTCACCATGTGGGACCCTCCTTCGGTGGCCGGGGAGCAGCCGGGCATCGAACTGGCGCTGCAGAGGCTGCGGGCAGCTTCACAACCCAGCGCTCAACCGCTGCACCACCGGGGAGGCCCGCATTGCTTTTTGTATATGTGATGCTGACAGTCTGTTAATTATATTTGGAATGTAACACAACCTTTCTTGTGCACTTGTAAAGGCAGGACTGGACACAGTGCCAGTTTTCTGATCCCATGCAGACAGGGTAAAGGAGGAGTCAGAGTCCTCAGTGGTTTTGCAGGCTTTTATTGGGATTACCAGGTATACGGCAGGCAGGGGTACTGGGGGGCCTGGAGGCTGGCAGTCCTTCCAGCCCCCAGCAAATCCGCACTCTCTCTGGGCTCTCTAGCGTTCTCTGCTTCTGCTTCTTTGCTTCTCACCTATTCTAGGTACCCGCAATCAGGCATGCATTCAGGACTGCAAGGATCCATCATCTATCCTGTTGGCGGGAGGGCAGAAAAGCCTGGCATTTTTCCTTACCCTACAGCACTCCTATTTAAAATTTGAATTGAGGGCTTCCCTGGCACAGGGGTTAAAGTCTCAGCACTTTGAAGCTATCACCAGCCACTGCAGCACAAGTTAGATGCCCGGCCAGGGAGCTACCCACATGGCGCAGCAGACTTTTCCTGTAGCCCACTGCTTCCTTCAGCAGTGTATTTCAGTTGATCTGTCTATTCTGCTCTCCACTCTTACCTCCCCGTATCTCTGGCCTACGCCCCAGTTCTTATATGCATAAATAAATAAATGTTTTAAAAAATTAGAATTGAGTTTTGGCATGTACAGATTGTAGGGTAAATAAAAGGTATCAGGCTTTTCTGCCCTCCCACCATTAGGATTGATGATGGATCCTTGCAGTCCTGAATGCATGCCTGATGGCGGGCACCTGGAATAGGGTGGGGGGGGGGTGGCATAGGTAGATTGGATTCACCTGGGCTGAGACTAGGCTTATAAGGGCAGTGTCAGGGGGATGCACCAAAGGAACAGCAGAGTGAAAGAGAGGCAGAGGCCACAAGAGAACGCCAGAGAGCCCAGAGAGAGAGTGAAGACTTGCACCCCTGCCTGCCCTGTTATCGGGTAAATCCCAGTAAAAGACTTCAAAGGCCACCGAGGGCTCCTAGCATTCTCCTTTAACCCGTCTGCTTGAGTCATGTATATCCTGCACTGTCTTCCTGCCGCTAAACAGATATAAATCTTTTACTATATAAACCTTGGTCAAAATATCTTGGTATTGAGAGATAAATTTTACAAAGTTTGGGTTTTAAAACCAAGAGCTTGGGGCCTCCCCAGTGGCGCAGCGGTTGACCGCTGGGTTGCGAAGCTGCCTGCGGCCTCTGCAGCGCCGGTTCGATCCCCGGGGTTCGATCCCCGGCTGCTCCCCGGCCACCGGAGGAGGGTCCCGCATGGCGCATAGACCTCTCCTGCCTCCCGCTGCTCCCCTCAGCAGTGTACTTCGGTCCTTCTGCCTGCTCTGCTCCCCTCTCTGGCTCTGGTGAATTCTCTCACCCTCCCACGCTTCTGACTGTACCCAGTGCTTGTATAAATAAATAAATCTTTAAAAAATAAAAATAAAAAATAAATAAAACCAAGAGCTTTATAGCTGGGAAAATAATGATTTGGGAGATGTTCTGTAGGGCTTGTTTGTACTTCCCAAAACTGTAAGTATTTTTTTTACTGAGCTATCAACAAGTGACATTTTCTACGAAATCATTTTGTCTTTGTAAGTAGGTTCAAATAAAGCTGAAAACTTTTAAATATGTACCTGGATTTTTAAGTTTTAAAAAATCAGTTTTGAAACTAACAGTTATTAACATAATGGTACTGATTTTATCCAGTAGTGTGAAATTACAGTTTTCAAATCTGATTCCCATTTTCTATGAATGTGATATATGACTTCAAGATGGATTGGGACTTCTGGTCAAAATAATACAATATAGAAGTTCATGTATTAGCATCCCAATGCCCCAGAGATACATAAGAAAAAGCCAAAAAAGATGACTAAGCTTAAGAACAAGACATTATCATGAAGCAGAAATGAAACAGAAAATGATAGATGGGACTGAGCAGGCATGGATGGCTAAAGTTTGACTCCTATAGCATGATAGGAACTAAAAAAGCATTTTTTTTTTTAAGATAAAAGACTTGTATGACTTCCCTTTGAATTAAATATTAATTAAAAATTCCGGTTGCTTTGCTCACTGGAGCTAGGGTTGTAAGATATTTTCCTACAAGAGAGGCCAGTGGAGTGCAACTGAGGTAGAAATAGAAGGAATCATACTTAGCCACTATAAACAGGGAATCCATGCCAATTATACCAATTACTTGTGGCTTTAGCTGTTCTGATTAATCACGTGTCTCATCTTGAGAAATAATTATCAAGATACCTAGAAAATTTGTGTTTAGAATTTGAAAAGCACTTCTAAATAACTCATCAGTCAGAGGCATAAAGTTAGAAATAGAACTGAATAACAAAAATACTACATATACAAATTTGTGAAATGCTACTAAAGCAATTCTTGAAGAGAAATAGGTAGCTGGATGCTTATGATGACAAAGAAAAGGTAAAGATGAATAAGCTAAGCATCCATCTTAAGAATTTAGGGAGGGGGGCCTCCCTTGTAGCTCAGAGGTTAAAGTCTCAACTTTAACCTATCAAGCTATCGCCAGCCACTGTGGCATGAGTTCTGTCCCTGGCCAGGGAGCTGACCCACATGGCGCAGCATACTCTCCTTTCTCACCCACTGCTCCCCTCTGCAGTGTATTGTCTCAGTAGATCTGTCGGTTCTGTTCCCCACTCTGTCTCTGGTGAATCCACTCACCACCCCACACTTCTGGCCTACACACCAGTTCTTGTATGCATAAATAAATAATAAATCTTTAAAAAAAAATTTAAGGGGAGGTAAAAATTCAGCAAATTTGCCAAATTAAGTTGAATGTAAGAAATAATGGTAAGAGCAATTATATTTATTATTAATAACATAATAAAAATTATCAACAGAGGCAGCTCTCCTGCCTACCTATGACTGTGCAGGTGTTTTTTTCCATAAACATTTTACCCTTTGCAAAGCAGCAGCAGCTCTTTACGCTTGTTTGTGTCTGTGGAAGTGTCTTCTCTTTTCCTTTTCCTAATAAACCTGTCTTTTTGAAAAGTAAAAAAAATTAAACAAAACAATGTGTTATTCTTGGAAAAGACAAGTACAATTGAAAAATCTCAGGTAAGATTGATCCAAGAAAAAAAGTTGAATAATTAGGAATGAAAAAGTGAGATTATCATTTCAGTAACCACAGGCATTCAATATAATTATGAACAACTTTATATCCAAAGTTTGATACAAGTCTCCAGAAAAAGTTTTATACAAATCTCCAATTATCAAAGCAATGAAGGACAGAAAATGATGGTAAACCTATAATTAAGGACATTTTATCTTTTCACAAATAAAACCCTAAGCCAAGATGATTTTAATCAGTGCCTACCAAACACTCAAGGTTCAAGTCTAAGTTTATAATTACTATACCAGAATAAGGTTGATATGAGAAAGGAAAACTGCTGGCTAGTATCAGCTCCTGATCAATGCTGTAAAAATACAAAACAAAATATTCAGTGCAATTCCAATCAAAATCCCCACAGACCTTTTTTAATTTGATTTTTAGAACTTTATAGGCTATTTTTAAAATTTATACAGATATGCAAAATACTAAGAAGATCAAAGAAATTCTTAAAGAACAATAAGACAGGAGGGCTTATTTTACAAGGATAGCAAGACAATGCAGAGCGATATTGATGTTAAATAATTTAGACAGTGTAATTTTGGTACAGGCATGAAGAAATGGACTTATGCATGTATAGTTGGAATTTGACAGTATGCAGATAAGTAAGAGAAATAAGTGCTTTGTAGGAAATGGTTCTGGAAGAATTTGCTTTCTGTAGGGGGAAAATGGAAATTGTTTTTCCTTATATAAAAGGATCAAAATGACAACGGATTACAGTCCTGTATAAAAAATAACTGTAAAACTTTAGAGGAAAGTGTAAGAGACTTAGTGAATTCTTTTTCAGTAATTTTATGACATTAAAAAAAAGCATAATTGACAAGTACATACTTGACTACACTAAAATTAACAACTCAAACTCATCAAAAGACACCATAAGTGAAAAGATAATCTACAACTTTGAAGAAAATATTTGTAACATATATAACAGAAGATAAATACAAAGAATAAACAAATTATACATATGGTTAGCATTTCCTAACTTTTTTGGACTCAGATTCATTTTCTTAATATTAAAACATTGTCAGTCTGTACAGTATAATCTGAGATTTTAAATAAGTTTAAAAAATTGCTTTATGAATTTTCTGTCTTTTACATGGTCATTGTTGACTCACAGGATACTTTCTAATGATTAGAACTGCTTAACAGTGTAAAATTATAGGTAATTTATGCCACTGTGTAACCATTTACATGTGCTGAAAATAAACTTTCATTCTAATACAATCTCTTAAATTCCTGGTCTTGACAAATAGCAAATTGATTTATGGTCTCGTGGACAAAGGTCATTCCTAATCTTGAGAGTTTGTGGGGATCCTTGTAATAAGTTTTTTAAATGTTTGCAAATTATAAAATAGTAATTGATAGTATTGAGGAATCCCATAATTCATGGCACTTTAAAAATGTGTATTTTATACCCACTTAGGCCGGATACATCAAGCAATGGTAACGTCTTTAAATGAAGATAATGAAAGTGTAACTGTTGAGTGGATAGAAAATGGAGATACAAAAGGCAAAGAGGTAAGATCACTGGATTAAATTTTATTTCTAGTTCTAAAATCAAGATTCTGAATATAAAACAAAGCAGAAGAGTATTTAATTTTTATATAGTATATATTCATTATCCTTTGAGAAACTTTGAATGATTAAAAATTTTCAGCCTTAAGAAACTAGATTCCTTCTGCATATCTTACATGATTGGATGTAAAATCAAGAACACAAAATGTTACCTGTAGAGGGAGACTCTTTAAATATATGTGTTTTATATTTCTAGATAATCTTGTTTTAATGGCATACTCTTTCTTAGGCTGAGATCATTTAACATTCTCTCTCTGTAAATTTATTTGAAAAATAAAAGGTTAATTGTTAAAATATACTCTAAAAATATATGCTTTTTTTTAAAAAAAAAACAAAAAACCAACAGATTGACTTGGAGAGCATCTTTTCTCTTAACCCTGACCTTGTACCTGATGAAGAAATTGAACCCAGTCCAGAAACACCTCCACCTCCAGCATCCTCAGCCAAAGTAAACAAAATTGTAAAGGTTAGTGATGAAAATTCATAGGAGGGTATGTATATTTTGATTTGAAATTGGCAGACTGAAGATTATGTTTCAAGAATTAAGTTCACTTTTAAAAAAACACACTTTTTGTCGTTCACATGCATGTATAGGCTTATACTTTGAAAGATATAGCAAAGGGTGTCTCATTCACCGTTAGGAAATGAGATGTTAGAAATCTCCTTTCCTGATTAGGGTTTTTCCTAAAATTAATAGCTTCTTGGGAAATATAGGACAAACTATTTGCTTGTCAGTGTTTCTTTAGTGAATACATATGACTTTCATAAAGAAAGAATTTTTTTTATTAATCATAATAAATTCACACTCCAAGCCTTTTGAAATAGTAGTTCTGTATTTGTTTAAGGAATATAAGTGTAGTTTAACTTACCTCTATATTATCTGTGAAGATAAATATCCTCCCTAACAGTTTTCTCCTTAAAAATTAAAAGGCGGACCTCCCCGGTGGTGCAGCGGTTGACCGCTGCCCGCAGCCTCTGCAGTGCCGGTTCGATCCCTGGCCACTGGGTGAGAGTCCCACATGGCATGCAGACCTCTCCTGCTGCCCGCTGCTCCCCTCAGCAGTGTACCTTGTCAGTCTGCCTGCTCTGCTCTCCGCTCTGACTCTGGTGAATTCTCTCGCCTTCCCGCGCTTCTGACTATACCCAGTGCGTGTATAAATAAATAAATAAATCTTTAAAAAAAAAAATTAAAAGGCACTGGGCCCCCCTGGTGACACTGGGGTTAAAGTCTCAGTGCTATCAAACTGTCCCCACCCACTTGTATGCATAAATAAAAAAAAATGAAAGACACGTATTTTGTATTATTTGTAAAGGTAATTCCTTATTTTATTTATTTATTTATTTATTTATTTTTTTATTAGAGGCATGTTTTTGTTTATTTATTTGTTTGTTTGTTTCATTTATACATGCACTGGGTACAGTCAGAAGCGCGGGAGGGTGAGAGGATTCACCAGAGCCAGAGCGGGGAGCAGAGCAGGCAGAAGGACCGAAGTACACTGCTGAGGGGAGCAGCGGGCTGCAAGAGAGGTCTGCGCGCCATGTGGGACCCTCCTCCGGTGGCCGGGGAGCAGCCAGGGATTGAACCGGCGCCGCAGAGGCCGCAGGCAGCTTCGCAACCCAGCGCTCAACCACTGCGCCACCGGGGAGGCCCCCTTATTTTATTTTAAAGATTTATTTATTTATGCATACAGGAACAGAGGTGTGGGGGGGGGGGTGAGAGGATTCACCAGAGACAGAGTGGGGAACAGAACAGGCAGATTGTCTGAAATACGCTGCTGAGGAGGGCAGTGGATGAGTCAGGAGAGTTCTGCTGTGCCATGTGGATAGCTCCCTGGCTAGGGATCCAACTCGTGCTGCAGTGGCTGCGGATAGCTTCATAGGTTGCATCTTAAACCCTTGCACCACCAGGGAGTCCCCAATTCCTCATTTTTTCTACTGAAGCTTTCATTATTGAAACTTTGTGTCAAAAGTGTAACTCTTTGAAGCAGATAGTCCCACAAGTTGAATTTGCAGTTCTTTGTTCGGTTTAACAATGTGTTGATTTTTCTTTGTCAGTATTATTTACAAAGATAATTATTATATGACAATCTTATAACTCACTTTATTGCAGGGAAGACATAGTTGAGCTCAAAAATGTGAAAAAAGCTCAACAGTATTAGTAAAATATCTTACTTTGTAAGCTGTACATATGAACATAAAGCAGATTTTCAGTTCCTATAGTTTTAGCATATTTTAAAAGTCACAGCTTAGAGCTTATTAGTTGCCACCGCAAACAGGGTATTCATAGTTTATCCTTGATATGTTACTAATGATCTCCACTGTGCATTAAAATCACCTGAAGAATTTCTAGGCCCATTCACAGAGATTCAGATGTATTTTGTCTAGAGGGAGACCCTAATATAAATACCCTTTTAGTAATAACCATCAGATTTGAATGTCCAATTAGGTTGAAAAGACTTGCATTTTTTGATATGATTTTTTTCATGTGATTAAAATGAAGTCTTGATAAATAAACAGTAGTACCAAAATTTGCTGCCCTCATCCATGTGGTGTTGAAGTCTTTGATAGTACAATGAAACCTTTTAATGTAACTGATTGCATACTTCATAATGTTTGGATGTGTCAGTTTAACAATGAGCTGTAAGTTGTCTAAAACTACTATTTTATTAACCCCTTGCATCCAAAGATTAAATTTTTTACACAGTTTTGGCAGATAAGCATAATGATTAATAGCACAAACTTTAGTGAAATTACTGAATCTCTTCTTAGTTTCCTCATACATGAAATGGGAATGGCAATAATAAAGACTTAATAGGGTTGCTGTAAAGATTAAATGGGCTAACTTACACAAAGTCTTTAGTGCAGTGAGTGCGAGGGTCTAATTAATTCCTGAAGAAAACAGTGCATACATATACACACACACGTATATGTATTTGGAAGTAGGGGGAATACTCATATAAAGAGACTTACATATTGACAGCATTAATGGTACTTTATTAGATTTTTCTCCATTTAGTTTTATATATTTATCCTCCTTTTGTTTAAAAAGCATGCTGAAATTATGATATATGTGAGTAAAGAGAGAAAGTAAAACAAGTATTTTCTATTTCATAGAATCGACGGACTGTGGCTTCTATTAAGAATGACCCTCCTCCAAGAGATAATAGAGGTAAAGTAAAAATTAGTCTATTAATTTTGCCTATTGAAATTTTAGAATGACCCTGACAAGGTAAGTCAGAAGTGAGTATTCCCTTGATATTATTATTTATTTAACTTCATGAGACTGATTTATTTTTTTAATTTATTTCCTAATGTAATAATGTTGACAAGATCAAAAAATTGTTGATAAAGGTATATGGTGAATATAAAAGTTTCATGATAATATGCAACTTTTGATTCATTTTAGCTACCCAAGTTTTCAGAGTTGAGGAGACTATTATGAGAAAGACGGAATGAAGTAGTAGTTTTTTAATTTCAGAAGGATGAATTTAATCATTATGACAGTTTTACATTATTTTCTGGGTAACAGGATTTTCTAAAGGATCATGGAATACTTAGAGTCAGCTAAAAAAAGTTGAATAGTATGTCTGTAAGGTATAATAAATTGCAGGTTTTCCATGTGTTTTCAGCCAGGAAATACAAAGCATAATTAATTTCTATTCAGCAGTTCAGAGTTACCCTTTCTAATAGTGATATTGTTCTGTATTTGTGGATTGGATTAGGATGGGTATCGATACTAGAGGATAAATTGGAAACAGAAGGAAAATTCCCTATACTTTATATTTTTTTATTTCTTTTTTTTAAAGATTGTTTATTTATTTTACACAAGAACTGGGGTACAGGCCAGATGTGCGGGAGGGTGAGAGGATTCACCAGAGACAGAGTGGGGAGCAGAATAGGCAGACTGATGAAATAAACTGCTGATGGGAGCAGTGGGCGAGACAGGAGAGGTCTGCCTCTCCATGTGGGACCCTCGCCGGCTGGCTGGTATTGAACCTGCGCTGCAGGCTGCGGATAGCTTCACAGCGCGGCACTCAAAACGCCTGCGCCACCAGGGGAGGCCCTCCCTACACTTTAAATACTGTCCTTTGAATCTTGCAAAAGATTTTATTTCTTTGTAATGTATGATATTTGCGTTTAACTTTACATCATTTTTCCAGTTTTATAATATCAACAGTGGGAAATTGTCTGCTGAAAATTTGCATAGTTGAGCAAAGAGTGGGATTTGGCATACAGAGTTGAATTTTTAAGTTGCTTTCAGGACTTAGAAATTGCGTAAAAGTTTCAAAATAATGAATTTAACGTTCATATTTTGCACGCTTACATTTTGGATTTGGTTTTTATATAAATAAAAATTCAGATTGAGTTTTGTGACTAAGATTAACATTAGTGGAACCAAAGTGTGCTCATTGCTTTCAAATCCTCTGTTAGCATAGCAATTGATTGAACAGTATTAAACTTGGAAATTCGGTAATGCAACTTTTAAGTATCAGTTATTTTAAGATATCTGTGTTCCTGTTACCAAGTTCACCTTCACTAATTTTTGTTTTCCTTACAGTTGTTGGTTCTGCACGTGCGCGGCCTAGTCAACTTCCTGAACAGTCTTCCTCTGCACAACAGAATGGTAGTGTTTCAGATATATCTCCAGTTCAAGCTGCAAAAAAGGAATTTGGACCCCCTTGTATGTAAATCATGTATCAAGGATTCAGTCATTTTAGGCATACATGTATTCTCTCTTGGTCATCTTTATAAGTCCCCAAATGGTAAACAACCTAATTGCAAACTTTATTGCAGATTTCATCTTACCACTGAGGAAAATAATTTTTTTCTTAGAAATTTAGTCTATTGGGGTTTTAAAAATATATTTCAGATGAAAAAAATTTTGTGACTATTGTAACAGTCTTTCATTTGCTTTGAATTTGAAATTCTGGCCAGGAGGTAATTTGACAGTGTTATTAAAGAAATTTTTTTATTTAGTACTTTTCAATTCAATTTAAAGATCTGTAATTCTTAACCAAGAGATGACATGTATCAATATGTTAGAGTCATTTTTCTTGACTCATATGTATATTGTCCTGTTCCTAGTTTTGTTAAAGCAGCTCATAAGTAAAGTTCACATGGTTGTTGTAGGCATGCTTTATCATTGTGTCCCTTTTTGGGATGGTGTGTATGTGCTGAAATTATATATTAAACTTCGTGTGTGTGAGTACAGTGCTCTGAAAAGAAAACTAAAATTCATCTTTCTTTTAGCACGTAGAAAATCAAATTGTGTGAAAGAAGTAGAAAAATTACAAGAAAAACGAGAAAAAAGGAGACTGCAACAGCAAGAACTTAGAGAAAAAAGAGCCCAGGTTTGTAACAGAAACAAATGTTTTCAGTGAAAGTGATTGGCTTGTAATATAATTTAAAGAATTCTATGTAGTAATTAGATAGATATTGAGATATAATAAAGATTTTTAAGAAAATAATTTATCTTAACAGATTTTCACTACGTGTACATTTTGTATTTTAGTGCCTTTGTTATCCTGAAGTTTGTTCCATTTTGAATAAGCCATTATGTTACAGAATTCTAATGCATGTGCTCGTCAAGATTTTGACTTTCAAAAGTAATCTAGAAATACGTTCAAAAGACTATCCAGTTATATTACGTATTTTATTATTGCTTTTTACATGGTCAGTACGTTCTATGTATCACAAGAGGCAATTCCTTGTGTTTTGACTAATACTAGATACTGAGAATGGATCTCTACAGCGCCCTCTCGTGTTCACTTACATGATAGAAAAACTGTTTACTGGTGGTAGAAAAATTGCATAGAGGGCTGGTCTTTTATCTCTCTACAGGTCACCACATAATAAACTTGGTACTTACAACTCTTCTATTATGCTTGTGTCTGTTATATTCTGAGAACTTGTGACTCTAGTAAAACATGGGTATTGTTTCTTTATTTAAGAGCATGTTCAAATGCCTGTAATCATAAAGATATATGTTGTGTTATGAAATTGTAGTATGCAGGACAATACTGAGTCTTTTTTTTTTTTTTTATAGAGGCATGTTTTTATTTATTTATTTATTTGTTTGTTTGTTTGTTTGTTTTGTTTATACATGCACTGGGTACAGTCAGAAGCGCGGGAGGGTGAGAGAATTCACCAGAGCCAGAGCGGGGAGCAGAGCAGGCAGAAGGACCGAAGTACACTGCTGAGGGGAGCAGCGGGCGGCAGGAGAGGTCTGCGCGCCATGTGGGACCCTCCTCTGGTGGCCGGGGAGCAGCTGGGGATCGAACCAGTGCCGCGGAGGCCACGGGCAGCTTCGCAACCCAGCGCTCAACCGCTGCGCCACCAGGGAGGCCCAATACTGAGTCTTAATATATCAAATTAGATCTGAAAGGGAACTGAGAGTGACCAGTTGGGTTTTGAAAAAATATGCAAAACAGATTACTAATACTCCACACAGATGCCATCTGTGGATGCTTCTTAATATTTTCACATCTTTTTGTGATCTCTTAATTCTCACTTTAAACCTTCTGCTTCTCAGTTGCCATTGTTGATAATATTTTCTACAAAAAATTTTAATGGAAAGTAAGTTTCTTTAACAGATTTGAAGTTTAATTATTTTCAAAGAAAATCTGTATTTGGTATTTTGAAAAATATAACTTAGAATGTTCAGTAGCTTACTGCTTGCTGTTAGGAGGATGCTAACTATCATCATATTTATCTTACTCTCATTTTGAAGCAAAAAATTAATTAAAGCTAGCATTCAGTAACTTCAATTTTAAGTATTTAGAAAATTATCTTGACATCTGATTCATATAAATTCCCAATTGATTTAGGACTGTTTTTTTTTTTAATGTTAACAAATAATATGGACCATAAGTGAGTCCATATTTATGCTTTGCCTAAACACTGGTTTAAGTAGTAGGAAGAAGCTGATTATTTGAATTTTTCTGCAATTTCCGCTTTCCTGTAGTTCCTGGTCAGTGTTTAAGATAACCACTATTTTGTTGAATTTTCGTGTGTGTGTGTGTGTGTGTGTGTGTGTGTATTAGAAGAACTGGGGTGTAAGCCAGAGGTATGGGGAGGGGGTGAGAAGATTCACCAGAGACAGAGTGGGTAGCAGAACAGGCAGGCTTATTGAAATACATGCCAAAGGGGATACAGGAGAGGTCTGCTGTACCCTAAGTGGGTTAGCTCTGTGGCCCAGGCTTGAACTTAGGCCGTAGTAGTGATAGCCCTGACCTTAACTCCTAGGCTACTAGGAGATCCTTTGTTGCATTTTCTGGTACAATTAAGTTATATATGCATAATAGATTAATTTTTTAAATACATCATGGTTGACTTTAATGCGAGTGTTTGGTTTGGAGTAAGCAGAATGCATGTAGACTAACAGTTGTGTTCTTAATATGAAATTGATTTCTAGACACATTATTAGTCCCGAACTCTGAAACTAAATTATGTCACATCTCCAGTTTGAAGTTGGGCGTGGCTATGTCAAATGACACAATCTATTGGTTTAATTTTATTTTTCAAACCACATGTAACATAAATACAAGTATGACATTATTGTAGTTACACTGAACAATTCTATTCTTTTATAGGATGTTGATGCTACAAATCCAAATTATGAAATTATGTGTATGATCAGAGACTTTAGAGGAAGTTTGGATTACAGACCACTAACGACAGCAGATCCTGTAAGATTTTTTTTTAAGATTTATTTTTATTTATTTATTCATATAAGAACTGGGATTTAGGCTAGAGGTGCAAGGGGTGAGAGGATTCACCAGAGACAGTGGGGAGCAGAAGAGGCGGATCTACTGAAATATACTGCTCAGGGAAGCAGAAGGCAAGATAAGTCTGTGCCATGTGGGTTATCTCCCTGGCTGGGGATCAAACTCATGCTGCAGTGGCTGCCAATACCTTAATAGTATTGAGACTTAACTCCTTGTGCCATCAGGGAGGCCCCTGTAAGGTTTTTTCATAAACCATTGCTCTGGAACTTTCTATGCTGTATGTAAAAACACATTTGATACCCACTAAATTAATATTATATTTAGCTATGTAGTTTTTCCTCTTCCATGTTTTAAAAAGAAAATCAAGAAACCATCTACTCTCTCCTTCAACTTTTGCTATCTCCTTTAATTTAATATATCAAACATGTTTCCCATGGATGTCCTTTTCAAAACAAAGCCTCGTCTTTTAGCCGAGCAACAGTTAAAGAAGTTTTGTCAGAAGACCCACTTTCTTTTCTGACCATCACTTACACTTTGATCTCAACTCTATAAACTTATTCCCTCTTTGCGGTTGGTTGTAGGTCCCACAGTGTTCCAATTTACTATTAGTTCATTTTTTATTTTTAAATAAATGTTACTATGATTTTAACAATAAATAATGGTTGTTAAAGACTACAGGAGACAGGAAACCTAATGCTCAAGAAATGTTCTATCTTATTACGCAAGTCCTTTCCGTTGAAGAGTGAGAATTTATTAGCAATACTTTTGTGACTAACTGGTACTAATGAAAAATAATCTTTCTGATCTAGCATACACAGACTATATTAGGTACCCAAAATATAATTGTGTTAGGTGGCTGTATTATATAGGATTTAATAGAGTTGTTCATAGTATTTATATCCCATATATTTTAGACCTTGCTTCCCCTCCATGCTTAACCTGATATCTCTGATCTCAAACATTAGGATGGGTTGGCAAACTTTTTCTGAAAAGGGTCTGATGGTAATTTTTTGGCTATGTGAACCATTTGGTCTTTGTCACACCACTCAGTTCTTCTCTTGTATGAAAGCAGCTGTAGACAATACATAAAAGAATGGTTCTAACTGTTTTAGTAAGACTTCACAGAAGTAGGTAGTGGGCCCTGTTAGGCCTGTGGGCCATACTTTGCTCCTTGCTCTTTATGTTAATTATCATTAAAAGGCAAGTATTAGGGACATAGATTTTATGAAAAAGTGTGGAAGAATTGGTATATTTATAACATTTTTCAAATTATTTTGCTCATTAATATGCGGGTCTTATATATCTTTTCTATATAGTTAGTCCTTTGTAGCCACAGGTTACACATCTTCTGATTGAACCAGTTGTGATTCAGAAATGTATAGTATATAGTTAGGTCATGATGCTGGTGTCTATAATGAACATGTACAGTTGACTCTTGAACAGTGTGGAGGTTAAAGGAAGCAGTGCTGTGCAATCAAAAATCTGTGTTAATTTCTGATCCTGGTAGCCTGCCCCAGGCTGGTTTCAAGTCCACAGATTCTGCAAACTAATCTCCATGGATGGTTGAATTCATGATTGCAAAACCCAGGGAAGGGATGTAAGCAAAAATCTACTGTAAGATGATCTGTGCAACTCAAACATAGGTTGTTCAGAAGTCAACTGTACAGACCTTTTTTCTGTCATTCCCCAAATAATTTACAGTATAACAACTATGTATACAGTATTTTCATTGTACTTAGGACTTATAAGTAATCTAGAGATGATTTTAAGTATGGGGGAGGATTGCATAGTTCATATACAAATGCTATACCTTTTTATATATGACAATTGAGCATCAGGGAATTTTAGTTGGTTGGGGGGGCTACTGTAATTGTCTTTGTTACCAACTTATCCTATATATAATCTGAAGACAGGCTACTTGGTAGGAAATTTTACTTTTATTCTACACTATTTCTTTTTTATATTATTTTTTAAATTTTTTTTACATCATTGTTCATTTTTAAACAATATTTGCTTCCCCCCACCCCCTCAGGTATAGTCCCCATAGAGTTTCCTTCACCAATGCACCTGTGCACCATCACCTCAGTCCCCTGTGCTTCTCCCTCCAATGTCTCTCCCTCCTCCTCTCCTACAGTATGTCTCTGATTTATAATTGACCGTTTTTGCTTTGTTTACACAGTATTTCTTGAAATAAATGAGACAACTTCTTTCTGTGAGTCTAATGTGTTGGAGAACACTAGTGCCCTCTACAAAGTTATTTCCTAATGGCTTACCAAGTAATAAATTAAACATGTTTCCATTTATACTCAATATTTTAGAACAATTACATCTGAGAACTATTAGAATTTGTGCAAGCAAATTGTTTTTAAGCTTATATATTTATACTGTGCATAATTTTCTAAAATCTTTGGAGGAAATATTGCATAATTGACTTTTCATTGTTTTGCATACTACTGATAATCATTGAAATAAAAACTTTAATTTCTAGATTGATGAACATAGGATATGTGTTTGTGTGAGAAAACGGCCACTCAATAAAAAAGGTACGATGCTTGTTGAGCTTGAATAAAAGGTTGATTTTGTCCTCTCTATAATTAATTTTGATAATAGCAGAAATCAAATTGGGTTGGAAGAGTGAAATATAATTCATTTCAAATCATTTATACACAGCCATAATGCAGATTTCTTTGGTTAAATCTGTTGATTTGTTAATGTTGTATGAATCATTGCTTTGTAGAAATTTGCTATCTTGCTTTGTTGTTGAAATACTGTTATTGCATGACATTTATGGGATATTTATATTTACAGAATTTATTACTTTTATCTAAAGTCTTCCTACTGAAAGTAATTTTGTACGTTAATTCAAATGTTGTGAAAATTACTGGGGACTGATTTTCATTTATTCTTTTAGAAACTCAAATGAAAGATCTTGATGTAATCACAATTCCTAGTAAAGATGTTGTGATGGTACATGAACCAAAACAAAAAGTAGATTTAACAAGGTACCTAGAAAACCAAACCTTTCGTTTTGATTATGCCTTTGATGACTCAGCGCCTAATGAAATGGTTTACAGGTAGGTATATTCATTTTAAGTCAGAATTTTGTTCATATGCCATGTTTTTTTACCACCCTGATACTTACATTAATCTTAGCAGATCTCCAAAGCTGTAATACGCTTTTTACCTTGAGTTTAAAAGAAAAGAGTAATAAACATTCTAGTGAATATTAGCATTTGTTAGTCATTGAGATAGTTTTAGTACATGAAATTCTTGTATGCTCACATATTGAAATTATAAACCACTCAAATTTGCATGTATTATATATTGACATCCCAATTTTTTATGCCAAGTGTAGATTTTCATACATTGTGAATATTCATTTCTATTTACTGTAAAAGATAAGTTTTAGCAGCTTTGCTATTTCAGTCCTTACATAGCTGTATTGGCAATTACTTGAGTGTTTTATTGTCCTTTGTGAATAGAGTGAAAACAAAATTAAATAGCTATTAAGAGACAGTATGATAGCTGTTATAAATGAAATATGACTGAGGTCAATTCCATTGGTCTTAAACTACTAAACTGGGAAGTTTAGTGGTAAAGAAAGAAAACAAAAGTTAAAAACATAATGCTAAATAGAAATATTGTGAAGAACTTTTTTAAATTTACATTTTTTGCTTTCTGAGATCAGAATCTTCCCTCCCCATTTATAAAGTCCTCTTCTCTTATAAATATTTAATTTTTATAATCGTTTTGAAGAAATATTATAAATTAAGGTATATTTCTGTATATATACTAAATTTAGTAAATATTCTGTTTCACCCTATATTTATGTTTATTCACTTTTCTAATATTGATCCTGTCTCTGATCTCTTATTCTTAACTTTTGTGTATTGAGGCATTATCTAATGGTTCTGCAGGCTCATTACTATTCTTTGGCCAAAACTGTTCTTCCTGCTCCTTGTTGTTGTGTATCATCCCAGTTACGCTTTTTTAACAAAAATCAGCGGAGCTCAGTAAAGCATTCCATTTATTATTTTGAAGTGTATATAAAAAGCAGAATATTTACCTACATTCAAGGAAATCTTACCATTTTTCTACTTGCTTAAGTGGTCTCAAGATAATATTCTTGTAGGTTTTTCCCCATCGAGTTTTCTCTTTGGAGATTATCATTCTTTTGGTTCTGTTTCTGTTGAAACTTTTTTTTTTTTAAGATTTATTTATTTATGCATACAAGAGCTGTGGTACAGGCCGGAGGTATGTGGGATGAAAGGATTCACCAGAGACAGAGTGGGAAGCAGAATAGGCAGACTGACTGAAATGCACTGCTGAGGGGAGAAGCAGGCAAGACAGGAGAGGTCTGCTGCGCCATGTGGTTAGCTTCCTGGCCAGCTGGGTATTGAATTCATGTTACAGAGGCAGCAGGTAGCTTCACAGTGCTGTGCGTATCCCCTTGTGCCACCAGGGAGGCCCATGTTTCTGTTGAAATTTTTGATCAATTTTTTGGTTTGTTTTCGTTACATATGTCTGCTTGTCTGACTAACATGACTATCTTTGATTATTTTGAGAAACTTCCCTTTTCTGTATATGTCTTTTTTGCGTTACTATCTATTTTTTTTCTCTGCATTATTATTTTGACTATCGTTTATTGGCTTAATTATTTCTTGCAATTCTGTTTTTAATACCTTTAAACAACTTAAAGGATGTTGATTATTTAAAATTTTTAAAAAATCAGTGGGCTAAGTGGCCTTATATTAAGCCTACTGATTTATTTAAAACTCATGGTATAAGTTTTATTTATTAAGATTTGATATAACTTATTTGTGTGATTTAATTATTAACAACACATTCTGACTGATGAATTTTGTTTTTAAGGTTTACAGCTAGACCACTAGTGGAAACTATATTTGAAAGGGGAATGGCTACATGCTTTGCTTATGGGCAAACTGGAAGTGGAAAAACTCATGTAAGGAATTCATAATAATAATTATAATTACATCCCAATATGAAGTTACAGTTTATCTTAACTTGCATTAAGACCTAAAATTTTTAAAGATTTTCTCCTGAATAATGTCTATTCTTTATTGTCATTTTAACATATAGACTATGGGAGGTGATTTTTCAGGAAAGAACCAAGATTGTTCAAAAGGAATTTATGCATTAGCAGGTGATTATTTGTTTGTTTTTGTCCCCATATCATTTGTAATTGAGTGTTCAGGTGACTTTGAAGTAAGTCTTGGAAATATTGTTTAGAATTTTAAGGATAGTTGTAATTTTATATACACTTTATATTATGTCAATTTTAGATTATGAAAACGAGTGTAAAGAATGGGATTAATTTGGGGGGTGCAGAAATCTTGATTATATTTGTATCATTGTAATCTGGCACCTTGTTGGAACTTAGTGTTTATTGTTGAACAACTGATTTATGAAAAGCTGTTTGGTATCATGAGAGTAGCCTTATTAAGACCACCTGTACTAATGTTTTGCTATTTATAAGAATAGTAGTAGCATGCTTTTAACAAATATGAAGGAGAGTGACATCTAAACTTTAAAAAATAAAAACTATTGCTACTATATTTTTCTATAATGTTCATGTTAGTCTTCATTTTTATTATTGATAACTATCATTCTAGGTAAAGATTAACTTACTCATCTAAAAATAGAAATCTTGGGTTGCCTTTTAAAAATTATATTTGCGCATCTTAACAAATTTTCTCCATATGAAATTCTTGACAGCTCGAGATGTCTTTTTAATGCTAAAGAAGCCAAACTATAAGAAGTTAGAACTTCAAGTATATGCAACCTTTTTTGAAATTTATAGTGGAAAAGTAAGTGGAAGCTTTTTAATTGCATTTACAATATACATAATAAAATTTACTATTTAACCATTTTTAAGTGTACAGGTTCAGTGGCATTAAGTACATTCATATTGTTATGCAGCCATCACCAACACTTCATTTTTATATGTATTTAGAATTTTATATTAGAATTTGTTAGGAGATTTTTTTAATGCTCTTTGAAACTCTTCAACCTCGGTATTGAACATTATTATTTTAATGATGATTCTTGGAAATAATATTTGGTTTCTGGATGACTCATTTTTATAGACTTTTTTCCCTTTAAGGTGATTTTTCTACTTTCAATTTGTTTTGTCTTTTTTAAATAGGTGTTTGATTTGCTAAACAGAAAAACAAAATTAAGAGTTCTAGAAGATGGAAAACAGCAGGTTCAAGTGGTGGGATTACAGGAAAGGGAGGTCAAATGTGTTGAAGATGTACTGAAACTCATTGACATAGGCAACAGTTGCAGGTAAATCTCTTTTTAATTAAGAAGGGGAAATTTAACTGCATAGTAAGTTTTAGATAGGTTAGCTATAGCAAAAACAGATCAAGGATGTTACTCAATACATCTTGGAAGTAAAAACATTGTACTTAAAAAACCTTTACTAAAAAAAAAAAAACCCTTTACTATACATACAACTGATATCTACAATATTGATAACATACCACAAGTAAATTAGATGTTGGTTTAAATGATGAAAGTTGGCTAAGTAGTTTTTGTATTTTGTTTTTTAATGAAAATACTATGATTTGGACATCTAAATTGATGTTTTTATGTATCAAAATTTCCTTCATCACACTGTAGAACATCTGGTCAAACATCTGCAAATGCACATTCATCTCGGAGCCATGCAGTGTTTCAGATTATTCTTAGAAGGAAAGGAAAACTACATGGCAAATTTTCTCTCATCGATTTGGCTGGAAATGAAAGAGGAGCTGATACTTCCAGCGCAGACAGGCAAACTAGGCTTGAAGGTGCTGAAATTAATAAAAGCCTTTTAGCACTCAAGGTAAATAAAATGTATTTAATTATGAAAAGCCTTTTATATGTCATTTTATTTTATTTTCTCAGATATAAAATGATAGCATTTGCTTAAAAGTGAAAGGTTATCAAAATTTAGTTTTTTGTGTTTGCAGTTATAGATTTATATTGTACCCAGAAATTTTCTTTATATGCTTCTTTTTAGGGTAGATAAAAAATCTGTTAGTTGGCAAGCCAATTCAAAGCTATTTAGGGGAGATTCCCAAGGGCCTTTGTCATTAATATTTTCTTGGAGGATGGTAGGTAATCAGAGAATTGAGCTAAGAAAGTTTCTCAGGAAGATGTGGAGAGACTTCAAAAAGTTGAATCAGTATTATCTCTTAACTAGAAAAGCAAAGCTTGGTAGAACTGTTAGGAAGCATTCTGTGTTTTTTCTACTGGAGTGCCACTTTATAAACATTTAACTTTTTATGATTATCCTATTGCCTTTCCTTTTGGAATAATGTTTTTTTCCCCCTAATATCGTGTTCTTGAATTAGGATTTATGGGAACTTTAACTGTGTGATAAACTTGTTAATAGTATAGAGTTGATCAGATCTTAAATGTAGAGTTCTATAGTAAGAGATCTTTTAAAATATGCTCAGATTTCTCTGAGACTTGCTTTCTTAATTTTCAGGAGTGCATCAGAGCCTTAGGTAGAAATAAACCTCATACTCCTTTCCGAGCAAGTAAACTTACTCAGGTGTTAAGAGATTCCTTCATAGGTGAAAACTCTCGTACCTGCATGGTAAGTTTATGTTTAAATGAATATCTATACCCTTATCTATGGGAAAATTGTAATATACATTAGTGACAATCACTTAAATCCTTTTCTGAGTGATACAGTGATACTTAGGATTGTGGTCCCTGCCAGTGTAATTGGATGATGTTTTCTACTAATTCCGACATCTAGGTGGTCTTAAGTTTGATCTCAATTCATTTATTTTTTTCTTGAATATGGGTCAACTTTTCTCTTTGTTCATATGCCTGGCAATATTGGATGATATCATTTGTCATAAGATTATTGATTGGGTTTTATTTTAGCAGAAAGTTAATTTAGCTGTACTTAACTCCAAAGTCCACATCCCCCTCACCGAGGGTCTTGGGCAGCAACTAAAACTGAATCTGTTTACTTCTTTCACACTTAGCTATGTTACTTGGAGTCAGATTTACGTATGCCTATTCAGAGGTCAGCCAGAGATTTGGCAGTTTATATGAGGAATTTTGGTTTCTTCCTCTGTGGCTGTCTTTCTTTTCTGGGACAAATTTTACTTTCTAGCTGCTGTGGTTCCTAACTCCAAATGCTGACCTTTACTTTCATAACCAATGGAACTTGAGGTTTCTAATACAATTTCAGTTGTCCTATGCAACAATAGTAGTGCTTTCCCTTTGTTGAAAAAACAATTTTAAAAAAAGGATGCTTGAAGCTATTCCTTTTTTCTAGGTGTTGACCTCCATTTTCTGCTTGATTTTGGTAACTTTTGTTTCTATAAACAACTCTTCATAGAGTTTATATTTTAACAGGCATTTATAATTATTATTTTTATGGATGTAAGAAAGCAAATTAGTCTTCATTATTTGTAATATTTTCTTTACTTTTGCACTTTTTCCCCCATAGATTGCCACGATTTCTCCGGGAATGGCATCCTGTGAAAATACTCTTAATACGTTAAGATATGCAAATAGGTATGAAATGGTTATTTTGAAATTTGGGAGGAGTAGATCACGGTATGGTTTAATGCCTGATAGGATAAATTTTAATACATTGTTCTTTCAATTTTCACAGAATTATTTTGGCATATTCATTAAAATAATATTAGAATCATTTTATCAAATTCAAAAAAGGAAATATACAAATTGGGAAGATATATATATATATATATTTTTTTTTTTTTTAAATATTTATTTATTTATATAAGCACTGGGTACAGTCAGAAGCGCAGGAGGGTGAAAGAATTCACCAGAGCCAGAGCGGAGAGCAGAACAGGCAGACTGAAGAAGTACACTGCTGAGGGGAGCAGCGGGCGGCAGGAGAGGTCTGAGCGCCATGTGGGACCCTTCTCCAGTGGCCGGGGATCAAACCGGTGCTGTAGAGGCTGCGGGCAGCTTCGCAACCCAGCATTCAACCGCTGTGCCACTGGGGAGGCCCAGATATATATATTTTTAAAAGAATTGATGTTTCTCTCCTAGAACATGATTCTGTTTTTCAGTTTCACCAGGTTGCATTTCATAATATTTTACTACCTTTGAACATGAAGATCTTCTAATTATAAGACTCTAAAGCAACTATGCAAGGCAGGGGGGCGCGGTATCAGTCTGTATTTCTTAAATTATGTGTGCTGGAAATTATTTCTGGTAACTATGGAGAATTTCAAGTTTGAATAAGGAGTGATAACACAGTTCTGTCTGTTCTTTGTGGATTACATTTTATCATTCTTGTCCGTAGTGTTACAAAGTTTAATATATAACTGATTATTATATATGAAAATAAAGAAAACATGGATTGTTAAAGCAGTTTATTCCTTGAATCATGAAGTATCCTCTAAACTTTGGATTGTGATTAGTCTATCTATATTTGTTCATAGATTTTTCCCATTGCTCGTTTTGAATGACTATATAATTTTAAATTTGTCTATCACATGCTGTACTTGTGGTCTTAACCAAGAGATAAAATTCCCCTTTGTATTCCATTTCTAATTGGAGAGTCTCTTAATTTTGCTGAATATAAGTATTTGTCTTATTTCTTTGTTTTAATTACTATGAAATTTTACTTTTAATCAATTAAAATATGAAGTATGTAGACAAGTATCCAAAACAAATGAATAATTTAATGAATTTTACAAAATGAAAATTCCTCTTTTTAGATTAGGAAATAGAACATTACCAGTCCCCAGAAAGTTCTCCATGTGTTGCTTTTAGATCGCAAATCCTAAATAACATGCCAAAATCAGTTAATCTTCATCCCAGCATAAACACTCTCCTGACTTTTGTGGAATAATTTTTTCATTTTTCTTTCTTCTTAAAAAGCAGTTTTACTACCTGTGAATGTATGCCTGAACACTAGAGGCAGCTATATTTGAACTTTACATAAAAGAAAGAAATCATGCTCTTTATTTTTATGTGTATTTCTTTTGTTTCAACTGAAGACATTTTTTAAAATGATAGTGAAAACTGTTGGGAAATGCAGTTCTATTGCCTTTTGTGAAAATATATAAACTTCTTTTAAAATGTAATAGAACTCTAATTGTTCTCTAAATTTAATCTCATTTAACTTTTGATTTATGAGCTCCTAGTTGCAAACTTTTATGTACTGTTGATTCATCATTAATACTGTAATTAATATTTTTAGTGTGGGGGTTAATTTTTAATGCTTCTTATTTCAAAATTGTTCATGGGAGACAGGAAGGACAGCTTAGTGTAGTAGAATCTTGCCATGTTCTAGAATTAAACCAAATTAAAAATTTTTCATGTCTTCAGATTTATGACTAGAAAGGGCTTTCCCTAATGTGAAAATATTGTATCTGGCCATTCCTCTCGTTCACTTAGGTCTAATAAAATGATTTAATGTATTATGTAATAAAATTCATTTGCAATATAGCTGCTGAATATAAGTATTTGTCATCTGGTCCAAATCATTCTGCCTTTTATTTCCAAATATCTAGGAATAAAGATTTTTAGCAATTGGGCCTCCCTGGTGGCGCAGCGGTTGAGCGCTGGGTTGCGAAGCTGCCCGCAGCCTCTGCAGCGCCGGTTCAATCCCCAGCTGCTCACCGGCCACCGGAGGAGGGTCCCACATGGCGCGCAGACCTCTCCTGCCGCCCGCTGCTCCCCTCAGCAGTGTGCTTCGGTCCTTCTGCCTGCTCTGCTCCCTGCTCTGGCTCTGGTGAATTCTCTCACCCTCCCGCGCTTCTGACTGTACCCAGTGCTTGTATAAATAAATAAATGAATAAATAAATAAATAAATCTTTAAAAAAAAAAAATTTAAAAAAAAAAAAAAGATTTTTAGCAATTGCTCATCTGTAAAATGGAGATATCATAAGATTATTGTAAGAAATAAACAAAGTCTAAAAATTACTAATCTTAATACTTGACATGTAGGAAATATTTAATAAATATTGCCTACTGTTAGGAAATGGGATTGACCCCGTAGTGACAAAGGGAATCCACAAAGAAAGCCATAATTTGGTTAAATGTACTATTTAGAAACATTAGCAAAAGCAGTTTAGATTGTTTTCTCAACCAGGGTTCTTCATCTCAGTCACAAAACACAGAAGATTTGGTGACTATTTTCTCAGTTTATACCAATGATACTTTCATAGTCAGTAATATTTCAGATGCATAGGGAAAAAGATAATTCATTCCAAAGAGTAGGCACCATTATAACTTAATCATTGTGTGAGCTGTTTACAAAAACTCAGATTGGGCCTCCGTGGTGGCACAAGGGGTTAAGGCACAACCTATAAAGCTATCTGCAGCCACTACAGCACGAGTTTGATCCCCGGCCAGGGAGCTACCCACATGGTGCAGCAGACCTCTCTTGACTCGTCTGCTGCTCCCCTCAGCAGTGTATTTCAGTGGCTCTGCCTGTTCTGCTCCCCACTCTGTCTCTGGTGAATCCTCTCACCATAACTCCACCTCTGGCCTGTGCCCCAGTTCTTGTTTGCATAAAATAAAGAAATCTTTTTTAAAAAATTAAAAAAAAATAAAAAAAACTCAGATTGGTAAGGACTCATTAATGGTAGTAAACAAAATATTCATGATATTGACCACACAAGGAAATCAGATTGAGTAGTCATGTAGTTAAATAAGGGGTTTTTCAAATTGAAGTACTTGTCTAGCTAAACTTATAGGAAGGCTCAGGAGAAAGGGGATGATATATCAGAAAGGAAGACAGGATTATGGAGGAATCAGTAAGACAGGGAGATTCAAATGCGTCTTAAAAATTGGTTAATACCCTTTCTAAACAAATTAAATTGCAATGAGAACTTGAAAAGTGCATTACTGTCTTTATAAGACCATTTTCTTTTAATTTGTTGTTTTGGTGCTGCTGCAGAGTAAAGGAGTTTGGAATTAGTCCATCAGACATTCCCTTCTCACAGGGTAGTGGCAGTCGCCCTGATCTCTCTCCTTCTTATGAGTATGACGACTTTTCTCCTTCGATTACCAGGTCTACTTCATTCTATACATAAGATCTTTATTTTAATAGTTTCTTTTGAATTGTGCTATGTATAAATGTCTCATATTTCTTTGTCCTGAGCCATTTTTTTTTCATTTTCATTTTCATTTTGCTTGGCAGGTGGTGTGGTTGTACTGCATGATCTTCATTTTTATATACTTTATTAATTTATTTGCTTTAAATGTTAATTTAGAAATCATACTTTGTATTTCCTCTTACTGTGTTTAAGGATGATGTCATCTTTGCATTTACTTTTATTCTATACAGTCTTAATTTCCTAGTAAGGAAATAACAAGGATTCTGTTGACTTTGAAAGAATACCCTCTCCCAAATGTATGCATTTTAATCTTTACACTTAAGAAATTAAGTTATTTCACACATATCTCTTAACTGAAGATTAAGACTACCAGAAATCTGCAGAATGTATTAAATTCTCTGATTTTGGCAAGAATCCATCTATTGACCTAAATGCCATTTTGTTAACCATTTTCTGCAGTGAGTCTTTTAATTTAATTGCAATAAGTTTTTTTTTACTTTGCTTATTCCTAATTCTCAATTATTATACATTATAATTATATTCGAAATAATTTTAAGTTCCTAAATAAATTCCTAAAATTAAAAGTTTCACATTCCTTTAGAGTTCCATGGATTTCATATGTATATGTCATTTGGAAAGCTGACATCAGTCTTACTGTATTAATTGAATTGTCTGTATATTGAATAAGTTGATATTTTCTTATTCCTCTGCATGAGTTTTGTTAATATTGGCTATTTCTTATGTATTTACAGGGTGAAAGAATTGACTGTTGATCCAAGTGCTGCTGGTGATGTTCGTCCAATAATGCATCATCCACCAAATCAGATTGATGACTTAGAAGCACAGTGGGGTGTGGGAAGTTCCCCTCAGAGAGACGATCTAAAACTTCTCTGTGAACAAAATGTAAGTGACTTAATAATGCAATTATCTAATCTTAGTTTATCAGTAGTAAAATTTTATAATTGAAACTGTCATCTAAATCTGTGGCTGGCAAATTATAGCTAATAGGATAGCCATCTGTTTTTACAAATAAAGTTTTATTGAAATATGACCATGTTCATTTACTTTATAGGTGCTTTCTTGCCATAGTAGAAGTGATAAAGACCATGTGACTCATAAGCCCCCAAATATGTATTGTCAGGCCCTTTCAGAAAGATTTCTGATTCTTATGTGTTACTCTTTTTTCCCCCCAGATTTTATACCGGTATTAAAATGTGGGGATTTTTTTTTTTTTTTTTTTTAAGATTTATTTATTTTTATACAAGAGCTGGTGTACAGGCCAGAGGAGTGGGAGGGTGAGAGGATTCACCAGAGACAGAGCGGGGAGCAGAACAGGCAGACAACTGAAATGCACTGCTGAGGGGAGCAGCAGGTAAGACAGGAGAGGTCTGCTGCGCCATGTGGGATTCTCGCCGGCCAGCCAGGAATCGAACCAGTGCTGCAGATGCTGTGGACAGCTTTACAGTGCTGCGCTCAACCCGCTGCGCCACCGGGGAGGCCCAAAATGTGGGGATTTTTAAAGTAATAGGGTGAAAAGAAAATCAAAGAATTATATCTATAATATATCATATATAAAGCTTAAAAATAAAGTGAAAGAACTTTGTATACTTGTATATGTATTAAAGGGACACATAAAATATATCAAAAATTAAACATAGCAAAGTGCTAGCATTTGTTTGGTCACTTTCTATAGGTATGAAATGTTTAGTGAATTTCACAATTTAAAATTTTTATTTCGGGCCTCCCTGGTAGCACAAGGGTTAAGTCTCAGCACTGTCAAGCTATAGCCAGCCACACTGCAGCATGAATTCAATCCCTGGCCAGGGAGCTATGCCACAGGCCTCTCCTGTCTGGCCTGCTGCTCCCCTCAACAGTGTATTTCAGTTAATCTGCCTGTTATGTTCCCCACTTTGTCTCTGGTGAATCCTCTCACCCTCCACACGTGCTCTGGCCTGTACCCCAGTTCTTTTATGCATAAATAAATAAAAATAAATACAATTTTTATTTCCCCAATTACTCAAAAAATAATAAAATATTGCATCTGTTGTATAAGGACAAAGAGGAATAAATAACCAAAAAAATTGCAAATTATATACATTTTCACATAATTCTTTTAATAATTCCTTTCAGTAGTTACTTAACTTCATTTTAAAAATGTATACTCGGGCCTCCTGGGTGGCGCAGCGGTTGAGCGCTGGGTTGGCAAAGCTGCCCGCAGCCTCTGCAGAGCCAGTTCAATCCCCGGCTGCTCCCCGGCCACTGGAGGAGGGTCCCACATGGCGCGCAGACCTCTCCTGCCGCCCGCTGCTCCCCTCAGCAGTGTACTTTGGTCCTTCTGCCTGCTCTGTTACCCTCTCTGGCTCTGGTGAATTCTCTCACCCTCCTGTGCTTCTGACTGTACCCAGTGCTTGTATAAATAAATAAATAAATCTTTAAAAAAAAAAAGTATACTCTATATAGTTTCTTTCATTTCCCACTAAGAACCCTATTGTGTTAATTTCTTTTTTTTTTTTAAAGTTTATTTATTCATACAAGAACTAGGGTACAGGCCAGAGGTGTGGGGGGTGAGAGGATTCACTAGAGACAGATTGGGGAGCAGAACAGGCAGATCCACTGAAATACACTGCTGAGGGGAGCAGCGGATGAGTCAGAAGAGGTCTGCTGTGCCATGTGGGTAGCTCCCTGGCGGGGGTTCGAACTTGTGCGACAGTGGCTGTGGATAGCGTCATAGGTTGTGTCTTAATCCCTTGCGCCACCGGGGAGTTCCCTTTTGTATTAATTTCTTATACTGAAAAAAGATACCATTTTAGTTGTTTACTACATGACATACATTTGCTAGGCATTTTATTTATTGCCTGTTGTAATCTTTACAACTTGATATGAAAAATTCTATAATTCGGGCCGCCCGGGTGGCGCAGCGGTTGAGTGCTGGGTTGCGAAGCTGCCCGCAGCCTCTGCAGCGCTGGTTCGATCCCTGGCTGATCCCTGGCTGCTCCCCGGCCACCGGAGGAGGGTCCCACATGGCGCCCAGACCTCTCCTGCCGCCTGCTGCTCCCCTCAGAGTGTACTTCGGTCCTTCTGCCTGTTCCGCTCCCCGCTCTGGCTCTGGTGAATTCTCTCACCCTCCCGCACTTCTGACTGTACCCAGTGCTTGTATAAATAAGTAAATAAGTAAATAAATGAATCTTTTTTAAAAAAAAAAAGAGTTTTTAAAAAAAAGAAAAATTCTATAATTCTATGGTAAAACTAAAGGTCAAGTTATTTGACTAAGATCATATAATTGGTAAGTCCTGAAGCCAGGCAAGGTTGGAATTTCTTATCCAAGGTTAGATGTTATGTCAAGAAGCCTTTTGCTAGCTGCATATTATTTGGAAACAATATAACATTCATCAGTTTTATACTTTCTCAAAGGGAGTATTAGAGTCCAAATTATAGAAATGGGCGTGCCATTTTTAATTACTATGTTCCAGATTTCTCTATTAATAAAGTAGGGTTTAATGCAGTAGTTGCACAAGTGACTTGGTGCACCTTGAGAAAAATGTATGATGAGATTTTGTTGTCATAACTAGGGTGATGCTACTAACATTTAGTGGGTAGTGACTAGGGATGCTAAACATTGTATGTACAGGACAGCCCACCCTCTACCCACCCCAAATGTCTCAAAGTTTACATAATCTGGTTTAAAGTAAGAGTTCTAAACTTTGAAGCATAGTAGATAATGAACTGAAGTTGAGATCCAGGGTTTAATCCATCCTCTTCCCAAAAGTTTTGAAGGAGATTATAATTGCTCTTAAAATCCTTAAGCCAAACCTTTACTGTAACTAGATATGGTGAAGCAGAACAAGATAGGACTCCTTATAGTAGATCTTACGTTTTATTTTTGCATCTGTTTAGTCTCTGCAGGACCTTTATAGTTTGGTTAGGTAACCAGAACTAAACTACAGGCTTTAGGCATGACATCAAGAGTTCTTGCAACCTCCTCCATGTTTGAGAGAACATGTATTTCTTTCAACTTTCCCATCCTCCAAGGATCTTTTTTTTTTTTTTAAATTTTTAAATTTTATATACTTTTTACATCATTTTTTCATTTTTGCACAATGTATGCATTTTCATCTTGGCTGTAGTCCCCATACAATTCCCACCACCCTTGTTTTGATCCTACTCCCTTCTCCCCGCCCCCCGCCCCCGCAGTGTGTCTCTGGTTTATAGTTGCTTGTTCATTTTGATTTTCACTTTAGTATAATTAGTCTTTTTCCTGGTCCCTTATTTAGGTTTTCTAAATTCCTGCTATGAGCAAGACCATCTGGTATTTTTCTTTTTCTTTCTGGCTTATTTCACTGAGCATGATCCCTTCCAGCTCCATCCATGTTGTTGCAAATTGCATGTGTTTATCTTTTTTGATTGCTGAGTAATATTCCATTGTATATATGTACCACATCTTCTTGATCTAGTCATCTTTTTTGGGCATTTGGGTTGTTTCCATAGCTTAGCTATTGTAAATAGTACTGCTATAAACATAGGGGTGCAGGTGGCCTTTGGAATTAATGTTTCTGTATCCTTTGGGTAAATACCTAGGAGTGGAATTACTGGATCATATGGCAGCTCCATCTTTAGCAGGTTGAAGAATCTCCACACAGTGTTCCATAGTGATTGGACCAGTTTGTACTCCTACCAGCAGTGCAGGAGAGTTCCTTTTTCTTCACATCCTTGCCAACATTTGTTGTTGCTAGTTTTTTTAATATGTGCCATTCTCACTGGTATAAGATGGTATCTCATTGTAGTTTTGATTTGCATTTCCCTGACTACAAGTGATGTTGAACATTTTTTTTAAGATTTATTTATTTATGCATATAAGAATGGGGGTGTAGGCCAGAGGTGTGGGGGGTGAGAGGACCCACCAGAGAGCGGGGAACTAAACAGGCATTATGACTGAAATACACTGTTGAGGGGAGCAGTGGGTGAGCCAGGAGAAGACTGCCGCACCATGTGGGTAGCTCCCCAGCCAGGGATCAAACCCGTGCTGCAGTGGCTGTGGACCACTCCATAAGCTGCATCCTAACCCCTTGTGCCACCGGGGAGGCCGATGTTGAACATTTTTTCATGTGCCTGTTGGCCATTTGCATTTTCTCTTTGGAGAAGTTTCTTTTTAACCCTTCTGCCCATTTTTTTGACTGGGTTGTTTACTTTGTTTTTGTTGAGTCTCGTCAGCTCTTTGTAGATTTTTGTGATTAGTCCCAAGGAACTATCTTGAGGTTGTTTAGCATTAGCTATTTGTTAATTATTAGTGAATGTGTACAAATCCTTGTTGCTGTTATTTTTTTTTTTTTTAAGATTTATTTTATGTGTACAAGAGCTGGGGTGTAGTCAGAGGTGCAGGGTTGGAGGGCGGGTGAGAGGATTCACCAGAGACAGAATAAGGCAGATTGACTGAAATACACCGCTCAGAGTAGTAGTGGACGAGACAGAAGAGGTCTGCTGCGCCATATGGGTTAACTCCCTGGCTGGGATCGAACTCATGCTGCAGTGGCTGGCGATAGCTTGATAGTGCTGAGACTTAACCCTTTGTGCCACCAGGAAGGCCTCCTGTTACTTATTCTTAATAAGATACATTGAAATGGAATATTGTGTAAGATATGTCCTAGAGATAAAACTCATGTACAGGTAGATAGATTAGAAGATAGTCAAGTGCTTTAGAATACCAGAAATAGAAATAGTTGTATACACACAATACTATTAATATGTTACATGGAACTGATAGGAATTTATATTATATCTTGAGGCAAAGGGAATAAAAAGGACATCCTGGGCTTGAGAGGAGGTAGGTAGGTAGGTAAAATTAGTAAAGGTATGTTGAGTGTGTTTTATCAGAGACAGATTATGAGAGAATAGTGCCTATATGCCCTGATTAAAGGCCCATTTTTTTTTTCAAAGAGAAGACAAAAAGTTTTTTGGACAATTTGATTATGTAAAATTTTAGGGATGGTAACTTGTTAATGAAAGAGTTAAATACCTACTTACAATATAATTTAACCAAAATAATGCACACATATTTAGACTCCTGTAATTTTTTTTTTTGATGTTGCTTTTTCTACTCACTTTTATTTTTAAAATAAATTCTTTACCACTAAAACCACATTTTGAGGAAATAAATAGATCATTAGATTTTGGAGTTGGGAAGGATGGTCAAAAAGAGGGCCTCCGTGGTGGCCCAGGTGGTTGAGCGCTGCACTGTGAAGCTGTCCACAGCCTCTGGAGCGCGGGTTCGATCCTGGCCGGCCAGCGAGAATCACACATGGTGAAGTAGACCTCTCCTGTCTCACCTGCTGCTCCCCTCGGCAGTGTTATTTTGTCAGTCTGCCTGTTAGGGTCCCCGCTCTGTCTCCTGTGAATCCTCTCACCCTCCCGTGCATCTGGCCTGTACCCCGGTTCTTGTATAAAAATAAATAAATCTTTAAAAAAAAAAGAAAGAAAGAAAGCCTAGCCCAAACAGGCCAATGAAAAGATGTTGATCGGGCCTCCCCTCATGGCGCAGTGGTTGAGCGCTGGGCTGTGAAGCTGCCTGCAGCCTCTGCAGCGCCAGTTCGATCCCCGGCCGCTGGCGAGGGTCCCACATGGCGCGCAGACCTCTCCTGCCGCCCGCTGCTCCCCTTAGCAGTGTATTTCGTTGGTCTGCCTGTTCTTTTCCCTGCTCTGGTGAATTGTCTCACCCCCCTCCTCACTTCTGACTGTACCCAGTGCTTTTATAAATTAAAAAAAGAAAAGAAAAGATGTTGATCATCTTACTAGGAAAATGCAAATCAAAATACAAGTCAAAACAGCAATGAAAAATCACTGCACACTTGGGAGAATGGTTATTATCTGAAGGGCAAGAAATAGCAAGTGCTGAAGAGGTTGTGGAAATAAGGAACCATTCTCACTGTTGGTGAGAATGAAAGTTGGTGCAACCATTATAGAAAGCAGTCTGGGAATTCTTCAAAAAATTAAAAGTAGACATTCCATATGATCCATTATCCTACTTCTGGGTTTTTATCCAAAGAATATAAAAACACTAATTCAAAGAGAGATCTGTACTGCACGTTCATTGCAGCACTATTTATAATAAGTATTGTAAATAACTTAAATGCCCATTGATAGATGATTTGATAAAGAAAATCTGATGTGGGCCTCCCCGGTGTCGCAGCGGTAGAGCGCTGGGTTGCGAGTCTGCCCACGGCCTCTGCGGCGCAGGTTCGGTCCCCGGCTGCTCCCCGGCCACCGGAGGAGGGTCCCACATGGCTCGCAGACCTCTCCTGCCGCCCGCTGCTCCCCTCAGCAGTGTACTTTGTCCATCTGCCCATTCTCCTCCCCGCTCTGGCTCTGGTGAATTCTGGCTCTGGTGAATTCTCTCACCCTCCCGCGCTTCTGACTGTACCCAGTGCATGTATAAACAAAACAAACAAACAAAAACACACAAAATAAATAAATAAAAAAAAACATGCCTCTAAAAAAAAAAAAAAAGAAAATCTGATGTAACTGATTAGTACTCAGCTATAAAAGATGAAATCCTTCCATTTGTAATAACATGGATGCACCTAGAGAGTACTAAGCGTAGTTACATCAGTCAGATGGAGAAAGACATGATTTTACTCACATATAGTATAGAGAAAGCAAACAGATGAATTAAATGACACATAAAAAAACTCTTATGCCAGAAGACCAAATTAGTGGCTACCAGAAGGAAGGGGTAGGGGGCTTGGTAAATCAAATAAAAGGATAGAACTGGACTATTAGTGATGAACTTAATGTAGTATATAGAGATGTTGATTTATAATGATAAACACCTAAAACAATGTTATAATGTAATGTTACTTCAATAAAAGTAGCAAAATAAAAGAAAGCTAAGTCAAAGAAATATTGACTTAATGAATGTCATATGTGACTATAGGTTTTTGTTGAGGAAATGAAATTATCAGCTAAGTTTTCAATTTAACTGTAAATACTGATAAACTATGCAGTGTGGTGTGGAAATGAAGATTTAGTTAAGAAATGACATCTTGGGCCCCCCTGGTGGCGCAAGGGGTTTAGACGCAACCTATGAAGCTATCTGCAGCCCCTGCAACAAAAGTTCTATCCCCGGCCAGGGAGTATCCACATGGCGCAGGAGACCTCTCCTGACTCTCCCACTGCTCCCCTCAGCAGTGTATTTCAGACAATCTGCCTGTTCTGTTCCCCACTCTGTCTCTGGTGAATCCTCTCACCCACTATACCTCTGGTCTGTATCCCAGTTCTTGTATGCATAAATAAAATAAATCTTGAAGGAAAAAAAAAAAAGAACTGACATCTGCAGAAAACTAATTTGATAGTCACACAGTAAAAAAAAATTATTAATTAAAAGTAAACAACACTGAAGAAATATTTTAGTAAATTTACAGCCTGCAGTAAATGTGTTTTTGCAAGTTACTATTCCAAAACAGACTGCTTTTTTTAGGATAATTCTATATAAATCCTGGACTAAGTGAAAATTACTCCTTACTGATATGTACCACTGCAGTTGCCTCTTGAAATGACATTTTTGTAAATGACATAGAAAAACTTCTTATTTTAAGGAAGAAGAAGTTTCTCCACAATTGTTTACTTTCCATGAAGCTGTCTCACAAATGGTAGAAATGGAAGAACAAGTTGTAGAAGATCACAGGGCAGTATTCCAGGTAAAGTAAGACAGGATCTTTCATCAAAAGTGTTTCTTTACATAAATTAGCTAAAACTTTCATAATTCTTTGAAATATTTGTGTTTGTGTGTATGTGTGTAAGAAATAGAACATAGCATATGTTGTGTAGACTGGATGATAGCTATAAGCAACCTTTCTTTGCACTATGGTGAAAAGACCTAGTCCACTACCATCCTCTCACTTACTTGCTTTTTTCAGTTGTCCATTTTTAAGAGAAGTAATGAACTTCTACCCTTTACTACCCCTTTCTTCATTTTCAGGAAGTTTATTTGACAGCAGTTAAGAGTCTTCTGAGGCTGTCTGAGCTTTTGAGGAATTACCTGTCTTTGCAGAAAAGGAAGACTGCTTTAGAAGTGGTGTATGAGTATGGTGTCTATCAGTGGCAGAAGAGTAAGGGGTGATACTCCCTCCCAGTAGCAGTAACTAATTCTTTAGGTATTGATCCCATTGTATGTTGAACCTAGTAAAAGCATTTTTACTCTGTGATCCTCACCTTCATCCCTCACAATCCTCTCCTTCTCCCCATTAAAAATAACTTAATTATTTATGAGTATGCCTTCTCTGGTGTTGAAATCTGTTATCTGTAAACAAATATTAACATACCTTAGTTCTAGTGTATTCAAACACCTTGATAAAGGACTAAAAAATATAAGGGGACACTTCATTTTATTTCAGAATTGAGTGTACATTCGTTTTAGTTAAACCCTTATGGGTATCTTTTTTAGAGATCTAGGTGATAGACTAAATCAAGGACAGTTGTTTAAGATAATTGTTGTCTGTCCTCTTGTCAAATAAGGTCATATGAAAACCATTCTTCCCCACTGTGCACTTTTATGATAAAGTCTCATGGTTCGTTTTTTTGTTTATTGGCAGGACTAGGTTTTCTTTGAATCAAGTGTTCCTTTAGTAATTCCATTTATTGTTCTTCTATTTCTCTTTAAAATAGGGTTTTGTTTTTAAAAAGTAAGTATATAGCAGAAAGAAATGAAAATCTTGGTGTGTATGTATGTTAATTAATATATATTTAATCTTCTAGTAGATATTTATTCCTTGTTAACCAGTTCTGCCTGGTGATAAATAATCTGGTTCAGTTAGCTATTAAATTGCATTAATGTTTGAAAATTGCAACTGTATGTTACCTAAAGTGTGAGAATGTGCCCAGTTTTACATCCAAAAATTCTTTACTTTAGAGTGATTTAACTTGTAAATAATCCATACGATTTATGACATTGCTGGAAAAAGAAACTCATAAATTGCACATATCTAAAATCAATCAAGAATCAAAGGATTTGGGGTCTCCTTGGTTGTGCAAGGGGTTAAGTCTCAGCACTGTGAAGCTATCCACAGCCACTGCAGCACGAGTTTGATCCCCAGCCAGGCAGCTAACCCAAATGGCACAGCAGACCTCACCTGTCTTGCCTGCTGCTCCCCTCAGTGGTGTATTTCAGTCGATCTGCCTGTTCTGTTCCCCACTCTGTCATGGGTGAATCCTCTCACCCCTGGTACCTCTGGCCTGGTACCCCAGCTCTTGTATGCATAAATATTTTTTTTAAAAAAGAAAGGTTTCATTGAAGTATTTATGAGTGGTAAGAAACTACTATTTTGCAATTCATTCAGCTGTCCTAAAATTGGCTGTACATTGGTCCCTTATAGTCATACTTTTGAATAGCTACTATTTATTAGAATTACCTTTTGTCCTAATCACAAAGAGACCTCAGATGGATATGTTAATTCCAGAGATTTACAAATAATTGGGTTACCATAGACCATGTTAGATAGCTTTACTTTACTATATTCTTTTCCTAGTTTTAGGGATAGCTGTTAAGGATTTGAGACTTACTCTGTTCATTGATATTTATGTGTTCAATTCATTCCCTCCTTCAAACCCCCATGTAAGATACAGTAAAAGAAGAAAAATGAAGCCTCTTGCTTGACTTACCATATATTGTGTGTTCCAATTTAAAGAATTATTTCCTAAGTTTACTCTATAAATGATTTTTTTTTAATTTTAGATGGCTATTAGTATTTTAGATATTATCATTTTTGGTATGTTTGATTATATTTAGCAAACATAAAATTTATAAGTTGTTGTGTCTTACAAAAAGGGTTATTGGATTACTAAATTTCTGTCTTTCTAGGAATCTATTCGATGGTTAGAAGATGAAAAGGCTCTCCTAGAGATGACTGAAGAAGTAGACTATGATGTAGATTCATATGCCACACAACTTGAAGCTATTCTTGAGCAAAAAATAGACATTTTAACTGAGCTGCGGGGTAATTCTTTCCTTATATTGTTTAAAATCAGCTTAATATTTGTATTTTGTGATTACTGGGGAGATTTCATATTGCAAGGAGACATAGGAAGTGCAAATCATGAGCATCAGTTAACATCTTTCCATGGGTATAAAGACAAAACTAACCATGTTTCTTCTGAAAAAGAAACGTGGCTTATCATTATAAGTACTCTCTAATCATCAGTCTTTTGAGAAGATGGCAGACATCTTCTAATTAAAATGTGGAAATATGTATTTAACAAATTTGTAAATTTTATATTCCCATATCAGAATTAATACTCTACTAGACTGATACTTCTCAGAACCCTTTAGTCTATTCAAGTCACTTTCATAGCCTATCTACAGAACTTTCTGTTTATCTTGTGTCTTTTCTTTTGAACACTTGTTTTCAAAAAATCAAGGGGGAGATTTCAAGACAACTACGCTTTCTACTTTGCTTATGAAGGGAAGCCTGTAATTTACCCACATGCTACATCTTCTTGACTTTTTCTTACCTCTGTATAGCTTCAGATATGCATTTATTGTTATGTGCTAATTTCCTAGGCATTAGCAAATTAGCTGTTTATATGCAAGTGGGCATCTGGATGATGTGTTTGTACCTGCAGTGCAACATGAAACCAGATTGGAAATGTTTTAGGCACCAAAAAAGCTGCTTAATTCTTTAAACTTGTTCTTTTGTGAGGTTGGTTATATGAAATCATATCCTATAGTGAAAGTTTTCCTAATGCAGAATTGTTTGTGCAGGTGTGGGGTTTCTAAATTTACTTGTTTTTCATGCTTTCCATTTTCAAGACTTGAAGTATTTTGATCATTTTTATAATCTGCCATATAATTCACAAGCAGCTTTTCATTATGTGTTTTATTCAGAAGATAGGTAATAATGCATTTTAACATTTTTCTTCATAAAACATAGCATTCAACTTAGTTGACTGCTATTCCTTTTCTCAGAATTTATGTATATCATCATATCTGGAACATTGAAGAAATTACCATATATATAGATATATATTGCATTTCTCATTCCTTAGAAATTTTTTTTTACCATCTGTAGGATATGGCATTAATATTAGAAGTTTGAGAGTTATTATTTTTCTATTAGCAGCCATCATATTCAGAAACTCTTTAACTCTTCCTGAATTTCAGGAATGTCAACTTTTTAAAGACATTTTATACTTTTGAAGAGAGGAAAAACATGGAGGTTTTTGTATGTTTCTTCTGAAGGTCATAACCTATGCAATACTGAACTGGGTAATTCTTTGTTAAGCAGTGACGTCCTGTGTATTGTACAATACTTATAAGCATTCTTGGTCTCTTGACCAGATGACAGTAGTGCCACCCCAGTTGTGATAATCAGAAATGTCTGTGGACATTACCAAATGCCCCCTTGGGGACAGAAATCACCCCCCCCCATTGAGAAACAGTCATGGAAAGATTTCACAGCTAGTACTTCTGTCAATTTATTTACCTATGTCTTATTCTTACGTAAGTCTGAATTTAGTACACGTTAAATGGAGACAATTTTAAGACCAAGAAATTTATTATCCTATAATCCCCCTTCCTAGTCTCACTTCATATGGAAAAAAAAAGACGTTTTTAACATTCAGATATCTTTAAAAATTCCACAGCTTATAAAGTGGAAATGGGAGTAGAAATTTCCTAATATTGAGAGAAGAAATATCTATTTTACAATTTAATAACATTCATAGTATTCCTTTTGTACACAACTGTACATACTTAATACGCATAGCCTGCTACAATTTAAAAAAGAATATTAAGTTGAACACTGAAATATGCTAAACAGAATAGAAATCTGATAATGAAAAAATAGGTATTTCCAGGAATCTGTAATGATTACTGTTACTTTACCATAACTGAACATTGTATTTATTAGTTCTGAGTTGCTGGACAACAAAGAACAAAGGCAGAAATCCTGAGTTAATGCTATAAGTTGTTTTGATAAGCCCCACATAGTTGTATACTGTATTTCAAGCAATACAATACTTATTCCCTTGTTCTTTTTTTTCCCCCCCAAGATAAAGTGAAATCTTTCCGTGCAGCTCTACAAGAAGAAGAACAGGCCAGCAAGCAAATCAATCCGAAGAGACCCCGTGCCCTTTAAATTAGTATTTGCTGCTAAAGGATCCCCAGAACCCTCACTATTGTAATATAAAATGAGTCAGTTGTAAGGGCCATTTGAATGTTTGAAATTTTAAAGTGTATGTGGAAAATGTCTTTGTCCCTTCACCTGAATGACATTTCAATTTTGTGAAACACTCCTTTGTCTACAAAATGCTTCTAATCCAGGAGGCAAAACCAAGATTTGGGAATAGTGAAGCATTTTGTTTCATTTACCCAAATAGTGATTTACTTTTGGAGATCCTTGCCAATTTTATTTTCTATATGATTAAGTAAGATTGTGGACCTGATCCAGAAGTCAATAGTAGGGGGAAGCCACAGCATTTCCTACTTCCTTGGTTCAATTTTTGTAGCAAGACTGAGCAGTTTTAAATCATTTGCGTGCATGCATACCTCATCAGTGGTTGTACATACCTTGCCCACTTCTAGAGACAGCTGTGCTCTCCTCTTCCTGCTTTGTGCCTTGACTAAGGCTATTGACCCTAAATTTCTGAAGCACAGCCAAGATAAATTACATTCCTTATTTGTTATTGTAAATTACCTTTAATGTGTGTACATTTTTACTGTATTTGAGACATTTTTTGTGTGTGACTAGTTAATTTTGCAGGATGTGCCATATCATTAAATGGAACTAAAGTCTGTGACAGTGGACATAGCTGCTGGACCATTCCATCTTACATGTAAAGAAATCTGGAATTATGATTTTAAAACCATATGACATGGTTCTAATTTTCTTAGCATTTTCTTTGTAAAGAACTAAAATATAAAGTAGTTGGTGTATAATAAAAAGTAATGAAATTCTGAGAAGAGTTTTATCTTAGGATAATACATTTATATGCAGTGTGTGTTCCAGTGTGGTATTAACAAGATTAATAGTGCAATTTGATCCTTACCAATACGATTATTTAAGTTGAAGTGTCCATTAGCACCAAAACATGTACCTTTTTAAATGTACTATTAAAGGAAATTGGCTTCTGATGCATGAATGATTACATGTACATTGAAAGTAGTCCATAATAGAACTGTTAGTTTAAGCCAAGTGTAGACAGTACCTAACTCCCTTGAAAAAGAATGAAACTAAAGAGATGATTTTGCCTTAAGAGGCAGCTCTAACCCAAGCTCTATTATTACCTAATGTGTGATGTTTCACCAATAAGTTGGTGTAGGGTATCCTACTTTATAAATGGTGGCGCTTATTTTTACAGTTAACTACTCCAAGGAAGTGACCACTTTTCATGTAAATATTTTCTTAAAAGATTTATATCTCTCTCTAGGAGTTTTCCCTCAGTTCCCACAATAGAATCCAGGAGCAGGTTAAGAACAAAAAGTCTCCCAAGGATATCTTGTTTTGATTTACTCTAGGGAACTGCTTAGTTCATTCATATGAGCCCAAAGGGAAGCTATGAATAGAGAATCATGAGCCAGACTCCCGATTTCACTGTTCATAGAACTCAGAGGATAGTAGTAGGAAACCCTAATATCATGGTGAAAAGCCCCTCTGTAAACTTGAAATATAGAACAAATGTAGAACAATGTGTTTATTAATAAATGTAATCTATGGAACGAGTTTTAGAGATAATTTACTTCAATACAATCACCTTTGTTTTGGAAGGGACTCAGGTTTTCTTGCAGCTATATGTTCTATTAGTGTTTATTTCCAAGAGAAGAGGAAAAATGGAAAACTGTTACTAATGACCTTGCAGAGGCTGTTTTAAAAGGTAGTTTTTGAGAAGAACCAATCTTTAAAGGGCAATAAAGAGATGTGAACTTGTTCATTTTAAAGCACAAATTATTATTTAAGTTAGTGGGTATTGCTTCTGGAAGGTCTCCTTACATCCAAACGTACTGCCTTTATACTATAATGGCTTCATTCTGATCATTAGTAAAGGTATTTGAAAAATCAGTATCAGAAAAGATCTTAGTAGTATAATCAAGTCCTTCAGTTTCACAAAAAGAAAATTGAAGGCCAGATAAGGGATTAAAACTCAGCAAGTTCATAGGGACAGACAGAGGGGGAAATGAGTTAAATCTTAAAATTACCCTATAAAGATACAGAATGGTACAAGTGAAATTTGCAAAATAACTTTCTTATAAGTATATTTAATATTTATGTAAAAAAAGTGGCTTGATGCAGCTATTATTTAAAGAATAATTTTTTAGTCTGGTTTAAGCCTTATTTACTTTCTGAGACTTGGAAGCTGATATCCCTATTAAGTAACTAAGAATACTCATTATTTCAATTACATAGGACTGTTTTAATATCACTTTGAAAAGAGGTTCCAAAATAATCTTTTAGGCAAACCTAGGTTTATTCAATGTACCTTTGTTAATTTGGAAACACTCCTATTAGATAAAACTAAATATTGATGAAGATTTACTAATTTCCTTATATAAATAAGCTACTATAATTTTTTATTAAAGGATGTTAAGACTAAGTATTATAATTTAAACATAGTAGCTAAGATTCATTTATGACATCTTGAAATTCTCAGCCTGATATTTTTAAAATAGGTTAAAAATAAACATCAGGAATATGAGGAAGTAATAGAAATTTTATTATCCAGAATAATCATGAATACTGAAAGCTTATTTTGTGAAAAAAATGGCTAGTTGGGATTTTTTGGCTTTGGAGTTGAAGGGCAGAGATTTGATTTTAACTTTAAAGTTAATTTTGATTTACAGAACCCTTTGCAATTTTGTTAGACCTAGGATTATTTCTCCCAGGAAAAATACGCAGTCTTAAAAGTATTTCATTTTAGTTAAGCATCCTCATCTTACAGGTAAGGACTCATGCCCAGAAGTAATTTGCCTGGTAATCACATGCTGGCAGTAGAAAACTCAGGCTTACGCAGAACTCTAATGTAGTCTATGATGCTACAGGATAACTAAAGGGATAGGCAGTGATAGAAGTTGTATAGACTAGAGAAATAATGAGAGAAGCAAAAATAAAAACATTTTAAGAAACATTTTACTATACACACGAATAAGAAATGGTATGGGGAATATGTGACTTTAGCATATTTTAATTTTTTTACTTCTTAAGGGATAAAGGTCTAAAGAGCTGAAGGCCTAAGAGATCACAGTAATATATATAACAAAGAAAGTAGAAGAGTAACATCTTTATACAATAAACTTAAAAAAGATAAGTGTCAAGTAGTTGTGCGTGTCTGCGGCTCTTGACTTGAAGATTATCAGTATATAGATTGGACCCTAACCTGTGTTAAACATTAGAGAAACCAAAATTAAAAAAAATTTTTAACTTGGTACTTGGAATTGACTTATAAATTCAGAGTAATAAATAAGTGGTGACAATAGTAATCTGAAAGCAAAAACAGTCCAAGCACAGGGTCCTAGAGGAGCAAAATTATCGTACACCTTCCCAAATTATTAAAGATATATAATTCCAGTTTCGTTTCTTGAGTTTGAAAAATTGTTTCCCAGATACCTAAGAAAAGTGGATACCTTCTGCATTGAATCCATGTAGCAGTCTGAAAAAAAGCCAAAATGGGATGGTATTGAAGTTAATTTGGAGCATGTAACTGCATATATGTAGTTACTATACCATGGGTTCTAAAACATGAACACATCAAACCTATGAATCCCATCCACTCTTCACAGTAGTCATTAAGGAAATTATTCTTCAACTACATCTGTAAGTACATAATTTTGGTGCCTCTTTTGTCATAGTTTTGTCTTAAGATAATTTGATTAAAATTACCTTAAACCTCTACTATTCTAGGCCCAAATTCATTAGCACTTGTTCCACTTGAAATTAGAGGTAGAAGAAAAATGAATAGCTAGTCTCACATGTCTCATCTACCTCTCTGAGGTTACTATTCTTGAGGTTCAAGACTACTGGCAGGTTGCTTTCCTCTTGATACCTATGTACTCATCAAAATCCTAGTTAGCAAACCACATGTAATAAGGTATCTTTCTATTTCAACCTGAGAGTATTTTCAGGAAGGCCAATAGGAAGAGGTCAAGATAGGTTAAAATGTCTAAAAAAATGAAGATAAGTACTCCATGAATAATCTTCAACTCCTAGGATTAATGTCTTACAAAGACTCAGAAGTACTACTAACCTGTCAATAAAGTGAAAAGCCCATTTGTCTTATAAAGAACTACTTTATTTAGAAAAATCAAATCAATGACCAAACTACCCTCATTGTTATTCAATCTCTAGAATATGGATGCTTTAAAAATGAATTGGGACAATAGGCAGAAAGTTGTGCGCAGCGATGGGGTATTAGTTAAGAAAGCAAAGTGTTAGTGATTAAAAATAATGAGTATAGGTTAGTAATAACAACCTGCACGATAGAAGCCTTCTCTGCTTTTGTAAGAATGACTGACTTAAATGGAAGAAAGCTAATTTTATTGCCCAGATAACCAACACCCTTTTTATTTTAGGTATGTAGCACTTCCCTCAGTCTATAAAACAAGTAGTTACTACACCAGTTAGAAATAATCAGAAATATTTTGTATTTAAGGTGTACTTAACATTAGCTATTTACAAAAAAGAAAAAAAAAGATCCAACTATATATACATATATATACACACACATATACATATATATATGTATAAGGATTCTTAAATTTTAATAGGCTAATTTGAAGAGACAAAACCATGAATGGGGGCTGGAGGGAAGAAGCACACACCATAACACACTTTGACAGGCTATTTCCAGGCTTAGACTGTTCTTAAAGAAAATGTTCTTTCTGCTGCAACTAACTAGTCTCCATCTTCTACACCAAATACTATTCCATGTCATGGAAGTGCTATGCAATATCTCCCAGGTAGCATCTTAAACCGCTTAAAAGCCTTTAAATCTAATCTGAAGGTGTCACACTAAAGAAATGTAAACACTTAAGAAACATGTAATTACCTGATGAAGTCATCTATGTCCATGGAACGGGCTCGCTTGTCACTAAAACCTGTGCTGGTTAGGATTTGCTGTATTTTATCTGCTATGCTGAAATCTTCTGGTATTATCTATCAATAAGATTCAGAATAAATGAGCAACATATCTTTAATGAAGTCACCTTGACTCTTTTTTTTTTTTTTAAGTTTAGTAAATCATGAAATAGATACTTTTCATCTCTATTCATGACAGTTTGAAAGCCTGTTAGTTCAGGTAAGAACTGATCTCTAATTAAGCAGTTGATCTTTAAAACATACCAAATGTTCAGAAGATATAAATTAATCATTATACTGCCATTTTCTTAAAAATTCTGAAATAGTTACGTTTCAGTCTGGGGACATCATAATAAAACCTGTAAACTAAATTTTAAAGCAGTTACTACTTTAAAAATAACTTGGCATAGGGCCTTCCCTGGTGGCGCAGCAGTTGAGCGCTGGGTTGCAAGGCTGCCCGCAGCCTCTGCAGCACCAGTTCAATCCCCAGCCAACAGCGAGGGTCCCACAAAAAAAAAAAAAAAAAAACAAAAACAACCTTGGCATCAAACTTTTTTACCTTTTTTTCTAAGATAACCTCTAACCCTTGAGTATATGAAATATTTTATACTTAACAACTTCTATCCAAATATTTTTCTTTATCCAGTTTAACCTTTTCCCACTTAGGCAGGTGTACAAAGACTTGGTCCATTAAAGAAAAAATGGAGATAGCTATGTGGCACATTAATCTATGTTAAGTTCTGAGTCAAAAAATGCAAAGGAAATTTATCTTTGCTCTGTTTAATTAATCTGAAAACTAAAAAGTTACCAAGTATCACATAGTGTATATGGAAATATTTCAATTTCTGGGCACTAAAAGTGATTAAGATGTCAACTTTAAATTTGTAATTGCTATATGAATAACAAACAGATGGTCACAGTTCAGATGGTCCCAGTTCAGTTCATAGCAAATGGTACACGTTTTAAGCTGAGCAAACTACCGCTGAATTTCTATGATTAAAAACTAGTTAAAGAGGGGGCCTCCCTGGTGGCATAAAGCTTAAGTCTCAGCACTATCATGCTATTACCCCCAGCCAGGGAGCTAACCCACGTGGCGCAGCAGACCTCTCCTCTCTCACCAACTGCTCCCCTTGGCAGTGTATTTCAGCAGATGTGCCTGTTCTGCTCCCCACTCTGTCGCTGGTAAATCCTCTCACTCCACACCTCTGGCCTGTATCCCAGTTTTTGTATGCATAAATGAAAAAAATCTTTAAAAAAAAAGGCTAGAGGATAAAGTGCAATAATTAAGGTTGGTCATACCTGTTCTACACAATATATATATTCAGACAGTGGCACTGACCTGTCAATACTCAAATTGTACTAGTTATAGTACACCATTTGTCATATATAATACTGTTTTTTTAAAGATTGAATGAAACAATCTTATAAAGATAGTTGGCAAATAATAATACAGGAATATTTTAAAATTAAAAAACCATTGAAACTATAGTAAGTTTTTGCTTACAGTATTATGGACTGAACAGTGAATTCTGTAATTCTTTTCCAATAGCTGTTGCACTGCACTTGACCTATAGAATAAAGAAGTGACCATTTAAAAATCGGAGGTTACAAATAATTTCCTTTCTGTTTATAAATCTGTGTTCCACATGTTGAAATTAAGGAACTAAAAAAAATTGTCAAGTATTTATACTTTAAAAACAATCACAAACTAGTTATATTTTAAAAGTAATATAACGTTTCTTAAATTCTTAAAGGTTCTAGGCTCCCCACAAAACATGACCTCAAAAAAATTTTTTAATTATAGCTTCAAGTTCCTTTTACTTTTTTCAACTAAATAAACAGCATGAATCTTTCACAAGTGTCTAAGGGATCCACCATACCATTTTTTTTCCCATGGAAAAGTCAGATGTGTGGTCAGTTTGGGGTTTTTTCCCTTGTTCTGCCAGAAAATCCGATCTAATTCTCAAGTTGTGCCTCCCAAAGTTAAGAGGTAAAGGGTGTCCGTTCAGCAGAAATAACCATCATCCAGTAAATCACTAACTCAAGAAAGAAGGCACCCACTATGTGTTCTCTGGACCTTTTAGAAAACATGGATTTGTTCCTTTGGCCACACACATACAAATCTACCAGAAAGATGATACTATAGACATCAAAGGGCTGGGCACTGTTCAAAAAGGAAAGCCCCACAAATGTTACCATGACAAAGCTGGCAGAGTCTAGACCTTTACCCAGCATGCAGTTGGCAAGGGCAAGATTCTTGCCAAGAGAATGTTTTGCCTTGAGTATATTAAGCACTGTTAAGAGCCCAGATAGCTTCCTGAAATGGGTAAAAGAAAATGATCAGAAAAATAAGGAAGCCAAAGAGAAAGGTACTTGGATTTAACTGAAGTGTCAGCTTGCTCCACCCAGAGAATCAACTGTGAACACCAGTGGCACCTGAGTTACTGGAATCTAATCCCTATGATTTAATGGTGTGAAAAGTATGAAACAATGTATCTGGACTATTAAAAAAGAAGGTAGGGCCTTCCTGGTGGCGCAGGGGTTAAAGTCTCAGTGCTATCAAGCTAGTGATAGCCACTGAGACAAGAATTAAATTGCTGGCCAGGGAGCTGACCCACATGGAGCGGCAGACCTCTCCTGTCTCACCCACTGCTCCCCTCAGCGGTGTATTTCAGTAGATCTGCCTGTTCTGCTCCCCACTCTGTCTCTGGTGAATCCTCTCATCCCCCACACTTCTGGTCTAGTTCTTGTATGCATAAATTTAAAAAAATCTTAAAAAAAAATAGAAGGTAAAGTATATCTGGAAATGGATAATCTTTATGCTTTAGGGTATCTGTTCAGGAAAGTACCAAATTCTAGCACTTAGCACAGTATTTGTAGCACTGGTCCTTCTTACATTGTAAATTAGTAAAATACTTACTTAAATGCTGCAGACAGTGTCTTGTTCTTCCTAACAAAGGTGATCCTTACTAGGCCATCCCATTCCTGAAACAAAAAATGGATGTTTTCTTATATCAAACTTCTTGTCCATGTTTGATAGGTATTATTTTGTATTTTAATATATAAAACTATGAGGAACTTTCTAAAATGACAAAAATATTCTACATCTTATTCTGGCTGACACATGCAAAAAGTAAGATACACACTTGATTTTTGTGTACCTCACTGTGTTAGCCACAATTTTTAAAAATCAGAAAAAAATACATAACTGACATATCTGAACAAAGAACATGGCATTTAAGTGTATCATTTTCAAAAAACTAGATTCAAAACACATGATTTAGGATATAATCTGGGTAACACTACCTCACTTCCTTGAAGGAGTCATTAACAAACCACTTGATTTACCACCAGTTACTGACCACACAAGCAATCATGTTTCCATATAAAGTGATTGCAATATGGTTTTATATCAAGTGATTTGGCTAAGTTGCAAAAACAATTTTGATTGAAAGCGTTGCCCATAATATTACTCTAACAATTATTTTCATTTGCTTATTCAAGTCTCATTCAAATTCAGATGCTATATGTCTCCATAGCTATAACTTCGCAAAATGCAATGGTATTCTAATCTTTTTGCCATTTGCAAACATTTTCCTTGCTCTTTTTTGGTCCTTGCATCTACCTTATGTCAGATTATTCCATCTAATCCTTTACAGGTATGTGTCATAATTAACATTTTCCCTATTTGTACATTCAGGCTGACTCAGTAGTTTTCTCCTGCTAAGATGAGAGACACACCACATCCCTCCACTTCTGGTTTGGCCTCCCCGCTCCCCCTTTCATTGAATGACCTAGTATTTTAGTCTCACCCGAAAATTGATAGGTGGTGGTGGATTCTTAGGTTCTATTCTCACAACACTGGATTCTACCTTAGGTGGTGGTCTGAAGTTATTCTTCCCAACCTGTTAATCAGAAAATGTTTAGATAGCCCTCTCAAAAACCTTTAATAATCAAATGTGCTCTTACAGAAGGCATAGCTAGATAAGGATGAATTATGGCACATTATTTCAACAATGCTTACTTTCATTAGATGGTCCACACGTGCTAACAGCTGTGTGTTAATTGAAAGTCTGCAGTATAACTTATCTCCAGGTTTTGCAACCAGTCGGAGAGCAAATTCTCTTTGGAACATAAGTATAGCACATCTGAAAAGATCACCAGAGAGGAGTGAAAAAATAGTCACTTTCAACTATAAAAATATTTTAGCTTCAATGAATTTTCTTGGGTTGGAAATAGAGTAAAGCAGTATCTGTGGTTAATGGTCATTAGTTCAGCCTGTCAGAAGGTAGAAAACTTTGTTTTAGCTTTATTAACAGAAAATGATCCAGTTAGCTTTGTTTTTATTTTAAAATGGCTGCACCTCTAATCTAAGAAAGCTGGCTGGAATATAATCCCTCAATGATCAGATGAGAAATTATTTCAGATCAACACTAGTCCATCCACCCCTTCCAGGAAAATAAGACCAACACAAAATTGGCTCAGCAGTCAAACTGAATTCATAGGGTAGCAGACACCCTTATGGAAGAGCTGAGGCAGGAGAGAGAGAGATGCTAACACTCTGGGTCCTTGATTTAAAGGTATTTTTATTCAGCAAGCAATGGGGAGGCTTTTGGAGGCCCTTGAACAGAAGAACAGCTTCAAAGGTGGGCTTTGGCTTTCAAACTTTTTTTTTTGCTATGAGTCACACTAAGAAAAATATTTGGCATTGCAATCCAGGTCACAAACATCTGTGTGTGTGTGTGTGTGTGTGTGTGTGTGTGTAATGCAAACAAAAATTTCATATAACTACAATCACTTGGACCCCTTGGAATGAATGCTCTGATACAGTTGACACCATTAAAAAAAAAAAAATTGATGGTCCTGACTAAGGCATAAGAATAAAAAGTCTGACCAAGGCTATTGACATAAGGATTAGAAAATAGGAAAAGGCTATCTGATTTCAGAAGTAGGATGTATACACTATCTTCCCCAAGTAACTTTGTCAACTGAAAAATGAAATAAAGAGATCTACACACACACAATATTTTCTACAAAACAAATTCTCTTGTGTTATTTCAGCTGAATTACTCCCTCTGTATTTGCAGCCTGTACTGTCAATCTTTCTAAAATTTGGCAGTTTGTCTTTTGTCACAAACCTGAAAAAAGGTCGGTGCAGCAGCAACTTGAAGACAAAAGGAGAAGAAATCTGTAAGAGAATGAACTAGTTACATGTGGTAAAGACAGAGAAAACTTAGTATAATGTTCCCAACAATTTGAAAACATACCTGATAAGGCAAATTTGCCACACAAGCATCAAAGAATGGCAAATCTGTTTTCAACACGTCCCCCACCATTACTTGAAGTTTACTGGCCAGAGGCCTGATGAATAGGGGGAGAAAAAAAACAATTAAAAAAGAATACTCTCTTATGAGATTGAAATGAACTTTAATTCTATTATTTATACTCACGTGCCCTGAACTCTTTTGTGAAGTTCAGCTACTAGCCTTGGATCAAGTTCACAGGCAATTACCTAAAATTTTTTTTAAAAAGCTTTTTTTAGAGTAATTATGGAGTATAAATCTTTTTAACTCAATAGTAATTCTTAGATGACTTACGTGAATTAAATTTCCTTCCCCAATTCTACCATCAGTATTCCTTCAGTTATACTCTACCATTTCAAGTAAAAAACACCAAAGAGAAAAGTAGGCAATCAGACAGTGTGAGTCTTCTAGCTAAATGACAGACTCACCATGCTCACCGGCCCCATGCCTTCTAACCCAAGAAAGAACTATAGTATGTCTGTATAGTAAATGTTCTTAGAAGCAAATAAAACAATTCCTAGGATCTGTATTCTTCCATTTACTAAGATCTAAAATATAGTATAACTTGTCAAGTAAGTGAATAGGGATACCAGATAAGATTGAAATTATTATTTGAATTCAACATCTGCTGAGGTTTTACTGACTTCCAGGAAGACCATGTCTACACGTGCTGCTTATACTGCTGATTATACTGTCTGATTCACAAATCTTTTCTTTCTGCTGTGGAGGGTGATACAGTCCAGTTTCCTTGCTCTTCTACTTCTGGTTGGGATTGGCTAACCAGCATTCTAAGCTCAAGAGCAGAAGTTGGAGTATTTCCTAATACCTGACCCAAGCCTGGCAGAAGTTCTGGGGACCACTATGTTCTGCTATGAGTGGCTCCTGTTCAATGGATCCTACTGTTTTGGACTCTGGTAATACAGGTTCCCCACTTTGCCCCTTGAGGCCTTTTGGATGCTAATTGCTTCCTGCTGTTGCTTGATCCTGGATGCTTCATTAATGTTTACTGGTTTAAGCCCATCCCCACACTTCTGAAAATAGTATCATTCTTTTCAGATAATTCTTCAAAATGTGCTATCTACTTTCATTAGAGAGCATAAAGAAGATAAATCTGCTAGCAAAGACTCAAGAGTTGGTCCTCCCTGGTGGCGCAAGGGGTTAAGTCTCAGCATTATGAAGCAATCCTCAGCCACTACAGCCCGAGTTCGATCCCCGGGCAGCTGACCCACATGGCACACAGACCTCTCCTGTCTCACCAGCAGTTCCCCTCAGCAATGTATTTCAGTAGATCCACCTGTTCTGCTCCCCATTCTGTCCCTGGTGAATCCTCTCACCCCCACCTCTGGCCTACACCCCAGCTCTTGTATGCATAAATAAATCTTAAAAAGCAAAACAAAGACTCAAGAGTTACTGTTCAAATAACAGCAATTATTAAAATAGATTTGTATTTGTAAATCAGCTGAGTTTGCTCATATCACCATTTCTGATATCAAAAGACTAAATCCCCCTTTTACCTTTTTTGCCTTTTCTAGCAACTTTACAGTCATATTGCCAGTTCCTGGTCCAACTTCCAGCACCACATCAGATGGTCTTAAAGCAGCCTACAAATAAGCACAAATGCTTTAGTTTTTCTGGCACATCCGAACACATAATTTACACCTGAATATCTTTCCTCATAAGCACTGTTAGATCTTATTCTGGACCCATTTTTGTGACATTCCCGCATGATCTCATTAATACAAGTGGAAATCTAATCCCACTAGACCAGAGGCAAGAGTTCTGAATTAGAAAAACAGGAATACCAGTTCCTTCTGGATTGACATTCTGCTTTGTACATTGGAAATGATTCCAATAGCGTCTTATTACCAACACTGTTATTATCAACAACTTCAAACCAGATTGATTGTATATGATAATCTGGTATTTTACCAAGACTTCTCAGTTCATAACAAATGTATAGTTTCAGGGATGCAGGAGTACCCAGAAATGTGTACAAAACTGAGTGTTTGCATGCATACATTGCAATATTCTGAGCCCATAGTTTTCATCACATGCTCAAAAGAATCCAGAGACAAAAAGTTAAAAAAGCGAAACCAACCCTCATTTTGCAGATGACACTAAATTAAGTCTAGCTCCTTTAACTATGTAACACACACTGCACTCCAGGGTGCTTCCTTTATAACCATGAAAATAATCACTACTTATATTACATGTCCTAGTACACAATTATCCACAACAATAAGACAACATCAATAATCCGCAGAGGTGGAATACTCTAAAGAGTGATTTATGGCACTCCAAAGAGTTCATAATTATCATTTACATTTCTCTGGGGGAACAAACTTCCTAAGGTGTGGTATAGACCTAGGTTTAGGCTTTGAAGTAAATGAACAGTTCTAAATGGTACCTACAAAAAGTGATTAGAAACAAAAGAATCTTTAACAAGTACAGATACACTGCTATGAAGTAAATAATCAACAAACAGAATCTGAAGCAAGGTGAAACCCACACATGCAAAATGAAGCAAATGTGTCAAAGACAACTGAATCCTAGACAAATTAATTAATTCAACAAGCACTAATAGAGTATTTGTTTTGTTCCCAGCATCCACTTTGTGCTAAATGCATCAGCCCCACTCCCCCATCCCAAGTTTCAATTATCTTCAGTTCCAAAACATTCCTGGACAGTAAGGTACCTTGAAAGAGATCACATTCATGCAACTTTTATTACAGTATAGTTTTAATTAAATTTTATTATGTTTAATCTTACTGTATCTAATTTATCAATTAAAGTGTTTCATAAGTATGTATATAGCGGGAAAAACAGTATATCTAGGGTTTGGTACTATCTGGCTGTGTCAGGCATCCACAGGCTCTTGGAACATACCCCAGTGGATGAGTGGTGACTACTCTATTCCTAGGGGAAAAAAAAATCAAACCAACAACTCTCTCCCTTTCCTCTTCCATACCCACCTTATCGATAATGCTGTTAACAATGAGAGGATTTTTCAAAATGTGTTGCCCAATACCCGTGTTGAACGTGAGTCCTGGAAGAAAACAGAAAACGGCCTTAAATTTGCAACTAAAATTAGATATTAGTCCCAGAGTAGAAAACAGAATGGATGGAGGAATATTTCAGCGCCCAGCCACCAAACGTCATGCTTGGAGCCGGGACTGACACCTGCGTTAAGTCACCCCTTCTGCTGGAACGGCAGCCAGGGGCAGCGTGCAGGGCCAGTGGCCGGCGCTCCGGCAGCGCTGCGACTAATTGGCCCTCGCAGCGCGGGCCCTAGCCGGCCTCACTGCCCCGGCCCGTATCTCTGTCGGAGCTAGAGGACCGCACACCCAAAGAAAGCCCAGCCCTCTCCCGTCAGCCCGCACCTCCGGCGCTCTTCAACTCTCCGCGCTGTTTCAAGCGTTCACGGCGGAGGCCGCTCGCCCCCGACTTGATCTTCGGCATCTCTGCAGGCTGCGGGCCCACAGACCTGGGAAGTCCGGAAGATGCAAAGGCAACTATCCCAGTCACCGCACCACGTGGGGATAGTGGCCCCAGCAATGCGCGTCACTCCTGACGTAAGGGGAGGGGCGAGGACACGCCCGCAAGTTAACTCTAGACTCCGCCCTTAGCAAAGGGTCCTCCCTTGGACGCACTGGCCTCTGGGAATTGTAGTCTCGAGCTGGAGGAAAGCCTAAGTTACCCGGAGACTAGAGATCCCGGAAGAGAGCGCTATCAATTCGCAGTTTAGATCGGTTACTGTAGTGCTGGGCATGTCAGCTCAGTCCCTGGATCCGGTTGTGTAAACTGCAGTGCGGTTCCAAATTATAAAATGCGTTAGCCCTGTGAATGCTTTTTGAGGCCAGTTCCGTGAATGTCTGAAATCCAAAACCCGGTTTCTTTATGCCATGTGCCTCGCTTTGGTTTCCCAGTAGATCTGGGGTGGTAAATCAGGATCTTGGGATGAAAACTTGTTCCTTTGTGGGAGTGGATTTTCTGCCTGCGTTTTAGAAAGGAATTCTGAGAAAGTAAAAGAAAAAAAAATTCTTCAGTTCCACTAAGGCTGCTACTGGCTTTGCTTTCTTTTCTGTCACGTCTTTCATTTTTTAGATAGTTATTGATTGAGTTCCATTGCATGTTAAATGGCAGGGTGTTGGAATTTAGAGTTACATAGGAACTTGCTCACCTCAAAGTTTGTTCCATTGAGATAGGCCAAAAGCCCCAAACGCAGCAAATAGGTATGTATTAGGTATTGTGATAGGAAAATGTATTCGACTGTTAATTCCAGGAGTACGTGTTCCATGTCTGTTCTGCCTGCCAGTGTACTGGATGTTCTCAATTTTTTGTGTGTACCCTATTACCAAAATGGACTATTCCTGGTGCAATTAATTGTGTGCATCGTGAGCCTTGTTATTTCTTTGCGGCAGAGAAACTCCGCCGCAACTCGGGGAAAAACTGACACCCTAGGAACATCTTCAATAAATCATTAATTTTTTCCACAATTCTGGAGAATTTAGAGTGCCAGGCGTTGTGTCAAATGTTAGGAATAAAAAAGATAAACATGAAAAAGAACTTTAAAGAGAAGGATATTTAAATAAAAGGATTGTTTAAATAAAAACAATAATAACAGTATTTGGGGATTTCTTATGTGCCAAGAATTTTACGTGTATTATCTCATTCGACCTATGTAAAAAATTACTGAAAATAGGGCCTCCCTGGTGATGCAGGAGTTAAATTCTCAGCACTGTCAAGCAATCTCCAGCCATTGCAGAGTTCTAGCCCAGCCAGGGAGCTGACCCACATTGCACAGGAGACCACCTCTCCTGTCTCGCTTGCTGCTCCCCTTAACAGTGTATTTCAGTAGATCTGCCTGTTCTGCTCCCCATTCTGCTCTGGTGAATCCTCTCCCTACCACCACCCCACACCTCTGGCCTACACACCAGTTCTTGTATGCATAAATAAATAAAAATAAGTCTTTAGGTGGCCTCCCTGGTGGCACAAGGGACCAAGTCTCAGCACTATGAAGCTATCAGCAGCCACTGCAGTGCAGCAATGAGTTCAATCCCTGGCCAGGGAGCTGACCCACAGGGGACAGCTGACTTCTGTCTCACCCTCTGCTTCCCTTAGCGGTGTATTTCAGTCAGTCTGCCTGTTCTACTCCCCACTCTGTCTCTGGTGAATCCGCTGACCCCCCTGCACCTCTGGCCTACACCCCAGTTCTTGTATGCATAAATAAATAAACCTTTAAAAAATAAATCTTTCAAAAAATTAAATTCATTCAAATTTTATTTGCCTTTTTTTCTCCTAAGAAACTGAGAATATGAAAATATAGCAATTAAATGAAGTAATATCAGCGGTACCTTTTTATTTACCAGCGGTACCTTTTTATTTTGTACACAACATGTCACTAGTGTGTGCTTTCATGTGGCTGAAACTAGGACCTCCAGTTATATTTTAATTTGGTGTCCTGAAATTCTAGGTTAAAATTTGTATATGTGTATTTTTTCCTAAGTTTTAGCTTTCCTTAGCTTCCCAAAGGCCTATTATCCCAAAGAGAAAGTTTCTTCATTTTAATTCGTTAGGTAATTTTTTTTTTTTTAAAGAGGCATGTATTTATTTATTTATTTGTTTGTTTGTTTATACATTCACTGGGCACAGTCAGAAGCGTGTGAGGGTGAGAGAATTCACCAGAGCCAGAGCAGGGAGAGCAGAGCAGGCAGAAGGACCGAAGCACACTGCTAAGGGGAGCAGTGGGAGGCAGGAGAGGTCTGCGTGCCATGTGGGACTCTCCTTCGGTGGCTGGGGAGCAGCCGGGGATCGAACCGGCGCCTCAGAGGCCGCGAGCAGCTTCGCAACCCAGTGCTCAATCGCTGCGCCACCAGGGAGGCCCTCGTTAGGTAATTTTTTTCCTTTATTGCTTATTCCTAATAATCTTGTTACTCAACATGTTACCTGTGGACTAGTAGCACTGGCATTAACTAGAAACTTATTAGAACTTGAGAATCCACCTCTTCTGCTCCCCACTCAGTCTGTAGTGAATCCTTTCACCAGCAACCCCCTGCACCTCTGACCTACACCCAGTTCTTCTATGTATAAATAAATAAATCTTAAAAAAAAAAGAACTTAAGAATTTTAGAGCAACTGAATCAAGATCTGTATTTTAAGAAAATCTCCGTGTGATTCTATGCATACTTAAAATTTGAGAAATTGGGCCTTCCTGGTGGCTCAAGGGGTTAAACACAACCTATGAAGCTATCTGCAGCCTCTGCAGCACGAGTTCCATCCCCACTCAGGGAGCATCCCACATGGTGCAGCAGACCTCTCTTGTCTGCTTCCTGCTCCCCTCAGCAGTGTATTTCAGTCAGTCTGCCTGTTCTGTTCCCCACTCTGTCTCTGGTAGAATCCTCTCACTCTCCACACCTCTGGCCTATACCCCAGTTCTTGTATGCATAAATAATTAAATCTTAAAAAAAATGCTTGAAGCCAAAAATTTGAGAAACATTACTTTCCAGTAAAATCAGAAGGCATAGTCAAGCAAAACAAAACAAACAAACAAACAAAAAAAAAACGCAGACAAAAAACCCAACCCATAATACCACACAGCTAATGACAAATTTGTTAATATTTTGGCATGTATTTCTTTCTAAAAATGGGGCCATACTGAACTTAATTCTGAAACTCACTCTTGTCCCAAGTCATTGGATATGTTGACATGGCAACAAAATAACCCCCCCCCCCAGTTTTATTGAGAAGGAATTCACATTGCTGTATAAGTTTAAGGTGTGCTGTATGATGATTTCATTTACATATCAACATGATTTTTGATGAATAATTTGTATTTTATATTTTGTTATATACGGACACATCATGACTTGGTCATTTTTTTTTCCCCAAAGATTTATTTATTTATGCAAGTCCTGGGGTACAGGCCAGAGGCGCGGAAGGGTGAGAGAATTCACTAGAGACAGAGCAGGGAGCAGAACAGCAGAAGGACCGAAGAACACTGCTGAGGGGAGCCGCGGGCAAGACAGGAGAGGTCCGCCGGGGATCGAACCCGCGCTGCAGAGGCTTCGGACAGCTTTACAGCACTGTGCTCAACCTGCTGCGCCACCCAGGAGGCCCGGTCATTCTTTTTTTGTGGTCAATTAGGTAATTTTCAAATTTTTACTTTTAAAAACAGCCCTTGTGTGATGAATGGCCTTGTAATGCAGGGTTTACGATGATCTGGTTCAACCCTAACACTGCAGCTTACCAGTTGTGTGACCTTAAGCAGATTACTTGACTTCTGTGTGAATCAGTTTCTTCCACTGTAAAATCGGAAAAAGAAAAGCGCCCTGTAGTTTGTGTTTAGGATGATAATGCATCATTCATGTAAGATCTTAAAACTATATCTCACACATTCTGAAGGCTCAATAAATATGCATTATTGATCTTTATGAACACGCACGTTATCACCTGACTTCTCTTTCTAGAGCTAAGAAAACTTGGGTCACTAGTTAGCTAGTAGCAGAGGCAGGGAGAACTGGAGTTCCTTTTCCGTCTTCCCACCCTTGCTACTGTCCTTGCTTGAGCTCCCGCAAGTTTAAGACCTTAAAAAAATAAGCATTCTTGGGCGCGTTACCGGTAATGGGTGTAGGGTTATTTTAAGAACTTTTCGCTGTGAGACGAACATGTAAGACAATGCAGTTTAATAGTTACTATCTAGAGTAGGAAGGGAAATGGTTCCATACAATCTTCAGTCGAGCCAGGAGACTATTGATTTTCCCGCGAGTGGGCCTACGCGTTTCCATGGTTACAGATCGCGCCGAGTTGGGGCTCCCTGCACCTCACAAAGCGCAAGCGCACGCCGCAGAGCTAGCCGCCCAGCGCCTTTCGTTTCAAAGAGAAAACCCCTCCCGTTTCCTCCGTCTGTTTCCCTATCGCCCTCTCTCTTTGCCTTTTACATGCGCTTTGGGTGTTGGTGACGTCATATTCGCGCGTCTGTGTCGTTTCGAACCGCGACATTGAACATGGCGCGTTCCTAGAAGCCGCTTTCGGCATCAGTAGGCGGCGGCGTGTGGACTGGAAGCGTGGGGCGCGGGACCAACCGACGCCGCTTGGTGTTGGGGAGTGGAAGCGGGAGAACCGGGCCATTCCGGAACGAACCAAACGGTGAGGCTCCGGCCTGAGAACCGCAAAGCGCGCGCGAATAGAAGGGAGGAGTGGGTTGGACAGTGGAGAACCGAAAAGCTAGAGGGGAACGTGGGACTACTGGTAGATTAGAGATAGGAGTAGCGCGGCGAGGGCGGCCTGCAGGCTCCCTCTGCATAATCCTAGGAACCTCTGGGAGCTGGCCGAGTCAGCCCGGGAGAGAGAAAGCTGGTGGCGAAGGATTCAGGGTGTGGGGAGTTAGAGACTGGGTACCAAAATGAGGAAAGGGTAGGGTGCCCATTGTGGCTGAGATTGCGGGCCAGGGTGGTGCCTTTGCCCTTGGGGATAGGTGGTGCAAATTTGAGTGAACGTGATCATCTTAAGTACAAAACCACGGTACATTGTTATTACACACACGACTCTGCTTGCTAATAGCAATACTCTGAAAGCTTAACCATTAGTTCTTTCCTTGCCTTTAATGAAAAAGTGAAGGGAATTTGCACATTTTTAGAGAAGAGCTTTTTGCTGTGGTATGGCCGCCAGTGCTCAAAACCAGCGACTCTAGTAGCTTAATATTGGGAATGTTTGTGATCAGCAACACTATTTTGAGGTTCGTCTCATTTTTCTTTATTCTTTTGTGACATGGGTACTGAGTGATGAAAGTATTACAGAGTGAATTTACTAAATAGGTAGGACTGGTAAATGGCCTGCTGGTGCCGAGATTGCAATTGATACATCCCCTTTCCCACCCCAATTTTAACAAGCTCAATTTTAGTACGGTATTGCCCATGAGATTTGTTGTTTCTTCAGAAGCAGGTAAGGAAGAGCAGTTTATAGCCATTATGCTTTTTTTTTTCTTGGGTAGGGAATTCACACCTCCATTTTCCTATTATTTCCGATTTCTCTAGTCAGTGCAGTGACTTCTGGCGCAGGGCTAAGTGAATCTACAAAATAAGATTTCCATTGCATGACACCTTTTTCTCTTTCATTACTGAGGAAAGATTTCTGTGAAATTAGAATGAAAATCTCTCCCTATTGATTGTGAACCCCCCCCCCGCCCCCAATTTAGCACAGGGACTGGTAGTTTAATTACAGCAATAATTTGTAGCCATCTATTATAGCCCTAGGGTAGCAGAGCTGCCCCTGCCCTAGGTACACTTCCTAAAGCAAAAGGATTCTTACCATAAATGAATTTAGTTGTGATAACACTGTAAATTCTAAACAAATATATGAAGATTATTTGGTAATTAACAAATCTTTAGACTTTGTGATATTGTGAATATGTTTGCATTTGGGAACAAACCAGAGTGCAAAATAACCCTTGTATGTATGCGACAATTAAAATATACTGAATATTTTTCCAGAAATAAAATATTAATATTTTGGGAAATATACTATATTTGATTGGATGGATTCTAACTGTTGTGTTATGTGTGTTCATGTATGTGTGTGTGTTTGCATTAATTATTGTTTCTTCTCTCTTCCAACTAATTATTCACTAAATATTTCTCTGCCTCTTTCATCTACTTTTTTCCCTATTGCTACTACTTTGCTTCAGATTATCATTATTGTCTGAGCTTTTATGTAAATAAATCTTCTAAATAATTGCTTCTATGCCCATATACCATCCCTCTCTACCCTCTCCTTTTCTGTAGGCAGATTGTGGTATTATTCACAATCCTTCTTTGCAGATTTTCAGATTAAATTCCATCCTGCTAAGTCTAGGAAATAAGGGCCTTAGTGATCATGGAGCTTGCTTGCTTTTTGCTTTCACTTGGTATTTTCTGCCTCACCTTTTTTCTGTCATGCTTAATGATTTACAATTCTTCAAAGTTGTTAGGATTTTCTTGAAAAAAAAAAAAAAACAAACAGACCTTTATATGTTGTGTCTTCTGCTTAGAATGTACCCATCACCTGCCTGACAAACACCCATAAACCACTCATCTGGGTAACTCCTACTCAACTTTCAAGACTAGAACCATACCTTTTTCTCCCTGGAAACCACCCCAACTTCTATAGGGTGAGTTAGAGCTTCCTCTTACATTTTTTCTATAACAGGTTATCATAGCTCTTATAATATCCTGTGATTGTAGTCTTTTTCCCTCTCTAGACTTGAATGCAAAAACTCATATTTTTCTTTCTCAGAATAGTGCTTGACCAGTAGATGTGGTTATATATTGTGAATTTAGGTTGAATTGCTAGAGAGCTGAAAGAAGATGGAGTGTTAATATATTATGAAGGTTAGAATGAGTGGTCCTGAAAAGTCAGAGACTTACATTCATTTCTGTAACTTTACACAGCTCTAAAGAGATTGGGATTTAGTCTTTGAATTAATTTAACAGGTATTTCTTCATCACTTTCATGAGGTTGCCGGCCAGCATTGAAGGTGGAGGAGTGGGTGTCATTGTTAAAGTTGTAGGGAACTGTTCTTCAGGGTAGACTAGGATGCCCTTGAGGGGGCCCTGTGATGCCTGCTTCACCACATACTTGATATCATTGTGTTTGGCATCTTTCTCTAGATGGCAGGTTACCAGAACTGTCACATTGCAGGTTGGGACATGGAAGATCATGCCACTGAACTTCCTGTTCAGCTCAGGGATGACCTTGCTTACAGCCTTGGTGGTGTAAAAAGAAGTGTATTCTATGTTCTGGGCAGCCCCATGGCCTTTGCATAACAACTTCCAGAGGGAACATCTATAGTATTACGGATGGCAGTGATGGCATAGACTGTGGTCATGAGTCCCCTCCATGATGCCACAGTTGTCAAGAATAACCTTGGCTGGGGGAGCCAAGCAGTTGGTGGTATGGGGGACATTGTTGACCATCTTGAGGGAGTTGTCATGGTTCATGCTCATCACACACATGGGTGCATCAGCAGAAGGTGCAGAGATGATGACCCTTTTTTACCCCACCCTTTAACTGCACCCCAGTTTTCTCCAAGGTAATAAAGACATCAGTGGACTCCAGCATCACCCCATTTGATGTTGATGGAATCTCACTCATAGACATAGACTTTTCATTGATGACAAGCTTTCTGTTCTCAGCTTTCAGTGTGCCATTGAACTTTCCATGGATGGAATCCTACTGGAACATGTACACTATGTAGTTGTGGTCAGTGAGGGGGTCATTGATGATAACAGTATCCACTTCGGGAGAGTTATAAGCATCTCTGGTCACCAGTCATCTATTATGGCCAAATCCCTTCACTCCAACCTTCACCATGGTGTCTCAAGCACACAGCTAGACAGTGCATGATAAGTGGAAGCTGTCTGTTTAAACTGGGAGAAGCAGAAAACCTAGAAAAATCATTTCAGTGTTAACAATTTAATGATAAAATGTAAGAGTTCCTACTGATAGGGGCATTATTGGGCTTGCAACCAAGCCATATTTTAAAATTTATTATTAAAATGATTTTTTAAAAAGATTATTTATGCATACAGGAACTGAGGTGCAAGCCAGAGGTGTGTGTGTGGGTGGGGGGTGAGAGGATTCACTAGAGACAGAGTGGGGAACAGAACTGGTGGATCTACTGAAATACATTGCTGTGGGGGAGCAGTGGGTGAGACAGGACAGGTCTGCTGCACCATGTGGGTTAGCTGGCAGGGGATCAAACTTAGGCTGTAGCAGTGATAGTGCTGACACTTAACCCCTAGGCAACCAGGGAGGCCCCGTAACCACTAATTTTATCTATAGTCTAAAAGTTTATTTTCGTTGTTTTTAGTTCATTCCTGTGCATTGTTTCTTTATGTACAACATATGGGTGAAATCACATGGTAGTTGTCTTTATGTGTGAAATATTTTACCAAGCACAATACCCTCTAGGTTTATCCATGTTTTTGCGCATGTGAGACTTTCATTTTGTTTATAGCTAAAAAGTATTCCACTGTGTGTATACACCACATCTTTAATTATCTGTTGATAGGTAGTTGGGTTATTTGCAACTCTTGTAAATAATGCTGCAGCAAACATTGAGATACATATATCACTTTGAATTAGTGTTTTATAGTCTTTGGGTAAATATTCAGAAGTGGAATAGCTAGATCATATGGAATTTGTATTTTGAGGAATCTCTGAACTGTTTTCCACAGTAGTTCATCAATTTACATTTCTATCAGCAGTGTACAAGGGTTTCCTTTTCTCCACATCCTTTCCAACATTTGGTGTTTCTTGTCTATTGCTTAATATCCACTCATAGGGGTGAGGTGGTATCTTGTTTTGATTTGCATTTTCCTAATAATAAGAGATGTAAACATCTTTTCCTGTGCTTCTTGGCCATCAGTTTGTCTTTGGAGAAATGTATATTCACGTTCTCTGCCCATTTTTTAACCAGGTTGTTTGTTGTTATGAGTTTATTATATATTTTGGATATTGGACGCTTGTTAGATGTGTGATGTACAGATATTTTTTCCCATTCAGTAGGATGTTTTTTGTTTTAATAAGCAGTGCAGAAGCTTTTAAGTTTCATGAAGTCTCATTTGTTTATTTTTGCTTTTGTGTTCTTTTTGTTGGAGTGATGTTCCCAAAGACATCTCTGAAATCATTGTCATGAAATGTTTTGCCACTGTTTCCTTCTGCGTATTTTATGGTTTCAGATCTTTTAGTTCATTTGAGTTAATTTTTGTGTGTGGTATGAGATAGCAGTATGAGATAGTGGTCTGGTTCTATTTTTTTGCATCTGACTGTCTAGTTTTCTAGCTCCATTTGTTGAAGAGACTTTGCTTTCTCCCATGTATATTCTTGGTTCCTTTATTGTAGGTTAACTGTCTGCATCAATGTGGGTTTATTTCTGGGGTCTCAATTCCATTGGTCTGTGTGTCTTTTTTTTCTAACACCATACTGTTTTGAACATTGTCTTATCTTATTTTCTTCATAACACTTTCTTTTCTTTTCTTTTCTTTTCTTTTCTTTTCTTTTCTTTTCTTTTCTTTTCTTTTCTTTTCTTTTCTTTTCTTTTCTTTTCTTTTCTCTCTTCTCTTCTCTTCTCTTCTCTTCTCTTCTCTTCTCTTCTCTTCTCTTCTCTTCTCTTCTCTTCTCTTCTCTTCTCTTCTCTTCTCCTTTTCTTTTCTTTTCTTTTCTTTTCTTTTCTTTTCTTTTCTTTTCTTTTCTTTTTGTTTTTAGAGGTTTATCTTCTTCCACTAGAATGTAGGCTGCTTGAAGTCAGGGACAGTTTTCTTCACTGCTCTCGCGCGCATGCTCTCTCTCTCTCTCTCTCTCTCTCTCTCTCTCTATGCATACAAGAGCTGGGGTACAGGCCAGGGGTTTGTGTGTATGGGGTGTGTGTGTGAGAGGATTCACCAGAGACAGAGTGGGGAGCAGAACAGGTGGATTGACTGAAATACACTGCTGAGGGGAGTAGCAGGTGAGTCAGGAGAGGTCTGCTGCGCCATGTGGGTTGCTCCTTGGCCAGCTGGGGAATCGAACTTGTGCTGTGGAGCCTACAGACAGCTTCATAGGTTGCGTCTTAACCTCTGCACCACAAGGGAGGCCCCACTGCTATATTTTGGCACCTAAAACAGTGACTGTTACACAGCAGACTTCCAGCCATTTTATTTAATAAATCAGCTAATATGGTCACTGTGAATCTTTATTCAGTTTATAGTTAAAAAAAAAGATCACTTCTTCATGCTCAGCGAAATAAGCCAGAAAGAAAAAGAAAAATACCGGATGGTCTCACTCATAGCAGGAATCTAGAAAACTTAAATAAGGGACCAGGAAAAAGAATAACTATAAGAAAGTGAAAATCAAAATCAACAAAAAACTATGAACCAGAGACTTTTTGGGGGATGGGGGGCGGGAGGGGAGGGATTGGGGTCAGAATGGGGGGGTTGCAATTGTATGGGGAATATAAAAATAAAATTTATAATTAAAAAAATAAACAGCATGACTCAAAAAAAATGATCACCTTATTCAGCAAATATTTATTAAACCTATGTCATGGATCTTGTTGGACTCAGATGCATTATGGTTTGTTCTGTCACATGAGGAACCTCTTTTTTTTTTAAAGATATATTTATTTATGCATTTGAGAACTGGAGTACAGGTCAGAGATGTGGAGGTGAGAGGATTGACCAGAAACAGAGTGGGGAACAGAACAGGCGGACTGACTGAAATACACTGCTGACTATACACTGCTGACAGAACAGGCGGACTGACTAAAATACACTGCTGAGGGGAGCAGCGAGCGATTCTGCTACACCATGTGGGCAGCTCCCTGGCTGGGGATCAAACTCATGCAGTAGTGGCTGCTAATAGCCTCATAGGTTGCGTGTTAACCCCTTGCGCCACCAGAGATGCCCACAAGGAACCTCTTTATCTTCTAGGCCTTCCAGAAAGTGAATTTCTCTTACATGGCCTCTTTTTTAATTTGTACATTATCAATGGCCCTCTAAAATTGAGTGAAAATCTGTTCACTTGTTTTCAAGTTATAATGACACAAACTTTTTTTTCTATTAGCAATGGATGCAATATATTTACAGGCACAACAGTTAGTTTTAAAATACAAGAAATGATGACCAGTTTTTTTTTTTTTTAAAGATTATTTATGCATGCAATATCTGGGGTATAGACCAGAGGTGCCGGGGGTGAGTGGACTCTCCAGAGAGAGTGGGGAGCAGAACAGGCAGATCTACTGAAATACTCTGGTGAGGGGAGCGGTAGGCGAGACAGGAGAGGTCTGCTGCACCATGTGGGTTGCTCCTGGCTGGTGGGGGATCGAACTCCTGCCGCAGTGGGTGGTGATAGCTTGATAGTGCTGTGCCACCAGGGAGGCCCTATGACCAGTTTTAAATTTTAGTCCAATTCTGTTGTTAACTGGTAGTATTTTGTCTGATCCCAGTTATTCCCTTCTAAAAGAGATGTTTTTATCTTTTGGTTTAGCCCTGTTTTGCTCACAAAAGATCCAAAATGGTTAATTTTCCTTAAAAGTTGTAATATTTTGGGTCAAATTTCTCGTTGAATCAACATTTGCTTACCTTCTTTTTTCATTAGTCACAGCAATTTAATTATAACTCTTTACTCATTTGCTTTGGCTGTTTTCTTCATGGTTACTACCTGGAACATTCTTCACTTTGGTATAGCTGTTAGAGCTAAGTCCCAATCAACTCTGCACTGATAACATAGATTTACTTTCTATTTTTTGCTTTCATTTAAAAAAATTTATTTATTTATGCATACAAGACCTGGGGTACAGGCAGGCCATAGGTACGGGGGGTGAGAGTATTCACCAGAGACACAGTGGGGAGCAGAACAGGCAGAATGACTGAAATACACTGCTGAGGGGAGCAGTGGGCAAGACAGGAGAGGTCCGCTGTGCCATGTGGGTCAGCTTCCTGCCTGGGGATCAAACTTGTGCTTTAGTGGCTGCCAATAGCGTCAACATGCTGAGACTTAATTTCTTGTGCCACCAGGGAGGCCCCTAGCTTTCAGTTTTAATTTCACATAACTTTGTATGTATATATTGTGAATACCAATACTTACTTTGTTAAGTACACAGTTGTACACAATTTTGGGGATGATTAGAAACAGAATCTTAGAAAATTCAGTACATCATTCATGTGTTTTCAGAATCACTTTAGATATTTGGTGTAGGATTAGATGACACAGCCCTTAAATTTCTTTCTAATTTAGGGTTTATGTTTTGTTTGCTGGTTTAGTTCTCTCACCCCCACCCTCCACCACACAGTATTTCTTTTTTTTTTTTTTTTTAATAATTTTTTTTTAATAGAGGCATGTTTTATTTATTTATTTATTTGTTTGTTTGTTTGTTTTGTTTATACATGCACTGGGTACAGTCAGAAGCGCGGGAGGGTGAGAGAATTCACCAGAGTCAGAGCGGGGAGCAGAGCAGGCAGAAGGACCGAAGTACACTGCTGAGGGGAGCAGCGGGCGGCAGGAGAGGTCTGCGTGCCATGTGGGACCCTCCTCCGGTGGCCGGAGAGCAGCCGGGGATCGAACCGGTGCCGCAGAGGCCGCGGGCAGCTTCGCAACCCAGCGCTCAACCGCTGCGCCACCGGGGAGGCCCACAGTATTTCTTAATGTTATATATGTCTTTTATATTTTAAAAATGTTTCAGGCATTGTATTGTTAGTGTTACATGTATTACATGTATTAAATGGTGTTATGGGTTACTTAGCAATGAAGCAAAATATTCTTGTTCTCTTTCCTCTGATACTGACAATTTTTTTTTTATGTTGACAATTATTTATTTTTTACCTTTTTTTTTTTAATATTTATTTATACAAGCACTGGGTACAGTCAGAAGCGCGGGAGGGTGAGAGAATTCACCAAAGCCAGAGCAGGGAGCAGAGCAGGCAGAAGGACCGAAGTACACTGCTGAGGGGAGCAGCGGGCGGCAGGAGAGGTCTGCGCGCCATGTGGGACCCTCCTCCGGTGGCTGGGGGAGCTGCTGGGGATCGAACCGGCGCTGCAGAGGCTGTGGGCAGCTTCGCAACCCAGCACTCAACCGCTGCGCCACCAGGGAGCCCCGATGTTGACAATTATTAATCTCATTTTATAAACGAAGGCAGAGGCATTATACGTAAGAGTTCTGGGTAAGCAATGGCATTTAACCAGAATTTAGTAACTTTGGTTTTTTTGGTGTGTAAATTTAATACTACCTTTTATTTATGGCACAATGAAAGACAGTTTCCTTTAGAAGTTAACTGATTTACGCAAGAGATTTGCATTATGGGAATTTTGTTAAGAGTATTGGTGGTATATAAAAAAGGTGGAAAATCAGCAGAAGTATGAAGGAGTAGATGAATGACTGAAGTATAATAGTAATTCAGAAGATTGAGCTTTTCCTCCATTTGTTACTATTAATTTTTTTATGTATATTATACATTCAAATATGTTAACTTATCATTGCTAGGTTTCCATGGATCTCAATAGTGCCAGCACTGTTGTTCTTCAGGTCTTAACACAGGCCACCAGTCAGGATACTGCTGTGTTAAAACCAGCTGAGGAACAGTTGAAACAGTGGGAGACACAGCCAGGTTTCTATTCAGTGTTACTGGTAAGTTGTTTTAAAATATTTTACTATTATTTTTAATAAATTAAAACACCATTACTTTAATTGTTCTAAAGATCTGTTTGCATTGGTTGTTTACTTTTGTGAACTGGTCCTAATGTTTGGCCATTGTCAGTGTCATTTTTAATTCAGAGCACAGATCTTTTTTTTTTTTTTTTAAACTACTTTTTTTTTTTTTAAAGATTTATTTATTTATTTATACAAGCACTGGGTACAGTCAGAAGCGCAGGAGGGTGAGAGAATTCACCAGAGCCAGAGAGAGGAGCAGAGCAGGCAGAAGGACCAAAGTACACTGCTGAGAGGAGCAGAGGGCGGCAGGAGAGGTCTGCCCGCCATGTGGGACCCTCCTCGGTGGCTGGGGAGCAGCCGGGGATTGAACCGGCGCTGCAGAGGCTGTGGGCAGCTTCGGAGCCCAGCGCTCAACCACTGCGCCACCGGGGAGGCCCAGAGCACAGATCTTTGAGGGTGTTTAAGAGGTGTTGGTTGATGTACGAATCAATAACTGAACAGGGAATTGGTAGTATCTGCTTAGAAGGCAAGCACTATGCTGATTTTCAATTTTAGCAAATTAATACTGATCTCAAGACTATAAGTGCACTTTCATTCTTGTCCTAATTAGCTTGTCATAAATGTTGAGGTCTCCCCACTGTGGCATCAGAGTTTGGTCTACTTTGTTTAGTATGTTTTACTTTAAGACATTGTTTCCTTAAGAACCCTACTGAATGGGGGAAAAATTTGTATGTCATACATCTGGGAAGGGGCTACTAAGAGCTGGAGCTACAAAGAAATCATGCAACTGAACAAAATAGAAAACAAATAGCCCAAACAAAAAATGGGCATAAGAGCTAAATAGACACACAGGTGGCCAGTGGGCACATGAAAGTGTTCATCATTAGTTATCATCAGAGATAGTGAGACCTCAAACCATAGTGAGATACCATCTCACATTTATAAGAATGGTCCATATCAAAAAGACCAGAAACAGCAAGTATTGGCATGGATATGGAGAAAAAGAAAGCCTCATGCCATGTTGGTAGAATTATAGACTGATCCAGCTCCTATGGAGAACAGTATGGAGATTTCTGAAAATATTAAAAATAGATCTACCATATGATCCAATAATTCCACTCCTATGTGATCTACTCACAGTATGCAAAACCACTTAATTCAAAGGGATAGATGCATTCCTATGTTGTTGCAGTACTATTTATAGTAGCCAAATTATGGAAACAATGTAAGTGTCCACGGACAGATGTGAGTGGATTAAGAAAATGTGGAATTTATACATAGTAGAATGCTATTCAGCTATTAAAAGGAATGAACTCTTGCCATTTGTAACAACATGAGTGTAATTGGATGGGATTATGCTAAACAAAATAAGCCAGAAAGAGAAGGACAAGTTTTGGATGATTTCACTTATGTGGAATAAACAAAACAAAGAAACAGACAAAAAACCAAACAAATCCTGGAAATTTTACTGTAGAATTGATGCTACCAGAAGAGGCGGGTAGAGGGTAGGGGTCAAAGTGGGGAGGATTCACAGTGGGCTATTATGGGTACTTTGGCAATGGGTATGGTATGATAACATATATTTAAGAATTGTGATCCTCTACCTCTGAATTATAGACAGGGTTGTAAACCAACATTGCCACAAAAAAAGTAAATAAAATCTTTTCCTGGTTATTATGGAAAATACAATAATTTAACAGTTTGAAGGTTTCCCATACCTTACAGATCAGCTCTGGATATTTGAGTTGTTTTTGGTGTGATATATAGTACATTTTGAGTCAGTTAAAATTCCTTAACATAGTCCTACATTTGTCCTATGCACCCACTCTTCTAAGATAACTTTTTTCAAGAAGTAAACCACTTTCATTTTTTACATATTCTTTTAAAACTTTCTCAGAGTTTAGAGCTTTTGCTTTATAAAATTGTTTTCTCACTGCCAGAATGAAAGAATACCTTTTTCTGTTGACAGCCTTCATTATATTTTCTTCTTCTTTTTTTTTTTTTTTTTTAAAGATTTATTTATTGGGCCTCCCCTGGTGGCGCAGGTGGTTGAGCGCCACACTGTGAAGCTGTCCGCAGTCTCTGCAGCGCCGGTTTGATCCCGGCTGTCCGGAGAGGGTCCCATATGGAACGGCAGACCTCTCCTGTCTCGCCTGCTGCTCCCCTCAGCAATGTATTTCGTCAGTCTGCCTGTTTTGTTCTCCAATCTGTCTCTGGTGAATCCTCTCACCCTCCCACGCATCTGGCCTGTACCCTGGTTCTTGTATAAATAAATAAATCTTTTTTTTTTTAAAGATTTATTTATTTATGCATACAAGTGCTGGGGTACAGGCCAGAGGTGTTGGAGGTGAGAGGATTCACCAGAGACAGAGTGGGGAACAGAACAGGCAGATTGACCAAAGTACACTGCTGAGGGGAGCAGCAGGCGAGTCAGGAGAGGTCTGCTGCGCCAAGTGGTTTGCTCCCTGGCCAGCCGGGGATTGAACTTGTGCTGCAGAGGCTGCAGACAGCTTCACAGGTTGCGTCTTAACCCTTTGCACCACCAGGGAGGCCCCAGCCTTCGTTATTTTTTACTTCTGAAAATTTGAGAACTCTGATGAGTGTTTGCAATTTAATTTCTGGCCAGGGCAGTTAAATTACCAGTTGGATCAAAAACTGATGCAGTATTTGTCATTTGTCACTGTTGCAGTATTTGTTTACCATATCTTGTAAAACAGAAAATCATAGCACTTGCCATACATATTTTGACATCATGGCTAAAGAGAGAGAATTGTGTGTTACATTTAAGAAGATAAATGAACATGAATGTAGGGAAAATTAAATATGTAGTCATATTTTATATTCTAAATGTGTACATAAAAATTGGTCTAGTAACAATAAGGTAAAAACATTTTTTTTTTAAGATATTTAAGGAAACAGATTTATTTATATAATTCCAGTATCATATTTGTAAATTTTGGGCATAGATTTTTAGAAAAATCTGAGTATCTTTACTCTTCATTTGTTTGTATATTCTATATAATTAGACTTGTGTTTTTTCAGGCTATGAAACACTTTTGGAATATCTTGTTTTAGTTACTACTGACCTTTAAAACAACAGTGCACTTGTTTAACTGTGATTTTTTTAATGTAATGTATGAATTAATAACAGTAAGTACCCAAACCTTGTTTTTATTTTTACTAGCTGAATTTTTTTCCCCCCTGAGGAATAGTAAAATTTCCTTCAGATGAAATAGATTATAATAGATTAAAAAGAACCTGCTGAGTTTTTAATTCTTCCTTGTCCCCTATACTTACTGTCCTGGTACATTTAATCTACTTTTCATTCTAGTTTGGAGATTCCTAAATTTGTATATACTATCATAGGTTTGTGTTACAGTCTTATTTTATCTTATTCTTAAAGATAAAATAAGATAAAATAAAATAAAATAAGATAAAGAAAGATAAAATAAAATCTTATTTTTAAAGATATTTTTAAAGTCTTATTTTATCTTATTTTTTTAAAGATTTATTTATTTATGCATACAAGAACTGTGGTACAGGCCAGAGGTACAGGGGTTGAGAGGATTCACCAGAGACAAAGTGGGGAACAGAACAGGCAGACTGACTGAAATACACTGCTGAGGGAAGCAGTGGGCGAGACAGGAGAAGTCTGCTGTACTGTGTGGCTCAACTCCCTGGCCTGATTGAACTTAGGGATCGAACTCGTGCTGCAGTGACTGGGGATAGCTTCATAGTGCTGAGACTTAACCCCTTGCTCCACTAGTGAGGCCCGCTAGTCTTATTTTAAATACTTAGGGGATATTTCTACTTGCATTGACCCCTGCAAATTCATTTTCCTTGGTTTTCCAAGTGTAGCTAAGATAAGCTAAGATCCACCATCTTCTACAATACCCCTCACATTACACATTTGCTTAATATGAAGTTTTTGTTATACAGGGTCTGTGCTGGACTCCAGGCTGTAGATGATTCAATGGGTATGGGCGGTAGGCATGTGAAGTGTTAATATCAACTGTGATTAATGTGATGAGAGTAAAGTCCCAAAAGTAGAATAAATAGATGTTAGACAACAATCTTTGTAATCTTTTAAGTTTTAGATACATAGGACTTTCTAAGGATGAAATTATGGCATGGTACTTTTATACTTATGAATATTTTTTCCATAGTAAAGAACACACTTTTGCATCATTATTTTTGGGTTTGGTATTTACCCACATAGGGTTGTATATAAGAGATCAGTTCTGGGTATATGAGCTGTTTTTGCTTTGAGATGGAGTGCGTTTTGAATCAGTTACTATTCCTTAGCATAGTCCTACCTTTGTCCTATGTACCCAACATTATAAATAATTTTTCTTAAGGAAGTAAACCACTTTAATTTGCAGTGTTTGTGATGTTTTGTTTTTTGAAATACTTTTTTAAAGCTCTTTTTAAAAAAAAGATTTATTTATTTTATGCATACAAGAACTGGGATACAGGCCAAAGACAGGGTGGGAGGAGGTGAGAGAATTCACCAGAGACAGAGTGGGGAACAGAACAGGCAGATCAACACAAATACACTGCTGAGGGGAGCAGCCGGCGAGTCAGGAGATGTCTGCTGTGTCATGTGGGTCACTTCTCTGGCCAGGGATCGAACTCATGCATTGGCTTTAGGTAGCTTCATAGTGCTGTGTCTTAACCCCTGTGCTACCAGGGAGGCCCCTGTTTGTGATGTTTACAATGTATTTTTATTTCCATATACATTTATAACTCAGTTAAAAAAAATTTTTTTTAACATTTATTTATTTTTATACAAGAACTGGGGTATAGGCTAGAGGCATGGGAGGGTGAAAGGATTCACCAGAGACAGAGTGGGGAGCATAACAGGCAGATGGATCAAAATATACTGCTGAGGGGAGCAGTGGGTGCGACAGGAAAGGTCTGCTGTGCCATGTGGGTATCTCCCTGGCCGGCCAGGAATCGAACCTGCACTGCAGAGGCTGTGGACAGCTTCACAGAGCTGCACTCAACCCGTTGTGCCACCGGGGAGGCCCTCAGTTAAAAATTTTTAAATGTTACAAAGTAATGAGAATTTTCTACATCATTAAAATCATGTTGCATGGTTTGGCTTCCAGAGTCATTTTTCTAGTGTCCCACCACTGTGCAAAATGAGAACTGTCTGTATTTGGGTTAAATACAGTGAATATGGTTTTTAAGTAATGGTTAATTTTGAGTTGAAATGTTTCACATTACATCTACCTTTATATTAAAAGTATTCTGCTGCCAAACATATTGGTAACCATAATTGTTTTGATAAAGAGGATACTTTGAAATACATTATTTTATATTGTATATTAGTAATTTAGGGACTTGGACCCCTTGGAATCATGGAATCTTAGCTGTGATGGAGCTACTTTTTCTGAAGGTGTTTAGTTTAGTGGTGTGTGTGTGGGGGGGAGTTGTGCTGTTATTTGATTAGGTTTGTGTGTTTAATTTTTTATTAAGCAAAATTTCAAATAAAACTAGACTAAGGTAATGATTCTCCACATACTCATTACTTGGTTTAATTAACATGCCACTGAGTAGGTATGCATTCTTATATGAATTATAGGACTGTAGATGTTTAGAAAATAGCAATATGGCATATATTGTTATAAAATTTAAACAAGACTTTAAGTAAAAAATCTATTTATACTTTATTGTGGGTATATTAATTATAGTTTTAACTACTTAGATATTTATTCTAATAGTATGTTTTTTATTTGCAGAATATTTTCACAAACCACACTCTGGATGTAAATGTAAGATGGCTTGCTGTGCTATATTTTAAAAATGGAATTGATCGTTACTGGAGACGTGTAGCACCTCAGTAAGTTCCAGTGTTCTTCCCCTCCAGTGTAATCATTTCCAAATTAAAGAATATATAAGAATGTATGTTATAATCTTCATTTTTAATGTAAAAGGATAATTTGCTTACTTCAGCAGTACATACACTAAATTTGGAAAAATTCGGAGATTGGCATGGTTTCTATGATAGGATGACTTGCATATTCATAAGCATTTGATGTTTAAAAGAAATAAAGTGCTTTACTGAAGAAGAAAAGTGTTCTATGCTAGTTAAAAAATCAACACCCAATATATACACAATGGAATACTATTCAGCAATCAAAAAAATTAAAATAATGCCATTTGCAGCAACATGGATGGATCTAGAAGGGATTATGCTCAGTGGAAATAAGTCAGAAGGAAAAAGAAAAATATTGGATAGTTTCACTTATAAGAGGAATATAGGGAGACAAAATAAGGGATCAGGGAAAAATAACAATAAAAAACACAATGAAACAAAACTAAACATACAACTATAAATCAGAGAAATTTTGCAGGGGAGGAAGTGGAAGAGGGGTCAAAACAAGGGCAGGAAGAGCACAAGGGACTATGGTGATGGTGCACAGGTGAATTGCTGGTGGAAATTCTGTGGTGACTATACCTGAGAAAAGAAAGCAAACATTGTACAAAAATGAACAATGATGTAAAACATACTTAAATATATTATTAAAAAAAATCAACAGCCATATTGCTTTTCACCATGGTATTTTTGAGGGGGGTTGGTAAGGAATTAGTGGATTTCTTGCTCTCTTTCTGCTTCTGAGAATCTCTAATTTTGTGGGCATGAAGCAAATGCTGGACTGAATAAGTCATGTTGATAAAGGTCTTTTTTTTTTTTTAAAGAAGTATGCATTTAGCATTTTTTTAAAGTTTTATTTATTTATGCATATAAGAGCTGGGATGCAGGCTAGAGGTGCGGGGGGTGAAAGGATTCACGAGACAGAGTGGGGAACAGAACAGGCAGACTGACTGTAATACACTGCTGAGGGGAGCAGCGGGTGAAACAGGAGAGGTCTCCTGTGCCATGTGGGTATCTTCCTAGCTGGCCGGGGATTGAACTTTTGCTGCAGAGGCTGCAGATTGCTTCATAGTACGGTACTTAACCCCTTGGGCCACCAGGGAGGCCCTACATTTAGGATTTTGAAAAAAAGTCTTTGAGAAGTTATCTCCCAGGACATTTCTGAACCAGCTGGATATTAAATTCCTAAGTCTTCTGCATAATTGCCTCTGTAGCAGAATGGGGTGATATTCATTCATACATATAATCTCATCTGATTCTGTTCTCACTGCTCTATATGTGGCTAAGTGAACAGATTTCTCAACATAATCAATTACATGTTATATAATTGACGGAAAGGCAATGTGGACATGACCCTGGAATTTATTTGGTAGAAAATTGTGAACTTTGCTGAGTAAGTAGTGTAGTCTTTGTTTACCAGCAGATGGCACTAAAGCTCTTTATGTTCTTATATTTATAAAACTTTAAAATAAAAAAATTGAGTACTGCAAGATATATAAAAGATACTGCACTTAAATAATATTGAAAACAATTAGAATATTTTAAGTCTTCACTTAGGATACTATAATTTGAAGCAAACGTCTTATTTTAGGAATTCATAATATTGAGAGAAATGAAGTAATAAGTGATAACAAATTGTGAGTTGCAGGAAACTGCAGCTGCACGTAAATTTTAGATGTTTCCTAAAATTCATTTTGTTTTACTGGTTGTATAAAGAATATCGTTATACTGGCATCTCAAAGGGAAGGTAAATTATCATTAAATATTTCAGATTTACTTTCACATAAAGTAAACTTATAATAAACTGTAACTCATTTTAAAAGTTAAGGAAAATATCATGTGGTATAAGGTAGTTAAATTCCAAGCTATCTCTTTTAGTTTATATTAAATGTACTGAGGGAGCAAGCATGGTAAGAATATACTTAGCAAGGAGCAAAGGAACAATATTAGTAATCAAACTCAAATTTAAGGTACTTGAAACATCTGTGGTTTTATCTAAATTCTATTTCATATAGTTCCTACTGTTACCACTATTTTTACAGTGATTAAGCTTCTATGTCAGTACTTTATATAATGCACCTTTTACTGGGTCCTAATCAATTTGATAATATCCAGTTTCTGCTTGGGATATAGTCCAACATCAGCCTAATGATGGCATGTGCATAGAATAAGTGTTATCTATTACTGAACAGTTGCTAAAGACATCAAATTTTCTTCAGGTTTTAATGGCTTGTTTAATATGTATGTATTTTTTCATTGTTTTGGTAGCTAATCATTTTATTAATCTCTTAATTAAAATTATGGAAACTGCTGAACCTGTTTCCTTGGGAAAAATACATATTTTACAGAGGTTACATAGAAATACATAGATTACAGAAATACTTCTAATAGGAAAACATAGATTTACATTGGACTTTGACTTTTTTTTGCCTAAATGTTTTTAACCTTGTTTTCTAATTTGATTACTAACCTTGAGCAGATGCTTTTAAGGTTAAAAAAAAAAAAAAACTTACTGAAGTATAATAAATAACACACATAAAAAGCATACAAATGGAGGGTATAGTTTAAATGTTTATAAGGGCCTCTCTGGTAGTGTAGGGGTTAAGTCTCAGTGCTATCATGCTATAACTGCTGCAGCCTAAGTTCAATCCCTGGCCAAAGAGCTAACCCTCATAGGGCATAGCAGACTTCTCTCTCCTCCACTGCTCCCTTTAGCAGTGTATTTTGCCTGTCTTGCTCCCGCTCTATCTCTGGTGAATCCTCTTACCCTCCCCCACACTTCTGGCCTACACCTCAGTTCTATGCATAAATAAATAAATCATTAAAAAAATAAATATCTACCACTCAGAACTAGGTTGACTATTACTAGTACTGAGGAATCCTTCTTTCCCCTATTGTCATCTCTTAACATTACTCCGAGATCTCCTAGCATCCCCTAACATTGCTCATAGATTTTTTTTAACCTGTTTTTTTTTATAAAGATTTATTTTACTTATTTATGCACACAAGAGCTGGGGTGTAGGCCAGAGGTGTGTGTGGGGTGAGAGGATTCACCAGAGACAGTGGAGAGCAGATTAGACAGATTGACTGAAATACACTGCTGAGGTGAGCAGAGGGCCTCTCTTATAAGGAGAGTTCTGCCTTGCCATGTGGGTTAGCTCCCTGGCCAGGGATCAAGATCTCTGGCTGGGGATCGTGCTCTTGATGCAGTGGCTGCCAAAAGCTTTATAGCCCTGAGATGTAACCTGTAGGTGGGCTACTAGGGAGGCCTAGTTTTACCTGTATACAATTGGAAATCATATAGTATGTCCCCTTTGTATCTGACTGTTATTCATTGTTATATTTGTGAGATTTATTCATGTATTTGCAGTAGTTATTCTTTTATGTAGGGAATATACCATTCAATTTTAGAAATATACCACCGTTATCCTTCTGTCCTTGATGGGCACTAAATTGTTTCTAGGACTGTTAAGTTTCTTTGAAAAATCTTTTACATGGCTTGTTGCATGTAAGTGTATATTTTATTATCATTTATGGTGAGATGCATATTCAATTTTAGTTGATACTGTCAGATAGTTTTCCAAACTGGTTATACCAGTTTGCACTCCTACTCCAGCAATGAGTGTTGGCATTTGCTATACATTCTCCTCAGCACTGGGTCTAATCAGCCTTTAATTTTAGTCTTACTGGTGCACTTGGGAAAGTTTACATTTTCCTGATGAACAAAGAGTAACTTTTTTTTTAATATATATATATTTTCATGTATATTTTTTACATCATTGTTCATTTTTATAGACTGTATGCTTTCTCCTCTCAGGTGTAGTCTCTATAAAATTCCTACTACCAATTCACCCGTGAACCTTAACCATAGTCACTTGTGCTCTTCCCTCCCCTGTTTTGATCCCTCTCCTTTCCCTTCCCCTTCAGAATGTCTCTGATTTATAGTTGCCTGCTAATTTTGTTGATTTTTATTATTTTTTTCTTAATCCCTTACTTGGTTCCCCTATATTCCTCCTATAAGTGAAAACATATGCTTTTTTTTTTTTCCTTTTGGCTTATTTCACTGAGCATAATCCTTTCTATCTCCATCCATGTTGCTGTGAAAGGTATGAGTTTATCTTTTTTGATTGCTGAATAGTATTCCATCGCATATATATACCACATCTCTTGATCCAGTCATCTATTTTTGGGCATTTGGGTTTTTTTAAATTTTTTTTTTAAGATTGATTTATTTATGCATACAAGAGCTGGGGTACAGGCCAGAGATGTGGGGTAAGAGAATTCACCAGAGAGAGAGTAGGGAACAGAACAGGCAGATTGACTGAAGTACACTGCTGGGGGAGCAGTGAGTGAGTTAGGAGAGGTCTGCTGTGCCATGTGGGTAGCTCCCTGGCCGGCCGGGGATTGAACTCGTGCTGCAGAGGCTGTGGTTTGCTTCATAGTGCGGTACTTAACCCCTTGCGTCACTAGGGAGGCCCTTTTTATATCTTACCTATAGTAAGTAGTGCTGCAGTAAACATAGGATTGCAGGTATTCTTTTGAATTAATGTTTTTGTGTTCTTTGGGTAAATTCCTAGTAGTGGAATTACTGGGTCATATGGTGTCTCCATTTTTAGTGGTTTGAGGAACCTCCATATAGCTTTCTGTAGTTGTTAGACCGATTTGCATTTCCACCAACGGTGTCGGAGAGTTCCTTTTTCCAAGGAGTAACTTTTTAATATACTTATTATAGTCATTTGGGTATCCTGTTTTGTGAAGGAGCTGCCATTTGCACAGTAAGAAGTTGGTTTGCCTTATTGATTTGTGTCCTTTATATTTACATTGGTCATAAATCCCTTTATTGACTGTACATATTGAAAATCATGTATTTTCAATTTAGTTCAATTTAGCGGTCTTTTATAATTCTTTTGGGACCTGTTTACAAATTTTTACTCTACCCAAGGTCATAAGAATATTAAAAATTTTTTGCTGGAAACCTTATTTTACTTTTTAAATTTAGGTGTTTTATCTATCTAGAAAATGATTTTTGTGTAAGGTATGCATGAGAAGTAGATGCAATACCATGTGTATTTTTTTTAAAGATTTATTTATTTATGCATACAAGAGCTGGGGTATAGGCTAGAGATCCAGGGGGTGAGAGAATTCACCAGACAGAGTGGGGAACAGAACAGGCGTATTGACTGGAGTACACTGCTGAGGGGAGCAGCGGGCGAGTTAGGAGAGATCTGCTGCGCCATGTGGGTAGCTCCTTGACCAGCTGGGGGAGCGAACTCCTTCTGCAGAGGCTGCAGACAGCTTCATAGGTTGCGTCTTAACCCCTTGCGCCACCAGGGAGGTCCCACCATGTGTATTTTTTCCTTTCACATTTCATTGGTTCCCTTATTATATAATCAGGCACTTGGTACTGATGGATCTATATTTGGATTTTCTATTTTTTCTTATTGGCATATTTGTCTGCTTTTAACTACTATATTTTATAAGGTGTAATGTGCTTACTATTACTTTTTTTGGATTAATTTGCTGTTTTCTAGCTTTTTTTAAATGAGCTTAGTATGATTTTCAGTCTTTCTATATATGCCCTTAAAACATTAAGACTTTTCTTGTAATCATGGCCTAAGGTTAGTCTCCTAAGTCTTGATCTGTAATCTTTTTGTTACCAGTAAGTTAAAAATAATTACTAATCCCTCTGTGATTGGATTTTAGATCATGTATTAATTAAAAGTATTTAGTTTAATTCCCAAATGTGGAGCTTTTCAGGTTTTTTTTTTTTTTTGAGATTTCTTTCTTTGAAATACCTTGGTTTATTGTAATGTACATTACAATGAAGATTGTAATTTTATACACATGTCAGTGAGGTCAACTTTTTAAATTATGCTGTTCAGATCTTTTGTATCCTTATTAATTTTGTGCTGCGTTTTCCATCACTTACCGATGGAGGTGTGTTAACCTCTAAATATGATTATGAACTTGCCTACATTTTTGTTTTTGCTCTCTTTTAGAGGCTATGTTGCTAGAGGTTCAGGGTTATTATTTTCCTATTGAATTGATCATATCCTGTATATGAAGTGTTCTTCTTTGTCTTTAGTTATGTGTTTTGACTTAAAGTCTAATTTTTCTGATTTAATAGAGCCACACCAACCATCCTATGGCTAGTATTTTCATGGTATATCTTTTTTTGCCATTTTCCCTAGTATTTCTTTGCTGTTAGATTTGAATATTTCCTCATAAACTTCAAATAGATGGATTTTATTTTAAATCCAGTCTCAAAAACATTGAATTTTAGCATTACATTTACTTATATTTGACATAATAACTGATAAGGTCAGGGATAAATCTATCATTCACTATTTGTTTTCTGTTTGTCTCTATCTGATCTTTGTGACACACCCCTCCTCTCTTATTTTCTTTCTTGCCTTTCTTTGGATTATTCAGTAAGTTTTTTATTTCTCAATTTCCGCCCCTTTGTACTTGTTAGGACACTTTTACTAATAAGTGCTTTTCATAGAGATTATAATATGTATCCATGACTTACTGGAGACAGTCCTTAGATGTAATTTATTTTATCCACATAAATTAAAAAACATTGTGATAATACTTTATTTCCATTTATATCTTTTTGTTTTTAGTAGTATTGTTGTTGAGTACTTTTAATTCTAATAGGTTTTGAACTTTGCTAAATACTACCTTATGTTATTTTGCCATCAGTATTTAATTTTATCTTTCAGTTTTACTGGGCTTCCATCTGGGTTCATTTGTCTTCTGCATGATGAATTGCCTTTTGTATTTTTTTCAGTGCCCCTTTTTTCATTGTCCCTTCAGGGTCCTGTGACTGAACCCTCGAAAGCAGAGGGCCTTTTTTTCTCATGCTGCAATCTGGCTCTTTTCCATAGGCTTACCTTCTAGTTCATCACCTTTATTTCACTTACTGTATTTGTCAGGTCTAGGATTTCCCTTTGATATTTAAACAAAAATAAATTCCATTTCTCTGGTGAAATTCTTCATCCTTTGCTTATTTTCTTGAATATAATCATAAATATTCTGTAATTTTTATAACTACACTGTAAAGCTCTTATTTCTGTGTGTGTTTTGATTGTTCCCTCTCTTGTGTGGTATGCCTGGTAGTTATGATTGAGTGTTGAACAATCCTATTGGGAAATTTGGAGAGGCTTTGAATTTTGTTATTTTTCTCCAGAGAAATTTTAATTTCTCTAGAAAGCAAATAGAATATGATCTTAACCTTGATGTAGTTGAGGGTGGTCCTAATTTACTCTTAGTCCCAGGTATTAGCTTTACTGGGATTTCAACTGCAAGCCTCAGGTGTTTACCAAAGTATTGCCTTCTTAGTGGGCCCTGATTTCAGTTGTTGTGTATCTAGCATTGTGAGACTTGCTGAAATTTCTCTTTAGCTCTTTAGTTCCTAGCTGCTATTTTCAGCTTGATTTCCTCTGGATAAGTAATTCAAGGGGAAATGTACTGGTTTATCACACGTCATTTTCTATCTCTTGAAGACTCCTGTCTTTCAAGTCCTGGCTACTGGGTTGTTTTTAGATGCTGTATTAGTTTCAGAGGGCTGCAGAAATTACCACAACCTGGGTAGATTCAAACATTAGAAGTGTTTTCCCTCACTTCAAGAGACGAGGAGTTTAAAGTTAAGACGTGCAGGACTGAATGCGCTTTCCATTTGTGACAACATGGATGAACTGGAAGCAATTAAGCTAAGTGAAGTAAGCCAGAAAAAGAAAGACACATACTGGATGATGGATTCATCTCAAATATAGAGGGAAAAAAAGTCTGACAACACTAAACCAAAACAAACCCTAGAAATCTAATTGTAAAACTGAGGCTACTAGAAGGGGAGGGAAAAGGTGGAGAGGAAAAGGTAGAGGAAGGAGGCCCAGTGGACTATGGTGGAAGACCATGGGTGGCTTGGTGGTAGGATTCTATATTTCTGAATCATATACAGTTGTAAATCAGTGTTATCATAAAAATATTTAAAAATTAATTTTTGAATACAGTTCACACCTAAAATATATCTTATATAATGAAGTCTTCATCTCCGTCCTTTAGCTATGTAGTTTCTCTTCTCATTTGCTGTCAAAATTATTAGTATTGTTATTTCCAGAGATATAAGATGAAAGTTCTTAAAGTTGTTTATTTCTAATAATTGTTCTATCCAAGTCGTCTCTGATTCTTGTTCCTCTTCCCTGTAGAGTAACCTCACTCAAATTTTATTAATGAGGTTAGAGAAGACTTGTATTTCCTCATATAGTTTTTTTTTTTAGCCAGCCTTTAAATTTTTTATAGGCAAGTGTGTTTACATCAATAAAAGCAAACATCAAAATATCACAGTCATTATTTTGTGTTTTTCTTATTTCCTGTTGCTTACTATTTTGTGCTTCCTATTCAATTGTGAAGGAATTTTATGCTTTTTAATTAAGTGCCAATATATAAGAAATGGAAATAATTCTATTTACTAACCAGAAATGATCAGAGACACCTTGTTTGAAAGGCTTTTTATTGTTAATTCACAGTAATACTTCCTGCATTTAATATTGGCTATCATTCTCTAGCATAATAAATATATCTTTTTACAGTGCTCTCTCAGAAGAGGAGAAATCTACATTGCGTGCAGGGCTAATTACCAACTTCAATGAACCAATAAACCAGGTGAGGAAGAAAATGAATGCCAACTACTCTTTTTGTTTCCTTAGTTTTTGCTTTTCCAAATTAATTTTGTTTTTACATGAAGTCCATTTTTTTTTTAAAAGATTTATTTTATTTATTTATGTATACAAGAGCTGGGGTGTAGGCCAGAGGGGTGTGTGTGTGGGGGGTGGGTGAGAGGATTCACCAGAGACAGAGTGGGGAGCAGAACAGACAGATTGACTAAAATACCCTGCTGAGGGGAGCAGTGGGTGAGACAGGAGAGGTCCACTGTGCCATGTGGGTTAGCTCCCAGGCCAGGAACTGAACTTATGCTACAGTGGCTGCTGATAGCTTCATAGTGCTGAGACTTAATACCTTGCATCACTAGGTAGACCCAAAATGTCCATTTGTTTTGTTGTTTTGTTTATACATACTTCTCTATTGATTTCTTGATCCAATTCTAGCTGTTAAAAATTGTTGTTAGATTTAGCTATTCATTAGCATTCTCATTTTTTGAGCCAGTGTTGAAAGCAAATTTCTATATATTTGTAGTTTTACTGCAAAAAAAAAAAATCATCTTAATCATTTTGATTATCCTTTTTTATTTTATTTTATTTATTTATTTTTAAACCCTCACGGGTGGCCAGGGAATGAACCAGTGCTGCAGAGGCTGCAGGCAGCCTCGCAGCCCAGCACTCAACCACTGCCCCACCAGGGGAGGCCCTCAGTTTCCTTCTTAATACTGTGTTTTTTTTTTTTTTTTTTTTTTTTAAGATTTGTTTGTTTATTTATTTATTTATACAAGCACTAGGTACAGTCAGAAGTGCTGGAGGGTGAGAGAATTCACCAGAGCGGGGAGCAGGGCAGGCAGAAGGACTGAAGTACACTGCTGAGGGGAGCAGGGGAGCAGTGGGCGGCAAGAGAGGTCTGCGCGCCTTGTGGGAGGTGGCTGGGGAGCAGCTGGGGATGGAACCCACGCTGCAGAGGCTGCGGGCAGCTTTGCAACCCAGCCCTCAACTGCTGCGCCACCAGGAAGCCATTGATTATCCTTTTTTAAAGCTACAGGTTGTCTTCAGATTTTTACTATTTCCTTGATAATCACATTTTCAATTTTTACTTTTTGGGGATAGGAATTAGAATATGTGGGCATTTTTTTTCCCTCAGTGAGATTTTCATTCTAATAAAATAATTTTTGTTTATGGATAAAAAACAGTTACTGTCATACTTGATTCTTTCAATTTGAGTGTTAAATCGTACTTTATTTGGTAGTGTCTCCAGTGCAGTTTTATTTCAACTAGTTTAAGTGATCTCAGTTGTATGCATTGTAGCTTTTTGACTAAAGAGATGAGAGAAGATGGAAAGGAATCGAATGATTCTTACTGGGGCAGGACATAGTTGGGTGGCTGAGGGGGTAAACTATTGTTTGGGTGTCCTGTCAGCCAACATTTGGAAAGCAACTGATCTGTGCAAATATCAGTATTTACATACTTAATGTTTGATGTTCATTTCTGCTTTTCAGTGGTTCTTAAGCTTTGTGGTCTTAGAACTTCCTATACTGCTGAAATAAAACCCTCAAGTGTCACATCTGTTGATACTTATTATAAATTAAAGTTGAGAAAATTAAAAATATTTATTAATTAAAAGTAGTAAAATCATTATTTGTTAATATAAAGAAGTTAAAAATGGGCAGTAGTTATTTCCTCGTACAATAAATATTTATTTATTTATACAAGAACTGGGGTACAGTCAGAAGTGCGGGAGGGTAAGAGAATTCACCAGAGCCAGAGCCAGAACCAGAACAGACAGACCAACGAAATACACTGCTGAGGGGAGCAGCGGGCGGCAGGAGAGGTCTACGAGCAATGTGGGACCCTCACCGGCTGGCCAGGGATCGAACCAGCGCTGCAGAGGCTGCGGGCAGCTTCGCGGCCCAGTGCTCAACCGCTGCGCCACCAGGGGAGGCCCTACAATAAATATTTAAAGAGAAGGGTGGCATTCTTTTGCATATTTGCATATGTCTTTAATGTCTGAATTTTTTTTTAAAGATTTATTTATACAAGAACCGGAGTAGAGGCCAGATGCGCGGGAGGGTGAGAAGATTCACGAAAGACAGAGTGGTGAATAGAACAGGCAGACTGAGGAAATACACTGCTGAGGGGAGCAGTGGGCGCAACTGGAGTGGTCTGCCGTGCCATGTGGGACCCTCACCAGCCTGGCGACTGGGATCAAACTGGTGCTGCAGAGGCTGCGGACTGCTTTACAGCATGGCACTCAACCACCTGTGCCACCAGGGGAGGCCCTAATGTCTGAATATTTTAAAGAAGCCATCTAGATTTTCCTATCTTCTTCATTTACTCTCTTGTGATATATATTTTCATATAAGTTATATGAAGAGACTCTAGCTTCACAAAGATATGTTATTGGTAATAGGAGCTCACAGACACCTCATAGATTCTTAGGCTCCTCAGGAATCCATAGACCACACTTTGAGAACGGTGTCTTAAGCAGTTATTCAGTGAAATTTTTTCACTTTGTTCAAATGTGTAATTAACCAAAAAGGTTATTTTCAACTATGAATGCATTTCTTATTCACTGGTTTGATGTCATATATTTATTTCTGACAATTTTTTTCTCCTAGATTGCAACTCAGATTGCAGTGCTGATTGCAAAAGTTGCTCGATTGGACTGTCCCAGACAGTGGCCTGAACTGATTCCCACTCTTATAGAATCTGTTAAAGTCCAAGATGATCTTCGACAGCATAGAGCATTACTTACCTTCTATCATGTTACTAAGACCTTGGCCTCTAAACGTCTGGCAGCAGATAGAAAGCTGTTTTATGATGTAAGTGATTTAATCTGGTTAAATATGATTTGAATACTGTGCTACTTACATAAAATTATCTAATTTTATCTCTAAAATATTTTTTGAAAGATTGCACATTCTTTCTAGTTGACCTCAGAAGGTTCAGAATAATAGATAACATCTGAATGATTTTAAGTTAGTGATATAAACTTAATGATATGATCACTTAGTAGCCAGATTGGTAGAGAATAATCTGAAGACTGGTTTGAGGTTATGAAGTAGTTCAAATAAGATGCTAAAGCTCTTAAATAGGTAGTGGTAAAAGGAACATTTAGGAGGTTGCAGAGTTGAAATTTAGCAAGTTAAAATTGACATGTCTGGATAAGTGTGTGTAGGATGATGGAGAGAAGTGTATGTAGAAGGGATCTGACATAGCTAGGGGATGGAAGTGATAGTCCTTCATTAAGTATTTTGATGTTACTTGTTGAAAAGGCTTTTCTTTCTTCATTAATTGCTTGGGTGCTTTTGTATTTGACTGTTTTGGCCTACCAAAACAGTGATTTTCATATTTCAACCTAATATTATGGACTGCACCATGTAACACTGGTGACTCTTTTCAACAGTACTCTTTTTTTTTTTTTTTTTCTCCCCACATTATGTTTATTGAGGTTAAGTAGGTTTGTATTGTTGTATCTACTTTAGGGGTTGTAAGTTTAACCTCTACAGTATGTTTTCACATCCTACCCACTACTAGTGCCCCAGTCATCCTCCACCATGTGCCCACCCTGCCACCTTTCCCCTCTGTTTGTCTCAGTTTTTCAGTAAGATGTTAAGAGATTATTACTTTATTTTTAAGATTTATTTTATTTATTTAGGGATACAAGAACTGGGGTGTAGACCAGAGGTGCGGGGGATGGTGGTGGTGGTGAGAGGATTCACCAGAGACAGAGTGGGGAATAGAATAGGCAGATTGACGGAAATACACTGCTGAGGGGAGCAGCAGGCAAGACAGGAGAGATCTGCAGCACCTTGTGGATCAGCAACCTGGCCGGGGATCCAACTTGTGCTGCAGTGACTGCAAATAGCTTTATAGTGCTGAGACTTAACCCCTTGTACCAACAAGGAGGCCCAAGAGATTATAATTGTTAGGGTTTTGACTAATCTTTGTAATCTTTGTTACGTTCAGCATTTAAGTGAAATGATCAGTATTTGTCATTCTTCTTTTGACTGATTTTGCTTAGCATTCATTGTCCTCTACTTCCATCCATATTGTCACAAATGGCAAGAATTCATCCTTTTCTGCAGTTGTGCAGTTTTCCTGTGTGTGTGTGTGTGTGTGTGTGTGTGTGTACATAGACTATATTTTTCTGACCCACTCCTCTGTTCTTGGACACTTAGGCTGTTTCCATAATTTTGCTATTGTAAATAGGTTTGCAGTGAACATAGAAGTAAATATATCCCTTCAAATTAGTGTTTTTGTATTTTTGGGTAGATACCTAAGAGTATAATTACTACATCATTAAGTAGATCTGTTTTTAATATATTGAGAAATGATATTTTCCCTAGGGACTAGATCAGTTTACATTCCCACTAACAGTGTAGGAGGGTTTCTTTTTCTCTACATCCTTCCCAGCATTTGTTGTTCTACTCTTTGAATTGTGCCTAGTCAGGGTCCTTATTCTGGATAATTTGTTTGAATTAAATTCTTGACAACTTCAACTTTCTTACTTGGTTGTCTTGTACCAGGAAGCGATTACTTCTCCATATACAATGAAATCTAGGTTTACCTTGGATCTTGTATTAATTTAAATAAAGAAATTGGTATTTTTATTGCATTGTACTGAGTTATAATGTTGACTTAACTATACCATGAGTTTTAGGCAGGAGAATTGTCCCTCTTATTGCTTTAGTCTTAACTAACCCAGAAGAGTATACATAATGGGTTGTACTCAATAAATGTTTTTTTTTTTTTTTTTTAAATAGAGGCATGCTTTATTTATTTGTTTGCTGGTTTGCTTGTTTGTTTTGTTTATACATGCACTGGGTACAGTCAGAAGCGCGGGAGGGTGAGAGAATTCACCAGAGCCAGAGCGGGGAGCAGAGCAGGCAGAAGGACCGAAGTACACTGCTGAGGGGAGCAGCGGGCGGCAGGAGAGGTCTGCACGCCATGTGGGACCCTCCTCCGGTGGCCGGGGAGCAGCCGGGGATCGAACCGGCCGCGGGCAGCTTCGCAACCCAGTGCTCAACCGCTGCGCCACCGGGGAGGCCCCTGTACTCAATAAATGTTAAATGAGTAAGCAATAGAAGATTTGTTCCTAGGTACCTGCCAGCTTTAAGAGTACTCTACTGCAAAACTTCAGTAAGCATGAGTTTGGGGAGGATATTTACAACTCAAGATTCCTGGAAAAAAATCAACTTTAGCATCTTTCAATATGGACTATAGTAGTGGAATCTTGAAACATGGAGCATATAGTATAGGCTAGGAGGGAAATCTCATCTAGTTGGTTTGGGATTCAAGATGTTTTGTTTAATGGAAGTTAGCTAATTTGGTCAGGCATCATTATAAAAAGTAATTTTGCTAGTTAATAAAGTGTCCACTATTATTTTGGTAATCTGAGGTATATGAAAATCATCCTTTTCATAATATGTTTACTTTAATGCCAAATGGTCTTGATGTACTAGTTCCAATACACACAAAAAAATGCAAGCTCACAGTTGCTATGGCAGAGTAGTGTGGAGTGCATGGTGAACTGCTGCTACCTGCTGATCAGTGCATCTGAACAATTCTTATATCCTCTTTCCTTCCATATTAAAAGAAATTAGGTTCTTTTCAGGGTGAGAGATTACAAAATCAGTTGAGAAAAAATTGTTTTTGTAGTAACAAAATTCAACTTGATTTGACACAAAAAGGAATTTCTTTCTATAAAATACATGCTTTTCATATAAACCTGAATATAAAAATGTTGACATTAACTCAGTTAAAAATCTAAAGTCAGGCCTCCCTGGTGGCGCAAGGGGTTAAGACACAACCTATGAAGCAATCCGTAGCCACTGCAGAATGAGTTCAATCCCCGGCCAGGAAACTACCCACATGGCACAGCAGACCTCTCCTGTCTTGCCTGCTGCTCCCCTCAGCAGTGTATTTCAGTCAGTCTGCCTGTTCTGTTCCCCATTCTGTCTCTGGTGAATCCTCTCATCCCTTGCACTCTGGCCTGTACCCCAGTTCTTGATGCATAAATAAAGAAATTAAAAAAAATTCTAACGTCTATGAGAGCAAGGAAGATTTAAAGTTCAAATAATAAATCTAATGTAGTTATAAATGTATTTATCAAATAATACCTTATAGACAGACTATATAACCCAGAAAGATACATTGCTGTTGTAAATGAAGTAGCTCATACCAAAAAAATGAAAATGTATTTTTTTAAGATTTACTTTATTTGTTTATGGATACAAGAACTGGGGTGTAGGCCAGAGGTGTGGGAGGTAAGAAGATTCACTAGACACAGAGTGGGGAGCAGAAAAGGCGAATCTACTGAAATACACTGCTGAGGGAAGCAGCAGGAGAGGTGAGAGGTCTACTGCGCCATGTGGGTTAGCTCCCTGGCTGGGGATCACTCATATTGCAGTGGCTGGGGATAACTTGATAGCACTGAGACTTTAACCCCTGTGCTATCAGGAAGGCCCAGAAGTTTGTTTGTTTTTTTTTTTTTTTTTTTTAAAGATTTTTTATTTATTTATACAAGAACTGCGGTATAGGTCAGAAGTGCGGGAGGGTGAGAGAATTCACCAGAGACAGAGCGGGGGCGTGGTGGGGGGGCAGAATAGGCAGATGGACCAAGACACTGCTGAGTGGAGTGGCGGGTGAGGCAGGAGAGGTCTGCCACGCCATGTGGATTTCTCCCTGGCTGGCCAGGAATCGAATCCGCGCTGCAGAGGCTGCGGACAGCTTCACAATGCGGTGCTCAACCCGCTGCGCCACCAGGGAGGCCAGAGAAGTTTGCATTTTTAATCACTATTTTTTTTTTTTAGAAGCCAAGACCTTTATACAAAGACCTTAGTGTTATTCCTTCTCTTATATTTTCTTGGCATTCAATAGAGGTCTTAACCAACTGACCATATTAGATTCTTTGCTGTGCAATTTTGACATGCAATGAGTTAAACAGTCTTCCTAATAGGAAAATTTCAACATACTTGTGTTGAGATAATAGTACAACTACCTCCAAATAGTCTTCACCCATATTTAACTGTTCTTATGGTGTTGCTGCATTTGCTTTTTTCTTCTGCTGGAACAAACCCTGACCACCCCATTTCAAATCCAAGAGTACTTTAATATGAATCTTTCAAAAGGACATTTTTCATAACCCATTTTTATTAGGAATCATTTAAGCCTGGATATTAGGAGTTAATCTTAATTTCTTCTACTTAAGAGTCAATAATAGACTTGCCTACTGTCTGTGTACAAGAGAGCTGTGTAATACTGACACTAATAGTATGTTCATGGGGAAAGAAAATACACCCTCAAAAGTCATTTTGTAAGCTATTAAAATCTGCCATGGAAGAAAACATACTATAGTCAAGACTATAACAGCAAAAATTAACAAAACACTGGAGGATTTGGGATTGATATTCCCACTAAACATCATACACATTATTTGTGCAAAGGTATGAGAAAACTGTGAGACCAGGTGAAGTCAAATCACCTTACACTTCAGAAGAGACTTCTTGATGAGTTGCTGTGCTTTCTAAAGAAAGAAACTTAACAGAACCACATAGCTTCTTCCAGTTGGATTGATTAGTTTAAGAAAGATAACTCAGTTTCATAGGTAAGACTTTCAAACTTAGTTCTAATAAACTTACTTCATGAAGTTGTCTTTCAAGAAGATTCTCATAGTTTCAATTATAAATGTTAAATTTGAGAGCGCCAAAAAGCCACTTACATGAGATAGGTCTAGCCTTGAGGAAATTATAGTGTAGTAAAATTTATGAAAGTAGATGTATTTTTGTAAGTTTATCACCAAGTAGGTTAAATATATCTTGTTATCAGTTTTGTTGGGTAGTTCTAATTGCCATACTAAATGCCATATTGAGTCTAGATTTTATCTCTTACTCTGCCAAATTTTATACTGACTTTCAAAAAGCATCATTCAAAGAGTGACTCCTATAATCTATAAAAAATCATTTCTGCCATCAACCTATATAGGGATTTGTGCATGTGTATCTAGGCTTATATATATGGGGGAAAGAAGGACCTTTTTATAGAAACTTTAAGGGAGGAGAGTCTCATAGTAACTAACTTGATTACCCCTACCCCGAAATGGAGCTGCACTAAACTAGAATATTTACGTATAACATGGTGTCATGGTACTTACTCTTTCTGTATGGTTCACATGGTCATTTGAGTCCTAAGAAAAAGGAATTAGAATAGGGAGCATAAAAATATAAAAACCTTATGACCAGACTCTCTGTAAATTGTTCTTAAAGCAGTGTTAATTTATGCTTTGTTCTTTTGCCCATTTATCTAGTCATCTGGCAAATATTTGGGTTCCTACTCTGTGCCAGTCACTCTGTTGGATGCCTGAGCTGCAACTGTGAACAAAGGTAGGGTCCCAAATGCAGAGAAGGGTAGTTTCTCCTCTACCTCCCATTTATTGAGTTGATACTTTGGATATTTGAGAACATGGTGTAGGCACTAGTGTCTGAAGGTAGGCTTAGTGCTATTGCTAGGATTTAGTAGTCTGGAAGATGAGTCAACAATGATCCTCCTGGGTTTGAGCTGTACCAATGACAAAATGCATAGGTAACAGATTCACAGATCTTTGAAACTTCTCTGAAAATAAATATTAGTTGGGAGACTTTGGCAGTTTGAGTAGAAATTGTTTTGAGCTCACACATCTTGGTATTTTGATAAATATGCATGCCATGGTTGGACAGAAGCAAATTTCGATTTAAGTCTTATATTATAGAAAAAACTTAAAATATTCTCCTCACAAGGAAACATAGTTTTGTGACTGTATTGTGACACGTTGACTGGATTTATTGTGGCGATCCTTTCTCTGTATATACAAATACTGAATCATTTTTGAATCATTTTATGTACCTGAAACTAATGTTATATATATCAGTTATACTTCAATAAAAAGAAGAAACACTGTATACTACTAAAACGGCTATACCTTTTTTGTTATTGCTCAAATGTACAGGTATTTTTAAAATTACTTATTATAAAGTTTATTTTTTAGATTTATTTATTTATACAAGAGCTGGGGTACAGGTCAGAGGCGTGGTAGGGTGAGAGGATTCACCAGAGACAGAGCAGGGAGCAGAACAGGCAGATGGCCAGAAAGCACTGCCAAGGGGAGCAGCAGGCGAGGCAGGGAGGTCTGCCACGCCATGTGGGTATCTCCCTGGCTGGCCGGGAATTGAACCCATGCAGCAGAGGCTGCAGACAGCTTCATAGTGCTGTGCTTCATCTGCTGTGCCACTGGGGAGGCCCTATAAAGTTTTAAAAACACTGAAACTGTAAACTACCATATACCCATTCTCCTAGATATAGCTGTTAACATTTTGGTATTTCTGTTTATTCCCTTTTTTCCTAAGGTAAAGAGATCCTAAAGAGTTCTTTTTTTTTTCTTAAATTTATTCATTTACTTATACAAGACCCGGGTACAGGCCAGATTTGCGGGAGTGTGAGAGGATTCACCAGAGACAGCAGGGAACAGAACAGGCAGACTGATGAAATACACTGCTGAGGGAAGCAGCGGGTGAGACAGGAGAGGTTTGCCGCACCATGTGGGACCCTTGCCAGCCGGCCGGGATCAAACCGGCGCTGCAGAGGCTGCGGACAGCTTCACAGTGAGGCGCTCAACCTACTGCGCCACCAGGGGAGGCCCTTTAAAGAGTTCTTGATACCTTATTGCTTAATACTTCATTTTTTATATGTTAAAGTTGTTCACAATTTATTAAAATCTAATAGGTTTTTATTCAGTGGTTCATGAATCTGGAACATCCAGCCCAGCAGATAGAAAGGAGCTTGGAAGAACTTTACAGGCAAGAGATTTTTTTTTTATAGACCAAAGTGAGGTGCTTGCTTCGGCAGCATATATACTATAGACCGAAGTGAGGAGGATCCAGGAAGTTACATTGGATGTTAGCTGATAAATTAAAGCAGGATTTCTTTTCTTATCAGCACAAAGGGAAGTCTTATAACTGGTTAGGTGACATGTGGTGGGCGGGCAAATACTTAGTGGTTTATCTAGGCTTTTTCTGGGGAGCTGAGTTAAGCTTTAGTTTGTCTAGCATGAATGACTCCACTTAGGACTTAATGTGGTTTCTTTACCATACATAATCATTTAACTTTCACGATACTAAGAAAAGTAAAAATATTGATGTAATATGATTTAATTCTTTTAATGAGTTTTCTACATGGTTCTCAAATATATTTTTACAAGTGATTTATTTGAGCTAGGAAAATGAATAAAGTGGATACATTACATTTGTTTCTATCTCTTAAATATGTTTTAGTTCAAAATAGCATGATTTGCTTCCCCCTTTTCCCCTATTGAGTTATTGAGTCATTGAGCCATTGCGTTATTGAAGAAGAAACTGGTTGTTTTAAGGATAAAGATTACATGACTTTGATTTAGACTTTTTTTTCCTTAGGGGAAAATTGTAAGGACAGCGATTCTGAGACTAAAAGAGAATTTTTTTTTTTTAGAAGATTTATTTGTTTATTTATTCAAGCACTGGGCACAGTCAGAAGCGCGGGAGGGTGAGAGAATTCACCAGAGCCATAGCGGGGAACAGAACAGGCAGACTGATGAAATACAATGCTGAGGGGAGCAGTGGGCGTGGCAGGAGAGGTCTGCGCGCCATGTGGGATCCTCGCTGTTGGCCGGGGATCGAACCGGCACTGCAGAGGCTGCTGGGCAGCCTCACAGCCCAGCACTCAACCTTTGTGCCACTGGGGAGGCCCACTAAAAGAAAATATTTGAAAAGTTTTTTAAAAGAAATAAAACTTCCTGTAATGGTTCACTTTTGATATTCAAGGAATCAAGTCTTTTGTGCTCCTCAGTAGGTAAAGCAGTCAGTGGGTGTCACTGTTTCTTCTGGTTTTAGAAAAGAAAATGTAAGCATTTGATGTTTTCATGAACTAGAACCAAAAATTTTCATTAATTTATTTTCATATTGCCTAACTGAATTTTCCCTTCCCTCTTACTATTTTTGATAGTAAAAATATAGAAGAAATTTAAAGATTCCTCCTTTTTGCTTCCTTCATTATTTTATCTTTTCGAGCAGAAGCTTCTGCAGGGCTTCTGTTTATAAACTAGCTAGCAGTGTACCTCCCCAAATTCCTGTGCTTGCTTTCTTCTTTTTCCCTCTTTTCATCATTGTGCTGAAAGGATAGTGTTACTACTTTTTTATTTCAACACATTTGTATTTTTGTAGAGGCCTTTTATATACTAGCTAAAAAAGAATCTTGAGTTGGAGCTTTAATAGATTCCTAATGTTCTTTACTAGGTGCTTATCTCTAACACTGGAATGTGAAGCAAAGGAGAATATTCTTTTTTATAAAAAATTTCCGTACTAGTAATTTTTCTTGATTTCTGTCTCAGATGCTATATGCCTTCATTCATTTAGCAGTAACTGCTTTAAGCCAAACCTTTCATTTTGTGTCCTAATTTAAAGTATTATTTTCATACTGTTACTTTTCACGGCTATAAAGAGATAAGAATTAGTCTGTCATTAACATATATAAATGTTGGGCCTCCCAGGTGGCGCAGCGGTAAAGCGCTGGTCTGCGAAGCTGCCCACAGCCTCTGCAGCGCTGGTTTGATCCCCGGCCACCGGGTGAGGGTCCCACATGGTGCGCAGACCTCTCCTGCCGCCCTCTGCTCCCCTCAGCAGTGTATTTCATCTGTCTGCCTGCTCTTCTCTCTGCTCTGGCTCTGGTGAATTCTCTCACCCTCCCGCGCTTCTGACTGTACCCAGTGCTTATATAAATAAATAAATAAATCTTAAAAAAAAAAACAAAAACAAAACGTATATAAATGTTACTGTGTTACTTATTTTTTTAAGTAATGGGAATGAAATTTTCCAATATTGATGAAAATTACTTAAGGTTAAATGGAGTAGACCTTTGATTATCTGAATTACTGAACTTTCTCACATGTTTTGGAGTCACATTATAAATGGAAAAAAGGTGATTTTATGAAGCAAAATGGAATTTTGTTTTAATGACTTTAATTCCACTATTATGAAATAAATTTTTTAAAAATCCAAATCTGACAATAAGAACCTTTGGCATAATATTCATATGTGTTTTGTGATATATTTTGTTTGTTTTGGAAGGGGAGAGGACTTTGCATTTGTTATGTATGTAGGTAGTGAATTCTATAAAATAAATAGTCTCTCTGTAACAGAAGTAATGCCTGAAAAAAAAATTAGAACAGTTATAGTTTTTCTTTTATTGCTACCATTATTGTAAAATACCTTTAAAATAAGTCTGATGTAGTTTTGAAATATTGTGCTGGTAATTTATGGTGGCAAATTTTTCTTTAATATTTTCTCATTCTTGAAATGGTGCCATATTCCATGTGGAAAATTACCTTTGTTGAGTAATTTGATCTCACTTTTAGTTGAAGAACTAGGGAATGATTACCATTTTTTCTTTATAGGCTTATAGTGCTAAATAAATGGGTATTGAGAATTAGATAAAAGTTCTTATGATTCTTTTTTTTTTTTTTTAAAGATTTATTTTATTTATTTATACATACAAGAACTGGGATGTAGGCCAGAGGTGTGTGGGGTGGGAGGATTCTCCAGAGACAGAGTGGGGAGCAGAACAGGTATTCTATGCAAGAACAGTTTTCTATTGAATGGGCACAAAAGAGGTAGGACTTAGTGAAGAACTTGTTATATTAGATGCTGATTCACATAATTAATTGCATCCATAGTAGCAACAGTATTGTCCTCAGTGAGTATGTGGGAAATTTCCCCCTTTGTCATCAATAAAAGAAAATTCTACCTTATATAACTTTTGGAGAATACAATTTACTGTATTGACTCTGAGTGTATGGTTTTCGTATATACTTAATATTAGCGCATATTTTGATATTATGAAATTTTTTTAAAGATTTAAAGATTTTAAAAATTTAAATTTTTAAAAAATTTTTATTTATTTATGAATACAAGAATTAGGGTACAGGCCAGAGATGTGGGAGGTGAGAGGATTCACCAGAGACAGAGTGGAGGACAGAATAGGCAGATTGACTGAAATACACTGCTGAGGGGAGCAGCGGGTGAGACAGGAGAGGTCTGCTGAGCCATATGGGTCACCTCCCTGGCAGGAATCGAACTAGTGCTGCAGTGATTGGCGGTAGCTTGATAGTGCTGTCTTTAACTCCTGCGCCCCCGGGGAGGCCTCTTACGAAGTTTAAATAGAACTTATAAAATAGTTCTTATTTCTTTTACTAAATTACTTGTAGTTAATTGCTAGTTAATATGAAGAGGCATTAGGATGATGAAATTAAATATGCAGGCTATAAGCACCTTTCTTGGTTTAAACCCAAACTCTTGCTTTTGTTAATAATATGCTGTTTGCTTTTTTTTTTTAAGATTTATTTATTTATTTACTTACTTATATAAGCACTGGGTACAGTCAGAAGTGCGGGAGGGTGAGAGAATTCACCAGAGCCAGAGCGGGGAGCAGAGCAGGCAGAAGGACCAAAGCACACTGCTGAGGGGAGCAGCAGGTGGCAGGAGAGGTCTGCGCGCCATGCGGGACCCTCCTCTGGTGGCCGGGGAGCAGCTGGGGATCGAACCGGCGCCGCAGAGGCTGCGGGCAGCTTCACAAGCCAGCGCTCAATCGCTGCACCACCAGGGAGGCCCTATGCTGTTTGCTTTTCACCAAGTTACTTAACTTTTCTATACCTCTGTTTTCTTTCCTTTTCTTTTTTTTTTTAAAGATTTACTTATTTATTTATGCAAGCACTGGGTACAGTCAGAAGCGCGGGAGGGTGAGAGAATTCACCAGAGCCAGAGCAGGGAACAGTACAGGCAGACTGATGAAGCACACTGCTGAGGGGAGCAGCGGGGCAACAGCAGGAGAGGTCTGTGTGCCATGTGGGACCCTCGCCAGCCGCTGGGGATCAAAGCGGTGCTGCAGAGGCTGCTGGCAGCTTTGCAGTCCAGCGCTCAACCGCTGCTCCACCAGGGGAGGCCTTCTCTGTTTTCTTAACGTAAAAGAGGCATAAAAATATATACTTTTTAGATTGTGATAGAATGTTAGGCCTCCCTAAGATATTCATGAAAGACTTTCCCAAGATGGGTCATTTTGGTAGGTAGATTATTTTAAAATGATATCAGTTGAGACGCTGTAGATTCATGAGAAATTTTCACTTTTGTAACTGCCTAGAAGAATGAAACTTGGGGGGTATTACTCAATTTTTGGTTATCTCCAGAAATAACCTTTCTATCAAAGAAGCCTATTTGTATGTCAGGGCAAGTATCTAATTACAAAGTATCTGGCCTTCAGCATGAGTTGCTTCTCCTCCTCATGTGAGTCTCCCTCCCATTCTTCTTCATACCATGGGCCACTCTTTTCATTCTGCAGTTCAGGATACATCCTCATTTTGCCAGACTGATTTTTAAATCTACACCTATGTATATAATTAAAATTGGTTTTTCTCTTACAAATCTGTGTGATGTTAATTTGATTACCTTATTAACCTGAGAGGAACCCCCCAGGGGAAGAGGGAAATTTCCCTCTGCTCCTACATGATGATTAAATAAGTTGTTACAGATAAAGTGCTGTGAGTGGTGCCTAGAATAGAGTCGCAAAACAGCTACTGTTATTTTATCACATAAATTTTTGTGGTCTACATAAATACTTGTATCCTGGAAATAGCTTTTAAAAGAGGTCAAAAAAAAAAATAAAAGAGGTCAAGAAACTTCAAGTAACACTGATGGAAAAAATTTATATAAAACACAAGCCTATGCAGTTTTTATAGGCTCTATATGTAGAAGTTAGTATCAAACGTTTTGCTTTAAGGAGGAAATGCAAATAAAATAATTCAAGTCGTTGTTTTGTTCTAAGTAAGAGAGAGGCTCAGAGTATAATAGTTCTTGGATATCGTACCCCTTAGATTTTTGTTTTAGCCAAAGCTATAGATTTCATTTTCTTTTCTTTGCAATATTTGCTACAATAAGAAATTATATTTTAATTTTAAAACTTGATTTTTAAAGTCTCTGTAGTGGTGCCTGTAAATCCTTCCCCTATAAATCCTTCTGTTTCTTTTTTCTTTTTATTCAGACTGATCTTTTCATGACTTACATTTTTGGAAAAGTATAGGGTGTGATAACTTAAAGTTATGCAATAAATGTAATAAATTTGAATGATGGATTTTCCTATTTTATTTTTTAAAGATTTATTTATTATTTATTATTTATTTATTTATTTATGCATATAAGAACAGGGGTACAGGCCAGAGGTGTGGGGGGGTGAGAGGATTCACAAGAGACAGATTGGGGATAGAACAGGCAGACTGACTGAAATACACTGCTGAGGGGTGCAGCGGGTAAGGCAGGAGAGGTCTGCTGTGCCATGTGGGTAGCTCCCTGGCCGGGGATCGAACTCGTGCTGCAGTGGCTGCGGATAGCTTCATAGGTTGTGTCTTAACCCCTTGTGTCACCAGGGAGGCCTGGTTTTTCTATTTTAGACGTAATTTACTTTCATAGTCTCTAAAAGGACTTGACTAATCAAGAAAAATATTAGAGTTATAAGTTATAAGTAAAAGCTTTTAATTTTTTGAGTCAAGTTTCTTTTGCTCCCCCATCAGATTACATCCTTTCTAATTAGCTTGAGCTTCTCTACAGTATTTCATGGAGTCATGTCAGTTTTATACTCTTTATGATACTGCTACTTTTGCTATAGTTCTGTATTGAGATAATTATCACTGCAATGTTTTGGCCATAACAAAATATTTGGATTAAATAAATTATATTTACTCTTTGAACTATTGCATATATACATGAGAATATGCTATAATGGCTGCATAAGTAGTCATTTTACCTTTTATTACATATAAGTATACACATAAGGCATTTTATTATAGGGAAAAGTGTTAACCACCTGTAGTGACTTGGTTGCCCTTGTCCTATGAACCAAAAATAACGACGAAAGCAATGTGAACTGGGTGACTCCAGTATACTTTGTGGGATAACCTATTGTTTAGCAGCCAATTCTAGACTGCGACTAAGTGCATTTGCATTCTGCAGCTCTATTCTGAGGGCGGTGAGCAGAAAACTTTGTCTACTTTATTAGAACCCAGGAGGCCTTGAGAAACTATTTTATGATATCTTAACAGAGAAGATAGGGAGGTGGGCAGGTGATAGTCTCATAGCTGTTGCTTCCATCTTGTGTAACAGGAGGATCACCCAAGGTCTTCTGCTTCTAACCCTCAGATAAGCTGAGGGTCAAGCCTTTGCTTGTGTGGCCTATACGGATAGATACAGGCTGAGGCAACATGGGGATATAGCAAAATGGTTTCCAATAAGCACAGGTTATTAAAATTAATGAATTAAATAATAGAAATGGAATTTGATTTTTCCATAGAAATATTGTTATATTTAATGTTGCATTTCTGATGGGTTTTTGATGCCTAATCTTATACAGTCTTTAATTGGGTGAAGAGATATATGTTGAATAAGAAAAAATATTCTGAAGTATACCAAAGATAACTATTTAAAATAAATGACCATGTAGGTTCAACTATATTGGTTTTAGACCTTCTGGGAAAAAATTGAAAATACCACTGTAAGAGGACTGTGCCTCTACCAAGGAGTAGAGGCTAACTGCATCTCATGTAAGAGCCAGGTTTTAAAGTACCAGTCCTCGTTTGGAAAGCACCCTTTCAAACCATGTGGTTTGTCTTTGTCTTTATTTTTTTTATTATTATTATTATTTTTAAGATTTTTATTTATTTATTTATTTATTTATACAAGCACTGGGTACAGTCAGAAGCACGGGAGGGTGAGAGAATTCACCAGAGCCAGAGCGGGGAGCAGAGCAGGCAGAAAGACCGAAGTACACTGCTGAGGGGAGCAGTGGGCGGCAGGAGAGGTCTGCGCGCCATGTGGGACCCTCCTCTGGTGGCCGGGAAGCAGCCGGAGTTCGAACCCGCGCTGCAGAGGCTGCGGGAAGCTTCCCAACCCGCCGCTCAACCGCTGCGCCACCAGGGAGGCCCTGTCTGTGGCTTTAAATGCCCCCAAACCTTATGAGTAGAGCCGTTAAAACACAGAAATTTGATTCCTTTATATTTCTTAATATTGATTTATCTGATATACTCAATGACATTCTTTAAGTCAGTGTTTTAAAAACTGAGTGTTCCGATTTGTTAGCAGACAAGAAAAAGCAAAAATGGAAAAATATCACACTTCACTGCAGACATTAGATTGGGTTTTGTTTCAAGAAACTAGTATTTTAGGGAGTGTTTATATGTGTATGTCTGTGTATGTATTCATAGTGACAGCTTTTGCAAACGATACTTTCTCTTTTGCATTCTGGCTAAAAATGTTTGGAATGTTGCTATAAATGGCTCACCTATTTCAATCTCATTGAAAATGCTGATACGTATATATTATGTAGGTATAATTGATCAATGAAATCTATTACTATGAACAAATTTATTGATGTTTCTTTACAGTTAGCTTCTGGAATTTATAACTTTGCCTGCTCTCTGTGGAATCACCATACAGATACATTCTTTCAACAAGTTTCTTCTGGCACTGAAGCTACAGTTCTAAGTTCACTAGAACGAACTCTGCTATCCTTAAAAGGTACTGTTAAAAAACTTGATATGTTAATTTTTGAAATGACATACCTCAGAACAGTCACCAAAAGGTTCCTCTGCTTGGATTTTCTGTTCCTAGTTGCTTTGGAGAATAAGGGATTAATTTCTTCCTCAGAGACAAGTGTTTATTTGTAGTTTGTTTTTCTTTTGTGAGAATAGCTCTTCCCCACTAATTTATGAAAGCACACATAATTTCATTGTTGTAAGTTACATTCACATTATTGAGATCTCATGGTTCTGAATAAAATTACTTTCAAATACTACCACTTTTTTTTTTTTTTTTTGGTTTACATCTTCTACTTGAGTCATTTTGAGACCCTACCTATATCTTTGTCATGCTAACTTTTCTAAACTTTTGTCTCCAAGATTTAGTTGAGTTCCATCTCCCATCTGTTTTCTCTGAGAACTCAGGAGTCCATCTATCTTCTTTGTACCTCAGAAGCACTAGGATTTTAGAAGGTGCTTGATGGGGTGCCATCTTGACCTGTGTTTTCCTGTGCTTTGCTTTTAGACGTTCTCTTAGTATAAATCTCCATTTCACCTTTCCTGAACTGAGTTATTTATCTTCATAAATGTATTTTGAGGTTCCTTTCCTTTTAAAAACATTCATACCAATTCTTTTCTGTTTTCCACTCTCTCCTTATGTTTTCAGTGTTAAGGCTCTTTTAGTTTGTTTCTTAGTTTGATCTCAAACAACCTTTATATCTCACTTATTACAGCCCATTTTTCATCCTTCTGATATATTCATAAGCACTTTCATCACACTTACTCCACTACCTTAGAATGCTGTCATATACTTTTGGCCATTCTTTAATGCATCTCTGATATTTTAGCTAGACAGTGGATGCACAAACTCCAAGATATCAGCAGCTTTGAGTTGAGTCTTATGGACAAATGTTGGAATGATTTTAAAGAACTGTTGACAGGTAAAATCCATTGTACAGGTTGTTATACAAGTGAGTAAGAGATGGTTTTGCCAACATTTCTGAGAAAGAAGTCAAAAGATTTTAGAAAGAATTAGAGTAACTGATAAAGGGTTATATACCCAAAATTTTATGTAATGATTACACTGCATTTAATGATTAAAAAATTTTCACATGTTCTTTTGATTGTAGAGTTACTGATTTCAAAACCTAACTCCTGGCAGAAAGGATGTTAACTATGCTGATTTTTATTATCGTGCTTTAAGCTTTCCATCACTCCCTATCTCAAGATCGTAGGTGCATTTTAACATTTCTAAGGCATCTGAACCTAAAAAATAATATTTTCCTTTAAAATTCTTGTTCTGGGGCCTCCCTGATGGTGCAAGGGGTTAAGTACCGCACTATGAAGGATCCACAGCCTCTGTAGTACGAGTTCAATCCCCGGCTGGCCAGGGAGAAACCCACATGGCACAGCAGACCTCTCCTGTCTCGCCCACTGCTCCCCTCAGCAGTGTATTTCAGTCAGTCTGCCTGTTCTGTGCCCTGCTCTGTCTCTGGTGAATCCTCTCATCCCCCCTCATCTCTGGCCTGTACCCCAGTTCTTGTATGCATAAATAAATATAATCTTTAAAAAAAAAGTTCTTGTTCTGTCCAAGTATAAATTTCTGTCCTGTTAAGATTTAATAAATACTTAGGGATAGAGTTTATATTATGTGTAATCTCTTGAATTTACATCTGTGTGCATTTAGTATCTTTTAGACATGCATATATTCATTATTTCTTTCAACAAATTTGTACGTTGGTACTTGTCACTGAGGAGACAGACTTGATAAAATGATCACAGAAATGTAAAATGATATCTGTTAATGGAGGCCTTTTGATGTTATGATTACTGATCATATGGTCAGAAAAAAAAATGTCATTCGAAAGTAAAGTTTAAATCAAAATCCTTAAAGATAATGGAAAGAATCTCGTGATAGAGAGAGAAAGACCTTCCTAGAATAGTACAAACCAAGGTCCTACTGTAGAAAAGAAAGTTTTTTAACAAGGGATGAAATTAAACTCTATTTTCTCTTATAATACAGTAACATCATTAGCATCTGGGTCAAATATAATAGTATACTGCTTTAGATAGCCTTGACTTCATTAATGCTAACTCTTGTAATATAGATAGCAGTGCTTTCTTTGTAGTCTCCTATGCTACTATCAATCATCCTTGTTAATGAATTGTGCCATGTGTTTTATATATATTACACTACTGAATCCTGTAAGCCTATGGAGAGGGATTTTTTTTTTTTTAAGATTTTTTTATTTATGAATACAAGAACTGGGGTACAGGCCAGAGGTGCCGGGGATGAGAGGATTCACCAGAGAGAATAGGGAACAGAACAGATGGATTGACTGAAATACACTGCTGAGGGGAGCAGCAGGCACGACAGGAGAGGTCTGCTGTGCCATGTGTGTAGCTCCCTGGCAGGTCTGGGATTGAACTCATGCTGCATAGGCTACGGATAGCTTTACAGTGCTGTGCTCAACACCTTGCACCACCAGGGAGGCCCAAGAGTTGGATTTATTAACCATGTTTCACACATGAGGAAAGTGGGATCTAGAAGAGTTGCTTCAAATAATATAATTGTAGATAATGGCACTAGAATTTAAATCCAGATCTGACTTCAAATCTCTTATCTCTCTGTGTATAGCAGTTTTACCCATAAAATATGATGCTTGTAACTGAATACTATAGTCTATTCCAGATTTTGAAATAGTTTAATTTTATATCCCTTTTAGGAAATAACAATTTTCATTAGTATAGCCTAAAAATGAGTGAAACTTTTTTGGTGACTGTTGAGTTATAGTTTAAGATTTATAAAATAGTGGTAAATTTTTTCAGTTTCAAGCAAACAGGGTTATTGCACAGTAAGAAGTAGCCTAACAATTATATAAGTTAAGTAAAATGTTAGATTATAGTTTTCGAAGCATGAGTATTTATGATATATGAGAAAAGCACTGCTTTTGAATCACAAGCCTCATATTAGCTTTAATTCTCTTTTTTATTAAGTAATCAAGTAAATAAGAGGTACCTTTCCTTATCTATTGAATGAAGGTATTAAGCATGATTAACCACTACCCTTGATGAAGCTGTGTGATTCTGAGTCATTATTAATGATTGTGATTTTATTAGGATAAAATAATGAAAAAATAAGATGCAATAAAACTTGATTTTACTTTATAGTGCTGCGCAAGTTAACTGTTAATGGATTTGTGGAACCTCATAAGAATATGGAGGTGATGGTAAGTGAAAGAATTTATTCCTAGAGAGTTTGGGAAAATAATTGGCTTTTTTTTGAATGATTAAAGGTTATTTTTATTTGAAGTTCATTTAGAAATTTTTATTAAGTGAATAAGTAGCTTGTTTTTACCATTCTGTATATGTTATGCTTTACTTTTAGACTTGTCGTTTATCTTCACTACATAAAAAGAGGCTATTGTGTGAAGGAGATAGGATAGTTCTCCAGATGCCATGGTACATAGAATGTGCCAATTTGAATTTGAATTACTGTGAACGCTTATGAATTTGAATGCTATTATAACATTACCAGGTGCATTGTGGATAATTATTTTTATATCCTTGATTTCCTTTGTTTTTATATACTAAAATAATTTTTATGCTGATCATAACATTTATAGTTTCTCTTTGCAATCAATTAAAAAATATATATACAAAGAGAAAAACTACATTGATATGCCCAACAAGTTGTGATGTATATTCTAAGGTTCAAAAATTGATGAGCTGGCCTCCCTGGTGGCGCAGCGGTTGAGCCCTGGGTTGCGAAGCTACCCGCAGCCTCTGCAGCGCCGGTTCCATCCCCGGCTGCTCCCCGGCCGCTGGAGGAGGGTCCCGCATGGCACGCAGACCTCTCCTGCCGCCCGCTGCTCCCCTCAGCAGTGTACTTCAGTCCTTCTGCCTGCTCTGCTCCCTGCTCTGGCTCTGGTGAATTCTGTCACCCTCCCGTGCTTCTGACTGTACCCAGGGCTTGTATAAATAGATAAATAAATCTCTTAAAAAAAAAATAAAGAATTGATGAGCAAAAGAATTCTATTCTAGTCAGTCATTCTTCAGGAAGGCCTTTAGTAGTGTTTTGTGACAAAAACCTGGACATTGCATTTGCTATAAGGATACATGACATCTTTTGTGATGTTTATACACCAGGATTTATGATTCAGAGAAATTTATGTTTAATTCTTAAAACTTTAATAGTTTTAAAAGTTATTTCTTTATTTCTGTAAAGGATTTGTTACATCTTAACATATATATTAAGAAATAAGGGTCCATAGGGTACATATGATAAAAGGTGAAATTTGTCTTCTCTGATAACTAAGGCAAGGTATGTCTAATTTTTTGAGACTAAGAATCTCTGTTTTAAATGATTGGCAACATGTATTCATATATTTGGTACTCGTTGCCAAATACTGTTCCTGGATTCTGGGAAAAAGAATTAGGGCCTCCCCGGTGGTGCAGCAGTTGAGCACTGGGCTGCGAAGTTGCCCGCAGCCTCTGCAGCGCCGGTTCGATCCCCGGCTGCTCCCCCGCCGTCGGGCGAAGGTCCCACATGGCAGCGCAGACCTCTCCTGCCGCCCGCTGCTCCCCTCAGCAGTGTACTTCCTCACTCTGCCTGTTCTACTCTCTGCTCTGGCTCTGGTGAATTCTCTCACCCTCCCGCGCTTCTGACTGTACCCAGTGCTTGTATGAATGAATAAATAAATAAATCTTTAAAAAAAAAAAAGAAGCCTCAACTGGAGACTGTTTAATAATATGTTTAAAAAAAAAAAGAATTAAAGCTAAGTTTTGACTCCTTTAAGGAACTTAGATTTTTTTTTAAAGATTTATTTTTATTTATGCATACAAGAACTAGGGTGTAGGCCAGAGGAGTGGAGGGGAGTGATGAGAGGATTCACCAGAGGCAGAGTGGGGAACAGAACAGGCGGACTGACTGAATTACACTGCTGAGGGGAGCAGCGGGTGAGGCAGGAGAGGTCTGCTGTGCCATGTGGGTCAGCTCCCTGGCTGGGGATCGAAGTCATGCCACAGTGGCTGGCAATAGCTGATAGCATTTGAGACTTTAACCCCTGTACCACAAGGGAGGCCCGAAACTTCATTTTTTGTGGGAGAAGACATATAATAGACACTATGTCAGGGGATTATAAGGGCTGTGAAGAGAAATAAAATAGAACACATTTAGTGAGATAGTTAATTACAAAATTCTTATTTTTGTTGTATGGTGATTTAGGTAATTGAAATGAGGCATCTAAGAGATGAAAATATTTTCTTGTGGAAGACTTGCTCATAACAGTGCATTATTTTTTGTTGTTTATTTTTTTTAAACTTTTTAGTGATATGGTAGATATTTTCATATACCTGGAAACTAAAGGAAAATGTTTTCATCAGAAAAAATTTAGACTATTTAAAATTTTTTTCCCAGGGTTTTTTACACGGAATATTTGAACGTCTAAAACAATTTCTGGAATGCAGTAAGTACTTCCATTACAGTTTTTACTATAGAGTCCTTATTCATTAATAACTTCAGCTTTGTACTTGCTAATCTGGGGAGGTGGCAAAATCTTGTATCTTAATAATAAATTTGCTGGTTTTAAATTGGAAGTTCTGCTTTGTCTTCATGTGTTGTCTTAATGTGTTGAGGAACCCCTTTTTAAAAAAATATATTTTGTGTCCATTCTTTCTGTTATATTTCTGCTGCTGACATGCTATGTTCTGTATAGACATCCACAGGAGTCTTATGTTTTTTTTTTTATAATTTATATAATTCTTACATCATTTTTCATTTTTGCACAATGTATGCATTTTCATTTTGGTTATAGTCCCCATACAATTGCATCCCCCCTTATTATGACCATAAGCCTTCTTCTCCCTGCCCCTCCCCCCCAGTATGTCTCTGGTTTATATTAATTAGTCTTTTTCCTGGTCCCTTATTTAGGTTTTCTAAATGACAGGAGTCTTATGTTTAACAAATGTTAATGTTTGCCAAATGCTCTTGAGACATTTTTATTGTTTCTGTTTTGAAAACATTTTACATGAATGTATGATGCAACTTTTTATTAATGGTATGGTTCATTTTGTAAATCTCCTTCATTAATCTTTACTGGTTTACTTTTAGGATTCTTGGTAATCCACTACTCCAATAAGAGTATTTAGTATTTACATTTGTGTAAATATGTATATCCTGTATATGTGTGTGTGTGTCTGTGTGTTTGTGTTTGGGGGGAGTTAACTTTTCTCTGAGAAGATATTTTATTGTAAAGTCTTTTAGGGAGTCACTGATTGTTTGATGCAGTCATTTTCAATTTAGTAAAAACATTTGAGTCTATTGCTAGGCGCTGTCCTGGGTACTGTGCATGGAAGAATGAATCAGACAGCTCTAATTTATTTTTCTAAAATAGACATTTTTCTCTGTTCATCCCCATGGAGGAAGCAAAAGGAAGAGTAGCATTCCTTCCAGGAGAGGAGAATACCATAAATGATAAAAGAGAATATGATTAGAGAACAGTAGTTGATAGACTGAACGACATTATTCTGAATGTACAAAAAAATTATCCTAAGTTAGTCATCAGGAGGAAATTCTTAAAAGACATAGGAAAAATAATGAGTATATTATCTTTGAATGCTTTATTTATAACTTAGATTACTTGAAAAATATTTCAGCTGTGACTCATTTCAAATTTGAAAATGTGATTCATGGTTCATTGGTAAAATTTCTACACATTTACTTTAAAATGGGCTCACTTTGTATTTTAAGTATTCATTTTGTGAAATGACACTGAAGATTATTATGTCTGTTAAATACGAATCTTGGTACTGTTTTTTAAAAAGTTATTTTTATGGTTTATTTGAACTTGGGTATGCATACTAGTGAATTCATACTGCAAAATATGAGAATATATATTTGACATTATTTTTGTAAAACGTTTTGGCATTGTGAATAATAGAATATTGTACATTTTTCCTAATATTGAAATGTATTTTTAACAGGTAGAAATATAGGTACAGAAAACGTATGTAGAGATAGGCTGGAAAAGACCATCATTCTTTTTACTAAAGTGGTAAGTTTTTTGAAATTTTAAACACGTATGTTTTCTCAGTTAAAATTTCCTTACTCAAATTTAAGCACTTTTTTCACTTTGGTATAAAGTAACTAATTTTTGTACTGTTTATAGAAAAGCAGACAAAACACCTTGTATCTTGAAGCTTTAAGAACATATACATAGTAATAAAATTTCTCTTCCACATATTATAGTATATGTCACCTTAATATAAAAATTAACCCTAAAAAATATTAGAGAAGTTCATTTCTCAGACTTATACAAGAAAACAAAAATGAAGAAGTAAACAGCTCAGTTCAACAGGAGGTAGATCAGTTGTAGCAAGCAGAGTAAAGATCAGGAAGTTGGTATATTCAGAATGACAGATTATCATCATCAATACCAAAACATCTTTTTAATAGAATTATATGGATGCATTTACATGCTGGGCAATGGGCATGGATTTCTGATGAAGTTAAGTTTTATGAAAGTCTTTAATTTTTGTAAAATTTTAGACTTGGGTGGTTGGGGGATTTACCAGAAACAGTGGGGAACAGAACAGGCAGATTGACTGAAATACACTGCTGAGGGGAGCAGCGGGCGAGACAGGAGAGGTCTGCTGCACCATGTGGGTTGGCTCCCTGGCTGGGGATTGAACTTATGCTGCAGTGGCTGCTGCTGCTGATAGCTTGCTAGTGCCGAGAGTTAACCCTTTACGTTACCAGGGAGGCCCTAATCCAGATAACCTTTAAGCTAAAAACAAAAAACACTAAGCAATATAGTATTATCTATATATATTAAAATATGTGTCAGTGAGCCCACTGCTCCCCTTAGCAGTTTATTTCAGTCAGTTATTCTATTCCCCACTCTGTCTCTGGTGAATCCTCTCACCACTACCCCCCCCCCCGCCTGTACGCCAGTTCTTGTATGCAAAAATAAATAAATCTTTAAAAAAAAAAGAATATGTGTCAGTGAGATATGATTTAGAAAAAGCACATATGATCTTTACACCTTTATCACATTTAAAAAATAGTAATGACTTCTTAATGTCATCTAAATATTTAGTCAGTTTTTAGTTTTCTCATAAGTGCTTTATGGTTGATTTGTTTGAATCAGGATTACATGGTGTCAGTTCTCTTTCCATTCCCTGCCCCCCTTGCTATTTGTTAGGTAAAAATAATTTTCTGTAGAATTTTCCATGTTTTGGTTTTATGCTTTGTATCCTGATGTCGTAGTCAACACATTCCTTTGTCTCCTTACCCCACCTCCTCTCATATTGCTTATAAATTTTAATCATAAAGGCTTGATGACATTCAGGCTTTTTTTGTGTGTGGCGGAGGATGGGAATGGCAAGAATAATTTTAAGTGGTACTGTGTGTTTCATTTTGCAACACATCAGGAAAAGTACATTTTCTGGTTGTTTAAAACTGATGAGTGAGCATCTTGTATAAAATTTCTAGTATCCCATTTAGTCCTATTGATTTTTGAAGCTATTGATGATTGATCATTGCCTAGATTAACTTTTTGACTAAGGGTTACAAAATAATGGCATTTCATTTTATAATTCTTTTTGTATTTATTATAAAATTCTTCTATATGGGCCTCCCCGGTGGCGCAGCCGTTGAGCACTGGGTTGCAAAGCTGCCTGCAAGCCTCTGCAGCGCTGGTTCGATCCCAGGCTGCTCCCCAAGGCGCGCAGACCTCTCCTGCCGCCTACTGCTCCCCTCAGCAGTGTATTTCGGTCCTTCTGCCTGCTCTGGCTCTGGTGAATTCTGTCACCCTCCCGCACTTCTGACTGTACCCAGTGCTTGTATAAATAAATAAATCTTTAAAAAAAAAATTCTTCTATAAAGAAATTTTCCTCATCAGTTAGTTGATACATCAAAATACAGTTCTTAGAGGACAGGCAGGATATTGTTTAGATTCTTTTCCTTTATATATTACTTTTTGAAGGCCTATCTTTTGTATATTTAAACTTTTTTGGTATTGTATTTATCCATTATTTCTCTATTAAGTATGAAATGCATCTATTTTGGACCCTGTTCTAAAAATAGAAAAGCTCTTGTTATGAGATGTAATCTGATATAATCCACATTATATGATATATCCCAAGAAGTACCTAACGTGTAAAATTGCATATATACAAACTCCCTACCAAGGTTCAAAATTTGCCAAACCTTTTTTTTAGCAAACTTTAAAATGTAAGATATGTTTGTGGATGATTGTATTCCTATGTGAATTTGAGAAAAATACATTGTCTTTTTTTTTTTTTTTTTTTAACATATAGCTTTTGGACTTCTTGGATCAGCATCCCTTTTCTTTTACTCCTCTAATTCAGAGATCTTTGGAATTTTCTGTAAGCTATGTATTTACAGAAGTTGGTGAAGGTGTTACATTTGAACGATTCATTGTCCAGTGCATGAATCTTATTAAGATGATTGTCAAAAATTATGCTTACAAGCCATCTAAAAATTTTGAAGGTAATGCTTTTTTAAATTTCCATACTTTAATCTAAGTGTGAAGTAACTACTATTTTTATCTAACTTTTTGAAATATATTTATTTTAGTCTGAAAAATAAAATCATATATGAAATAGAAATGAAGATTAGAACCTAGCTTATGTGAATGCCAGATTTAAAAAAACCATGAAATGCATTAATAATCTCTCATTTGTTGCACAATAGATCAGTGGAAGATTAGAGAGTTTAAGAGTTAAATGCTTCAGTAATCACTGTGGTTTATGTTGTAGGCTGTATTTATTTGTACAATTAAAAATTTACTCTGACTTTACATAAAATAGTGTAGTTTTTAGAAGGCTAACTTACTTGTTATATTATTTGGAATTAATTCATGTACCAAAGCAAATGTGGAAGGCTTTTGAGAGAGAGAGAGAGACAGACAGACATAAGTGAAACATTTCAATATGGTGTGTAATTTAGTGTGATAATGTGTAAGGTATAGTGGTAAGAGAGAAGCAAGTCTGATGCGTGCGTGGTATGCACAAAGGAAAGTGTCTTTGAGATTTGTGGATAATGAAATTGAAAATTTCAATTATGTAATCTAGCTTGGGTAGAATGTTTGTCTATACAATTAACCAGGTAATTTTAATTTCCTTAGATAGCAGCCCTGAAACTCTTGAAGCTCACAAGATAAAGATGGCATTCTTCACATATCCCACTTTGACAGAGATATGTAGAAGATTAGTCTCTCATTATTTTCTATTAACTGAAGAAGAACTGACAATGTGGGAAGAAGACCCAGAAGGCTTTAGTAAGAATTTTTCAATTTTAGCATGACTTTTCTCCTCCTTCTATATATATCATATTTTTGAATGATAAATATAGTAATGTTTTTTTTTAAGATTTATTCATTTATGCATACAAGAACTGGGGTACAGGCCAGAGGTGTGTGTGAGGGGAGAGGATTCACCAGAGACAGAGTGGGGACAGAACAGGCGGAGTAACTGAAGTACACTGCTGAGGGGAGCAGTGGGCGAGTTAGGAGAGGTCTGCTACACCATGTGGGTTGCTTCCTGGCCAGCCAAGGATCGAACTCGTACTGCAGTGGCTGCGATTAGCTTCGTAGGTTGCATCTTAACCCCTTGTGCCACCAGGGAGGACCTGTAATAACGTATTTTAATACAGCATTTTTGATCTGAAAATCTTGGTTTTTAAAAATTAACCTCTGTGTTAGTCTTTTGTTTTTTTCTCTTTTAAAGATTTTATTTATTTATACAAGCACTGGGCACAGCCAGAAGTGCAGGATGGTTAGAGAATTCACCAGAGCCAGAGCGGGGAACAGAACAGGCAGAGTGATGAAATACACTGCTGAGGCAAGCAGCGGGCGTGGCAGGAGAGGTCTGCCGTGCCATGTGGGAACCTCGCCAGCGGATGGGGATCGAACCTGTGCTGCAGAGGCTGCGGGCAGCCTCGCAGCCCAGCGCTCAGCAGCTGCGCCACCAGGGGAGGCCCTCTGTGTTAGTCTTTAGAACAAATTTATAAATCAAAAATGAGTTACCTGTTCAAAAACTACAGAATTTTCTTCAGAAAAGCTAATTTATGTTCTTGTGACTAGATTATGGAGTTTAATAAAATATATATAAAATTTTCTATTAGCAGTTCAATTTCTACTTTGAAGTTCATTTTGTTTTTTATATTTGTGGAAATTTTTACTTTTGAAAGATTTTGAAAATGAAAATTTCTGAATTACTAAATGGATTACCTATTTAAATTTTAATTTGAAATTAATTTTTCGGTAGTTGAAGTATTTTTGAGGCGATCTTTTTATCTTTTTGAATTTTAGTAGTAGATAAATTAATTCTACTTGTGCCTGTGATATAGAAAATCAAAGATTTGTATACATAATAAAGTACCTATGTGTGAATAAAGTACCTAAGTGTTAATTATTTCAACTATGGTGGAACATAGCCTACGTTATCATTTCTACTCATCCTTTTGCCTGGGTGTCCTTGTGTAGGTATACACATACTGTTTACTAATATTTTAAGAACACCTTAAGCATTTCCGAAAACTTAATCTTCCTTTTTTTGTCACATAAGAGCAATTCTAGTTCATTTAGAAAATAATACTCTGTACCTTCTTTTTTTTTGTCCTTTTCTTTTTTTTTAAATTTTTTAAAAATTTTTTTTAGATTTATTTATCTATTTATCTATTTATTTATTTATTTATACAAGCACTGGGTACAGTCAGAAGCGCGGGAGGGTGAGAGAATTCACCAGAGTCAGAGCAGGATGCAGAACAGGCAGAAGGACTGAAGTACACTGCTGAGGGGAGCAGCGGGCGGCAGGAGAGGTCTAGCGCGCCATGTGGGACCCTCTGGTGGCCCGGGAGCAGCTGGGAATCGAACCGGCACTGCAGAGGCTGTGGGCAACCTCACAACCCAGCGCTCAACCGCTGCACCACCGGGGAGGCCCCATTTTCTTAGCTAAAATCTTGTATTTTATTTTTTAATGTAATATATGTAGTATTATAGCATAAAACATTGAATCCCTATATTTTAAAGCCCAGAGGTATTTTATTTTAAATATAAATATAGGAAATTTATGGAAAATATGACTAATTATTTTAACTTATAAGACATTTTATTGAAGTAAAACGATTCTCAGTATTATCATGACATACATGGTAGTGTGTCATGTGATGCTAGATGCTCTGGATGTGACAAGTACTTTGAGCTTTCTTCGGGAAGAATTGTTAATTTGAGAATGCTGATGGATGTAAACTCTTGATTGCCGACTGTTACATGTAGATATGGTCAGTTTTTACAGTAAAGAAATCTGTTTAGATTTTGTGTTCCTAATGATTTACTTTTAGTGTTATGCTTAAAACACTTCACAGAAATATTATTGTGATATTATTTAGTCTTTAGTTTTCCAGACTGAAATTTTGGAAACATTATTGTTGCATTCTTGGAGATCATCATTTGTCATATTTTTAATTGCAGCAGTGGAAGAAACAGGAGGAGATTCTTGGAAATATAGTTTGAGGGTAAGTATTGAAAGAAGGATAGGGAAAAGCTTAATTGGTCTGTAACTCTTAGTGGAGAATAACACCCTATTGAGGATACTGAGCATTAAGTCAGACAGAAACTTGTAATTGCAAGAATTTGTATTTGAGAGGAAAGCACTTAATTAAATTTTGAACTTAATCTGAAAAAATTTTTTTTCTGCAAGTTTGGGGTTTGCAAAATGAATTTTTTTTTGCAATTTTTGCAAATTGATTGGAAACAATTGTCATTGCATAAATAAAAAATATTCTTAGAGGTGAAAACTCTAAAATGGTATTTTCTCCTCTTAAATATTTCGATAATTATAAAGATTCTCTTGAAACCTTATTTTTCTTATTACCTAATGTGATTCTCAAAGCCAGCCCACTACTTTTAGTTATGGAATGCTTTTAAATATACATTATTGGTATGGTCAACATTTGAGGAAAATTTGACAAATGTTGTCTTTGAACTTTTTTTGTGATAAGTTGTGTTTATATAATTGATACACTTTGCCATTGTTTTTCTGTTTCATAAATTTATATGGAAAACCAGAGAAATTATAAATCAAGTGTTGAATAACTTATGCTTTAAAATAAATATCCATTGCTTTTTGTTTTTTAAAGCATCTCTCTAATGAATTTCGAGTACTTTACAAAATAGAATAATATCATGAACCATTTGTATCCAAAGACTAGTTTATCAGTTATCAACTATGGCCAGTCATGTATCATGTAAGCACTCTCTACACCCTTACTTTGGATTATTTTTGAAGCAGGTATTTGAAAATATCTGAGATGGCACATATCATCGGTACATTTCAGTATGTATATCTATAAGGTTCTTTTTTAAACATAAGGCATGATACCATAAAAATTTTATTATAACTTCTTTGTATTATGAGACATCTAATGATTCACTGCTTTTAAGAACCAAAATGAATCATTCTTTTCATATAACTAACACTGATTTCTGTTAATGTTTGTGTGTCTTAAAAGAAATACTACTCTGTAGTGAATTGAACTCACAAGTTGCTGTTGTTGCCTATTATGTTAGTGCTAAGAAAATAAATATAATTTTTAACATTAATTCCTGAATAGCCAGTTATTTATAGTACTGAATTTATAAATGAATGTGACTTTAGAACCTTTTTTAAAGAATGATTTAATTAGAAATGTTAGTTGTTTATTTTCTGTAGTTTTAGTTTTGAATACATTATGCCAAATACTTGAAGTAATGAAATAAACATTATATATGTTATGAATTACTACAATTTCATTTTATTTCTTGCTGTGTTTACAAAAAGTAGCTTAAAAAATAATCCTATTTTTTAAACAATATATCAGGAATTGGCAATATTTTCAGAGTTTTGGGGTTTTAAGAATGAGTATTCTTTTTATTATTATTATGATATAAATCAGTATAATATGTCATTGCTTTTCATTGGAAATTTCTTTTTTTTTCCATTCAGCCTTGCACTGAAGTACTATTTATAGATATATTCCATGAATATAATCAAACTCTTACTCCCGTACTTCTAGAAATGATGCAAACACTTCAAGGTGAAGTATATTTTGTGATACTTTGACTTACCTATTTTTTTTTTTAAAGATTTATTTATTTGTTATTTATACAAGCACTGGGTACCGTCAGAAGCACGGGAGGGTGAGAGAATTCACCAGAGCCAGAGCGGGGAGCAGAGCAGGCAGAAGGACCGAAGTACACTGCTGAGGGGAGCAGTGGGCGGCAGGAGAGGTCTGCGCGCCATGTGGGACCCTCCTCCGGTGGCCAGGGAGCAGCTGGGGATGGAACCGGCGCTGCAGAGGCTGCGGGCAGCTTCGCAACCCAGCGCTCAACTGCTGCGCCACTGGGGAGGTCCTGACTTACCTATTTAATTAATTTTCAGTTAATAAAGTTTGAGTGCTTACCATGTGCAGTGCACCATATCCTAGTACATACAAATTTAAGAAAGACACAATATGTTCTTTTCTGAAGTGGTCACCTTGACCATTGTGAACAAGAATAGACTTCGCGAAAGGCCTTAGATAGACTTTGAGTATGTTAGATTTTGCTATCAGAACTACTAGCATTAGAAATTCCAGAAAATCAAATATATTGTTTGCGTAAAAGTCCATCTGGAGCATGCTGGAGGTAGTCAGAAAAAATGTTAAAATAAATGTTAGTCTCATAATGATGGCAGTGGGAATGGAAAGAAAGTGAGGAATTTAAGAGAATGATGAAGTAAATTTTCTGCAATTGATCTTCACATTTTTGACACAAGTAATTATTTAACATTTAGTAGTGATTTATTTTGATTTTTCTGCTAGACTATACTATCTATAGTTTTCTGTTATACTATATTTTCACTATACAGTGATCACATCTATTTTGTTCATTCATTATTCCCAGTATTTGGCTTACTTATTAAAAATTTTATTGATTGACTGTGTTGGGCAAGGGAAAGTGATCAGATATGATCCTGAAATTCTGAGTCTTGATTGCAGGGGATTCTGTAATTAGTAGTGGTTGGAAATAGATTACTTTGGAGTGTGTTATGGAGAAGAAAAGAGATTCAAGGACAAAATCTGAAACTTCACTTGTAAAGAGATATGACAAGGTAAAAGGTCCTGAAATAAAGCTAGATAAGAAATTATCCTAGAGGTATGAAGAGAGGTATAGTGTATCCTGGAGAAGAACATATTATCATAAGTGTCCATTGCTGTAAGGCAGTGGAATGTTCCTAGACAACATAGTATTTGGTCAGTTGGTTTGGTGGCAGGAATCACATTTTATGGAGCAAGGATTGAGCAGATGGAGATGTAAGGAAATAAAAGAATCTGCAGTAGGGAAGGAGATTGCTGATCTTGTTTGTGATAGCTGGTGATAGTTCACCTGTTAGGCTTTTGTTTTCTCAAAAGTCCCATAGAATGTTTCTTCTTAAATTATAAACCAAGGGGAAAAAATGAATTTATCTGTCAGGCTTTACTTTGTTAATTTTTAAAGATAATTTGTGTTGTGTTTTTTTTTTATAAGAAAATCTATTTTCTTTTTTTTTTTTTTAAGATTTATTTATTTATTTATACAAGCACTGGGTACAGTCAGAAGCACGGGAGGGTGACAGAATTCACCAGAGCCAGAGCGGGGAGCAGAACAGGCAGAAGGACCGAAGTACACTGCTGAGGGGAGCAGCGGGCGGCAGGAGAGGTCTGCGTGCCATGTGGGACCCTCTTCTGGTGGCCGGGGAGCAGCCGGGGATGGAACCGGCGCTGCAGAGGCTGCGGGCAGCTTCGCAACCCAGCGCTCAACCGCTGCGCCACCGGGGAGACCCTTATTTACTGATTTCTTAATGTACAATTGCAGATTCTGAAATTTGATAGGACTTACACTAAAGTTGATTTTTGGGTATAGAACATCATATCCATTTTCTTCCCATCCATTTATTTATTACCACTGTAGAAAAGTGGATCAGCTATTTAGGTTACACTCTGCTGAGATGCTGTGTGTGCTGATAAGGCTTTCAATTTAATTTTATATGTAGTTCTGGAGCAATTTGCTTATTAGGGCTGCACTTGATCATATTGGACTAGTGAGCTTAAGAATTGATATTTGATAATAGAAAAGTACTTTAATAAGCTTGCTAAAATTCTTTCTAGCCTAAAAACATATACTGACTGAATAAACTGTTTTTCATATCTTAACCATGGTGCTGCTCTCCTTTCTGCATAATAGTGTAGAGACTGCCATCTTTTTATTAAAAGATTTCTGTTACATAATGACTGTTACTTTTCTATGTACACTTTGCATTTTTTTGTCACCTTTTATTAAATGTATTGAAACCTGGTTTATTTTATATGTTTAGAGCTTGTATGAATTGCCTACTTTTTTTTCCTGTTGTGGCATTTATCTTTTGATTCTTTCCTTTGAGACTTTTCTTTGGTAATAAGGGTATAACAAAATAGCAATTGTTGCTTATGTTTTTCTGTAACGTTGCTTGGCATTACATTTTTCAAATGTGTTTTAATGATTTTTAAAATTATGTATGACTACATGTTGTCCCTGTGTTCCTTAATGATTATGATAACAAAATACAGACTTGCCCCTATAATTATATATATTTAATATCATAGAATATATAATATTCAAGTAAACTGAGAAATTAGTAAATTGAGTTCAAATAAAATATTGCCAAAAAAACCTTTATTTACCTTTACTAATTCTTATTTTCCCAGGGCCCACCAATGTGGAAGATATGAATGCACTATTAATCAAAGATGCTGGTATGTAGAACTGAAATGATTAGAAATGTTTAGTATGTCAGTAAAAAAACAGTTTATCTGTTTTGTGGCAAATAATATTCTGGAGACTTGGTATACAAGGGCACCTAAAATACAGGAACTTTCTGGTGGGGGAGATAACCAAGTAAACAGGCAATTAATTCTAACATAGTGCAGGGTAACTAATGCTGAAAATAGGGGCGGGTGTTGTATCCAATCTGCCATCTGTGTCAGCTTGCCAGAAACTCACCAGCTCCCACATCTCCCACCCTCCCGGCCTTCAGCCAGAGTACCAGCATAATTGGTAGGCATCCAAGGCACTGGCTCCTGGGTAAGGTCAAGGACTGCTTGTGGGTCAAATTGTTCCCTAAAATTCAAAAAAAGAAATATTCCCAGCTTCCCCGGAAACACATAAAGTGACAGTGATTAATTTTCCCATTCTGCCAAGTCTTAAAGGTGTGCTGGGAATTCGTGACTAATCAGGGAAGGGCTTTCCCAGGGGCACAAGGGTGGCGGCGTAAGTGCCTTGCAGCACGTTCGGGCATCCACCTCGCAATGGGCCTGTGGGAGGCTCAGTAAAGAAGGGAATGTAAACCCCCCATTTGTTGCTTTAACTGTTGACTGCATGTTCACAACATGATCATGCTTCAGGTGAAATTAATTAAATAAAAACCATCTACTAAAGTAAATAAAATAGGTAGTCATCACATAGTACTGTGAAAAATGACTAGCAGTTTTGGTGTGCCTAGGAAAATGCTCCTAAAGAAGTGTAATGCAATAACACAAGGATAAGTAGGAGTTAGCTATGCAAGGGTAGGGGTGGCTTTCAAGGAGGGTTCCAAACGAAAGAGGCAGTATGAAGGGAGCAGTACAAGAATCTGAAGGTCTCCCATCCAAGTATTAACCAGGCCTGACTCTGCTTAGCTTCCGAGATCAAACGAGATCGCACGCATTCAGGCTGGTATGGCCGTAGATGTGGATGGAACTAGAAGGAATTATGCTCAGTGAAATAAGCCAGAAGGAAAAAGATAAATATCAGGTGGTTTCACTTATAGCAGGAATATAGGGAAACCAGATAAGACCAGTGTAAGAAAATAATAACAGTATAAAACACAATAAAGCAAAAACAGACAATTATAAATCAGAGACATACTGCAGGGTTGGAGGCGGGAGAGGGATCAGAGGGAGGAAGGGAGGGAGGAGCACAGGGGATTGAGGTGATGGTACACAGGTACATTGGTGAAGGAAACTCTATGGGGACTACACCTGAGGGGGTGGGGGGGAAGCAAATATTGTTTAAAAATGAACAATGATGTAAAAAAAAAAAAGAAAAAAGAAAAATGAAAAAAATCTGAAGGGAAGAGGAGCTAATAGTGACATTTTGAACTGGGAATATTTGGTTTAATTTTAAAGTAGTAGTTAAGGGATTGTGATGAGAGATGAGAATAGAAAAAGGTAAGTAGAGACCAGGTGATAAAATACTGCATCTCTTTGGAAACATGTTATTTTAAAATTTTAATAATTTGACTTGAATGTTTTTCATGAGTTCAATTTTCTGTTTAAAAACACTAAGGAATAGGAAGCTCCCTGATGGCGCAGGTGTTCAAATCTCAGCGCTGTCAAGTTATCGCCAGCCACTGTGGCATGAGTTTGATTCCGTCATGGAGCTGATCCACATGGCGCAGCAGACCTCTCCTGTCTTGCCTGCTGCTACCCTTAGCAATGCGTTTCAGTTATGTTGCTCCACTTAGCAATGCATTTCAGTCAGTCTGCCTGTTCTGCTCCCCACTCTGTCTCTGGTTAATCTTCTCCTCCTCCCCCACTTACCTCTGGCCTACACCCCAGTTTAAATAAATAAAAATAAATCTTTAAAAAAGTAAAAAACACTATAGGGAATATTTAGGAAGAACACAAAGTAAAATGTTTCTGAAATGTCTACTGAAGTAATTTCCCTCACTAACCTTTTAGCATTTTACATGTTTCAGAATACTTCCTAAGGCTTAATTCCTTGCATAAGAACACTTAGCTTTTGGCCTAGTATCTGAAATCTTTAATTTTTTTCTCATATTTTCTTCTTAGTGTATAATGCTGTTGGACTAGCTGCTTATGAGCTGTTTGACAGTGTGGATTTTGATCAGTGGTTTAAAAACCAACTTCTTCCAGAATTACAAGTCATTCACAATAGGCAAGTATACAATTTCATTTTTATTATGCCTTTATTTTACCTTACTGGTTTTCTAGTGAAGATAAGACATTAAAATTGCTTACAAGTTTTAAAAATCATATTTAACTGATAGGTTTCTGGAATAGAATGAAAAGACTGTGAACCTTATAATGGAAAAATAAGCAAAATAGTTGCTGTTGTTACTTTACTTCAAATGTTGATTATGACTTGTATGAAGTATTTGATGTTAGATAATACCGCAGGAGGAAATTTTATGCAATGGTAAGGAAAAATGGAGGTCTCTAAATTTTAGAAAGGAAGTATCTACAAAAGAAAGTGAATTGGACACTGAGGTGCTTGACCTAGTGTCAAGAAGGAGCCTCATTACTGTAACATCCAGAAAAGATGACTTGCCTTGGAATCACTAAAGCATGCTACAGGTCTTTTGGATGGGAACAGTAGGATGTAGTGATACTAGAACAAAAAGAACTTGCATCCACTTTAGGCTTACAGTGAGGGGCCTAGTACAGATCTAACATTTAGTAGGACTTCTCCCAATTCTTAAGTTTCACATACATTTGAATATTTGTATTAAGTATTTTAAGTGCTTAGTGAGTGAAATAGAAGGGGAAAGTTCTTTCATAGTTTTTACAAATTATTTCTTAGTTTAAAATGAGAGACTTGAAAAAATTCAAAGAAACTTTTGTCTTGCATTAAATGCTGCAGATACTTTATTTCTGTCGACAGGGTGTATATCATAGGTTGTAGATCAGTTAGCATTTCTTGACTATAGTAATGGATGAATAAAAGGCTATCCATAGATGGGTTATTTCATAAATATTTAGAGTCATAGAGTTGTAGAGTTGGAGATGCTTTAAAAGTAATTTTGGGAGCCTCCCAGGTGGCATAGGGGGTAAGTCTCAGTGCTGTCACTGCTATGACCTGAGTTTGATCCCCAGCCAGGGAGCTCACCCACATATGATGCAGCAGACCTCTCCTGTCCCACCTGTTGCTCCCCTTAGTGGTGTATTTCAATAAATCCACCTGTTCTATTCCGAATTCTGTAAATCCTTTCACCCCCTGCACCTCTGGCCTACACTGCAGTTCTATGCCAAAAAAAAAAAAGAATGTTCTTAGTATAACAAGGAAATGACTTTAAATACATTTACATTTAAAAACTAAAGCAGTGGGGCCTCCCCGGTGGCGGTGGCGCAGTGGTCGAGCGCTGGGTTGCGAAGCTGCCCGCAGCCTCTGCAGCGCCGGTTCGATCCCCGGCTGCTCCCCGGCCACCGGAGGAGGGTCCCACATGGCGCGCAGACCTCTCCTGCCGCCCGCTGCTCCCCTCAGCAGTGTACTTCGGTCCTTCTGCCTGCTCTGCTCCCCGCTCTGGCTCTGGTGAATTCTCTCACCGTCCCGCGCTTCTGACTGTACCCAGTGCTTGTATAAATAAATAAATAAATAAATAAATCTTTAAAAAAAAAAAAAAAATAAAAACTAAAGCAGTGTATATGGATTATATGGGTTACATGTTGAAATGACAGTAGTTGTAAACATATTATATTTATCTCTAATATGCAAATATTAGAGATAAGCATTAAAATATTACTTATTTTTACTTTGACATGGGCACTAAGAAATTTAAAATTTATTTGTCGAAATTAAAGAGTTTAATGAGGTCTATTAAGTTTATATGAATACTTTACATGACTGGAAATCTCACACAATGCACTAAAAGTAATCTTCATGAAATTAATATAACTATAAAATTGAGTACAGGAGCTCCTCAGTCCTTTTTGGAGCCTATTAGTAGGAGTTAATTATGGCCTATTCTGATTAGCTGTTTTTAGTTACTTGGGCAGCAGAAGTTGTCTTGGATATTATGTATGTATATGTATTGAAGTTTATAAACACAGAAGAATCAGAGTTACAGTATATCTGCCTAACAATTTTCATTTATTCAGGTCAGGACTTTATTGTTAGTGTTTATACTGTAGTACTTTCTATTGTGGTACAAAGAAGTAGCTTTTAAACTTTTACTTAAAAAATGCATATTGTGTCTTTTACTACATTAGATTAAATGATAAAATAACATTAAGTGAAGCAACCTTCTTAAAATATTTAACGTTATAATTTCATGCTTTTCCCCTTTCTAGATATAAACCATTGCGACGCAGGGTGATTTGGCTCATCGGTCAGTGGATTTCTGTGAAATTCAAGTCTGACTTAAGACCCATGTTATATGAGGCCATTTGCAACTTGCTTCAAGATCAAGACTTAGTGGTATATTGCTTAAATGTCTTAAAAGTGTTTATTATTATAAGTTTAATCTATGTTAAGCTTCAAATTCAGGAATGGTTTATATCCTTCTTTAAAATATGGTGACCTTTTTTATTCCTTGGTAAATAGTATGATTTGAGGAAAGAAATTCCTTTGATTGTTATTTGTCCTTCTTATCACTAGAAATTGAAATGAAATTTAACCAAACACCACCATTCTAAAATCATTAATACTTTTTTAGTTAGACTAAAAGAAGACAGATTTTAAAGATCCTTTTGTAGCTTGCATACCCTTTTTTAATTTAGAATAGAATTTGTCATTCTTGTATTTGTGATAGCACCAACATCTATTTTACCCTTACTATTAATTGTCTCTTTCCTGAGGATTTTTTAAAAGACCTTTATAATTTTTGTTTCTTTAGGACATTTTCTTTCTTTATAGTGTTCAGATAATAGTCTTGATTTTGTGTTACTGAAAACTTGATAATGACTTTGTTACTTTATTCTCCCTTCAAAGTAGTAATTTTGGGGCTTTATTATATTACTTAAATAGGTTTTTAAAAGACATCTGAGGGCCTCCCCGGTGGCGCAGCGGTTGAGCGCTGGGTTGCGAAGCTGCCCGCGGCCTCTGCGGCGCCGGTTCGATCCCAGGCTGCTCCCCGGCCACTGGAGGAGGATCCCACATGGTGCACAGACCTCTCCTGCCACCCGCTGCTCCCCTCAGCAGTGTACTTCAGTCCTTCTGCCTGCTCTGCTCCCCACTCTGGCTCTGGTGAATTCTCTTACCCTCCCACGCTTCTGACTGTACCCAGTGCATGTATAAACAAAACAAACAAACAAATATAATAAATAAATAAATAAAAACATGCCTCTATTAAAAAAAAAAAAACTATAAAAGACGTCTGAGACTGTAAATTAGTTTTTTCCTTACTGGTGCTTCATTGTGTGCCTGAGTGAATATGTTCATGACTTAATATTAAGTCATTTTTCTTTGTGTTCATCTTAGTTTTGACTCTAGTATACCCTTTTAAAAAGAAGTGAATCCAGTTACTTGTTTTTGTAGTTTTCATTGAATAATTTTACTCCTTGAATTATGCTAAGGTCTTTAGTTATTTCTTAGATCTATGCTAAGATCTTTAGTTATTTCTCCTTTTTAAAAAAATTTGAACCTACCACAATACCCTGTTTTTCAGCACTTTTACTCTTCTCATTTTTTCCTGTGTCATATTATAAATACTTTTAATGTTAAGTAAAGAAAAATCTAATCTACCAATCTTTTGTGGGAAATGGTACATTGCAATACCAGTAGAACTGATCTTTGAATTTTCAGTTTAAGTATTATCTACTTTGTGTAAATAATTGAGAATTTACTGTAAATATCATTAAATAGTATAAATGTGGGAAATGCTTTATTTGAGGAATAAAGCATTTTAAGTGCAGTTGAATCTTTCTATAGTTTTCCAACCTCATTCTATGTCTTTTTGTTAAGTAGAGTTTTTTAAATTTTAGTGTAATCACTAATTGCTTGCTAGAATGATGCAGAAAGTGTAGCATCTAAGATAAAAGTTGTAGATAAATTATTTTAGAGTGTAGAATGTAGTCATGATTTAAGTTCATTTTCCTTAATTTGAAAACTGTGAGTTCATATCAATTTAGCTGGATCAAGTTTCAGAGAATAAAACTTTATTAAAGAGAGTAAAGAGAGTGTGCTCTGATGGTATGATTTGCCCAGGTAACATATTTATATACAAAGACAGAATGATTAGGGAAGGTCAAGAATTTGTATAAACCTTTCTATATATGCAAACACTGGCATTAGAAATTCTCAGAACATATATCTTAGATATTCTAAGGATTCCTTAGAAAACAAATGTAAATTTGTTTTTCTCTTCTTTCTTTTTTAAATCTCTCCCATTCCTTTTTTTTTTTTTTTTAAAGATTTATTTGGTTGATTTATGCATACTAGAGCTGGGATGTAGGCCAGAGGTGCTTGGGTGGGGGTGAAAGGATTCACCAGAGACAGAGTGGGGAGCGAAGTAGGCGAAATGACTGAAATATACTGCTGTGGGGAGCAGTGGGTGAGACAGGAGAGGTCTGCTGTGCCTTGTAGGTCAGCTCCCTGTCCTGGGATTGAACTCATGCTGCAGTGGCTGCCAATAGCTTCATTGTGCTGAGACTTAACCCCTTGTGCCATCAGGGAAGCCCCCTGTTTTTTCTCTCCTTTCCTCCTCCTTCCTTCTTTTCACTTCCCTCCCTCTTCACTTTTAATATCCTCCAGCTTCTCCAACACCACACTGTTTTCCCTCTTTCACAATCTTCCCTTTCCCTCTGTCATACTGTTCTCTTTCACTTCCATATCCTCCACACACTTAGGGCAAATTATTTTTCTTCTTGTACACGACACTGGATAAAAGGGCTCCTTAAGCCAATTATGGTAAACTGAAAAGGGTGGGAATAGCACAATTTTCTTTTTACCTTTTTTTTTTAAGATTTATTTTTTATTATTTTTAAAAAAATTTATACAAGAGCTGGGGTACAGGCCAGAGTCATGGGAGGGTGAGAGGATTCACCAGAGACAGAGCGGGGAGCAGAACAGGCAGATGGACCGAAGACACTGCTGAGGGGAGCAGCAGGCAAGACAGCCATGTGGAAATCTCCCTAGCTGGCTGGGAATTGAACTGGTGCTGTGGAGGCTGCGAAAAGCTTCACAGAGCTGTGCTCAACCCACTGCGCCACAAGGGAGGCCCAATTTTTTTTTTTTAAAGATTTTTGTGTAGAAGAACTGGGGTGCAGGCCTGAGGTTCTGGGGAGAAGGGGAGTTGAGAGGATTCACCAGAGACAGAGTGGGGAGCAGAACAGGCAGATCTACTGATTCACTGCTGAGGGGAGCAGTGGGTGAGATAGGAGAGGTCTGCTGCACCGTGTTGTGGGTTAGCTCCCTGGGTGGATTGTGATATAGGCTGCCGTGGTGATAGCATGATAGCACTGAGACTTAACCCCTAGGCCACCAGGGAGGCCTTCTTTTTAACTTTTGATGCAAAATGAGGGGAGTGTCCTTTTAATTCTAGATGATAATATGTTCTGTGACTTTAAAGTGGTTTGGAATAAAATTTTTGTGTTTTGCTATTAATATTTTTCTGTGGTTCTAGAATAATTAAAAGCTCATGATATATTTTCTTTTAGGTTCGTATTGAAACAGCTACAACTCTGAAGTTAAATATCCTTTAAAAATTTTTAAAGTATTGATTGTGAAGAAGTTAAATACTTTTATTTTGTAAAGATTTATTTTTATTTATGTGTACAGAACTGGGGTACAGGCCAGAGGGGTTGGGGTGGGGTGTATGTGTGAGAAGACTCACTAGAGACAGAGTAGGGAGCAAACCAGGCAGATTTACTGAGATATACTGCTGAGGAGAGCAGCGGGTGAGACAGTAGAGGTCTGTTCCACTATGTAGGTTACCTCCCTGGTGGGGGATGGAACTCATGGTGTCATGGCTGGTGATAGCTTGGTAGTGCTGAGACTTAAACCACTCACTGTGCCACCATGGAGGCCTAGAATTTAAATACTTCTAAATTTTCAATTATTTTCTGAAAATAGTTTACAATGTAGTTTTTATTGGTTTATTATATTCAATTTTATATATATTTTTTATCCTCATAAACCTCATTTTCCTTAATTGCTCTCTACCTGTTGATGATTTTGAATTTAGAACGGATCAATTTCTGCCGGTAAGATTATTCAATCATAGTTTTTTTTAACAATTTCTGCTAATGTCTTTTGAATATTAAGTGTTATTTTATACTTGAAGTTATTTATTGAAGCTGAATTTTAAAGGCTAATAGATTATTTTGGAACTCATTACTTTTATTGGTAACTTTTATTTGTAACAGTTCATGTTATCCTGCTTGTTTGTGTATAGGTATCTTGTCATATATTATTGAGCTGACTGCAAACTTTTCTTTCTCTCACATGTGAAATGTCTAGTAATTGCATTTCTATATGAATTTCAATTTATATGTGTCACTTTTATTCCTTAGGTTAGCTCCCTCTGTTGTGTGTCTATACCCTATACTAGATTGCAAATTAAAAGATCTGAGTATCAAGTCTGACTCATCTTTTTGTTCCTCATTTAACTCCCAACCCCTAGCATAGTGTTTTCACATCATTGATACTGAGTAAGCCCTTGTTAAATATGTCAGGAAGATTGGGACAGTAGTGTTTAGATCTTTTTTTTAAAGAGGCAGGAGGAAGAAATAAATGATAAAATGTTTATTTCTTTTGGTGGGGTTTCATACATGGGGAAACTTTTGGAGCAGAGACCTTTTTTTTTTTTTAAAGAACCAGTCACTAGGTATTTTTAAATGAGGGAAATATGTTTTAGAAATACTTGTATAAAAATGAAACAAGTATTTTAAAGAATAAATTTTTTTAAAAAGACTTATTTACTTATGCATACAAGAACTGGGGTATAGGCCAGAGGTACAGGGGGCTGAGAGGATTCATCAGAGACAAAGTGGGGAGCAGAACAGGCAGATTGACTGAAATACACTGCTGAGGGCAGCAACGGGTGAGTCAGGAGAGGTCTGTTGCGCCATGTGGGTAGCTCCCTGGCCAGGGATCGAATTTGTGCTGCAGTGGCTTCATAAGTTGCACCTTAACCCTTGCCCCACCAGCAAGGCCCTAAATGTTTGTTTTATGTGTAAGCAGCTGGCATCCTGTGATTGTTAAGATGCTTCTATAATTTTTATAGTGTAGTAATTAAGAGCCAGGCATAGGGTATTTGTTTTCTGTTTCTTAATAAGAAATAGCTATCTTAGAATAACAAGTACGTATCTACAAAAATTTGGATCTCCTTGCAACTTATTAAGGACCACATCACAAAGCTGGTATGCAGTTACCAGTAATTGGTGCTCCTTTTGCTTTAATGAGTAGACCTTGCAAAACAAAATGTTTGTGATTGGTGATAGGCATATGTGCAAGAGAAGCTACAAACCACTTAACAATTTAGTTAACAGTATAAAAGTGAAAATTAGATAGTGTTTTTCTGAAAACATTCAGTTTGTGAATGAATTAAATTCTAAAATTGACACATTTAGCAGCAAAAAAGAAAAAAAAACTGTGCTAAATACTGGAAACTTGAATAATTTGTAATTTTTTAGGTAATGCTAAGGTTTTGACTATTTTATCTTTATGACTTTGATGTTACAGTTTAACTTCATTTCTTATTTCTGTATCTATGTGATGGTCTTTACAATTCTCTTCCAACCTTTATTTTTTGCCTGCAGTATTTAGAAACCATGTTCACACTACTGTTTCAATTGCTGCAGCAAGTTACAGAATGTGACACAAAGATGCATGTTTTGCATGTCCTTTCTTGTGTGATTGAAAGAGTCAACATGCAGGTAATTTTGTTATAAACAAAATGTTTTGTTATAAACATTTATGAAAATAAATGGTAGGGAGATGAGTGGAGTATATATATGTATATATATAAAATTCATTAATAGCTTCACTTCGTGTATATTTTTTGAAAGTTAAATGATTCATTAACTTATAGGTTGTGATTTCAGTTCTATATTATTCAAAACTGACATTTATACTTGGTTTTTTAAAAAATGAAAAAATTAATAATTAAAAAACTTACTTAATCCATAGTGAACTTAGCAGTTTTTTCTGAAAGGATTTGCTTCTGTGTTTCTGCTGTATCTGTGCATACTATAACTATTGCAATTACCCTTTTTAATTGTGTGTTTATCTATTTTTACCTTTATATCCTTTTAACAAGAATATAACAGCATTGTCCAATGAGAAATAGCTGATCTCAGTAATTCTTTTATATACATAAATTTTATGCAGTAAATATACTTGTTTAACTGTGCTTAAGTGTGTAAACTATAGATCTGAGTCTGTAATGTCTGATTTAACTTTAAAAATATATATGCTTACTATATTACATCAAGTAAACATTAGATATTTTCTGTCTGGAACGTAATAGTATTTTGAAGTGAATCACCTTCTTTCTGATACATCCTTTTGCTTCTCCTTTTTCTGTTGTGATAGATACGGCCATATGTAGGATGTTTGGTACAGTATCTGCCTCTTCTTTGGAAGCAGAGTGAAGAACACAATATGTTGAGATGTGCTATTTTGACAACACTTATTCATCTTGTACAGGTAAGTTCTTTGCAGTTTCATAGTGTAGTTTTTTTTATCTTGTAAAAAATTTTAATATATGTGAGTTTTAAATATGTGATTTTGATACATATTTTGACACATATTTGATATATAATTTTTTTATATAATTTCCATTTCATTTTTCACCAGAGGACAGATTTTTCTTCCCTCCTTAAGGCTAACTCCTTTACATGGATTTTGGAAGAGGTTGTGGGAGCAACATCCATAGTGCATATTGGGGTAGAGTGTTCAGTTTTCTGGGCTTCATGAGAATGATTCCTGACTTGCTGTGAATGACATGATTTATGCAGTAATGTAGTTTATGTACAACTTGGAAAAACGTAGCCATCGAAGCTCTTAGGCCATTTCCTTGACTGCTGTGGCTTCCGCTATGTTTTGAATGAGGAACTTCTTAGTGTAGCCTTGCCCTTGGGCATACATTGGGTGCAGGCGGTGCAGCAAACAGGCTCTGTAGAGCTGTCGCCTTTTTGACATGACTATTTTTTCTCTTTTTCTTGGTCATCCTGGAATCTGGGACCAGGAAAGATATATTTTTTTTTTTAAAGCACTTCTTTTTAATTGGTTTTCTGGTCTAGCACCTCTCTATACTCTTTAAATTTTGTGATTAATTTATAAAGATTATATCCTTCCTTTAGAAGAGGATATAAAGGCTTATTTACAGACTTACTAAAGGAAGGGTAGTGGCTTGCCAGAGATTTCTCTTTTAAGTAATAGTACAAAGCCAGCACACTTTCCTTTTTTTTTTTTTTTTTTTAAGATTTATTTATTTATTTATACAAGCACTGGGTACAGTCAGAAGCGCGGGGTGGTGAGAGAATTCACCAGAGCCAGAGCAGGGAGCAGATCAGGCAGACTGACGAAGTACACTGCTGAGGGGAACAGCGGGCAGCAGGAGAGGTCTGCGCGCCATGTGGGACCCTCGCCTGGTGGTTGGGGATCGGGGGATCGAACCAACGCTGCAGAGGCTGCGGGCAGCTTCCCAACCCAGCGCTCAACCGCTGCGCCACCGGGGAGGCCCCCAGCACACTTTCTCAGGTCCTTTTCTAGGCAGTGGGGCCAAGATTTGGTAGTTGGTACTGAGAGGAAAAACCCCTGATTACATCCTTGCCCTATGACTGTGCCAGTAACAGTTGTCATTCAGTGGGACAAATAAGAGGGGGGAAAAAGTGACAAAAGAAATGGTAACCCTCCCCATCTGTTGCATAATATCTCTGCTAAAAATATGCATTTAGCCTCAATATGAAAATTTTGTGTGGAAGGTATAAGAAAAGCCTGCTTCTGTATCTCCTCAGGCAGTGTTATCTCAGGAAATCTTAGGGAGTCTGGGTAACTTGCATGGCATGTTCGCAGTGCATAAGACCTTTTTCCAGTACTTAAGTATACTTTGTGTGTTTATATAAGCCAGGAGTGCAAGGTTCCAGCCAAATAATCATCTGCCGTTGGAGAAAGCATGTTACACTTAATACTAAAATTGAGGCTGTAGTTTAAAGTATGATTTTCAGTTATTTGAGAACATTGTTCTTGGATTAATTGGTGTCAGTTCTTAGTGACTTTTTATGAAAAATAGCTTATCATATCCTTTTTAAAAAATTTATTATTTTTCAATTTTTTTAAAGATTTATTTATGCATACAAGAACTGGGGTACAGGCCAGAGGTGTGGAGGGTGACAGGATTCATCAGAGGCAGAGTGGGACCAGAACAGGCAGACTAACTGAAATACACTGCTGAGGGGAGCAGCAGGCAAGCCAGGAGAGGTCTGTTGTATCATGTGGGTCAGCTCTCTGGCTGGGGATCAAACTCATGCTGCAGTGGCTGTGGACAGCTTCATAGGTTTCGTCTCAACCCCTTGCACCACCAGGGAGGCTCTATTTATTTATTTTTTTAAAAGGTTTATTTATTTATGCATATAAGAGCTGGGGTGTAGGCCAGAGGTGGGGATGGGGTAAGAGGATTCACCAGAGAGAGAGTGGGGAGCAGAACAGGTGAATCTACTGAAATACACCACTGAGTGGGGCAATGGGAGAGATAGGAGCGGTGTGCTAGGCCATGTAGGTTTGCTCCCTGGCCGGGCATCAAACTTAAGCTGCAGTAGCTGGTAATAGCTTGATAGTGCTTACTTTTTTTTTTTTTTTAAAGATTTATTTATTTATTTATACAAGCACTGGGCAACAGTCAGAAGCGCGGGAGGGTGAGAGAATTCACCAGAGCCAGAGCGGGGAGCAGAGCAGGCAGAAGGACCGAAGTACACTGCTGAGGGGAGCAGCGGGCGGCAGGAGAGGTCTGCGCACCATGCGGGACCCTCCTCCACTGGCCGGGGAGCAGCCGGGAATCGAACCGGCGCCGCAGAGGCCGTGGGCAGCTTCACAACCCAGCGCTCAACCGCTGCGCCACTGGGGAGGCCCGATAGTGCTTACTTTAACCCCATCGCTATCAGTGGATAGAGATACCCACTTTCAACACTAATAGCCTGGTTTCTTAAACTTTTTATTTCTATAGCCCTTAAGTTAATTCTTGATTTAGGCTTTGTTGATTCTACCTCTTGATTTCCCTATATAGAAAATGAAAACTTTATTTTTTCATTCCCCTGAATGTGACCACTATCTTCTCTATCCATCTATATAATTATATTATCATTTAAGTCATTATTTAGTATTTTTATTTTTTGTGACTATATAAAAACTATTTTATGATTATATTAAGACTGTATCATTGTTATTGTAGTTATTTTTCTTGTACAACAATACTCCTGTCTCTCTTCTATATTTATAATTTTGTTAGTATATGTTTTCTGTTTCTGTGTAACAAATTACTACATACTTAGTGGTTTAAAACTGTGTCTATTTATGAAGTCAAGTTCTGTAAGTCAGATATCCAGCACGCCATGTCTGTGTTCTCTGATCAGGGTCTGCTAGGCTGAAGTTGAGTGTCTGCCAGTCTAAATAATCCCATGAAGGCTTTGGGGAAGTATTTGTCTTCATGCTCTGATAGATTGCAGGACTGAGGTTCAAGTTTACTTGCTGGGGCCAGCTGGGGTCCCATTCATCCTCTAGAATTCAGCCCTTTTCTCGATACTTTTCCCTTTCATCTTCAACATCAGCAATGGAGAGATTCTGGTGTGTCATATCCCTTGAGGCTTTGATTCTCAACTTCTTTTCTTTGTGCAACTAGCCAAAACTGGAAGATTCTTATGTGCTTTATAGTCTAGACTGGTTTTGCTCTATCCTTGTGCACAGTTGTTATCCTTACCTTTCCTTTCATCAAAAGGATTCTTCTTGCCTGTCCTCTGTGGGATGCTGTGTTCTGTACCTCTTTTTGTTGTCTTTTACTTCCTCTTACTGTTCGAGTCCATGATAACTTTCCCAATTTCTGATATATTTCTTTTTGAGCTTTCACTGTATTATCGATATTGTCATACAGCTGTGAGCTGAGAGTATTCATATTTACTTACAGCTGCATATTTGGGATTCAACATATTCTTCATGTCACTGTCACATAGGCGAATGTCTTTAGGTTTTAATTGACAATGTTATATATATTTTTTTTTTTTTTTTTATATAGAGGCATGTTTTCTTTCTTTCTTTCTTTCTTTCTTTGTTTTTGTTTATACATGCACTGGGTACAGTCAGAAGCGCGGGAGGGTGAGAGAATTCACCAGAGCCAGAGCGGGGAGCAGAGCAGGCAGAAGGACCGAAGGACACTGCTGAGGGGAGCAGCGGGCGGCAGGAGAGGTCTGCGCGCCATGTGGGACCCTCCTCCGGTGGCCGGGGAGCAGCCGGGGAACGAACCGGCGCTGCAGAGGCCGCGTGCAGCTTCGCAACCCAGCGCTCAACCGCTGCGCCACCGGGGAGGCCCGACAATGTTATATTTTTAATTGTTACTCTTTTTAGTTTTATTAATGCTAGCATATTGTGCTAATTGGGATGTGCACTATAAATAGAGTCTGATTTTCTAGGAAATTTTAAGTCTATTTGATAATGACTAATCTTTCTCAATGTCGTTTCTCTTTTATTCTGTTAAAAATTGAGCTGTGGAGAGTGCTTCTATATTAAATGTGGCATTTTTATAATCTCTTCCTTTGGAAACATCTTTAATAAATTATTTTAGTTGATTTTTAGTTACAGAAAGCATCAAACTTATAGTTAACATATTTAAAGATGAGCTTTATATATTTCCACTTATTTGTTCCCCACAGATGAAAAAATTTATGTATATCATCAAAAGAAGAATACATATATATTTTGTTGCATTGTAGTTTGCAGAGATTTTAGTTATTATTCTGGATTAAAAATTGATCTTTTTATCTACTTTGTTTTATTTCAGAGTACTCATATTTAGTGTGATACATTGAGTCATCCTCTATTAATTAGGCAAACTAAAATTTTAGATAAAACCCCTTTTTTCATCTTTGTATTCTTGGCTCATTAAAAATATTAACAAAAAGTCTTCATTAAAAAAATCATGCATACATATTTTTAGAAAACCCTACAAAAAATTAAAAGAAGAAAAAAATCTTCTTACCCCTTTCCAACATCCTTTCTCCTTCGCACATTAAACTAGTGTTAACAATTTTGTTTTCTGTTTGCTCTAAAGAGACGTTTTATGAATATACCTACATATACAGATGTGGTGATATTTTTAAAAAATTCTTTGGCATGTGAAATTTTTATGCACATGATTTTGCACCTTTTAAATCCCATTCGTAATTATTCTTAAGAATGTTTTCATTCCATGACTAATCCTTTTTCATGGCTACTCAGAATTCTAGAATGTGAATGTACCATAATTTAATTATCTTACTGATGAACATTTGAATTGGGTTCATTTTAGGCCATTTATAATGGGTGAGATGATTTATAAAATTTAAAATATCAATGTTAATACCTCTTCAACAGAGAAGGAAAATTAAAATTTCTGTGTTAGAATCCTTTAAAACAAACAGATGTGTTTAGCCTTGGCATATATGGTTTTACTACCATTTGGCAATTGAACAATATTTTTTTGCTAATTTGTTTTCAAATTGTAAACAGAACTACTTTGTTTTTGTAGTGCTTATAATTAGAATCCTCCTTAAAAAAATCAGATTTATTTTTTATGAATTGTTTTAGCGTTTTTTATATAATAGGTGATTTTTGGTGGGAATGGAACCGTAGAGTGTCTTATGTTAAGTTTTATTTATACTTCCCATAGGGATTAGGAGCAGACAGCAAGAACCTGTACCCTTTCCTGCTCCCAGTTATTCAACTGAGTACAGATGTTTCCCAGCCTCCACATGTTTACCTTCTGGAAGATGGTTTAGAATTATGGTAAGAGGAAAAAACTTGATACCATGGATCTTATTTTTTTTCTGACCTTCCCCATTCTCATGCCAATAAAACATAGGTCATGTGCTAGGACTTAAAGACTCAACTTTTATAAACAAAAACATAAAAATTGTTCCCTAAATTGAGATTCATAATAACTCCATTTTTTCTTGGCGGCTGTTACTCAGTATAGACTTATCACTAGTCAAAGTTAAAGGGAAAGTTTCAGTTAGGACTCAGCTGCATTTCATTTTTTAGAATTTGAGGTATAAAAATGGAGATCTTGTTAAATTTTCAAAACTGAAAATTGACTTAAAATTTCCAGTCTGTTAAATGAGATGCTTTGAGGATGTTGAGTTTTTCCAACCTCTTACTACCTACTCAGTAAGTACTGAGATAATATATACCTCAACCCCAAATGTTAGTCCTGCTTGACTTGGTGTTTTACAGATACGTAGTATTTATTGTTAACAGATTAAAAATGAATTGCCATTTCTGTAGCAGCTCAATGCTACAAACCTATTTCATGACGGCTCATTATATAAGGGATTGTGCCGTTGCTCCATTAAGCCCATCATATGATAGCAGCAGTTTTCTGCATGGCTAATCTTCATTTAAGTTATAGTTTATAACACAGGAAAAATTAAAAAAATTCTAAGATGTAAACTGACTATTGAAATTTAAAAAGCAAAATCAAGAAATTAGCGATAGAAGGAAATAAATATTGTGGTTCCTTTCCCCCCCTTTTCCCTCTATACTTCCTTCTCTTCTTCCTTCTCTCCCTCTCTCCTGTCCTTCCTTCCTAGTTTGACTTAGGTGTCTAGGAATGAGCAGGTTTTTTTTTTTTTATCCTTGGACATTGTCTTTGGTGCAAATTATAAATTTTATCAGAATGCTAGATGAATGATTTAAAAACACATCTAGTTAGAGGCTTATTAATTAGCAGTTTGGATTTCTCATTATTTCTAGATTGTATTATTTGAACTTAAATGACTTCTGGACAGTTTGATGTAAATAAGCATGTGTCAAAGCTTTTTATATTCATATAGAATACTCTGGATCAAACTTTTTAGATTTCCCAGGCTATTCAGTCTCTCTCTCAGCTATTCAACTCTGTTAGTGCCAAAGCAGTCATCAACAATACATAAAAAAATGGACATTGTTGTGGTCCAATAAAACAAATTTACAGAAATAGGGTATGGGTTGGATATGGCACATGAGCTATAGTTTGCCAAACCCTACTCTAGATTGCAAATTAAAGTATTAATCTCTAATATATAGTACTTTCTTTAAGTATGTAGTTACTATATGATGTTGGCTGTTGTAAAAATTAAAAATATTATAGTGAAAAGATAGATTCAGGTACCTACTAGCATTGTAGACAGTATATTAACATGTCATTGAAGGTGTGTAAATTTCCTAAGGATTGTATAAACAGGTAATGCTCATTGCTATGCTAATGATAATGTCTCTTCCTAGCTTTTATATATAAATAAAATTAAATTATTAGAACATGCTTAAAAATCACTTAATTTAATAATAGTTAAGATTCTTTAAATTAAAGAATTAGTACACATTTTTAAAATATATTTTTATTAGTGGTTTGGAACTCATTTGGAATTAGATACAGGTGCTAATTCCAGTTGTACCACTGCAATACTTTTTGTCATCATCTTCTGGGAGGCTCAGTTTCCTTATATTTAAAATGAGGAATTACAGTTCCTACCTCATGTGGTGTTTATGATGTGAGATGTTTGTGAAGTTGTTAGCACTTTGTATATGACATTGAAAACCTGAGAATTGGTGAAATTGCTTAGGAAGACAGGTGCAGATAGAGAACATTTTGCCAAGTTCAGACTAACATTTTGAGGTCACAAGGAGAGCTGTCTACTGATACAGGAGGAAAACCAAGCCAGCAAAGGGAGAATATTTTCTAAAAGGGAGTAAGTGATCACCTATGTCAGATGTTGCTGATTATCCTAGTAAAACTAGTGCAGAAGTGAATTTGGTCAGAACTGAGAGTTGTAGGCTGGAATGTGCCCATCCTAGGTTTGTGGGGAGCAATGGAAAAAAATGAGTATGTGGAAGCATGGGAATTTGAAGTTATCAAGGGATCACTAGAACCAGTTGTTTCTGATCATGTATACATGTGCTCATGTTTGTGGTCAGTGTATAATGATGTTTGTGCCATGTATACAGAATCAAACTCTCAGGCTGATAACATTTTTTTCATGGTTTTCCTCCTTTAGATCCATCTTGTTATAGCTTTGTTGATGTTAAATAGCTTTAACGAACTGGACTTTGCCTTTGATTCTCTTTGTTGTATGATTATTTCCTATTTATTAATATCTGCTCTTTTTATTATAGTTTCTTCCCACATGCTTTAGGTTTTTCTTTATCATTTGATTTATGGCCTAAGATTTAGTTCATTAGTATTTTAGCTGTTTTTCCTTATCTAAACATGTAATACTGTGTTTTAAACAGTATTTGAACACAAGACCCTAAATAAAACAGGTTATTTCATTGTGTTTTGGAAATAGAATGAGTAATAGATACTGGCAAGCAACCAGCATCAGATGGTTGCTTTAGATGCAATATATTCTTGTTCATTAAAAATAAAAAACAATGGGATTTGATTGTTTTTTTGCAGTCTATTCAGGGTTATAAAATTCTCTTTTTATAAAAAAACTATAAAAAACTTCGAATTGCTGAAATAAACTGTCAGGGTGAACTATATTTTTGATGTATAAAATTCGGCTTTCTAATATTTAGATTTTTTTTCTGCTTATGAGTTAGAACTATTTTTGTGATTCTGTGCTTTTATATTAGGGTTATATTTGTTTCACCAATTTTTTAAAAATCAATTTCTTTATGCTGGAATGTTTTCTGAAATATGGTAACTATTCTATGAATCATTTGAAAATACAATAATGAAGTGAACGAGAAATGGACCCATGATGAGGCTTGAGGAGTAAATCAGAGTTTTGATAACATTGTCAGATTGTTTCCTAGTTTGTACTCATTTATTTTGGGTTTTGTTTTCCATATCAGTTAATTTTGATGCTTAGTCTTGTAAGTTACTAATAGAAAAATTTATGTACATTTGCTCTATCTCTGTCACTTTTCAGTTTTAAAGTACTTTCACTAGAGATTTCTCTTTTATTATAAATCAACTATTATAAGTATTAGATTTATAAATTCCATGGCTTTATTCTTTTAAAAAATATATTTATTTATACATGTCTTACATCATTGTTAATTTTTGTACAGTGTTTGGTGTAATACAGGGACTATTTTGATCTGTACATTTAAAACGTTCACCGTACAAAATTTTGTTATTTTTGTACATTGTTAAAGGAGTAAATAAATTGATTATTAGAATTTTAAATATATTCATGAAGCTTGTAATAAATATATGTGGTGATTACTTTTCCATCTTTTCCCTTTACATTTAAATTTTATCTGATATTAGTATTGTCATGTGGTTTATTTTGTTTAGATTTAATTTAGCTGTATTTGTTCAATTTTTTACTGTAGTTTTTGTGTTTGTAGTTTTTGTGTTTGACATTTACTTATGTCTCTTATAAAGAGCAAATACTTACATTTTGTATTTTTTTAAAATAACATTAGGAGACTCTCCATCAGCTATTACCAAATCACCTATAGTGTACTACATAGTCCATTGTACTTCTTTCCCTCTTTGTATATTTTGTATTTTAATGTAACCATATATGCTTTTCTTCAAAAGAAGTTTAATTTTCTTAGATTTATTTGTTGAGTTGATAATGTTTTTTTATTTTATAATTTCTTTTTAAATATTTTTTTGTGGGAATATATTTTTAAGTATATTTCTAAATAATTTTTTTGTGGGAGAGTAAATCAACATTCTCTGCTTAAAAATTCACATGTATAGCTTTGTCTAATCAGTTTTCTTTGAAGGAATATTTCAGTTATATTGGAGAGGAATGTGTCAAGATAATCAAAACAGTGATACAAATAATTTATATTTCTCTTTGACCAACCCATAATAATAATGCTTTTACTTTATAATTTTATTATTGTAAATATTTTAGCATATAGTTACTTGTTATTTTTGCTATGTGCTTAGAAATAATATTCTATAATTTGTAGGTAACTTTGATGAATTTGGTAAATTTTTTTCCTAGAATGACAATTTTTATAACTTCCCATTTTGGGGACATTTTACTTTATTCATTTAGATGGGGCAGTTACAGAAAATGATTTAATCATTTGTTGTTTCTTTCCAGGCTAGTGACTTTGGAAAATAGCCCCTGTATTACACCAGAGTTGCTTCGTATATTTCAGAATATGTCACCACTTCTTGGTATGTATAAAATCATAAACTTTTTGAGTTTTGGACGATATACCTAACTTTAAATTATACCGTCTGTGTTTATTAAAGTCCCTAATATTAGCAAATATGTTGAATTTATGTTTTCTGTATAACTTTTTGGAACTCTTTCTGCTTATTAAAAGTAAATTTAAATTATTAAAAAGTAAAATTGAATTACTAAATATAAGCAAAAATTTTTTTAGGAAACTAATTAAAAATTAAAATTTAATTTTTCCTCACTAAATTTTTGTGTTGAATAGCTGTTCCAGAAAGAACTGAATTGTAAAAATTGTAAAACTGCTTCTATATGTTATGTTTTTATCCATTTTCTTTTGCACAGTGATTTAGTGCTCTGTTGCTCATAGATGAAGTCTATACATATTTCTGATTAACCCAGAGATCCCCAAAATAAAGATTAATAAGTAGGGGAAAATGATTTATTGTTTAGGTGTTACTGATGTGTCTATTGTAAAATCATGAAATTGATTCAATTGCAACCCCCTTATTTTGACCCCAGTCCCTCCCCTCCCACACCCTACCCCCCATAGAATGTCTCTGGTTCATAGTTTTTTGTTGATTTTGATTATCACTTTCTTATAGTTATTCATTTTCCTGGTCCCTTATTTAAGTTTTCTAGATTCCTGCTATGAGTGAGACCATCCGGTATTTTTCTTTTTCTTTCTGGCTTATTTCGCTGAGCATGATCCCTTCCAGCGCCATCCATGTTGCTGCAAATTGCATGTGTTTATCTTTTTTGAATGCTGAGTAGTATTCCATTGTGTATATGTACCACATCTTCTTGATCCAGTCATCTATTTTTGGGCATTTGGGTTGTTTCCAAAGCTTAGCTATTGTAAATAGTGCTTCTATAAACATTGGGGTGCAGGTGCTCTTTGGAATTGATGTTTCTGTGTCCTTTGGGTAAATACCTAGGAGTGGAATTGCTGGATCCTATGGAAGCTCTATGTTTAGTAGGTCCAGAAATCTCCACACAGCTCTCCATAGTGGTTGGACCAGTTTGCACTCTCACCAACAATGCAGAAGAGTTCCTTTTTCTCCACACCCTCGCCAACATTTGTTGTTGCTAGTTTTTTAAATATGTGCCATTCTCACTGGTGTAAGATGGTAGCTCATGGTAGTTTTGATTTGCATTTCCCTGATTACAAGTGATGTTGAACATTTTTTCATATGCCTGTTGGCCATTTGCATTTCCTCTTCAGAGAAGTTTCTTTTTAGCTCTTCTGCCCATTTTTTGACTGGATTATTTTCTTTGTTGTTGAGTCTCATCAGCTCTTTGCAGATTTTTTGTGATCAGTCCTTTATCATTAGTGTTGGGTGCAAAAATGTTCTCCCAGTTGGTGGGGTTTCTCTTTGTTTTTGTTATTGTCTCTTTTGCTGTGCAGAAGCTCTTTAATTTGATGTAGTCCCAGCTGTTTATCTTTGCCTTCACTATCACTGCTTTGGGTGATGTGTCTGTAAAGATGTCTTTGATGTGCAAATCACGTAGTGTTTTGCCTATATTTCCTTCTATGTATTTTATGGTTTCAGGTCTTATGTCTAGTTCTTTAATCCATTTTGAGTTGATTTTTGTGTATGGTGTGAGGTAGTGGTTAAGCTTCATTCTTTTGCATGTGGCGACCCAGTTTTCCCAGCACCATTTATTGAACAAACTTTCTTTGCTCCAATGCATAGTCTTTAAAGCAATACTTTTGACACATGAAACCAAAGAACTGGATGCAAAAGAATAGAGTTAAACAAAGAGGGATGGAGTATAAACTATAAATAGACTCGCAGCAGATGTAATCATGCATGCATAGAGCATAACTCTATATCTTGTAGGGCCTCAGATTATTCTCAGAACTCTTGAATCTGTGAAAATAAAGTTGATCACTTAAATTAGAATTTTCAGTCTGGACAGTATTGGCATTTTAAGTCAGGTATTTCTTTCTTGTGAAAGGCTGTTCCACACATTGTAGTTGAATAGATTCTATTGAACTTTCAACCAAAGTTTCCAGACATTGCCAGATGACTCCTGGGTGCCCAAATTACCCCTATTGGAAAATATTTGACTTAAATTATTCACAAGGTTTGAATCTATTATATGATTGCAATAAAAGCTCCTTGTGATACTAGAACCAGACAATTATTTTATTTTTCTTTAGGATCTTACTAAAAACTCATGGATATAGTCAACAATATTCAGTATACCTTCAAATAAATGTATTAATTTTATTTATTTTTAATACCGTATTTACTATTTCCTGTTGATAGCTTGCTCAAGAAAATTTAGTAAAAGCTTTTCTTGGCATGATGGAGGCATGGAAAGTAGTATGAAGTGACTTAATCACTTGAGTAGATGCTTATATTGATCCAGGAATAGTTTATAAAATATTTGTAAGAGATGGCATGATGGTTTTTAAATCGATCCTTCTTAAATTTTGATTTTTTTCTATCATAGACAAAATTGTAGGTGACAGTGATTTAGAAATTCCTTGAGATGCCTGGAATTAGTCGTTCAAAGTTCTTACTTAAATATGGACCCTCCTTATCATGGTAGTGTCCGTAAAACCTACTATTAGTGTTGATCTACTAAACCATGTGCAAAAATTCAGGCTTGAGTGACTTTCCTTCTTGAGGAGAAAGGATAGTATGAATTTTTCATTGTGTAACTTTTATCTCATGTAAAGACTTACGCCTTTTCTTTCTGTCTGTGATTGTGAAAAAATACTTAGATGACAGCTTTTGTTATTTCTTTGCAAAGTCTTTCATTAGCTTAGTAACAAGTTGATCAGTCTTCGGATTTAACTTGCCTATTAAATCTTAAAGTATAGTGTGTTAAAAGTTATGATGGGGGGGGCCTCCCCAGGTGGTGCAGCAGTTGAGCGCTGGGCTGCCAGGCCGCCTGCAGCCTCTGAAGCGCCGGTTCATTCTCTGGCCGCCGGCGAGGGACCCACACACACAAAAAAAATGTAAAGTTATGTTGGGTGGGGGGGGAGTTGTCATTTTCTTGTGAAAGTGCGTTAGAAATTCTCACCTGAGTTGAATGTCTTCTAATTTTGCCTACGATTTGAGAAAGGTAAAAACCAAGTGCTTTTGCTTATTTTGTCAGAAAAAGATTTTAAATATGTTTTCTATTGCAAGTGAATAGAATTTCTAAAATACTAGTAACAAAAAATGGCAGGTTTTAGGTATAGGTGATTTTGTGGGGTCATTTTTGAGCTGTATAATTAGATACATAAAATATTTTTATCACAATATAAATATACAATGTGTTTTTGGTAAAATCATACTGCTTCAACATTTAATCATACTCAATTTGAACAATTTGCCCTTATTTAAGCAAAAATTTATTATTTTGCCAGAACTCAGTTCAGAAAACCTCAGAACCTGCTTTAAGATCATCAATGGGTATATCTTTTTGTCATCATCAGAGTTTTTACAGGTATGTTTTAATAGTTTTTGCATTATAAAAATTTAATTAGTTTTTGCATTATAAAAATTATAATAAAAATATATTTTTATTATTCCCCTTTGAAATCAGGATGCATACTTTCATTATTTGAAAGATTAATCTGTTACTTCAAGGAGGAAAGAGCTTTACCTACTGCAAGGTTAATATGTAGTTTCGTGAATTAAATATTTTGTATATAAAGCATGCTATGTAAATAAACATATATTTATATTTCCGTGAAATTCAGCGTAACAGTAAAGTGTATTTTTAGTACCTAAACTTTTCCTAATGACTTTTGATAGAAACTTTGTTTAGACTTCTAAAACATAGTTCTCAAATCGATTATGAGTCCCAAATTTAATTTTATGTCTATTTTGATATTGCGGATATGCCATATGTATATTTTGATCTTTGATTGAATTTCAGACATATGCAGTAGGTCTATGTCAGTCTTTTTGTGAGCTGCTACAGGAAATTACTACAGAAGGTCAAGTTCAAGTTCTTAAGGTATTGTCATCTTTTAAAATGAATATTATCTTAAGTTTTCCACCTATATTTGTCAAATTATATCTTCATTTAGGTTTGCCTGATTGGCAAGAAAGGGAAGAGTAATTCTAGAATAATTCTGGAATAGTTCTAGTGATCCTTTTACCAGTGTCCAATGGGTTTAATACCTCTTACCAGCGGTGTAAAATTTGACAATGCATATAGATATAAATATGTATATCATATCAGTTAAATGTGTATGTGTGCATATCAGCATGTGTATGTAAATATGTGTTAAACTATATCTTTACATGTATGAATTATATGTGTACATGCACACATATATATGTGATTTTTTTATGGACTTTGGGGAAAGCTGTGACTTAAAAGTACCCCTCCTTTTTTTGACGTATTTTTTAACGATTTATTTATGCATACATGACTAGGGTACAGGCCAGAGGTGTGTGTGGGGGGGGGAAAGGATTCACCAGAGACAGAGTGGGAACAGAACAGGTGGAATGACTGCTGAGGGGAGCAGCAAGTGAGTCAGGAGAGGTCTGCTGCACTATGTGGATAGCTCCCTGGCCAGCCGGGGATCGAACTCATGCTGCAGTGGCTGCTGATAGCTTCATAGGTTGCCTCTTAACCTCTTGCGTCACCAGGGAGGCCCACAGTTTTATTTTTTCACATGTCTCGGTTCAGTAATCCAACAACCATTTGGAATCTATCCTTGCTCCGTTGTAAATTCTTGGCTCCTTTGTTGTAAATTAGTTTTATTTCTGTTCTCACAAATTCTGTTCTATTGATCTGTGTCCTTTTTCATTCTAGTACCAAGCTGTTTTAATTACTATTGCTTTGTAGTATAGCTTAAAGTGGAGGGAGTATAATACTTTGATTTTTGTCCTTTTATTTCAGGAGTGTTTTTGCTAGTTGTGTAAAAGTATTCCTTTTATTGTTTCTGATTTTTGAGTTGAGAGCTGGTTACGTGATTTTTACAGTCATGACAGAGTAACGTTTTATTGTGAGGAAACCTTAGCATTACTTAAGATCCTAAAAACTATTTGATTTCTTACTAGTGAAATAAATTTTAGGACAAAGAGCAAGCACCAAAGTGTTTACTATTATTGGCAACTCTTTCTGCTCACTGTGTGTGTGTGTGTGCAAGTGCCCTTTAATCAGGGATTCACATAATTTTTCTGTAAAAGATCAGATAATAAATATTTTAGACTTTCTGCACCGTATAAGCTTTGTCTTAACTATTTATATCTGCTATTGTAGATTGAATGCAATCATAGATGATATGGAAATGAATGAGTGCTCATGTATTCCAATAACATTTTATTTATAATATCATGTATAGGATCAGATTTGGCCAACGTTTGGCATTGTATTTGTATGTAATGCTGTCTTCTATTTAGTAAAGTCAATAAGAAATCCACAGTTCCTGTTTTTAAGTAAACCTGTTGCTGAGAGGAGGCAAGTAAACAACCTATCTGTATTTAATGTTATGAAAATAGTGTTTTTTGATTAGAGTATATTAAAATCAGTTATTGAACTGTTTAAAAATTCTAGTAAGGCTAGTATAATAAATATTTCTTTTAAAAATTTCCACAGGTGATATTCATGAGCATTTTCTCCTGGGGTCAATTGCTAACTATTCATTTACTCTGTTCTGGGAGTATGAAAATGATCATTTAACCCAGCATTTTACAGAGAGCTTTTCTGAGGGATAAGTAGTTGAGATGAAAGCTGAATCTTAAAAGTTTAGTAGGGGTTCATATTGCCAGATAATATTTTTATTGGCCAATTCGGGCAGCCTTGTAGGGTGAAAAATATAATTCAAGTTTTAAATGCTGCAGAGAAGCAGGGTGGGGACAGTGGTATTACTTAAAACATTTAGTGTCTATAAATTGAGGTCTTGTGCCAGGGTATTAATGTGTTAAATTATAAAGTGATGAGAAAAGGAAGAAGCTCGAGGATATCATTAAGGACTGTGTTTGTTTCCTAAGGCTACCATACAAAGTACCCCATTCTGGGTGGTTTAAAGCAATGGAAATTAATTTGTAATATTTATAGTACTTATATGTCTCACAGGGTTCTGGAAATTAAAATCTCAGGTGTTGGAAGGGCCATATTCTCTCTGAAGACTCTAGAGGAGGACGTGCTCTGTCTTTTTTGTAGTTTCTGGTGTTTGCCAGCAGTCTTTGGTTTCTTTTGTTTGTACTTGGATCACTATAGTTCTCTGCTACCATTGTCACAGAACATTCTGCTGTGTTTGTTTTTTTCTCCTTTTATAAGAATACTAGTCATCAGGGTCCACACTAATAATTTCATCTTAATTATAACTAGTACTTAGAATTAGGGCTTTTACAAATCTCTGTGGAGGACACAATTTAACTTATAACAGGGACTTACTGTTAAAAAATGAAATGAGGTCTTTTATGTATACAGAGGCAATGAGGATAACTTAACCTGAGTAGGTTTTGTAGGTGGACATGACCCACTTGAATGGTGAATGGCTTCAAATACTTTAAGAAATTTGGATTTCTAATCTGAAATGTATGTGGAAGCATTAGCATGGAAAAGGTGCAAGAGTTTGTTTTCTGAAAGAGTTCACAAGAAGGGCAATGACTAAATCTTTAAATGTGATGTTAAGTGACAAGTAGGGAACTAGCATGTAATCTTGGTATTTTCAGTCAAAAAGAAGGCAAGGTTGTCAGACTGCCTGATGCCTGTCACTGAAGCAGAGGCACATTGTAGAGTGACTAGTACATCTGTACTTACTTTTTGAGGGGAATAGTATTTTTGATCTCATTGTCTTAAATGAATTATATACTACTGATACTAAAGTTGATATTTAAGAATGATTCCATTATATTAGAATAATGACCTTAGGCTTTAAGAGGATTATTATAATTTAGAAAGAAAAGAGTTTTTACGGGAGCTGAAATAAAAAGTTCCCTGGTTAATTCTGATTTTCCTAGGAATTCCATTTATCAAATGTGTTCATTTTAGCACATTCTCAAATTTTCTGTTTTATATTTTAAATCACAATAGAAACTTGGAACAAGTTGCTTTTCATAACACAAAAACATTTATGGAGAAAATTCCAAATTTGTGTAATGTACAACATTTTCCTTGTAATTTTACTAGAGAGAAATTTATTTGCTTCCACTTTTTCCTCAGAAGTGAAGAAAGTTATGTTATTAGTTGTCCTTCAGTGGTGCCTAACATTTTTTGATTGATTGACTCAGCACAGATTAGTTATCATTCAAATATATTAAAACATCTGTAACATTTAACATGTTGCAGTTTAAACCAATTTCTCAGTAAGCCAGTAGTAAGTTATTTTTTTAAAAAAATTATTTTATTTATTTATGCATATAAGAGCTGGGGTGTAGGCCAGAGATGTAGGGGCTGGGGGAGTGAGAGGTTTGACCAGAGACAGAGTGTGAGCAGAACAGGTGGATCTACTGAAATACACTGCTGAAGGGAGCAGTGGGCGAGACTAGAGAGGTCTGCTGTACCATAGGGGCTATCACCCTCCAGGGAGCGAACTCCTGGTGCAGTGGCTGCTGATAGCTTCATTGTGCTGAGACTCAATTACTTGCTCCACCAGGGAGGCCCACCAGTAGGACGTTACTAATATCATATAAATAATTGAATTAAATTTGTAATTTGTAAATTTGTAATTTAAGACTCTTGCTATATAAACATTGCTATAGCTAAATCTGTTTATTGTTTTGAAATCTTAGATTTTATTATTTAGTAAGTGGATTTTAAATAGGAGAATATAGAATTATTATGAATAGATTATTTGTTTTTAATATAAGGGAATATTTTAGGACAATGGAGCTTTTATTCCTGTACTTGAAAGCTGAATGAATGCTTACAACTTTTGACACTTTCCTGTTCTTAGAGTTCCAGTAAAACTATAATAATAGTTAACATTAGCTTATTATTTTCTTTTTTAATACCTCTCAGATACTTTCCTTAATACAGTTATGCTATACAAATTTTAAATGTATTTTTGACTAAATTTCACTTTCACTATTATACTAATTTCTGACAATATCTGAAGTAAGTTCTTTGTGCTTTGAAGCAGAAAATTACAATGTTATGAAAACTGGATAGAGAGACAAATATGCCTGCTTTAGGAGCAAATGGTTAAGAACAAAAATAGACTATTGTATTCTGTGACTCGGAATATGTTATCTAGATGAATACAATTATTCTAAAAATACTCTAAATTATTAACATTTCTTTAATTTGAAATTTGTTGATATGTAGACACACCACTTTCAGTTTAGAAATTTTTGTATTTGTCATGGTCTTATTCAGCAGTAATGATTCAGGTTGCTTTCATTCACTTTAATGAGACTTACTTAAGATGGAACAGGCTTTTTTAAAGTATAATTTATTCTATAACAATATTAGCTAATACTAACATTTACTACCCGCTGCATGTTGTTAAATACTTAACATAAAGTTCATTTAATTCTCACATAAACCTATCTAACTTATTTGTTTCTTCCCCATCTTTATTCCAAATCTAATTGGGAAAAAAAAGACCTTATTGAAGTCAGATTAATTCTGAATCTCATCTCCTATTGGCTTTTACTTATAAACTGTGTTATCTTTTATCCTTTATCTCTTAGTAGGTAGTATAGCATTTGGTCCACAGTAAAGTTTTTGCATTTTTTAACTTTTCTTTGGACATTCTGTTTACATCTTGCTCTAAATGAGAGGATATTGTCATTCATGGGTACTAGTTCCTTACCATGGGAATGTATTATTTTATTTTTTAAACAGTTTTTTTTTTAAAGATTTATTTATTTGTTTATACAAGCACTGGGTACAGTCAGAAGCGCGAGAGTGTGAGAGAATTCACCAGAGCCAGAGAGGAGTTTAGAACAGGCAGACTGATGAAGTACACTGCTGAGGGGAGCAGCGGGCAGCAGGAGAGGTCTGCGCGCCATGTGGGACCCTCACCTGGCAGCCGGGGATCTAACCGGCGCTGCAGAGGCAGCGGGCAGCCTCGCAACCCAGCGCTCAACCGCTGCCCCACCAGGGAGGCCCACCATGGGAATGTTTTAAACTGCATGAAAGCATGTATTTGTCATAATACTTGGAGTAGGCTACTTACACATTATGAGCAGAGACTGGCGAGCCTAAAAGCACCTCCATCTGTGGAATAGTCCTGTATAATAAATAGCTTGTTTGATTAAGAATTCTGATAAGTCAATTGTGAGAAATATTGCTGAAAGCTTAGAGAGAAAACTGGTTTTGCCTTGAGTTTAGTACTTGGCCACAGCTTCTCCAATAGTGTTTGTTTTTTTTCTTAACCCTTGTGTCAGTGGGGCTGATAGCCTGGTAGATTCCTTCTTGGTCCCCATTGCTGCTGCTTGTCCATTTGGTCTTTCTTGTTAAAAATAAAATAAAAGTAAGCAGCCCCCTACCCCCATTCTGAATGTCATGCTACTGTCTTTGTTATAGAGGGAACACACCTCACTCATATAAAAGTAATTTATAATTTTTTTATCTGTAGCAGCCAGTGCTCATGGTTAGTAATCTGTGTCATAATGAAATAAGAATTTCTCATTTAATAAACATGCAGCATGCCTTTTCCCTTCAATTTATTTATAATCTTAAATGTGGATTTATTTTTAGAGAGTGGGTATAGTTGTTTCTATCTTTCCTTTTCACTGTTAAAAGCCAATACCATTTTTTCCTGTAACATTTTTTTATTGGGGTAACATTGGTTTACAAATACTGTATATGATTTAGAGAATAAATTCACATTTCTTCAGTTGCATGCTACTAAACCACATGTACCACAGTGGCATTCCTCCCTTGTCTTTCACCATTCTCTTGTTTTTCTTTCTCCTTCTGACTTATTTCACTTAGCATAATCCCTTCCATTTCCATGCATGTTGTCACAAATGGCAAGATTTCATCTCTTTTAATAGCCGAGTATTATTCCATTGTGTATATAAATACCACATCTTCAAAAGCCAATATTTTTGAAATGCTTTTTGCAGCCTATATTAGTGCAGTAGTTGCTTTAAGGGCTGTTTGTTTAAAATGCAAAGAATTAGGGCCTCCCTGGTGGCGCGGTGAGTTGAGCACAACCCTGTGAAGCTGTCCGCAGCCTCTATAGCGTGGGTTCGATTCCTGGCCGGCCAGGGAGATTCCCACATAGCGCGACAGACCCCCCCGTCGTGCCCACTGCTCCCCTCAGTAGTGCTTTCGTTCTGTCTGCCTGTTCTGCTTCCCACTCTGTCTCTGTTGAATCCTCCCACCCTCCCGCACATTGACCTGTACCCAAGCTCTTGTATAAATAAAAAAAATCTTAAAAAAAAAAAAGCAAAGAATTACATTAACAACCTGACAACCTATGTTAATAAGAGTGATTAATTATAATTCTGTGTAAGATGTATATCTGTGTCTAAATATTGCATTCTTATGTACTTGTATGTATTCTCATATTTGATGTATGATGCTTAGTGCATTGTTTTCTTTGTTAGGCATGAAGTATCTACTTGTATTATTAAGTGTTACCAGTGTATCTTTCTGATTTTTAGGTTGTGGAAAATGCCCTTAAAGTGAATCCAGTATTAGGCCCACAGATGTTTCAACCAATTTTGCCCTGTGTTTTCAGGGGTATTATAGAAGGGGAGGTAAGCTTTTTCTTAAAATCTGGAATTGTGGTTTTAATTACTTTTGTTGGAAAATTATTTGTTCTTTGTCAAAACTTTTCTCATTGACTCTTTTTGAAGTAAATTAAACAATGAAATAAATTTCAGGGTAGTTATGCATCTTTGCCTTTTCCTTTTCTACAAAGGAAAGTACAGGGTTCCTTTGCTATCTTATCTCCTTTCTTATATGCATGTGTATTCATGCACAATGATTTGAAGCAAATGAATGGGAAAAAGTCGTGCTAGTTTTGTCACCTACTAAATAATGTGAAACCACCATTTTTATATGTTGAGATCTTAAATAGATTCATGTAACTGTATGTTAGGAGATTTAAAGTAATGTAAATATATATGCCACTGGTAAATATTATAGTTGTTTATATTTGTCACCTTAACCAATTTCACATATGCTGTATTTGTTTGAACAGAGGTATCCTGTAGTAATGTCAACTTATCTTGGTGTTATGGGTCGAGTCCTGCTGCAAAACACTAGTTTCTTTTCTTCACTTCTTAATGAGATGGCACATAAATTTAATCAGGAGGTAAGTATTAATTCACTATATTGGAGAAAGTCTTTATCCAAATAAAGATTGGAAATAATTTGATGAAGTTTTATCTTTTAAATATCTAATAACTCATGATGTTAACCTGTAATTTGGGAGAACAAAGAAAAAGGCAATCTGAATGGCAATTGAAACATTTATTTTTTTCTGTCTTAATTCTTAGTCAGAGTTTTGATTCTTGTCTATGGTTAGAATTTTTTTTTACTAATACATGGAATGAAGCAGGAATATGCTACATATAATCAAACTGTTCATTCCTTTAATTGGCTTTTTCTTAATGACATGAAACATGTTTCCATCATAATTGTGGACATGACCTTTTCAGCAAAGTCTTAATTAAAAGAAAAAAAAGTGACTGAAACCAACTACCTGTGTAAGTATAGAATAGATTCTCATTGTTCAGTGCATTGGTTAATTGCAACTGTATAATTATAGTAAAGTGTTTATTTTAAAGTTTTTAATCTATTAAGATTTATAAAATGTATAGAATATACTCAACCTATATCTCTAAAGTGGAGATATGTGAAATATTTGGTTTGTGGCTGAAACAAATATAATAATTTTCACTTCAAGCAAATCCAGAGTAAGGAAGAATAAATTTTAAAATATATCTGACTATTGTAGAATTAGATTTGTCTAGTTAGAGATCTTAGCCTTTGTTTTGATGAATAGATAAGGAGAGGTTTTTTCATTGCTTAATTAAATCTAACTGATAGATGATGTTAAACAATTTAGAGTTTTTTCAGTTACATTCAGCAAAATCTAAGTGATTTTAATTATAATATATGGGCCTCCCCGGTGGCGCAGCGGTTGAGCGCTGGGTTGCAAAGCTGCCCGCAGCCTCTGCGGCGCCGGTTCGATCCCCGGCTGCTCCCTGGCCACGGAGGAGGGTCCCACATGGCGCGCAGACCTCTCCTGCCACCTGCTGCTCCCCTCAGCAGTGTACTTCGGTCCTTCTGCCTGCTCTGCTCCCCGCTCTGGCTCTGGTGAATTCTCTCACCCTCCCGTGCTTCTGACTGTACCCAGTGCTTGTATAAACAAAAACAAACAAATAAAGAAAGAAAGAAAGAAAACATGCCTCTATATAAAAAAAAAAAAAAAAAAAAAAATGATAAATATAAATTTTATGTATAATTTTAAATCCTCACAAGAACCCAGTGTGAGGATCTGGGGTACAGGCCAGATGCGTGGGGTGGGGGTGTGTGTGTGTGAGAGGCTTTACCAGAGATAGACTAGGCAACGGAACAGGCAGACTGACTGAAATAAACTGCTGAGGAGAGCAGCGGGCGAGAGAGGAAAGGTCGGCTGCGCCATGTGGGTTAGCAGGCGGGATCTAATCGGCACTGCAGAGGTGTCACAGTACTGCGCTCAACCGCCTGAGCCACCAGGGAGGCCCGAAAATATATTTTTTTAATTTCCATCTCACATATGAGAAATCTGAGGCTTATATAGACTTAGTGTCTTGTTCATGTTCACAGTGCTAGACAATGTTGGAGTAGGTATACAAAATACCTGCAATCTAACTTCAGAGCCTGATATGTCATGACCACATTTTGCTGCTTCCTGCTTATCTTGGAATAGGCACTTCTCCGCTAGACATTGGAGACACTTACTTTCACAAGTTTATTATGACCTTTCAAGGGAGACAGTACTTAAAACAGGCAATTACATAATAATACAGTGAGCACTATATTAGTGGTATGTCCACTGTGGAAAGAGAAAGAAAAGCGATCTATTATGTTAAAAATTCCCCCCAAGTTTCTTTATTGCAAAATACACTTAACATAAAATTTATCATCTTAGCCATTTTTAAGTGAACAATTCAGCTATATTAAATATATTCATAATGTTGTGAAATCACTACCACCATCTCTCCATAATTCTCTCAATATTGTGAAAGTAAACTTCTGTACTTATTAAATCATTATTCCTTATTCCCCTGAACTCCTAGTCCCTTGCAACCATCATTCTATTTTCTGTACTTATGGTTTTGACTATTCTAAGTTCCATATAAATGAAATCATGCAGTGTTTACCTTTTGTGATTAGCATATAACTTACACAATATCCTGAAAATTGATTCATTTTGCAGCACATATCAGAATTTCCTTCCTTTTTAAGGCTAAATAATATTCTGTTGCTTGTATATACTACATCTTGCTTATCCATTCATCTAAATCAGTGAACACTTGGGTTCATTCCACATTTTAATTACTGTGAATAAAGCTGCTGTGGGGCCTCCCCGGTGGCGCAGCGGTTGAGCGCTGGGTTGCGAAGCTGCCCGCAGCCTCTGCCGCGCCGGTTCGATCCCTGGCTGCTCCCCGGCCACCGGAGGAGGGTCCCACATGGCGCGCAGACCCCTCCTGCCGCCCGCTGCTCCCCTCAGCAGTGTACTTCGGACCTTCTGCCTGCTCTGCTCCCAGCTCTGGCTCTGGTGAATTCTCTCACCCTCCCGCGCTTCTGACTGTACCCAGTGCATGTATAAACAAAACAAACAAACAAACAAACCAGCAAACAAATAAATAAAGCATGCCTCTATAAAAAAAAAAAAAAAAAAAAAAAATAAAGCTGCTGTGATAGTATCTCTTCCAGACTTTGCTTTCAGTTCTTTTGGATACATTTCAGAAATGATATCACTGCATCATCTATTTTTAAATTTTTGATGAATTGCCTTTCTACAGCAGCTGTGCCATTTTACATTTCTGCCCACAGTACACAAGGGTTCCAAATTCTCCACATCCTCACCAATACTTTTTTTGGTAGTGTCTGCCTAATTGGTTGTGAGATATACCATCATATTCCTCATTGTAGATTTGATTTATTGTTCCTTAATGATCAGTGATATTGGGTCTCTTTTCATGCTTATTGACCTTATTCAAGCTTGTCTTTAGAGAAGTGTCTATTAAAGTCCTTTACCCATTTTTGAATTGGTTTTTTTTTTTTTTTTTGTTACTGAGTTTCAGAGTTATTTATATATTCTAGATATTAATCCCTCATCAGATATATGGTTTTGGAGATATTTTCTCCTATTATGTGATAGTATCTTTTGATCGTATCTTTTTTTTTTTAAATTGAAGTAACATTCAGCGCATTCAAATATCATGTATGTTTGAGGTGTGCATCATTAAAAATCAACATATGTATTAAATACTACATTAAGTTTACCATTAAAGTCCAATTCTATACTTTACTAGTTGACCCATTTTATCCACCCTCTTTTTCCCCTTCCTCTGATGCCATCATTCCTTAAAATTCCTCCCTTCTTTAGGTTCTAGGACACTGTAGATTGATTTCCCTTTTATGTCCTTCTGGTCTCAGTTGATGGTTTCTCTGTTTCATTTGCTTTCTACTAATCCATGAGCATCTTTTAAGACTCAAGTCATGAACTTCTGCTCATCTCTAGATAGCCATTCCTTCGAGACAGGCCAAATCTTACTTCTTTCTTATAATCCAGTTCCGATGTTCACGTCAGGATTTTCTGTCTTCTTTAAACTCTCAAGTCCTGTGACGTTAGTTTCTTATGAGTGTCCATATATTTACTGCCTATATTTCTCTTGCATTTGTTCACTAGTTTTCCCATCTTTTATTGTAGACCAGCTCTCCAACCCCCATCCCTTTTTCCTTGTGGCATTGACTTATTTTAGAACCTGGATCACTAGTTCTGAAGAGTTTGCGTAATGTCATTTCTTGATGTCACTTAATTCTTTCCTGTAATTTTGTAAATAAGCACATTAAATCCATCTTTTCCTCTTCTCTATTGCTGTTGCCATAGCCCAAGTCCTCTGAACAGCAGTGGAGGAAGGCAAGTTAATTAAGAGTGATTTTATATCTTTAAGAAAGGGTTCATTTCAGAAGTCACCATTAGAATCTTCTGTCAGCATTTACTATTTGAAGTCTTTCAGAGTTAATTATATTGAATGAATGATGAAAATTTTTTAGACTGATCATTTGATTTAGTTTAGATTCTTGGGGCTTGAAGAATGATACTTTTGCTGTGGGGTGATTTACTGGAAAATGACAGTATTTGCCGGTCCTTGTTTCCTGTGGTTTTTTTTTTTCCTGATAGCTGCTCTCTTGGTGTAAACAAGAGTTGTAGAACTCAGGATGGGGAAAAAGGCTTTGGGGATAAGAGTGTTTCACCATATAACATCTAGATTTTCATTTAAATCATCTAGATTTTCATTTTAATTTGTACCTCACCTTGCCTTTCCTTGTTTATGGTCTCTCCATTTCATTTTTCTAGATACTGTATCTTTGACTCCTTCAGTAATGGTTTACCTTTAGTAAACCTAGAAGGTTCCAGTTGCTCCTTGTGCAGATTTGCAGCCATGACTCTTATTTTTGAGCTTTGTGCCTCATCCAATCTTATTTGTGGCCTGATGGTTGCAGGGTTCTGAGGACAAAATCTGCCTGCATTAGATTGCTATTTTCCTGACAGGCATTTTAGTTTCAGGTTTTTCTGTTCTGCCAAATCACTTAACACTGTTTTCATCCACTGGCCATTTCCCAAAAATTGTCATCTTAACCCATTGTTGTTTCTCTTCTTAATATGCCCGGGCAGGTTATTTCTTCGCTTTTCTTATTTCCTTGCTCTCATTTTAGTGGGACTTCTGAGAAAGCCAACAAATGCACATGTTCAGTACTAAAATTGTTTTACAGTATCAATGTGCTTTTTTAGTAAATAAATTTATTATAAAGATGCAATAAGGTATTTGCAACTGAATAATATGAATATTATTTGTTTAGATTTCTATAAAATTTAAACTGAATCCAGCTTTTCCTTCCAACCCTTTCTTAAGAAAACCTGGTTTTCTAGAAATAATGTCCTTCAGTTTCAACTTTATAAATTTAAGGAGGGGGTGAAACATCTCGGTAACTTACTCAAAATCTTACAAATTCTTATCCTAGAAACATTGACTCTCCTGAGGAGTTGTCGCTTAGAACATATAATTTTCCCTCAAGTTAGTCCTAAGCATTTGACTTGAAATAGTATACCAAATTCTAGAGAGAGTAAAGGTTATTTTGTTTCCACATGATGAATCAATTGTTTTATGAAATCATATGTAAATATCACATTTTCTATCTCAAATAACATTTGGTATGAAAGTTAGATTGAGGATATAATTAGAGAGGGAGGAAGAAAAGATCACTTTTGCCTGAACATTTTGTTCTGCTTCTACAGGGGCTAGAATGCTATAAAATTATTTTATTCTCACAGAAAGCTTATTTATACCTTACTTTCTTTAAATTTATAACAAAGTAATGGAACCATTTGGAAATAAGGTTCATTTTGCAGTGGTTATTTATTTGACTGGTTTAGTTAGTGATTAGTTTTTTTTATCTGCACCTGCCTGGGTAGAATTTGTAAACATTATCAAAGTAGGAAAATCTGATCATCTTTTAATTCTGTTGTTTAAAGGTATTTTTATTTTAGAAATTCTCTGAAAGAATTATTTTGTTATTTCACAATTTGCTATATATAAATGGTCATCAACATTTGTTGTAGTTGTTTTGCTTCTGTTTTTGTGATCTTGCTACTTACTTCCATGGCAACCTAGTTGAGTTTTCTAATATGATTTTATCACTACCTTTTTAAAGATCTCTTCTATACCTTTCCTTTGAATTTTAGATTTAGTCCAAGCTCCTTAATGTGGGTTTGCTCACAGAGGCCTACAATAATCTGGTTCTTTACTCATTTAGTCTCTTCAGTTATCCTCTTTTAGAACTGTTTAGCCCAACTCTTCAATGCTTGGAACATTTTTTTTTAAAGAATTATTTGTTTTTGCATACAAGAACTGGGGTGTAGACCAGAGGTGCAGGGGGAGAGGGGATTCACTAAAGACAGAGTGGGGAGTATACTGAAATACACTGCTGAGGGGAGCAGTAGGCTAGACAGGAGAGGTCTGTTGCACCATGTGGGTTAGCTCCCTGGGCCAGGATGAACTCTGCTGCAGTAGCTGCTGATAGCTTCATAGTGCTGAGACTTAACCCCTTGCACCACCAAGGGAGGCGCTTGGGAACATACTAGTTTCTTAGAGATACATTTCTCTTTCTTAAGAGTCCTTGTGTACAGGCTGTTCCTCTGCCTGGAATCTCCCTCCTAACCCCCTTGCTTTCCTTTAGTTGATTTCCTACGCTCTTTTGATTGTTCCTTAAACATGACTTCTCTGGGAAACTGCCCTAACCCTTTTAGCTGCTTAGATTTCTTTTAGATATTCCTATAACATTGGAAATTATGCATTTATCATCAGGGACAGGATTAAGGTGAGGCAAGTAAGTGCTGACATGAGGAGCTCCTTTAATTTCTACACCCTATATGCCTTGTTTGCCCTATCCTAGCTCTGGCCCTGCTTAAGTTATTCCCAGGGTCAGCAAACTGGCCTGTGGACCAATTCCAGCCTGCTGCTTGTTTTTGTAAGGCTAACGAGTAAGCATGGCTTTTATGTTTGGAAAAGGAAAAAATCAAAATAATAGTTTATTTTGTGACATGTGAAATTTTATATTGGAACACATTCAATTACAGTTTGTTTGTACTAGTGAATTCTCAGTATGTTGATTTGTTTTTAATGTATTATATAAAGGTCCTAAGAGATGATTCATTTGTTTCCCTTTGAAACTTTTCAGGTTGAGGTGGTAACCTGTTCTTTCCTCTGGAACTAGCAAAAAAGTAATCCAGCAAATTATTGAACTATAATCATCCAGCTGAATAAACTATAACCTAAGTACAAGTTGACAACTTTGAAAAATGCATGTACTCTTTTAGTGTATGAGGAAGTGTGCATTGAGTTAGCAGTTTATTAAATGAAATTACTTAAATAGCTATGGCTTTGAGAAAGTGTGTTTAGCTCTCAGAATTAATTGACTTTCAAGATTAATTAGAGTCATTTTCCAATTCAAGGTTTGCGTTCAGGTATTCCAGTTCTGTGGTTTGCTGAAATTAAACTTGTCTGTGCTTTATAAGGTTTTAACCTTTAACAGTATTTATCCATAGTTAAATAGCATTTCACGTATTTCGAGATGTCTCTTCATCTTTTTTTAGATGGACCAACTTTTGGGAAATATGATTGAAATGTGGGTTGATCGCATGGACAACATAACCCAGCCTGAACGAAGAAAGCTTTCAGCTTTGGCTCTGCTTTCTCTTCTGCCATCTGATAATAGGTGAGGGAATATTTTCTTGAAATTTGCCCCTTTAAAGCATCAAACTATTAGCACTATTTTTGGCCGTTGAAATTGCTATTTGTTACTTGGCAGTGTTATTTTATTATGTATGTATGTATGTTCATTTTGTTAGTAGATAATGATGTGGCAAGTATTGGACTAGATCTGAAAATATGTGATTGGGAGGTGGTGGGCATTGGAATTTAATGATTATATTCACTTTATTGATTTATTTCATTCTTATTGCCATTTTTTATGATAACCAGATCTTATTGACTTATTTTAGTTACTCTTTTTTATATAGATATGTTAAATATGTAATATTTCAGTGTCACTAGCACTTCATAAAGTATTCTATCCTCTGGTAATTCAAAAAGTGTGTTATGCAATTTTGTAGTTATTTATTTCAGATTATTTCTAAAGCGGCTTGCAAGTTATTTTCTACTTTCATAGATGAGCTCATTATTTTATACTTCACAAACTTTGTTAAAATTCTCATTTCCATAAAGCCAATATAAAATGTTTTTATTTGAATACTTAAAGAATATCTGTTTTCTTTGTTTTTATTCCCTGTATTTGTGGAATTTGGCACTATGTCCATTTTTATTTTTTTGTACTTTTAATTTTAAAGATATTAAAAGCTGGCCTTAATACGGTGCTGTGAAATGAATAATGATAATATATTAGATCTTTAAGTCTTAGGGAATTTTGGAGTACATGCATCCTAGTGATAAATTAATGAAATGAGTCTGGTTTTAGAAGTTCTTAAAATTTATGTATTATTTATTACTACTGTGGTAATTTGGATAAATGGGTAAGTGTTTTGTCTTAACATCCTAACAATAGATAATAATTACTGAGCAACACACTATCTGCCTTGTATTTTTCTAAGTCCTATATATTTATATTTCATTTACAAAACAGTCTTGAGGTACAGATATGATTATGATTATATTCTTTTGATAAAGGAAAAAAATAACTTTAAAATGTTAATTTGCCTAAGGTTTAGCTTGTGATGGTGCAAAATTTGACCTTGGGTACATCGATGCCAAGGCTTGTTCTCTACTCACCAGATGATGCTGCTTCTCAGGTAGACATGCATAAGACCAAGTTATTGCCTCATTGAAATTGATTTGTATCTTATTTGTTTTTGGAAACCAAACTTAAACTACCTACACCTAACTTTTAATTGTTCCCTTTCTCTCTGTAGAAAAACAGTGACTTGAGAATTATTCAGGCCTTAAAAGTGAAATTTAAAGAATGTGGGCTTTGGTGGTAGTTAAAACTCTGTGAACATTAATTGAATAAATTAATGAGTGGAAAACATATTAAGGTTAATAAAACATATTAGGGTTTTTCTCTAACATATAGGAATGCAATTATTAAGAGAAAATTAGAAATGACCCAGGTTAAGAATTAGTATACATCAAAAGCATATTTGTTTTATATTTTTATAAGAATACAGTTTGCTTAATATTGAATTTTATGTAAGTGTGGTTTAATTTTTTAATAACACAAGTTGTCAATATATTTGGCTTCTACAAGGAAAGTGAATATTCTTAACCTACGTAAATTGAGGGGTAGAACATTATGACTAGAAATTCTCTTAAACATTAAAATTTCATGGGCTAGTGGCTAAAGAAATATACAGAAAATGTAATGATCTGAAAAACAAACAAAAGGATTTCATTGCTCTAAAAGTTTGCACATAGTCTTTAGTCCGTGACATAATTTAGGATGATTTATATCCACATACTCTAATGGAAATTCATGTTGACAAAATAGCGGTTTTATCATTTCTCATTGTTATCTTCTACTTACAAGTACATAGTTTTTGGAGTTTGGAGAATCTTCTCTCCCTTTTGCATCCCCAGTGATATTTCCTGGTTAATTTACCGTGTTTCTTTTAGATTTTTCATTATAACATTTCCCTTGTCTGAAATAAGCAGATCTGAAGAATCACGTTGATAATGATTTTTGAATCATGCTAAATTGGGAAATGGTATTTCCTCTTTCATTTATTATAATGTATTGAAATAATACTCTTCTAAAGCAGAGTTTCTCTCCACAGCACTAGTGACATTTTGGGCCAGGTAATTATTATTATTATTTTTTTTTAATTTTTTTTTTTAATAGAGGCATGTTTTATTTATTTATTTGTTTGTTTGTTTTGTTTATACATACACTGGGTACAGTCAGAAGCACGGGAGGGTGAGAGAATTCACCAGAGCCAGAGCAGGGAGCAGAGCAGGCAGAAGGACCGAAGTACACTGCTGAGGGGAGCAGCGGGCGGCAGGAGAGGTCTGCGCGCCATGTGGGACCCTCCTCCGGTGGCTGGGGAGCAGCAGGGGATCGAACTGGCGCCGCATAGGCCGCGGGCAGCTTCGCAACCCAGCGCTCAACCGCTGCGCCACCGGGGAGGCCCCAGGTAATTATTTTTGATTGGGGCTGTCCAGTGCATTGTAGCATCTGTGGCCTCTACCCATTAGATGCCAGTAGTATCTTCTGCCTCACACTTAGAACCACTACTCTAAGGAAAAAAGAATGACCATTTGGGAAGCCATTAAATTCTCTTTCATCCCAGTCCAACTTGTGATTCAGAAATTTGGTAAAGACTGTAGACTTCAGAATAACATCCATATCCCATTGCCACTAGTCACTTGCTAATGACCAGGACCAACTTACTTAATTTCCTGTGTCTAAGTTTTTTCATTATTAAAATAGGAGTACTTTGAAGTTTTAGGGACTTGGTTGTTAAGTTCTGTCCCTAGCCCCTCCTCCACCTTCTCTGAATATATGGCTTATCGCACCCTCTTCCCTTCCTCTCCCCTCCCCTTATTCCTCCTGGTAACTATTATAGTCTTTTTGCTAAATTCAAGATTTACTCCTACTACTCTTTGCATATGAATTTTTTTAAAAGTATTTATATTCCACAGATGAGCGAAACCATCTGCTGTCTTTCATTTTTTGACTTACCTTATTCAGCATAATCTCAAGGTCCAGATGAGGTATAGCCATAGGTGGTTTGGTGGAGGGTGAAAAAAGATTTTTTTTTAATTAAAGAAAAGAAAAAATTTTAACTGGAAGTAGTAGGTCTGACTTCTGTGTATATATGTTTTGGTTCTTGTTATGAGTTACAAGCTGGTTTTCTTTTCAGACACTATTTGAGCAAAGTGCCTAATTTAAGCTGGTTAATAGTCATAAATTGAATTTTGTTAGTTTTAATTTAACAGAAGCTGAAGGACATAGATAAGTTTTGTTTATGAAGGTGAACAGTGGGTGCCATAATTTCTTATTCCTTGTCTTCACCTGTATACATGGCTGTTTCATGAAATAGAGATAATTTATTATTTCCTGGGCTAAGCGAATTTTTTATTGAAGGCCTATAATCATTTATGCAATTAAAAAAAAAGATTTATTTATTTATTTATGCAAGCACTGGGTACAGTCAGAAGCGCGGGAGGGTGAGAGAATTCACCAGAGCCAGAGCGGGGAGCAGAACAGGCAGAAGGACCGAAGCACACTGTTGAGGGGAGCAGCGGGCGGCAGGAGAGGTCTGCACACCATGTGGGACCCTCGCTTGGCAGCTGGGGATCAAACTGGTGCTGCAGAGGCTGGATGCAGCTTTGCAACCCAGCACTCAACTGCTGTGCCACCAGGGAGGCCCTATAAAATGTTTTTTAAAGCTGAAGATCAGTTTGTTCTTCTGGCAGTCCTTTGTAAACCCAGTGTCTCCCCCTACTCTCAAAATATGCCACTCTAATTGAAGTATTTTGAAGTGTTTCTATCATTTCACCTTAGAATTGGAATGGAAATAGTCCATTTGGCCTGTATTTCCAATACAAATTACTTTGCCCGAGAGCCATACAGCAGAACTAAAATGCTCCCAACTTCCTCTCTGGATAACATCCTAATACTAATAAACATTCGGCAATATTTTTAAAATATCTATTATGTGCTTGGACACATGCTGTATATTGAGGGTATTTTCCACTTCATTATTCTGTATAAAATGTCATTGTCCTGGCATTTTAGAACAACTACTTATTATCCTCTTAAAGTTCCTGAACACTTGGGAATTTGAAACTACACTCTCAGTGTCTTCCTTATATCTCGTACCGAGTTCCTTTCGAATTACTAACCACTGTATGGCATTATCTTTTTTAAAAATGTTACCTAAGAAAGCAAAGCTGTGATCAAATAAGATTACCTTGAGGTTTCATAATCTCCAGCTGTTTTAGAATGAAACTATTTTTTTTAAATAAATTTTATTTTTATATTCCCCATACAATTACAATCCCCTTATTTTGACCCCAATCCCTCCCCTCCCCGCCCCCCACCCCCCATAGAGTGTCTCTGGTTCATAGTTTTTTGTTGATTTTGATTATCACTTTCTTATAGTTATTCATTTTCCTGGTCCCTTATTTAAGTTTTCTAGATTCCTGCTATGAGTGAGACCATCCGGTATTTTTCTTTTTCTTTCTGGCTTATTTCGCTGAGCATGATCCCTTCCAGCGCCATCCATGTTGCTGCAAATTGCATGTGTTTATCTTTTTTGAATGCTGAGTAATATTCCATGGTGTATATGTACCACATCTTCTTGATCCAGTCATCTATTTTTGGGCATTTGGGTTGTTTCCAAAGCTTAGCTGTTGTAAATAGAGCTGCTATAAACATAGGGGTGCAGGTGTTCTTTGGAATTGATGTTTCTGTGTCCTTTGGGTAAATACCTAGGAGTGGAATTGCTGGATCATATGGAAGCTCTATGTTTAGTAGGTCCAGAAATCTCCACACAGCTCTCCATAGTGGTTGGACCATGAAACTATATTTTTGAATGAGTGTGAGTTCTAGGCTCTCAAAATTGCAAAACCCATTGTTAAAGTAATTGTTCTTGCTCCAATATGGGGATAAAAGCATAAGAATAGAGCAGAAGTACATGGGGGAGTACAAACATGAATACTGTGTACTTCCTGATTTTGCATACATACATAATGTATCTTCATAGCTTGAGGAACATCCTACTTTGGGGAATTCTTTAGCGTGAGCTTGTGCTTCACTCTATCCAGAGGTCTTAGAAAAAGACAGTGAGATAGAGAGGAAGGTTACTTTTTGGCCTCAGATGCATGCTTTACCTACTATTTATGTAACATTGGACCAGTTATCTCTTTCATGGCCTTGGTTTTCTCATGTTTCAAATGCAAAACATGAATACTACCATCTGTGGGTTGTTTGAGGGTAAATTGGAGAATATATTTATTATGCATAGTAAAGTATGGACTAATGCATATTAATTAACCATTACTATTAAATCAGTCACTATTATTACTACTATTGGTGTTACTACTCTTAATCATTTTGACCAAATATGTGAAGGTGCTAACTTAGGCTTTCCTGAGACTTTTCCTCCTTTACTCTGAGACTTTCCCCCATTCTGTCTGTTCAAATGTGACCAGTGCCAACATTTGAGAAAAGATACTGTGTCCCTGCAGCTTTTTCATCACAGTGAAATGTAAGCACTGACTCAGTGTTCATTATTCTTGCTGCTGCTGTTGCTTGCATTCCACCTTTTAGAGATTGTCAGATATTTCAGCTCAGGAGGCAGATATTACAGCTCAGGATATTTCATTGACTGCTCTTTACAAAGTGGTAAGAGTTAGAGCTCAGTTTATATTCGCCAATGGAATAGAATAGCATATGCTGTTCTTGTTTCTCTTCAGCAGTGATGGAGCCCTTACATCCCCATGTCATTGTAGATCAGGGAAACGTGTTTGGAGTAGAGGCTGAAGGAAAACTGGAGAAAGAAGGTAGAGTTGTGGTGTTGTAAGTGCCACAATTTTTTATTGCCTCACGGGAAATCTTTGCCATACTTTGACATTTCTTTATCTCTTAGTGTGTGTGGTGTTTCTTTTTTGCGGGGGGGGGGGTGGGTATGGGTGGTAGAGTCAGTCTCTAACTTCTTTGCTTAAAAGTGATTTCTGCCTCCTTGAAGTTTTTTGACTGAATCATATTATGAATTGCTTGCTCTATTATTTCTATACTTCTTTTATATATCTTAACCTTCCAAGTGTTTTGGAGGTTAAGGTCTTATAGTAACATTCCAAAAAGTTCAGGCTCTGGAGTCATGTTGGGTAGATTTGATCCTGGCTCTTCAATTCAGTGTGTGACCTTGGGCAAGGCACTTGACCTGTCTCTGTTTTGCTTCACCTATAAAGTAGTGCTAAACTGTTACACTGTTGTGTGTTAAGTAAACCAATACATGTAAAATATTTAGAGCAATGCCTGGGAAGTGGTTTATGCTTAGTTTATACTAAATTTTAGCTGTGCTGATGATGAATTCATATGCATTTTTTCCACCCAAAATATGGCACTTCCATATATAAGTACCTGCACACTCAAGATGTTGTTATAATGAGTATTTCAACTGAACATTTATTTTTCCCCAGGATACCTTGAGCTCCTTGTAACCAGTGACCAGGATTTTGTTTATCTTTAGTATCCTTGCTGTGTAGCATAATGCCTGACACGTAGTAGTCCCTCCTCTCATATATTTAATCTCCTCCAAGGCATATTCCCCAGAGAAGAGAGAACCATTTTTTAAAAGCAAATTCAAACCCTCTTAGTTCAAACCCTTCAGTAGTTTCAATGGGGTAACTCATCCTGCAGGATCTGCTTTTTCACATACCTCTTGAGACTTTTCATATACACTCTCGAGTCATTTCTAACTAACCATGCTGGCTATTTCTGTGTCTTTGAAATATGCTAAGCTTCTTTGTGACTTAGATACTTAATAAATTCTGTAAATTGTCCTGCTTTCCAGTACCTTCAAAAGCACTCTTTATTAGACAGATCATGATTATAGATCAAAGAAGTTTTGAGTAGTTTTTGTTCATAATATTTATTTGTATTCTAAAATACAGGGAATTTTTTTGTATTTTTATTTATTAAATTTACATAGAGTAAAAGTAAACTTTTTGCAGCAAGTATACATTACTGAAAATCTAAATAACTTGTAGATTTGTAGAAACATCACTACCATCAGAATACAGAAAGTCTCATCACTTCAGGAAATTCCCTTGTGCTGTATACATCCTGGGAATTACATCCTCCCATGATCGCTAACCCCTGGCAACCACTCATAGTTTCTTTTTAACTATAATGTTATCTTTGGAGAATGTCATATAAGTGGTTTTCTCATTCCGCAACTGTAATTAAATTCATCCGAGCTGTTGTGTGTGTCCTTAGAATGTTCTTTTATTTTCGGAGTAGAATTCCATTATATGAATATATTACATTCAGCTACTGAAGGATATTTGGATTTCTAGTACTTTTTTAATGACCATCTTCCCCACTGGAATGTAAATTCCGCGGGTATAAAATGTGATTAGAGTATTTCTCCCTTTCTTTCTCATACACATACACACATTCACATGATATTTCATTTAGTGTAAGTTGCATAGATCATAACCTTTTATCCCTAAATTCTTCAGTCTGGGATGAGGTATTATTTGCATTTGTCATGTCTTTGTAGTCTGTTTTACTCTGTAATATCATTTCCTGGGTCTTTTAAGACTACCATTTTTGTACTTGATCTTAGCCAAAAGACTGAGAAGCGATTAGACCAATGTTTTTGAATAGTACAGTTCTTTCTCTCCTTTTCTCACTTTGTCTCTCCATCACTCCTTCTCTCCTTTCTTCCTTCACAGTTAGATTCAGGTTATTTCCCTGATTGGAATGTCACATAAGTGATATTGTGACCTTGAAATCACATCCAGCAGCACGTGATGTCCACTTGCTTCTCATCATCAATGTTAATTCTAGTCAAGATGTTGTCTGATTTGTCCACTATGTCGTTTATTTTTCTTCCCTTGCAACTTAAAAGTAAATCTGTATTGAAATACTGTTCCTCATGAAAATTTCCCCCTACATTAAGGAAAAATGCCAATATTTTAACTGTTGCTACATTGTTATATGCCCTATTTCAAATTTTGATTCTCTTAATCTTAGGATCCATAAGTAACTTTTATGAGAACAGTTATTCTCTTATATGGAATTTCTTTAAATCCTTACCTAAAATGTTACATTACACATAGAGATATTCCTGAAAGAGTCAAGCTAATTTAGAGTCTGTAGGGTGAAAGTCATTCAGAGGCCTCTTTAGCTCTCCCCAAGTTTTGTTGGTATGCAAAGACCTTTACATGGTATTTTTGTTGGTATGCTACTTCATATCATTTTATTTAAGGTATATATATTAAAATACTAATTGATAGTAATTTATTTTTTTATTTGAAAAATTAAAGGAGAACACAGAAGATAATGTAATAACTTATGTACCATTCTAGATTGCTTGTTTTGCTACCTTTTCTTTAAGAAGTAAAACAAAGCTGAAGTTTCCCTAAGGTATATACATAACAATATGAATATTTTTTGCATTTAAAACTTTCGTTGACCTGAGAGGAGAAAGCAGACATTGTACAAAGAGGAGTGATGTCAACTATATGTAAAATAAAAAAAAAACTTTCACAGAGATTATGTTACTTAATTACATCTTAATTCAGCTTTTTCCACTCAATAGTCTGTTTTTGATAGTTCTTTCATTCTGCATATAGAAATTTTCAGGTTTCCTTTTTAAAAAAAACTTATTTTTAAATTATGAGATATTTTGGTGTGGGCATAAGGAAAACTCAAATTAACTGCATTGTGAAAAAACAAGTTCCTGAGATTTCCTTTCAACAATACGTTTAAAACACAGATAAAATTGCTTCCTGTCTCTCAATTTCCTGTATCCATGGCAACCTCTGTTTTACAAACTGACTTTAGAGGAACCTGTGTGAAGAGTGGTGTTTCCTGAGCAAACTGTGACTTTTTTTTTTAAAAAAAAGAGGTGACTGGGTGGAGGTCAGCAGTGCCATTGACAGAAATGGAGTTTAGAAATGTCGCTCTTCAGATTTAAAAAGAAAACCTTTACTTGAATCAGCCGAGTGTTAATAATATGAATTTCCTGATCTTGGTAAGATTATTTATTTAAAATACGAACTTTTAGCTGAAGTGAAAAATAATTTGATTGTATAAAAAATTGTAGTTTAGAGAGTTTAATTATTCTGTAATGAATTTGTATTTTCATGTTATTTAATTAATATAGTTAATAAAGGAACATTCATAGAATGTTATCCTTACATCATCATTTGTCCTTTTTGTCATTGTCATTTGTAATATTTTAAATTGAGTTAGCAAACATTTTATTTTTTTTAGCTCATTAAATTTGAATTGTCATTTTTATCAAGCTGTGGGTTAATGACCTGAAAATGTTAATAATTCTAGAACACATTCTATTTTTTATGCTATCACATGGTGTGAATTATGATACTTAACATTATTAGCTGATCCTAATATAAGTAATACAAAATACAGAAATCTAGTATTACTAAACTTTCATTTTAAGAAATTTTTAATAATTTAAAATTTTTCCTTTTTATGGCCAATTCTGATAGAAAAATTAAGAACAAGGCTATGCATGGCTTATACTTTTCTCTGCCTTGTCTACGATTGTTTCTACTTGTTACCTATTATCTTTTATTATTATTTCATAAACAGATGTTTGGATTTTTGTCTATTTGCCAGTTCAGCACTGGAGACAAATTAACTGCTGTAACTTAGGTCATTCAAGTATTCCCAAGAATTTTCCTGAAAGTACAGTTTCTTTGTATCTAGTTGAACTGAATATATCTCATAAATGAAAGTGAATTAAGTGAATTTTTTTGTTTTTATCAAGCTTTGGTAGTATTATATTTGGATAATTCTAGCATTGTGTGTACCTATCCAAAAACCTTTGTTCAGTTGAGATATTATACTTTCTATGTCTAAATAATAATTTTATATAAAATGCTTGGATCCTGGAATTTTTGAGGAACTTTCCAATCTTCCTAATATATATTTGCAGTCTAATCACATACCTTTTGTTTTAAAGGAAGTATTTAATGATCTAGTTTCAGTTCAGTACTTAAATCTACTGCGGAATTCCCTTGCTTTCCTTGGGAGTGGTACCTTTGTTGGTATGATTGCTTTTCAGATACTTGATTTATCAATCAATAAAATTCTAAATATCAGATTCAGGCTTTCAGCATCTTGGAAACCTGAATTATTTGTATCTAGAAGGTACTAATTTAACAAAGGAACCACCATATGCTTTTGAACTGCTTAAGAATCTTAAAAAACTTCTTTGTCTTGTAAATCACAAGCCCTTTGCATTTAAAGGACTTATCAACTACAGTATTTCATGAAAAATTAAAAAAATTGAATATGTTACTAGGACTGGATTTAGTGGAACTAATGATCAAACATTTGATTTTAAGTTATAATGATTTAGAAAATTGACAGTAGCTTGTTAAATAATTTAATTTACTGCAATTTTGTAGAAACAGAATAGTCAGCATTGATCATGACACATTTGAAAACAAGAGCATCTTTGAAGATCCTTAATCTGTCATTTAATAATCTTACAGACTTACATCCAAGGGTCCTTAAGCCATTGTCTTCATTGACTCATCTTCAGGCAAATTCTAATCCTTGGAAATGTAACTACAAACTATTGGGCCTTCGCAACTGACTAGCATCTTCAACCATTACTTAAACATCTCTTGTCAGAATCCCCCATCCATGCGTGGCAGAACGTTGCATTATATTAAGTGGACTGTCTTTCCAAATTGTGATACATCTTCAACAAATGTATCCAGAGCTTGGGCTGTAAAATCTCTTCACATTCATCGCAAGACCACTGCGTTAATGATGGCCTGGCATAAAGTAACCACAAATGGGAAACATTTGGAAAATATTGAGAGCGTAACTTTTTGGGAACAAATTCGTACTTCACCTGCCAGTAGATTTTTTCAAGAGAATACTTTGGGTAATCCATTAGAGACTACTGCAGTGTTACCTGTGCAAATACAGATTACTTCTTCTGTTAACTTGAACTTGGAAAAAAACAGTGCTATCCCAATTGATGCTACTTCAGAGTCAGGGAAAACAGCTCTGATTTGTACACAAGAAGTTGAAAAGTTGAATGTGGCTTTTGACATTTTGCTGGCTTTTTTCATTTTAGCTTGTGTTTTGATCATTTTTTTGATATACAAAGTTGTTCAATTTAAACAAAAACTAAAGGCACCAGAAAACTCAGGAGAAAATAGACTTGAATACTACAGTTTTTACCAGTCAGCAAGGTATAATGTAACTGCCTCAATTTGTAATACTTCCCCAAATTCTCTAGAAAGCCCTGGTCTAGAGCAGATTCGACTTCATAAACAAATTGACCCTGAAAGTGAGGCACAGGTTATTCTTTTTGAACATTCTGCTTTATAATTCATCTAAATATTGGCTATAAGAAAACTTCAGTGTGATGGATATAAATAGAACTGAAGCCTCCTTATAGAATTATAAACTTCATTTGGAAATATAATGAATTATATGAGTTTAGCATTAATAAAGTGTATGTTTTTAATAATTTGTGAATAGTGTGTTCATTCAACAAATATTTTTTCTTCAATAGGCACTGTATTAAGTAATAATAATAGTCAATATTTCTATGTACCAAGCACTATGCAAAATGTTTCACATACCACATTTAATCCTTCATATGCTTTCTAAGACAGTACTATTCTACATTTTACCAGTAAGGAAAGCTAGGCAGAGTGAGTATAAGAAATGTTCTCAAATTCTCACAGCTTGTGATGCTTTTTAGGTTTTTCTGACTCTAGAACCCAGACTTTTAGTTTCATGCTATGCTGGTTCCTAGGTGCTAAAGTATTAATTTTTTGCAACATGCATATGGTTCCTGTTCATGTAGACCTGGACATGTAGAGAAGGCACATGGTTGTTGAATAGTATAATAAGGACTGTACTTGGAGGTGCTGTTTGGTATATAGCTTGTGGAGGTGAAGAATACTTTTATGAGAAAAAGTAATGAAACTAGATCTTGAAGGAAAATAGAATTTAATTTAGCCCAATGAAGAGAGCTGAATAGTAGGTAGGAATAAAGTTATATAAGAAAGACAGAAGAAAAAGAAATACTGATTTGCAAGAAATAAAATTCAGTACTACTGAAGCTATTGGTGGTGGTATGATAATTGCAGGTGAATAGAGATCAGATTATGAAAGATACAGTAATTTCATGTTTTTTTTTTTTTTTTTTCCCTTAAGGAGCCATGCAAGGATTTTAAACAGTTGACTGACATGATCAAATTTACTCTTTAGAAAGTACACCTTCCAGAAGGAGCAGTGAGTCTGGAGACAGGATGAATTGAGTATGAATCTGAATCACTAATCAGTGGGGAAATGCTCAATTCCTACGCCAGGATAGTGGTAGTAGAAGGATGGGGCCAGAGCTACTTTGGAAGTAAGAGGAACTGCCTTGGTGATTGGCAGACTGTTGGCAGGCAAGTATCAAGTCAAAGGTGTTAGTTTTTTGTGCTGCCTTTACAAAGAAAGTGAGAGAATATGGGATGTGGGTGGGGACAAAATAATGAGTTCAATTTTAAACATTGAATTTGAGGTTCATTTTGGATCTCTGAGTGGAACTATCCAGCAAGCAGAAAATCAGGAGAGAGGATCTGTCTGGTAAAGGTCAATACTTTTTAACCTTTTATTAGTCCTGTTAAGTGAAAATATATAATAAACTCTTAACAATAACAGCTACTGCTTTGCTCATGATTTTGGAAGACGGATGTATATGAGGCAGAATAAGATGAAAGAGCCCCAGGAGATGGAGTAGCCTCAGTTGAGAATCTTTAGTATAGATTGATAAGAATGGAAGTTATGGAAGTGATATAATGTTTTTCTCTGTCAGCATAAATTTCTGCTTATGTTTACCATCTGTAGAATATTAGGCATATGGTAAGTGTCCATTCTCATTCTGTAAGTAGTGACTGAACCAATATATATTAAAATTTTCTTAAGCATTATACTGTCTTCTTCCAAATTTCTGTTTTTTATTATTCAAAGTTAATACTATCAATATAAAATTAGCCTGAAACAATCTGGGAGTGTTTAAAGCAAGTGATAATTATCAACTTTGTATTGTGAGATTAAAGTAATTATAAGAAGGTGTTATATTGTCCAATATACCTTAAGACAGACGTTCTCAGACTCAGAATCAGCTGGAAGCTGAAACTACAGACTTCTGTCCCTGTCCTTCCCAAGCTCCTGACTGAAAAGTCTGGAGTGAGACCTGTGACTCTGTTCATGCTGCTGGTCTGCAGACCACACTTTGAGAACCACTGCCCTAAGATATCTGTGAGAAAAGCAGAAAGGAGTGGAGGAGTGGTTTTGTGATATACTGGAAATTGCAAGGAAAAATTAAAGTCCTCCCACCCCAAGAGCTTTTCCTTGCCTAGTTTAAAGCTTTGTCCTAGGTTGAGTTCAGTAGAAAACATGAATATATTTTAAATAAAACTGGTCTTGCATAAATTGGTTCATTATGAAAGAGTTTGTGATATTTGTTTCACATTGAAAGACATTTTTTATAATAATTTTTTTTGTTATTGAGTCTTCTTAACCCCTACAACTCCAAATAAGTTTTTCTTTAACTGCTAAACATACATGCTTCTTACAAAAATAATTCATACAATGTAAAAATATTTAAAGTGAAAGGAAAGAAACCCTTTTATGCCCTCTTCCTCCATGATGTAAACCATATCCTCTTTTTTTTTTTTTTTTTTTTTTTTTTAAATAGAGGCATGTTTTATTTATTTATTTATTTGTTTGTTTGTTTTGTTTATACATGCACTGGGTACAGTCAGAAGCGCAGGAGGGTGAGAGAATTCACCAGAGCCAGAGCAGGGAGCAGAGCAGGCAGAAGGACCGAAGTACACTGCTGAGGGGAGCAGCGGGCGGCAGGAGAGGTCTGCGCGCCATGTGGGACCCTCCTCTGGTGGCCAGGGAGCAGCCGGGGATCGAACCGGCGCCGCAGAGGCCGCGGGCAGCTTCGCAACCCAGCGCTCAACCGCTGCGCCACCGGGGAGGCCCTAAACCATATCCTCTTAAAGATATTTGTGATCAGCAATAAGTGGCTATTTGAAGTTAGGAAAAATCCGTATGACGTGTTTGTCTGGGTCTTAAAACAAAATCTCAAATTTATAGAAAGTTATTTAGAAACTCAAATTTTTGTTTTTATATATAATTTACTGATTTAGGTTTGACTAGAAAATTTTAATTTTTATTATTAATTTGTATATGTGGAACGATAGTTATGCAAGATGGTTTTCATTCTAGTTTTTGTCATAGCCACTCCTTTAAAAATGTTTTAGAGTGCTCACAAATCACTATTTGATAATTGTACATTTTATTTATTTTATTTTTTAATTTTTTTAAGATTTATTTATTTATTTATTTATTTATACAAGCACTGGGTACTGTCAGAAGCACGGGAAGGTGAGAGAATTCACCAGAGCCAGAGTGGGGAGCAGAGCAGGCAGAAGGACCGAAGTACACTGCTGAGGGGAGCAGCGGGCTGCAGGAGAGGTCTGCGCGCCATGTGGGACCCTCCTCCGGTGGCGGGGGAGCAGTCGGGGATCGAACCGGCACTGCAGAGTCAAACCGGCACTGCGCAGCTCAACCGCTGTGCCACCAGGGAGGCCCGATAATTGTACATTTTAAACTTAAGATAGGTGCAAAGAAATTTTCTGCTATAATTTCAGCATTTCATTTTTTCACATCTTGAATAGCACTCCACTCTATTGAAAAAACAGCAAGGTTAAACCAAGTAAGATTCTCAATTGATGAAGCTTAAGAAGCTTACTTTTTTTAAGGTTTTTATAGCTCTATACTATTTCCTAAGGATTCTTGATTAGCAAACTCAGGAAAAGATAGTTTTAGATACACATATAGTTTTTCTACTAAATTTTATAAAAGGTGGGTAAGTTTCCAAGGCATACCAAAAAAAGTCTCCCCCTTCACTCCATAAAGTAAATGAGAAAGTAATGAGTTCAACTACTGATTGTGTATATCACTATACCTTCTAAATATATTTAGAATTTCAGTGTGACATTTCAGAAGTGTATCCCCACTTCTGGTATAACTGGGAACATACTCCCAACCCCCTCCTGGCAATGGAGTAGATTTGGTGTCAGGTTGTTGGTGAGGACTTCAGTGGTATGGGACAGACTTCAGCAGGAGTGGACAGGAAATGGAAGGTCACAGATGATGGAGTGGTGTAGCCTGGGGTCTCATCGTCTTCTGGAAGTGAGGGGTTACCACTGTGTTCATAGCTCAAGGCTAAATGATGGGTACAGGTAAGGATGGATATTGTGGGAGAGTGAGAGATTTGTGTGAACAGGTAAGTAATAAGAAAAAATAAACTTGTGTACTTCCTCATGCTCTGTCTACTGCTTTTTATTCTTAGAATCCTCAGCTTTCTCATACATAAAGTTTTAGGTTTACTTTGCTGATCTGCTGTTTTATGACAACCTGTGTTTGAGTTAACAAGTTTATTCTCTTCTTTCCTGTTTCCTTGTATGTTTTATTTTTAGGTATCCCCCAAGTAATACTAATTTTTATTCAAATCCCATCTATACCAATGTTACTATTGGACAAATAACTCAGATCAAGAAATTCAACATTTCAAACATACATATTTTGACATTTTTTGAGCTTAAGGATTAAAAGAAAAATACCCAACTGTTTAAGCTTGAAATTGAGGGGAAATCACATGGGCATTTTTACCTAATTATCTAACCTACACCATGACAATAACAGTAAAATGTGCCGTATTTATTTTTAAGGCTTGAAAAAGGGAAAAGAAAATGTCGGAAACTCTTTTACAAAGTTTTGAAAAACAGCTTTAATTTTAGGGGTTGTACCAAGTTGGTGTCACAAATATTTTCCATCATAGGCTTAGAACCTGAGTGTGGTCCTGTAATAAGATGTGCTGCTTTGGGGCCTCTCCTGGTGGCGCAGTGGTTGAGCGCTGGGCTGCGAAGCTGCCTGCAGCCTCTGCAGCACAGGTTCGATCCCCGGCCTCCGGCAAGGGTCCCACATGGCGCGGTCTGCCTGTTCTGTTCCCCGCTCTGGCTCTGGTGAGTTCTCTCACCCTCCCGCACTTCTGACTGTACCCAGTGCTTGTATAAAAAATAAATAAATCTTTTAAAAAATAAAATGTGCTGCTTTGGACTAAGAAAGAGAATGGGGTTTGTGACACAAAACAGAACTCTGTTGTGTTTACTGATTAGACTTTATTTATGCCTAACTCTGGCCGAAGAGCAAGTTTTTCTCCTAGAAAGAGCCATTATATTTTTTTATTAAAATGTCTATTTTTTTCTTTTCTGTTACTATATTTAATGATGAGCCCTTAGGTAACTTCGGAGTTTTTTTTGTTTTTTGTTTTTAAGATTTATTTATTTATTTATTTATTTATTTATTTATTTATGCATACAAGAGCTGGGGTACAGGCCAGCGGTGTAGGGGATGAGAAGATTCACCAGAGACACAGTAGGGAACAGAACAGGTGGATCGACTGAAGTACACTGCTGAGGGGAGCAGCGGGTGAGTCAGGAGAGGTCTGCTGCACCATGTGGGTTGCTCCCTGGCCAGCTGGGGGACCGAACTTGTGCTATAGAGACTACGGACAGCTTCATAGGTTGCGTCTTAACTCCTTGCTTCACCAGGTAGGCCCAGGGGTTTTCTTAGATTGCTTTATTATCTAGTCTCTTACTGATTTCACAGCTGTGGAATATTGGTGACAAGATGATAGAGCTATTTTTTTCCCTATACTAGTATTACACTATTTTAAGCAAAGTTTTAAGAAAGAAAAACTTTATGCCAAAAAAAAAAAAAAACACAACTGACTAAAGGTGTTTAGTACCTTTAGACATCACTCTGCTGAAGTTGGTAGGATCTTGTGACTACACATTAATGTGGGAAACCCTGTGGGTTAAAAGAGAGTTTCCCTGGGGAAAGAAGAGAATAAAGGAAATGTATAGTCTGCAGTCTTATGTGCTGGTCTCATGTGCCTTTATTGTTGCGGACTTTTTTTTTTAAGATTTATTTATTTGTGCATATAGGAACCGGGGTACAGGCCAGATGTGTGGGAGGGTGAGAGTATTCACCAGAGACAGAGTGGGGAGCAGAACAGGCAGACGGACTGAAATACACTGCTGAGGGGAGCAGCAGGCGACACAGGAGAGGTCTGCTGCGCCATGTGGGTAGCTCCCCGGCTGGCCTGGATCAAACCCGCGCTGCTGAGGCTCCGGACAGCTTCACAGCACTACGCTCACCCACCTGTGCCACCAGGGAGGCCCCACTTCTAACTCTTGAAGCATCATGTGGTGTAGTAGACACACTATTTTAGCAGGAAGTAGTTTTCTGATCCTGAATAGTGTGAGATTATATATATTTGTACACACTTTACACAAATACATAATGTTGTCTTCTTTTTTCACTTTATCTCCATGTCTTCTTGTATGTCTTCAGTTCCCAGTGCATATGCATAAACCCTTGACTTAGTTGGGATCTTTGGTTTTGGAAAGTCTTGTTTTTGATAAAATAAGGCTTATTCTATGATATTCTGTGGTATTCCTTTTTCTAGCCTTAATAAAAAAGTTTGTTTTATTTGAGACGCCAAAGAGCAAAAAAAAAAATTATGTCTACTTGAGTTTATGTTTTGACTTTCAAAACCTGTTATTTTCAATTACCTGCTTTTTACCAATGAATCCTTGCTTGAGCACTGATTCTAGACTCAAGGACCATATACACTTGTAGTTATATTCTTATTGTAAATACAATTAACCGGGTAAATTCCAGGTGATAGAATTCCTAGCACTTGGAAAGGGCTGTAAAATTCCTGAGGCTAGAAAATGTTTGTAAGAAAGAAGGTTGATGGAAAAATGTTCAACTTTCATTTTAAAATAACAGTAAATTTCCACTGTGAATTTTTTATCCTATTTTTTTGCTAGTATTTGACAGAGGAACTAGATTTATTAATACAATTTTCCATGACCATGTAGAGAATACGGAGTAAAAAAGATGTGTGTCTCCATTTAAGTGACAAATGTATTTGCAGCCAAGATCCTAGAAAATATCTGGAGGAGGAAAATAAACCCTAATTTTAGTGTGAATGTTACCACTTGTAGTCTCTGCTATGGACAAATTCTGAAACAAGACCAATAAATCAGAACTTTCTTCTTTTACCTTTTTCTTTCATTAAACTATTCTGTACTTAATCCTGTTAAACAATATAAGCAGAGAAATGTAGTTACCAGAAAATCTTATTTGGTTAGTTTTTTTTTGGTGCCTAGAAATTTACTTTCTTACCTAACTCCACTGACCCCCTATATTTAAGATACAGTATTGTGATAGTGACTCCAAATGTTAATTAGGTTGATATTTAAGTTGAATAATAGTGATTTGGCTAGAGTATATTTCTTTCCTATAATTATTTTGTGTTGAGGGAACACTTGTTTACAGTACTGTATGAGATCTAAATGTATGTTACCATACTGTCACCACCATCAAAGCACCAATATCCTACACCATTGACCATTGGACTTCCTCCCCCCATTTTTCTCCATCTAAATTCTCCTTGACTCCCCATAGTAGCTTGAATCTACATTTATGTTTCTAGGGTTCATTTAGTTTAGTTTATGTGTTCCTTTGTTTTGTTTCTTCATATGCCACATGTATTAAATCATTCAGTATTTGTCTTTCTCCTAATTTCACTTAGCATAATTCTATGTTAACACAAATGACAAGATTTCACCTTTTTTATAGCTGAATATTCTGTTATGTATCTATACCACACCTTCTTTATTCCCTCACCTGTCTTTGAGTATTTAGGTTGTTTCCGTAACTTGGTTATTGTAAATAGTGATATAGTGAACATAGGCATGCATATATCCCTTTGAATTAGTAACTTTGCATTCCATGGATACTGAGGAATGGAGTTGCTCAGTGTGGTATTTCTATTTACAGCATTATTGAGACGCCTCCATGCTGTTTACTAAAGGGGCTGAATTAGTCCACATTCTCACTAACAGTGTACAAGAGTTTCTTTCTCTGCACATCCTTGCCAACAGTTGTTTCTGGTTTTTATCATGAGTATGAGGTAGTGTCTTGTGGTTTTGATTTGCATTTCCAGAGTAGAGAAGTTCTGTGACTAGGTTCTGATTCATTTATTTCTTGGGCCTGCTACTGTGAAAAACTTCAAACATCAATTTTAGATTGTAAAGCTCTTCGGAAAGGGTAATCAAAAATTTTGTGTCCCTGCATGCTTGTTTTCCTCCCTGGTGCCAGGGGTTGACATTGTGATATAAGTATGTAGCTTCATCCCTTACAGAGAAGTAATATAAAGATCATGTTTTATGGTGATGGGTCAGTTACCTAAAACAGTGAAAAGTATAAAATATTCACTAGGACAAATACTAATAAAAATGGGACAAAAAGAAATTAGAGTCCTATTCTCATTTAACCAAATATTGTTTAGTCTAACCAAGTGAATATTAGAATATTTCATTTATTGTGCCTTTGGCCATGAGAAATTTTATCTTTCTAAGTGCATTTAGTTTTTCGAATACCTGTGCGTGGGTTCATCATGATGCAAGAGGTCAGAGGCGATTTTAAGGAAGCATGGTTTTTAAGTAGGGTGAACAAGCACATGAAAGATGGATTGATTTGTTTTTTCTTTACTGCATAGTTTTCAAAAGCCAGGATGAAGCACCGCTGCATGAAGTTTGTTTCTGCAGCTCACATATTCTACAGATAAATACTTTTATAGTTCTAGAAAATTCCTTAAAATGCTGTACCTACAGGAAATGCTAAGACAAGATTAAGAACTATAGTTTTAGGGCCTCCCCTGGTGGCGCAGCGGTTGAGCGCTGGGCTGCGAGGCTGCGAGGCTGCAGCGCCAGTTCGTTACCCAGCCACCAGCGAGGGTCCCACACACACACAAAAAAAAACCTATAGTTTTACACATGTGCATTTTGACTAAAAAAGAGGGTACTGAAAACAATGTGGAGTTTTTTTTTTTTTTTTTTAAAGATTTATTTATTTATTTATACAAGCACTGGGTACAGTCAGAAGCGCGGGAGGGTGAGAGAATTCACCAGAGCCAGAGCAGGGAGCAGAACAGGCCGAAGGACTGAAGCACAATGCTGAGGGGAGCAGTGGGCAGCAGGAGAGACCTGCGTGCCATGTGGGACTCTCGCCTGTGGCTGGGGATCGAACAGGCGCTGCAGAGGCTGAGGGCAGCTTCGCAACCCAGCGCTCATCTGCTGTGCCACCAGGGAGGCCCAATGTGGAGTTGTTTAAATGAGCAAATGATATATACTTACTGAATAATTTCTTTCGCATTTCAGAACTAAAATTTCTATTCATCTTCAAGAGGATTTGAAAATTAGAAAAATAACAAGAATTACCCTTTGAAATACTTCAATTTAACTTGTTTTGCTCTTCTTTTATTGTAGTGTTATCCAGGATAAATTCTGTGGGATCATAAACATCTCAGTGGAGGGCCTACATGATGTCATGACAGAAGATACTGAAACAGGAACTTACAAAGAGTAGGTAGATCATTTAATTTAATCACACTTAGATTTGGGGGGTAATTAAATCCTGCATAATTTTTGTTCCTCAGCATATAAGTACAGTATGACAATTTTGAAATTTCGTGTCTTATAGAGAAAAAAATTTTAATTGTTGTTTTGCTTAACTAACAAAATTCCTCTTCCTTGTCCTCAAACCAGTTATGGGGTAAAAATGGATGGTTTGTTTCATGTTTGCTTGGTCAAAGAAGCACAGGGTTATGTCATACTTGCCTGGTTCCGGAAGAGAATATAGTTATGTTGTCAGAAATGCTGATAATCTCATAGTTACGCAACTATTAATTTGACATTTTCTTTCTCAGTGTATTTTTTTATTGAGCAGAATTGCCATACCTTCTTATTAATTGCCATACCTTCTTATTAATACTATTAATAAAGGGTATATTTCTTATAATAATAAACAAGCCTTCATGAGATTCCAGACCTCAAATTTATTAGTCTTGATAGTTATTTCTTGAGAATAGTATAGGAAATGGGTTTGTTTAAAAGAAAGAAGAGTTCCATTTTGAGAGTTTACGAATATAGGTTTCTTTTGTCTTTGTGATTTGGTTAGTAGAGGTCATATTTTATTGAACTAGGAAAATATATTAATGAGGCTAGAGATTTACTTTCTACTTATCTTTGGTTAGAATGTTTTCCTTTTTTTTCCCCCTTAAATAATAGTTTGTTGTTAGGCACATTGGAACATGAAATTGACAGCCCTTTGCCCAAGTTTGGGAAGTAAAAAGGAAGAAAGGATTTAGCCAGCAATTTAGTAAGCTTAGAGGCACTATAATTCTTTTTCTAAAAAACAACTAAAATTGTGGATTTTATAGCTTAAAGAGTATAAAACATGGGCCTCCCTGGGTGGTACAGTGGTTGAGCGCTAGGCTGCCAAGCTGCCCGCAGCCTCTGCAGCGCCGGTTTGATCCCTGGCCGCCAGCGAGGGTCCCACATGGTGCGCAGACCTCTCCTGCCGCCTGCTGCTCCCCTCAGCAGTGTATTTCTGTCCATCTGCCTATTCTCGCTTGTGACTGTACCCAGTGCTTGCATAAATAAATAAGTAAATAAATAAATAAATAATCTTTAAAAAAAAAGTATAAAACACGGTAAAGAAAGTAATTTTGTTTGAAACAGAAGTAACTTAGAATTTTTTTTTAAGATTTATTTATTCATGCATACAAGAACTGGGGTACAGGCCAGAGGTGCTGGGTGAGAGGATTCACCAGAGACAGAGTGGGGAACAGAGCAGGCAGATTCACTGAAATACACTGCTGAGGGGAACAGTGGCAAGACAGGAGAGGTCTGCCATGTCATGTGGGTCAACTCCCTGGCCGGGGGTCGAACTGGTGCTACAGTGGCTGCGGATAGCTTCACAGTGCTGTGCTTAACCCCTTGCGCCACCAGGGAGGCCCTAAAACATAGAATTTTATAAGCATTTTTTTCCTTCTTCATTGGATACATTGGCCAATGGCTCTTCAGAATGGAATCAAAAATACCAAAAAAAGCCTTAAATCCCTTGATTCTAACATTATGCTCTGTATATTATCCTGACTTGTGTAGGTCCCAGTGACCTCTTTAGGATATCTTTCCCCTCTGATACATTCTGCCTTATTTTTTGAAAGTGCGGTTTCTTATAAAGTTGATGGAGCTGCTGTTCATTGCTAGCCCTCAGTGTATATTGAGTTAGAGTGTTTTCTCTTACCTCTCCGGATTTTTCATTATTCCCCAAATGTGCTACTCTCTTTTACAGATCTCACTTGGCTTGTAACATTTCTTCTTGGAATATTGTGCCCTCAGCATCACCCTACTTGGCAAATAGCTACGTCTAAGATTCCTTTCCAGATTTTCAGGAAGAATTCATTGCTTCTTTTTCTGTTTCTTCGTGGTATTTTATCTGTACTGCTAGTTTGTAGTGTTAATTGCCTATATTCAGTTTAGTGACTGTAAGGATTTGAGACAATCCATAAGAAAAGCTCTTGCTCATTATGACCAAAAACTATTAACGGAGGATTGAAGGAATTTAAATAAGAAACCTTAATTGGAGAAACTTATGGCATCTTGTTTGTAAGGCTCAGCTTTGCACTTCCTAATTGCCATTAGAAATTACAAAGTTCTTATTTTCAAGTAGGAAGAAATAGTTAGGTATATCAGGAATGGGAGACTCTTTAATTGGCCTGACACCAGAAATGAATTTTTAAGTGGATATTCATATATAAGGGGCTAGAAAAGTATTTTTGGTTACAAGTAAAGAAACTCTGAGTCAACTGGCTTTAACAGTAAAGCATTAGTTATCTCTGACAACAAAATAACTCTTTAAGTATTGGGTTGTCGGAGAAGTCATGACATATTTTTGCTTGAAAACCAGAAAAGATACATCATGACTTTTCTGACAACCCAACAAATGACTCCAGGATTGACTGTGACCTCACAACATTATCAAAGACCTGTTTTATTTTTCCATCCTTTACCATATTGACTTGGTCTGCAGACTACCTTCTCTCATTGTTACAAAACAGTTTAAGACATAACAATTCACAACAATTTCAGTGCCAGATAGCTAATTTTCTTTTTCCTTATGTCTTTGTTAACCTCAAAGAAAGTCTTTCCTACATCCCATCTGTCAGACTTAACTTCATGTCTGATTGGCTAGAATTTCTTAAACATGTTCAATTGAAAGTGGCCATTGACCAAGCGAATAGGATCTCCATAGTGACTTATTGAGCCTTTGGAACTGTATCATTTTTTTCCCCCCAGAAACATATGGTGATACAAAGGAGACAACTGGACAAATTTGGTGCTTGGCTAGGGAAAGTGGCAATTATATAAGCAGCCTAAGTATATATTACAGAAACCAGTTGAATAATGTTGTCAGTTCTATTCATTATAACATTCAGAAGTGATCCATAAATGGTTTCTTAAATCAACTTAGCTGATATCCAGTTCCGTAGTCTGTAGTGTTTTTCAACATCAAAAGATTCTCTTCAGACACAGGTTGTGTTCTTTAATTCAATTCAGTTCTGACACTAACTACGTGGATGTGTAGAGACCCAGATTAAGGGCTCACTCACACAAGAGTGTACCCACTTTGGATGCCATCTAAGTCCCAACCTGTTAACTCTTCTGATTTTCCTCTAGGAGAGAGTATCAGTTTGTGCTTTTATTTATTTATTTATGAGATTTCTTTATTTATTTATACAAGCACTGGGTACAGTCAGAAGCATGGGAGGGTGAGAGAATTCACCAGAGCCAGAGCGGGAAACAGAACGGGCAGACCGACGAAATACACTGCTGTTCCACGTGGGACCCTTGCCAGCGGCCACAGATTGAACCAGCGCTGCGAGGCTGCGGGTAGCTTCGCAGCCCAGCGCTCAACCACTGCGCCACTAGGGGAGGCCCCAGTTTGTGCTTTTAAATCCCAGAATTTGTTTTAATGTCCCATCTTTCAGATCACTGCAATGTATAGAATTACAAAACAAAACTATTTTGTTCTCTGGATATTTTTTGGTAGGTGGGAAAAATGTGTGTGTATTTATAATATATACACTATTATTAATGTGCTACATCTTTTAATTTCAGAAAAGTAGAATAGGGAGTTCTTACTATACAAATAAGTTAACAAATTTGGGCTGCAGCAAGGAATCTGATGTAAAATAAAGCATAGTTCCTTATAGATTGATATTAATTGTAGCTAGAATTCAAGTCTGCAGCAGGCATTAAATAACTAGCATGATGGAAGTTCATCTTACTCTTCAGTTCTAAATACCAACTGAGAGCTAGGCTTTCTCTGGACATTTCATTGTATTAGATAGCTTTTGGGTTGAGTAGTAAAGTCATCATTTTCTTGTTTCTCGCTAGCTGTGCTGCACCGTATTATATGATGGTGGACCAAAACATTGCAGCTCCAAAAGATCAAGGCCATGCACTGAGTTAGGGACTGAGCTCTTACAACAGTTTTTCAGGACTTCTGATTTCCAGTTTAAGGTTCTTTTTCTTTGACCCCACCTCTATGCACTGGCTAGGCCAGAGGTACTTGTTCCAGAATATTTTTTTTTTATAACTGTGGGTTAGACTGGGAAAGGATACTCATGTCCTCTCCAGGAGTGAGTCCTGTTGTGTTTCTGGTGTCAACACCTGCCCATAACCCTGAATTAACAGTAAACTTACACAACTAAGTAAGGAATTGTCCTTTACTTGTAATTGCTACAAAGCATAAGAAAAACCAAACTTCCTTTGACACGGTTTATTGATTAGGAACCTATGACTGATAAACTGAGATATTTTACTATTCTGAACTAGGGAAAAGTGGGTTTTGTACCATCCACTTGATTCGGTAGACAATATTCATTTCTTGTCTCCTTGTGTTGACTGAATAGGAATCTATATTTCTATTATCTCTGCTAATGGGGAAGAGCAGTGGTGCAGATAATCAAAGTGAAATGATTTATAACTGTCCTGCAGATACAAATGCTGTGAGCTATAAGGTTCTCACAGTATAGCAATGTCATTTGGAGCACAAAGAAGGTTGTTGGATAATTTAGCAGTATTTTTAACAATGTTATTGTTTAAATTATTGCTACTGCTATGAAACAGTGTAATAATCTACAGGTATACAAAGATTAGAAGTGGAAGCATTAGTTTAAAGTGTTTGTATAGTTTTTTAGAAAACTATAAAAGATATGCCTTGCTATGCCAAGCAATGGTTGCTTCACAAATTGCCTATACATAAATATGCTAAAGTTAAATGCTTTAAATTCTTTTCGGTGTGACTTTTTTTAAAGTGAGGAATCTTTTTATAGTTAATAGTTATTATTAATTTGAATTAATTTATCTAGTTTATTCCACATGTTTTCATATGTAGAACCATTAATCTGTGGTTTTGAGGTAATTTTAGTATCTTGTAGGCATTTATAATTTGCTAAAAATATTTTTTTGACTGCAGTTGTATGTTGATGTCTCATCTTGAAGAACCAAAAGTAACAGAAGATGAAGAACCTCCCACAGAGCAGGATAAGAGGAAAAAGATGGTAAGTTACTAAGGTAGCTTCAGAAATTTTGGAGAACCATGTATCAGCACTGTATTCTGTAGGTTTGAAAATATCTGTTGATTTGTCCATTCATCCAGGCATTTATCCATCATTGCTTGTGGTAGAATTATTGCAAACTCACTGAATTTTGAAATTTTGGAAGTATTTCTGAAACACAAAGATAAATTGTACAGGGAGTTGAGTTTAACTTTTGATCTGAAATAATTGCTACCTGTTTAAGCAGAACAGAGGGTTTACTCTTTTACTTACAGAAACATGTGACTATCAAACCTTATTTAAGTTGCAATGCTAATTCTTCTGTTTTGAGATTTCCTGAAGTGGTTTCATTCCTTGTTATTTCATGGATTTTTTTTTCCCAAACTTCTTTTTTTTCAGTATTTATTTATTTATGCATACAAGAACCAGGGTGTTAGCCAGAAGTGTGGGAGGTGAGAGGATTCGCTAGAGAGATTGGGGAGCAGAACAGGCAGATTTACTGAAATACACTACCAAGAGGAGCAGTGGGCAAGTCAGGAGAGATCGGCTGTGCCATGTGGATCTTTACAATAAACTTTTTCTGAGATATATTATAAAAAATCTTTAAATAAGCTACTAACTTGTTTGAAGATATTAATTCTCACTATGGAAATCTCAGAAGAAAAAGGGAACAAAAAAGATGGAAACATCTAAATACCTTGCTTTTAAAAGTTATTTACAATCTTGAATTTTATATACTTACCTTGACATTTGAATATAAAAATGTATATAAATAAACTTTACCACTTTCTCCTGGAATCTCTTCTGGTCTCCTCACCTCAGCAGTTAATAACTTCATTGTGTCCTCTTTTCTCATTTGCAAAATGAACACAACAATACCTACTTAAAGATAGAATCAATAATATATGAAATAGTCATGGAATAATGCTGAACACCCAGCAATTGCTGTGTAAATGTTGGCACTCATTATTTAGTGTGATTATGATATTCACTTCTTAAACTGTCCCACATTAACCCTCAAGGGTGTCATGCTCATTTGCAGAGTATAGTAATACTTACTGCTCTGGCAGCCTGTAAGCTGTGTTTGACATTCATCCATTTGACTTTGCTTTTATCTCAATATCATCTCCCTATCAGCTAATGTAGAGTAAAGAACAGTATCCAAGGGCTTGTGTGACCTCAATTCTATTCCTGCTAGTGCTGTTAGTGGTGACCTTGAACTGGTCAAACTATGTCTCTCTAAGCCTTTTTCTTCTGCTGAGAAATGAAGGAGAAATTGGATCATCAGATTTCCAGGACCTGTAAGCTCAAAAATGGTTTGATATTTTTAGTTTTAATGTTCCTTTCCTTCGCTGATATGTAGTGTTCTAGTGAATTATTTAATATAACTATTTCTAGTGAAATAAAGCATTTGTAAGTTGTACTTAATAAATTTAAGTGTTTGTGTATATTAGTGCTTTCTGGTAACTGCTAAGAAAGCATTATTTATTATTTACTAATTTACTTAATGCTTAGACAGTATATGATTTCTCCCTTCATGTGTGGTCACCATAGTTTGTTCTCCCACCACCAAAGCACCCATAGTCTATCACCATATTCCCTAGTGCTCTATCCCCACCATGTTTACACCCTGTCTCACCATCTTCCTTCCCCCTGCCCTCATTGATGCCTCATATCTGTGGTCAGCTTTCAAGAGTTGTCTTTGACCCTTTGTTTGGTTTTTCTATACCACATATAAGTGAAACCATCCAATATTTATCTTTTTCCTTCTGACTTATTTCTCTTAGCCTTCCAACTCTATCCATGTTGCCACAAATGGCATGAGTTTTTTTTTTGTTTTTTTAATTTCTGAGTAGTATTCCACTGTGTATATATATCACATCTTCTTGATCCATTCATCTGTTTTGGGGGATTTAGTTTGTTTACATTTCTTCGCTATTATAAATAGTGGTGCAATAAACATAAGAGTTTAGGTTTCCTTTCAAATTAGTGTTTTTGTTTTTTTGAGCAGATCCCTAGGATTGGAATAGCTAGATCATATGGCAGATCCGTTTCTAGTGTTTTGTGGCACCTCCACACAGCTTTCCATTGTAGCAGGACTAGTTTACATTCCTACCAGCAATGTAAGAGGGTTCTTTTTACATATACTCTAGATCCTCACCAGCACATGTTTCTGTTTTTTTTTTTTTTTTAACATGGGCCATTCTCACCAGTATCTCATTGTGGTTTTGATTTGCATTTCCCTGACAACAACTGAGGGTGAACATTTTTCATATATCTGTTGGCCATTTGCATTTAAGAAAGCATTATTAATGAAATATTTGATATAGCAAATGAATCTGTGTTAATGAGGTATTTCTGATCTTTCTTTACTGCATTTCTCAGGTTAAACCCTAGAAATATTTCGATACTCTCCTGTAAATAATAACCTAGTTTAACATATACTTACTAGATGCATTAATTGGTAATAATGGTATAAATAAGTTTAACCATTATTAAATACCATACTAACTTTTCACTCACTTGTCCTGTTTACAGTGGTAGCTACATAATGCAGAATGGTCTATACCAACATTACTTCTATGACTTTGAAACAATAATAGTAATAACAACATTGTCTATTTTTTTAGCATATTTTAGTGTGTGTCATCCTGTTTTCCCCCCATATCATTTTTGTGACCAGTTACAGATGAGGAAACTGGGGCACTAAGAACTTACCTCTTGTTCAGAGTTTCAGATTGGTAAGACCAAGATTAAAGCTGAACTTGATTAATTTGCCATGTGATGCACTCTTTGAATTTTAACTTCTAAAATTTCTGTCACTTTTCTAAAATATTTTTGAGGAGTCCTGTACACTGTTTTGCTGAAACTGCAAATTCTATGGGATCTACAGGTTTAGGGGGAAAATATACTAGGTTAGATCACAGATTAGCTATGTGGAATTGAATCTGCATAGTAAGTATAGCATATCATGTCTTTTTGATAAGCATGTTAGGAAATGGATGGTTTATTTGCTTTACTTTTTAATAATTAAATTTAGTTTGCAGTTATTGAACAAACTATAACTGAGAGCTAGATATATAAACTTGAGGAATGCTCAAAGAAAAAATCAATTTCAGTAAGAATATTAAAATTCACAAAGATGGTAATCCTTGGTGAATAACATTTAGTGTGTGTTGGATTTAATTATTATTTGAAGGTATTTTATGTATCAATATTTATTGAATTACTGCTGTATACCAGACATAATTCCTGGCATTGAGGACATGGCAGTGAACAAAACAGTCCCTGTTGTAAAGGAGCTTATAGGCTAAAGAAATTCTGTGTGTCTATATAATAATGTCAGTGTCAAGGAGCATTACATTTGTGAAGCTTTAGATTAAGTAAATAGTTTCTTAAGTTTGTAGCTGCTTATAAAATTTAAAAGTTTGATATCGGTATTGTCCTAGAATTTTTTTTTTTTTGCTGAATTTTAGACAGTTGAAGAGTGTAATGGGATTTTTCCTTCTTAATTTGTTGACAATAACACTATTTTTTCTCCTTTTCTAGTATTATCCATGTATTTTTTCTCAGCAGAAATATAATTTTGGCAATGATTTTAACCATTTCTGAGATTATGCTTAAAATGAATTTGCTCTATTTTTCATCTTTTATATGCACATTTGGAAATATATCTTAATGTATTTTAGAAGAAAAAATTTTGGCTATATTATATCCAGTCCATAAATGTGAATTACTATTTTTCTGTTACCTATCTCAGGGAGGTAGATTAGAATTGAAAAAAAAAATCATACTATGAACCACTGAAATATCATTTTAATGTATTATACGTTACTTCTAAGTTGCTGTTCATCTAGTGAGCTCTCCCAGTGAATTTTCATTGGATTGTAATAGTCTTCAGCTTTTGATAGGCTCAAATATTTATATGGCTATTAGAGTTTTTATTTTTAACTTACACCTTACATAGTCAAACAGAATCTAGAGCCCATGATCTTATTGGATCCTGCTTTCCACCCTTGCCCAGTTACTGTGACAGTAATAAGTCCTCCTCTGAACTGTAGAGTATCTCCTTTGTATGTTTTCACTGCCTGTACCACTTTCTGTTTTATTTAACCTAGCAAATCTATTGTCTGCTAGCAATTTGGAACCCTTTCTCATTTATCTTTGTATGTATAACTGCTATGCAGAAAAGATTCAGTAAAGCTTTGTTGCATAAAAATTATTGTATTACATATTAGTGTTTCTTTAAATATGGGTATTCTCTTCATTTTTAATTTTTGAAGCATCTTCACTGTTTTCTTTAGGCCATGGAAAGCTGTATGCACGTTGGTGAGGGCTGTGTCTTTGGATCTTTTCCCTTAAATCTGTCTTAAGTCTTCAGAGTGCTCTACTCTTTCATTCTCAGTACAAATCTAGATCCATTCCCAACTATCTCTTTTCCTCATCTTGAAACTTACTAATACCATTAGATAGAGCTAGCACCACATAAGCATATTTTTTCTAATTGATTTTATAGCTGATCAGTCCTGGCAGGAACTATCCTGCTTCTCACAGTAAGTTATGTCAGTGGTCTTTATATATAACCAAGAAAACCTTCTAGAAAACACTTAACCTTTACCTGATCGTTGTGTAAAATTATTACAAGTGAATTCAGATCTTCTATTTTCAAACTTTTTGTGGCTTTGATGATACAATCTATAGGTCACCTCTCTCTTTGTAATCTGCAAGGAAAACAGTATGTTGAGAGGATGGCATTTTTTTGTATAAGTTGGCATGAGTAATTAGTATATGTCTGCTGTAATTATTGTATACATAGAAACTAGAGAATTTTAAAACATTGGATTTATATTCTCAAAATAATTTCAATTTAAGTATCAGTGTCTATAAACAGGATTCTAGTTAATAATAATGTGTAAATTAAGATGGGAAAATAGCAAGTATGCCTTTGGGTTTTGGGTCATCCAAAGAATGACCTAGTTTGAGAATTATTAATTCATATGGTTGCGGAGAGTGGTGGTAAAGATTGGGATCAATGTTTCATCTACGTAGAATTTCTTAACCTGGGATTCAGTCTGTGGATTGACTTCTGGGTGAAATTTATAGACACTTTGAGATATTACATGCAGATTAGGGAGAAGATGTATATTTTACTGCCTGGACAAAGGTTCCAGGGAGTAAGCTGCTTCTCTCCAACTCCACACAATAGCATTAGAGTAGCATCTTCAGCATGAAACCGTTTTTCTTTCATACTCATTTCACACACATTTTTGAATGTTCACCATGTGAAATGTGTTGATCTTTATAATCAATGTTTCCACTGCTAGCTTGTATTTATACCCACAGAACCTGTCTTTTGGTATATATTGATAAATAATACATACATACTCTTTTTGAAATACTCAATATCATTATCCTATTAAAAAGTCAGTTTCTTAAAATAGGATTTACTTGTTTTCCATGCTTTGCTCAGATTCTACTGTCTTCTCTTCAATTGTACTGCTGTTATACTATTATACTGCCTGTTATACTGCTGCTAATGTAGCCTTGTCTTCATTTCTGGGCGATACCGAAACATACAGAATACTACCCTAACATATAACTTTACTTAAAACTGTATTAAAAAACAACAGATATTTAAAGTTGTAGATTGTATATCTTACCTTAAAATTGAGCTCTTCAAATCAGTGTTAAACTTATCCCAGATCTTAAAAATACACTGTTGTAATGGTTAATTCGTCTTCTGTAAACTGTGGGGTTGCAAGTGACATTAAAACAATCTAAAAGGATAGGAAATAATGAATTGAAATAATCCAACTGAGATGTAATAAAGACACAAATTGATAACCAGGCATCCTCCTGAGACAGCAGTTCTTCCTGTGATAGAACAAAAATGTTAGTCAAAAAATAGTTTGAGATCCAGAGGTTAAGATCGTTCACAGTAGGCTAGATGAAAGTAATCAGAAGGCACTAGAAAAGAAAAATCTGTTCAAAACATTGAACTAAACAAAAGGTTTAGTTCTGAGGTTTTTTGTTGTTGAGATTTTTAATTTCCCACTGACTGCAGTATTCTTGAATATTATAAAGCAGACAGCCTCACTATTTCTTCATTATTTACTTAATTGTTACTAAAATCCTAATCAGGAAGCAGTTTAGAAATTTGATGCTGTTCACTTGGAAGCTTTGGCAGTGTGGCATTGGCTCAATGTAAATGAACTTTTGATGTTTCTAGATGATGAATATAGCCTTGCTTGTTTTCAGTAACTTAGGTAACTTGCTGGTGAAATTATATAGACTATCTTCTCAGCAATTTATCCCACTTTCATTTCTGCTTTTCTCTTCTGCTTCATTCTTTTTCTCAAATTATCACTACTGCTAATTCTGTTTTTTTTTTTTTTTTAATAAAGAATGTATCTTTTGAGAGAGGGACAATTAAGGAATTCTTTTCAAAGAATTGTTCCATATAAGGAAGTTGATATTTTGAGGGTTTTTAAATTAAGAGTAACTTATACTAATTTAAGACCATGAAATAATTATAATATATGAAGTGCCCTTTCCCCATAGTAGCTTTTACTAACTTTGTGATGGATATACTTATTTCCAGATGAGCTGTGTGTTGTACACAAATAAGAAATACTTTTTTTTTATGATTAGTTTTTAAGGGTAATAAATACAGGAAGCTATTTCCCTGTACGTAATTTTAGCTTTGCATCATTTCTTTTCATAATTGCTTATGCTGACATTCCATTGAAATGGTGTCCATCCCATGCATCTCTTGAGCAACAATTCTTTTTTTTTTTAATAATAAATTTTATTTTTATATTCCCCCATACAATTGCAAATGCCCCATTCTGACCCCAATCCCTCCCCTCCCGGCCCCCACACCCCAAAAAGTGTCTCTGGTTCATAGTTTTTTGTTGATTTTGATTTTCACTTTCTTATAGTTATTCATTTTCCTGGTCCCTTATTTAAGTTTTCTAGATTCCTGCTATGAGTGAGACCATCCGGTATTTTTCTTTTTCTTTCTGGCTTATTTCGCTGAGCATGATCCCTTCCAGCGCCATCCATGTTGCTGCAAATTGCATGTGTTTATCTTTTTTGAATGCTGAGTAGTATTCCATTGTGTATATGTACCACATCTTCTTGATCCAGTCATCTATTTTTGGGCATTTGGGCTGTTTCCAAAGCTTAGCTATTGTAAATAGTGCTGCTATAAACATAGGGGTGCAGGTGTTCTTTGGAATTGATGTTTCTGTGTCCTTTGGGTAAATACCTAGGAGTGAAATTGCTAGATCATATGGAAGCTCTATGTTTAGTAGGTCCAGAAATCTCCACACTGCTCTCCATAGTGGTTGGACCAGTTTGCACTCCCACCAACAGTGTAAAAGAGTTCCTTTTTCTCCACAACCTCGCCAACATTTGTTGTTGCTAGTTTTTTTAATACGTGCCATTCTCACTGGTGTAAGATGGTATCTCATGGTAGTTTTGATTTGCATTTCCCTGATTACAAGTGATGTTGAACATTTTTTCATATGTCTGTTGGCCATTTGCATTTCCTCTTCAGAGAAGTTTCTTTTTAGCTCTTCTGCCCATTTTTTGACTGGGTTATTTTCTTTGTTGTTGCTGAGTCTCATCAGCTCTTTGTAGATTTTTGTGATCAGTCCTTTATCATTAGTGTTGGGTGCAAAAATGTTCTCCCAGTTGGTGGGGTTTCTCTTTGTTTTTGTTATTGTCTCTTTTGCTGTGCAGAAGCTCTTTAATTTGATGTAGTCCCAGCTGTTTATCTTTGCCTTCACTATCACTGCTTTGGGTGATGTGTCTGTAAAGATCATCAAGAACAGACATACAGACCAATGGAATCGAATAGAAAATCCAGAAATAAACCCACAGATTTATGGCCAACTAATCTTTGACAAAGGAGCAAAGACTATGTATTGGAGCAAAGAAAGTTTGTTCAATAAATGGTGCTGGGAAAACTGGGTTGCTACATGCAAAAGAATGAAGCTTGACCACTACCTCACACCATACACAAAAATCAACTCAAAATGGATTAAAGAACTAGTCATAAGACCTGAAACCATAAAATACATAGAAGGAAATATAGGCGAAACACTACGTGATTTGCATAGCATTTTTTTTTTAAATAGAGCCCATTCTTTTTTTTTTTTTTTAAAGATTTATTTATTTATTTATACAAGCACTGGGTATAGTCAGAAACACGGGCGGGTGAGAATTCACCAGAGCCAGAGCTGGGAGCAGAGCAGGCAGAAGGACGGAAGTACACTGCTGAGGGGAGCAGCAGGCGGCAGGAGAGGTCTGCGTGCTGTGTGGGCCCCTTGCCAGTGGCCGGGGATGGAGCTGGCACTGCAGAGGCTGCGGGCAGCTTCGCAGCCCAGCGCTCAACCGCTCAGCCACCAGGGGAGGCCCAACTTAGGGTTTTAAATCACTGTAGTCAGAGAATATGACGTGTGCTATTTCTGCTCTGGGAAATTAAAGGTTTTCTTTGAGAGCCTAGAATGTGCTCAGTTTTTATATGTGTCTCATGAACATTTTTAAAAAGTATTTTCTATTTATGGGGTAGAATTTTGATAAATAGCTACTACTAAATTAAGTTTACTGATTATTTTATTCAGATATGTCACCACACACCAACTAGGAGTTCTTTTTAGGCTCAACTAACTTACAGGATCACAAGACTACCGAAGACTATCTTAAATATCAGTTTACTCAGAAGGCCATGAGGATAATGTGACATCACTGAATTGGAAATGTTTACTAAAATAGGATAAATTGAGTCAATAAAGACATTATGGTCATAGGTGTATATTTAGAATCCTACAAAAATGGACTGCTTTTTGAAATCATCCTTTATGTTTTATGAAAGCATTTATGCTGTAAACCAATTTCAGCTGTAAATTGAAAACTATCTCCATTCAATTTCCAATATGTAACTAAATAATAGAAGGATTTCCTCCTTCTATTCATCTTCTTATCATCAAAGTAAAATGACTATAAAACAAAGTTTAGTGGGATATTTAGGGCTGTGCTATCAATGTTGTTAAATTAAAAAGCAATCACGTGGTAGATTCTAAACATTATTACTCAGTAATGACTTTGATTCTAGTATTTCCTTCAGAAATATTACTAATATTCATGTTTGTTCATTCTGTGAGACAGTATACTCTAAAACCAAATATGTACTGTAATACACTGATCCAATAATTTGTGATACAGAGGATGGAAAGAGGATAAAAGAGAAACACTGAGAAAAATCAGATGAGATTTCACTTTACCACCTAAATGTCATCTCTGGCTACACTCTCTGGTTTTATGAATATCATTTATTTCTGCATACCACCTTATTAAAGGAACTGAAAAATCTGAACCTGACAAGTATAAACCATCTAGAGAAACATCTGCTCCTTTATTGTTCCAATTACCTCAGTGGTTCCAAGAAGTGAGATCTTGAGCAAATCTTATGAGAATCTCAAGTGTCTTGATAAAATGCTCCATAAGGTCAAGCTCTCAGGTGACAGATTGAAAAGTGTAAGTGCTCGAAATAGAAAATGCTGAAAGAGAACCTATAAACACAAGAAGGTTTAATAATAAGTTAGTCAGTGACTTCAATCTATTTCAAAATTGGTATTATCATCTCATCAAACTATAAATCATCAATAACCTATAAAAATGTCAGAATGTGGTGGGGGAATGACCACTTTGACCATCTGTTGATATAGGTAAATTGTTCAAGAAATTGCAGTATTTTAAGATTGGCATTATCTCTGTTTCTGAGAGAAGAAAAACTAATTCTATGATTGTTTCACCTAATGTGCTGGAGTACTTAAAATAGTCTTATGCATGATTTAAACTACACTGTGCATTTATTTTAGTTGGCAAGTTTGGCACAAAACAAAGGAATAATCCCACAGCAGTACTTCCACTACTGAATTGTCTACAGAAGTCAAATGGAAAATTCTCAAAACCAACCAACCAACCAACCCAGCACTATGACTAAGAAAGATGAACCCTATCATGTTTATTTATTATTTTTTAAAGATTTTTTTATTTATGCATGTAAGAACTGGAGTACAGGCTGGGGGGCGGGGGGCAGGGGGCGCGTAGGGAGTCACCAGAGACAGAGTGGGGAACAAAACAGGCGGATTGACTGAAATACACTGCTGAGGGGAGCAGCAGACGAGGCAGGAGAGGTCTTCTGTGCCATGTGGGTAGCTCTCTGGTGGGGGATCGAACTCATGTTGCAGTGGCTGGCAATAGCTTGACAGCGCTATGTCTTTAACCCCTGCACCACCAAGGAGGCCCTATCATGTTTATTTAGAAAACAATACAATTCAAGCATTTAAAAGTATCTGTCTATTTGCTTTTCCTTGTTGGAGATTACTTAAGTCTCAAACAACTTATCAATATTTATTCATTAAAAAATGGAGTAACCATTATCAGAATATCTACAATATCCTTAGAATTTAAGACTTTAAATTAACTATACCAGTCCCTGAGAATTTTGTTTGTATTTTTGTTCAAGAAATAAAACTCCTGGTGAAATGTTATCAAGCAATTTTAGAATCAATTACAAAGCAGTTGGTCAACATCTGGTTACCAAAGACCAGTTCTTAGCAGATAGATAGCTCAAGCCAATCGAAGACTTATGGACTTATATTCTTATATATAACATATAAGAAATTTACTGTCTCTAGCATCTAATTCAATGAAAAGTTTCTGAGAATGTATTTTGTATCACTCTCAGTGCAGAGTTCCTATATGTAAAGTTAATTTTAAAAGGGGAGAATGGGGAGGGTGTTGAAGTGGAGATAGCTAAGATAACATGAAACTTAGTGGTATGATACAGCTTATTAAATACTAAATGGTAATAAACTGCTGCAAATACTTTGTTGGAATGAGGAAACTACTGTGTGTGTGAGAGAGAGAAGAGGGTAGAGAGATCGGTAAGAGAAAGAAAAGGAAAGAAAAAGAGGTAAAAGAAGATGGAAGCGAAGGGAGAAGTTTAAAATTTTAAACTTAAAATACTCTTCTTTTTTAGCCTCTCAGGGTGTCAGGATAAATAACAAAAAGAAGATAATTCTCTCAGTTACTCTGGTCAGTGGAAAGCACCAGATATGTGGACATATCTAATGGCATCAGTATTCACTGGATAGAAGCCGTTAATCTGTAGTTAAATAAATGGCCAAGGCATTGTGGAGGTTGAGTTCCTGGAGTAGTTCCTTCCTTTTCTCCTTATGTCCCAATTTTAAGGAGCAGGTAATCCTGTGGTAGTTCAACTCTTCTAGGAGTTGTCAGAAAAAGATTAAAGCAGAAAATATAGATTATTTATAAAAATAGATGCAAAAATTATACAGCAAATTGAATTCTAGGTAAAATTCTAGGTAAAATTCAGTATTCTAGGTAAAATTCGTTCTTAAAAAGCAACAGAATATGTCTTTAATAGGATTTTAAAAATTATGTGGAATTAGATGCAGACATACCACTTAGTGAATGATCTAAATGCCAGAGAATGCCATCTTCTGTAACAGACCCCTGGAATCTCAGCTTAATATAATAGTTTATTTCTTACTCAGGAAGGGCACAGAACAACAGGGTTTGGAGTGGGTATATAGTCCATAGTAAGTCAGGGCTGATCCCGATGTATTGAGATATTGCTGTCTTGGCATCTTTCTAGCTGGAAGAAGAAATGGGAAGACAGGAGTAGGAGTGTTTTAAGTCAGACTGGTTGGCAATGCACATAGCTTTTCTTCACACTGTCCATTGACTGGCAAATGCGGCTGACTTATGTGCCTAGGCAGAAGGTAAATAGGTTCGATGATGAGCTAACAGTCTGGAATTTTTAGCCAATGTGATGAGAAGAAAGACAGTAAGTTCGCTTGTGAGTGATTACAGGTTTAAGTATTGGCAAAGAAGAGAAAAGAGTCATTAGTTGTTTGATCATTTAAGCCAGAAAAGTCTGAGATACTAATAGTTCAATTATGGAGAGAGTTTTATAAGGTGGCCAATTAAGCAGTAACTATATAAATGTATGTTCTTGTTATATATCTACAATAACAGATGAGAAAAAGCAGGCAAAATAAAGGTCCTTACAGATTTGAATCTCATTTAAACCGAGGTTGAGAGAATCATTCAGAGTTTTGAAAATGAAAACCAAGATCAAAAGGGCATGGTGATGATGCCCTTTTGGGTGATGGAGCTAGAAAATGGGCTTTTTGGATGATGGAGCCAGAAAATGGGGGGAAAATACTATAGACGCTGACATATAGCATGCCCTAGCATGCCTATAGCTTTAAAAAAAATCCCAGTGCCTGAAACCAGTCAAATTGGTATCTTTACAAGTAGAACTGAGACATCAGCATTTTTAAAAATTACCCAGACATTTCCATTATGTTGCCACTGGTGAGAACCACTGTTATATAAAGATTTTCTGTTACATTGCTGAGATCTCTTTCCTCTTTATCTTTATTGTTTTAAATTATAATAATAAACATGAAGAACCTAGTCTGTGCCTAGCACGTGCTTATTAGCTTGTAGCCACGAGTTAGCAAATGGATATATAATATTTTGATTCCTATGTAATTGTTCTGTTGAAGAACATTGCATACTGAAATATGAGAAAGTAAACAGTTCTGTTGCTCAGATCTGAACTTGAAATAATTACTTTGGCTAACTGCTTAAATTGTACATTTTCTCAAGCTTATTTTGTAGGGATTTGAAGCCCATACAATGAAATGCATAATTAGTGTAAAACTAAAAGGAGTAAAATCTCCCAAGTAATGATTTAGGCCTAAGACAGATACAAAGAGAAAAATAATTACATAAGAAAACTTAAATTACAAGCTTAATTGCTAAATTGGAATTTCAGTTTTTGTCACTGTATGCACACTGTCATTTTTTATCTCATAAAGTTTGAGTCTCAAAAATATAGATTTGTACGGAACCCAGTAGATGATGTGTAAACACAATAGCTATGCAACAGGCCAAAAATCTTAAAGAAATTTGCTTACAAAAATGTAATCATGTGGTGTTCAAAAACTCCTTACTTTAATTAAAATAAAATTTTAAACTTAAAATTTTTTTGGCCTCTCATTTTTCACTGTAAATAATTGACAGTTTCTAAAATATACCTAAATCATCTAAATTTCTGGAATCTGTTGGATGCAAATGTTCCTAAGTCAGTATCTTAACAAAGAGTAAGAGTAATACAGATGCCAACTGGAACCTACCTCATTAGTAGGGTGCAGCAATTCAAAGTTAGTCACTAATTGCATACAATATGAAACCCAAATTCCAAGGGGCCCTTTGAGACTTTTTATCACCGCTACTATAGTTGTCTCTTGAGGAACTTTTTTTTTATTATTATATGTTTACCATCTTGTTGTACAGAATTCATGTGCTTGTTTGCTTTGGAATGTACACCCAGCTCGGATTATCATACTTAATACATACTGTATATGGTAATCTGCTAAGGCTGCCTAACAAAATACCGCCAGCTAAGTTGCTTAAACAGCATAAATTTATTTCTCACAGTGCTGGAGGCTAAACAACAATATATAGGTGTTGGCAGGCTTGGTTTTTCCTGAGGCTTCACCTGGCTTGCAGATTTCAGGCTTCTTGCTATGTCCTCATGATCTTTTTCTCTGTGTGCTTGCATTCCTGGTATATGTGTTTCTTCTTATATTATAGGCCCCAGTTATGTTGGATTAAGTCTCCACCTTTATGGCTTCATTTAAACTTAATTACCTCCTTAAAAATTGCCCTATCTGCAAATACAACTAAATATTAGTGCTTGAAAATTTTTAGCAAGAAGGAACATACTAAAAGTTTTGTTTGTTAGGTCTTTGACTAATAGACATCTCACATTTGAGAGAATACTTACAGAAAAAGTGTAAGTGATACATTTGTGAAATTTATCCTGAAGAGAGATACTTTTAAAAAGTGGCATACCGGGCCTCCCCAGTGGCGCAGCAATTGAGCGCTGGACTGTGAAGCTGCCCGCAGCCTCTGCAGCTCGGGTTTGATCCCAGGCCACCGGGTGAGGGTCCCACATGGTGTGCAGACCGCTCCTGCCGCCCGCTGCTCCCCTCCGCGGTGTACTTCATCAGTCTGCCTGCTCTGCTCTGCTCTTTGCTCTGACTCTGGTGAATTTTCTCACCCTCCCGTGCTTCTGACTGTACCCAGTGCTTGTATAAATAAATAAATAAATCTTAAAAATAAAATAATGTCAAAAACAAAAAAAAGTGGCATACCAAAATAGGCAAAACAGAAAGTAGAAAATCTGAATGGACTTAAAAAATAGAGATTGAGTTTATAAATAAAAGATCCCCTACAAATAAAAACTCATGAATAAATGACTTGACTGGTAAATTTTATCAAGGATTTAAAGGCTCTTCTATAAAATGGAAGATAATGGAACATTTCCCCACTGAGTCTATGATGCTGGTATAACACAAATATCACAAGAAAAGAAAACTACAAACCAGTATGCCTCTTGAATATAGAATGCAACCTCCTGCCCCTACTCACACATACACACAAACTTATAAGCATAATTAAGCAATAAATAAAGATTATACACCATAATCCAAGATATATCCCCAGATTTTGAGGTGGATTTAACATCTGGAAGTCATGTGGTACACCATACAATATTAATAGAATGAAGACCAACCATGTGATCATATAATAAATGTGGATAAAGTATTTTATTTTCAAATTTGTGCTACTTATATCTCTCAATTAGATTTTCTACTTGTTATTATTTTTAAATCTATTTACATTGCTCAAGTTGCAGATGTGATTCAGCTTCTTCATTTACCTAGAATAAAATTGAGTTAACACTGAGGAAAGGAAAGAATTTCTGTGTAGTCATAGTGGGCACAAAAACTCTTGTTTATTATTTAGGCCTTGCAGATGTCCAGCTTTATTGATAATGTGAGAAATTGCTCCTCAAAGCAAAAGAGTGTTATTTTCTACTCGTTATATTATAAGCATTTAAATAGTGATAACAACAATGTCATAAACTGAAAGCTCTTGTACCTTTTCATGTGGTACAAACCATGAGGAAAACAACTACACAGGTGTATTAAGCACCTTTTAATCTAGTAATTCTTGAGGGATAAATATTCTAAGGAAATAATCCAATGTAGAGGAAAAGCTGTGTCTGTAGTAAAGTGGAATAGTGATAGGTTTTTCAGTGGAATCAATTAAGATTGTATTTAAACTACACCATGATTACCTCAACATCGTTATCATAGAAAATTATTGACATAATAAGAATATTAAAAATGTATTAGAGTAGGATTTTTTGTGTAATATTTAAATGCGAAAACCTGTGCTAATTGTATATCTACTTATATATTTATGTGCAACTCATAGGCACTGAAAAGAGAATGGAGACTAGAATGTTTTCTGTTACAATTATCATCTTACGAAAGTAGAATTATGAATTATTTTTAATTGTATTTTGTTTCCCAGCTATTCTAAAGAGTCAGGGGAGCATATGTTTTGTTATCTGTTTTTCCTTTCTCCCTCTCTCCTTCTCTGCAAACCGTTTGAAGGTAAGTAGTGTAGCAACCCTGAATATCAGTGTCCACTGTCAGTCCTGAGGGTCTCATTGAGCTGCCACAGTGGAGTACCTGATCTTTCTAGAACCATGGAACAATTATGTGTAAATGCTGTTTCTTTTAGGATACGTTAACTGGGTTTGATGCTTTACATCAACAAACCTTTAGCTGTTAAGAAATAGGGCTAATCAGTCAATATGTTCAAAGGTTCTAGAAAACTGAAGTTAGACTAATTGAATGAAATTTTCTTTAAAACACAGGACTGTTTTAGAATCCCTCCATAGAAAGGAAACAGAAGCAGTTTTGTTACTTACAAAGACATTACAGAGAGTGTTAGCTGCAAGTATGAGGGATTTGTTTTGCCTCTTTGACACAGTATAACTCCTCTCTGTCTCACAGCTGGCCCTGAAGGACCCGGTGCACACGGTATCACTGCAGCAGTTCATCTATGAAAAGCTGAAGGCCCAGCAAGAACTGCTGGGAGAGCAAGGCTTTCAGTCCCTTATGGAAACGGTGGACACAGAGATCGTCACCCAGCTACAGGAATTTTTACAGGGTTTCTGAGATCATATAACATGTGGCTGCTTCCTCTTTCTGAAATAAGCTGAGAAATGCAACCTGCCATCTGTCCCTGAGAGCCTGCTGAGACGATGAAGAAATCCTTTGAGTATGAAAATAAAGAGGCAAAGACCACACATTTTTCTAACTACAAAACTCAGCAAATAGATGTAAATCCTGCATAACTAAAATTACAAATCTGTTCCTGAAAAGAATTTAATTTTGTATTTATAAGGGGGCCCTGTGTTTACTAGAGATAGATTTGACAACACTAGAGCTTAGTTTCCTGTTAAGAGAAGAAACTTCGATTACTTGTTAATCATGTGCTCTTAACACTTAAGAAGATGAGGGTTAATATCTGAAATGTTTTTCTTCAACCAAAATTAAATTTGGCTGCCATATCCTTTTTTAAGCTAATGAAACTGAAAGTTTGAAAAATGACAAAGTTATTCAGATGATGCATTTAAAAATGTGCAACAAGCAGAAATATACTTGACAAAGATAAATTGAGATTATCTTTTAAGGGAGTAGCTTCCATCTGACAAAAATATGTTTATTCAAACAAATCCTCTTATTTTCATCCTAGTAATTTGATATAAGAATTATTAGTAAAAGGGATTTTTTCTCATTTTATTTTCAGTATTTATGTATAGTCTTTAAATGCACATTGTAAGGCCAACAGAAGTGAAGATGTGTACTGCAGTACCCGCTGGGAGACCTCTGGTTATGATTGGTCTTCATTCCTTTGTTAGTATTGACAGTCAGGAGACCCATGAGCACCGAGAAGATCCAGGCAGCCCACAGACCCCCTGTGCTGTGACATGGCTGTGACAGTACATTCAGCACTTAGCCATCTCAGGTTCCTCAGTGCAGGAGTACAGCAGGGCTTCGATGATACGGGTGTGCCCTGAGGACCTAGCAGCAATCCCCAGGGTACCCACACTGATGTGACAAGTCTTCCTTCCTTATTCCTTCAACATGCAGTACCAAAAAAGGGGGAAAAGGAGAAAATAAGCCTTACTTTGTTTTACTTGCCATGTATTGAAAGAAACCTTTAAAGCATTTTTAAGGAAATATTCAAAAGCAAAGTTGGAAAATGTCTGATCTTTCTATAGAAAGTTGGGTACAGTATGTAACTGCGGGAAACCCACTGCCCCTTTGTAAGCTGTGGAACCCAAAATGTATGGAAATATTTGATGTTTTCAGCAAGAGGGAAAATATGGTCCAAATTAAATTTTCCAAAGATACCTCACCTTTGACTGTTTTGATTTTTTTTTCCTGCCCTACAAAAAAAGAATTCATAAAAATTGCCCAATGAAAGGAAGTTTTCTTTCATACTCTGTCATTGACTCTGTCCTCATAGGTAGCACTGCTGCATATTGCAGATGTTACTCTTAGTTTATCTTTTCATTTAAAGACTAAAAGCTTCTTTAATGGGATATTTCTTTATCATTATTACTCAGTCCTCAAAACTGATCTAAGAAGAGCCATTTCTTTTTGTTGACTTAATTATTGTCATTGGAGGTACTATTTCCACTAATGCTAATCAGAAATTTTCAAATCTGCACTAGTTTTTCAATTATGGTAAAATACTCATCTTTCTAGTTCCTGACAGATTTCATTTTAGTGTTACAGCAAATGTTACTAAAATATCTACTTTGCCAAAAAAAAAATTATCTGAAGGAAAGGGTTTAATTCATTTTTGAAACTCAAATGTTAAATAGACTTTGTAAATAGCTGAGGAAAAAAACAGTTCATTTATTTTGAATTTCTAAGTACTCAAGACGTAAAATGTGATTATTGATTTACAGATTCTGTTTATTAATGCAGCTTCATAGCAAACCTGTAAAGTTTTGGACAAACAGCTCAGCCATGTCTCTGGTTGAATTATGGTTCCTGATACAAGGTAATGATCATTTCTAGTCTATAATTACAGTCCCGTATTTCTTACATTCCAGAAGCTTTTCTCAACTCTCTGCCCAATAATAACATTTTAAAGTTTTTATTATTAAAGTAGTCCCCATATCATTAATATGTTAAAATACTCAGTTTACAGTTTCCCTTAGAAAATCTTCAGCATAGATATTTATTTTATCTATTTCATTATCCAACTAGTGGTTGTTGAATTTTTCTTTTGTGTCATACATAGTGCTACGCTAAATTCTGGGTTTAGAACAGAAATGACCGCATGTAGTTTTATAAGTCAGCGGGAGTATCACTTGTCAACCTGCTACAAGAAAACAGTGGTTTTAAGGATGTGTCCATTCGGGAATACTGCATATGCAGGGGAAAGTGATGTATAAAAGAGAATGAACTGCTATTGTTTCATTTGCTGTCCATTTGGAAACGATTCTCAAACACCATAGTTTGGTGAAGATATTTAAAAGTAAAGGACACCAAAGTGGAGCTGGGCAGTTCTTGGATTCCACACTTAGAGCTATTTGAAATAAACATGCAAAATCATTGTTAAGAGTTTGAAGATTTAGAGCTCTGTAGCTTCACAACTAATTCCAATTCCGTGAATTAAATGTTTCTCCTGCTAAGGGTAAGCATCTTCTATTCTACTTCTGTAAACCTTAGAAATCCCAAATGAGTCAAAATTTAAAAGTTGTTGGAGAGTGTATAAAAGGAAGAGGAGTTTGATGTCAGGAAAAACAAAATTTTCCCCTAGCTTTGGAAAGAAGTGTTTAGTCTACAGAAGCACTGAGAGTATAATGAACACCAATACACCCTTCACCTAGATTCACCAAGTTGTTTCATTATGCCACATTTACTCTCTCCATAAATGTGTGTGTTGAGTCATTTGAAAGTTATAGACACTACAGTTACAACGCTTTACCTCCAAATACTTCAGCATACCTCTAAGAATGGCATTTCTCTACATTAACATCATATACGCCTAAGAAAATTTACATTAGTGCAATATCTAATAAAATGTGTGTACCAGTTTTCTCAAATCCCCCAAAGATCTCTTTCATGTGATGCTGATTCTTTCATGACCCAGAATCCATTTAAGATTTCTGCATTACACTTGACTATTTAGATTTTAAACCTAGAATAATTCTTTTTTCATATCATTGTGTTTTTGAAAGAATCCAAGACAGCTGGCTTCTTGTATAGTGTCCATTATTATGCAGTGTTCTAATTGTCTCCTTATAATCAGATTCAGGTTAACATTTTTGGCAACGAGACTGCTTTGGTAATGTTGTACACTTGCTGGGGCGTAATGTCAGGTTGTCTCTTGTTGATGAGACTGGAATGGTTTAAGTGGTGCTCCCCTGGCCTCTCATTACAGCCCTAGAAATTTCCAGTAATTACGTTTTTGTTTTTATTTTACCTTAGAGTTCTTGGCACTACTGGCTTGCTTTTTTATTTACAAAAAGTTCTTCAGTTTTAAGCTGGAGAAGTCAGGTGACTAAATTATGGTAGAGGTTTTTTGTACTTGGTGCAAATTTCATCAACCTTCTTAAGTCTCTGAAATTGCATTATTGTTATGGCACACCATTTAGCCAAGAAGAAGTGGGACAAACCTGAGGGACTGGGGGTGACCTAGTAGGTGGGTTCTTATCTGTGAGCAGGACCTGACTCCAAAGCAGAAACATGGGGGGAAGTAATGATGACAAAACTTATTTACATAGGGAGTGAGAAGAGAGATGAGAGAAGGTATATACAAGCTGGCAAATGGCAAAAATCACATCTGTTCTGCCCAGATAGTGGCTGCTTTGCAGAGACCAGGGTCCAAGCTGTACAACCACATGTGGTAAGCTGGTGGCTTCTCCACAGACACTCCTCCTCACCAGCGGTCTTAACCGCCTAGGTCCCCAAGGTTTAATTGCCAAAGGACTACCCCTGCTTCTGTTTACCATCAGACCCCAACCAGGAGGTAGAGTCCAGAAAATACTTTGTACCATCTAGTTGGTTATGAGTGCCACCCACTGGCTTAGAAGTTGCTCCTCTACAGGCTCCTCACTTCCTCTTACCATAAGTCATCTATTTCCTTTCCCTCTTTCCTCTGTCTCCTCCATGTTTTTAAGTATCTAGTTTTTTGTGAATACCAATATAACCTGAACTTACACATCACTAAAATTGAAATAAAAACAAGCATTGTCTTTGTTTCTCATTTCTCATGACCAAAACACTCTTTGGATTTTGCAGACTGTTGGCAAAGAGGCAAATATGCAACAATGTTCTTGTTTTAATAACTTTATAAATGCTTTATCATATCTTGGTTGAGCTTAAAAGGCAGAAACATGCTAGACTTTAGACTGTGTGGTTTAGGGTGATATGAGGCAGTATATTATCAACTGGCAAATGAGAAACAAGAAAAGAATCACTTATTTTTTTTTAAAGATTTATTTATGCATACAAGAACTGGGGAATAAGCCAGAGGTGCGGGGGGTAGGGGTAAGAGGATTCACCAGAGAGAGTGGGGAGCAGAACAGGCAGATCTACTTAAACACACTGCTGAGGGGAGCAGCCGGCAAGACAGGAGAGGTCTATTGCGCCATGTGGGTTGTTCCCTGGTGGGCCTGGGATGGAACTCATGCTGTAGTGGCTGGTGATAGTTCAACAGAGCTGTCTTTAACCCCTGTGCCACCAGGGAGGCCCAGAATCACTTCCTTAAATGTGAAGCTTTACTCTTGGTATCCACATGGGCCTCATATCTGAAACAGCAGTTTAAAGCCCCCTTTTTTCCTCGTAAGAAGAAACTGCATTCTGTCCCAAACACCCGTTTTAGAGAACCTGATACCCCAAAGTGAAAACCAATCCATTTGGCTATAGGGCTTGAACCTTAGACTGTTGGGCTTTAGAGTCCTTAGGGTGAATACCTAGTATCCTGGAAAGGAGCCATAGCTATCACTTTTACTGCTGGGCAGTTGAGCCTCCTGGCCTGAGAAGATCTTTATATCCCTGAAGTGTGTGGGTAAAATTTCAAACAGAGCCATAGACTACATTCCTTACTATACAACTGGAGGGCCTCTGATTAGCTAAAGATCTTTAACTAGCAAGAAGAATTGCTATTTGTTCCAGTTAATGCCTGCATCTAACTCATGTGGGCCTGTTGGAATTTATTTAGGCATATTGTGCTTTGAAGAACTTTCTAATCAGGGAAGGAGTGTATCAATGTGTGATTGATTATCTGGCCCTTTTTTCATCAAAGTAAAACATTGATTTTCATGCCACTTTAATTTCCCAGTTGGGCAAAAATAGAATGCGAGTAACTGCTAGAAAAGGTATGAATTCATTTATATCTGGCTGCCATTAACAACATGTTTTTCAAATTGAAAATTAGCCTTATGTCTAGAATTCTGCTTGTTGGGGATTTTTATTACATGGAGTTATAGCAGGGAAAGCCTTGGGATAAGACTGTGAGTAGGCCTTAAGCTTGTTTTTTTTCCCTTCTCAAAAGCTTCAACCTGAAGCAAAATCAGTATCTCATTTCAAAAGGGGAAGGTCATTTCCACAATGCTCTGGAGGCTAGCACCAAAGTGGCCTTTCTTTTCTTTTTTAATGAGCACTGCAACTTAAGCAATCATCTAAAAGAGCAAAACTTTTTGATTGACAGGGAAGTTGTATCATAAAAGTATGGGCTGAGGTCAGAAGTGTACTGACAGCCACCCAGGGAAGGGAAGTCTATTGACAGACCTGGAGGTAATCACAAACTGATTCGAGCTCTATTTAGGCACAGAAGGCAGCTTGGCTTGTTTCTTTTGTAGATTGATAGGCATATGTCCCATGGTGTCTCTGACAGTAAAATCAATATCATGAAATGGCCATTTCCCTTCTGCCTTGTGTCTTCCTTATTCACAGCACAATGCACTGTGGAATGCTAAACCAGGTAAGCAAATCAAATATTTTATTATAATTACTAGACAAACTTGCTAAAGGCAATTCACAGCATGGAAATATGGAAACCCAAACTTACTAAGTAACAGATCAGGAAAATGTTTTCAAAAGCTCTTTGTACCTTTCAACAAACTCTTCCTTGTAGATATCAAAATAAGAATTAAAATAAGTAAAAATTGATTTTTTTTTTCAGTCACAGGAGGGGGAATAAAGATGATCTATTCTAACCTATTTTTCTTTTTTAAAGATTTAATTATTTATTTATACAAGCACTGGGTACAGTCAGAAGCTTGGGAGGGTGAGAGAATTCACCAGAACCAGAGTGGGGAACAGAACCGACAGACCGATGAAATACACAGCTGAGGGGAGCAGTGGGCACGGCAGGAGAGGTCTGCGCGCCATGTGGGACCCTTGCCTGTGGCCCAGGATCAAACCAGCACTGCAGAGGCTGCGGGCAGCTTCACAGCCCAGCGCTCAACTGCTGCGCCACCAGGGGAGGCCCTAACATATTTTTCACAGATGAGGGAACTGGGCCCCATAAAGTGAGGCCTGCAGCGCTGGCTTCTTGGCAACTACGCCACATACTTGCAATTAAATATATGTATCTATATATAAATGTTAATGCTTGCCAAGGTTTACTGTATACATTTTTAACTAATGTAGGTCCACCTTCAAATAGCACTATATGTCACATATAGTGCAGGTACCTTATAACAAATATTCTCAGCTTCTTCCTCCCTGTCTGTCACTCATTTTACTTACCCATATGCTATAATCACCCAATACAATGTTGTTATTATTTTAACTAGTTATCCTTTAGATCCGTTAAGAATTTTAAAAATCAAAGATTTGGTTTCACCTTTTATTTCATCTTTAATACTCATTCTTTGTTTATATAGATCCAAATTTCTAACCTATGTGGTTTTCCTTTTAATACTTCTTTAATACCCTTTCGTGGCACAGGTCTTCTAGTGACCCTTCTTCTTCATTTATCCTTTACTTAGAAGGATATTTTTGCTGGGTGTAGAATTCTAGGTTACCACTTTTTCTTCTTTCCACACTTTATATTTAATTTCACTTCAGTGTCTTCAGATTGATTGCATGGTATTTGAAGAGACATTCACTGTTATCCTTGTTTCTGTTTCTATAAGGTAGTTTTCTTTCAATATTTCTCTTTGCCTTTGATTTCTACAAGTTAAATATATATGCCTAGATGGTTTTTGTTGTTATTTTAGTTAGTGCTTTGATTTATAGCATCACTTTTAAGTCTTAGAATTTTCAACTTTCTGCTTATATAATACCTGTGTGTTCTTATAGGTACTTTTTCAATTAGAGCCCTCAAGATATTAATGACTGCTATTTTAAATTCCCTGATAATTCTAATCTGTATCTTATCAGAGTCTAGTTCAGATGCTTACTTGATCTCTTCAGACTATTTTTTTGATTGTTTTATCCATGCCTTGTAATTTTTTTTTTTTTTGAAAGCTGGGCATATTGTATTGAATAATAGAAACTGAAATAGGCCTCTAATGTGAACATTTATGTTAATGTATTTAGTTATGTTAATGTATTCAGAACTTAGGCTGTGTTTATTGTTTCCTGTAACTATTGATGCCAGAGGCTTCACATTCATCTAGTATTCTTGTTTTTGTTTACCCTTTTGACTGTGCTTCCCTAAGTACTCCTCCTCAGAGAGAATCTGTGTCTTACAGCTCTTTCTGTGGTAATCTCTAGTATATATAGCATTCTTGGTATGTGGGAGGGGGTTTTCTAATTTTATGGTTGAATCTCAAGTCAAGCAATGTACTTGTATCTCTGGCTGTAACTTAAGGACTCTCAGGCTTGTGTAACTAACATTACATGTGTTTCTTCTTGGGCTCTTTCTCCATTCCTCTGAAGTGAGATAAAGGGCTGGCGTGAGGGGAAGATTTTAGGACAGGCTATAATTCTAGAATTTCAAAACTGAGTATTGGTTCCTTCCAGACCTGTAAGAAGAATCATTTTATGCTCTTCTACCTGTTTATTGGCACTCCTTGGTGTTCCATGGCTTATAACTTCTTCATTCCACCCTCTGCCTCTGTTGTCAGATGGTCACCTTCTTCTCCTTCCACTCCTCTCTCCTCCTATTAGAACACTGCCCCACCCTACTTAAATGTGACTCCATTTCACTAATCACATCTGTAATTTCAAATAAGGCCACCTTCTGAAATACCAGGGATTAGAACTTCAACAAGCTGTTGTGAGGTAGGAGAGGGGGCACTATTTATTTTAACCCATAACAGATTGGTTTATAAGAACTCATACTAAATATTTCTCTGTTCATTTATCCTAATGGCACTACGTCTGTAACTGAACCGTGCTGTGAATTGGAATTAGTACTCAAAATTTAAGCCTAGTTCTTTTCTTTTCTTTTCTTTTATATATTTTTTACATCATTTTTCATTTTTGCACAATGTATGCATTTTCATCTTGGTTATAGTCCCCATACAATTCCCATCCCCCTTTTTTGATCCTACTCCCTTCTCTCGCCACCCCCCCCACCCCCAGCAGTGTGTCTCTGGTTTATAGTTGCTTGTTGATTTTGATTTTTACTTTATTATAATGCATTCAGCAAGTACAGGATGTCTCTTTCCATGGCTTAGGGGCTAAATATCCACATACAGGCACACCTAGCTGCTATAGCAGAGGGAAATCTGAGTGCTTTGTTAATGCAGGCCCCCAGTAGTCATCAAGCACCTTGCAAGGGAGTCAAATGTTCAAGGCTCACTTACTAATCTTACTTCAAAATGGTTGCTTAAGAGGATTAGTAATTCACTGGCAAATCCTAAAGAAGTTCCTTGGTTCCTATCTTATTTTTCAGTTAGCTTAAATAATGAGCAGGAAAAACAATTAGATGTTTGTGCATTATCATAAGGCTTTGCAATTGCAAAGAAGCACTGGGTTTTGCTGAGTTTAAGGAGAATGCAAAATGAATAACAATAAACAAAATGTACTTCAGGACCATTTAATTCAATTTAAAATGTAAATGGATTCAGGCTGCCTGCAGCTGCACTAAACTTATATGCCATGCTTGATTTGGCCACCAGAAAACACAACAAAAACATTTAATTTAGCTTTTGTGTGGAGTTGTATATTAGAAGAAGCAAGGAAATTCTATGGGGACTATACCTGTTTGGGGTGGGGGGCAAACATTGTTTAAAAATGATATATATATAGGGCCTCCCCTGATGGTGCAGCGGTTGAGCGCTGGGCCGCGAGGCTGCCCACAGCCTCTGCAGCGCCGGTTTGTTCCCCGGCCACCGGCGAGGGTCCCACTAAAAAAAATAAATAAATAAAAATCACCATTAAAAAAAAAAATGATATATATATAAAGAGTCACAGGGAAATAAAGCAGACAGAGTACCCCCTCAGAAGCCTTGGGCTCAGGGATTGCAGATCCTGAAGGGCTGCTCAGAAGTGAACCAGAGCCAACAAATCCTCTCACCAGGACTGGGCGACCACGGGTCCTTGGCCAAGCTTTGCCATTGTGATGACATTAGAATTATGTCTCTGCGGACCTCTGCATCCTCCTTACTTGGTGGTTTCATCTTCCATAAGACTTAATTGCCTTGCAGTTTTCTGTCCCTTGTGAGTCCTTCCGTTCCTTCATTTAAAGTATTTTTTTGCTTCTATTGGACCAACTGCTAGATGCGTCTAATAGACCTTTGATTTGGAATGTCAATAAAATGTCTTCATTCTCAAAAAAAAAAAAAAATGATATATAGAAAGAAAGAAAGAAAAAGATGGAGGAGGAGTGTGGATTCTGGAATCACACCTGAATTTTATCCCAACATCCAAATTTTGTTTTTCCCAGTGGTAAGCAAAAGAATGCATTTGCCCCACCTCCCCAAAATAGATATCTATACTCTAATCCCTGACTGTGAACATGTTACCTGACATGGAAAAAGGGACTTTGCAGAAGATTTAATTAAGGCAAGGATATTGAAATGGAGATTAACATGAGTCAGTTGGGTGAGTGCAATCTGAGTCTCTAAAGAGAAGATGCTGCCCCAACTGTGACGAGAGATGTTAGAAAGGGAAAACTGTCAGAGCAATGTGATGTAATCATTGGAGATGGAAGAAGGGACTGGGAGCCAAGGAATGTGGGTGGTCTGAGGACACTGCAAAGGAAAGTTAACAGATTCTCTCAGAGCCCCCAGAGACAGTATAGAGCCCCCTTCCAAAGACTTGATTTTCCAGAACAGAAAGATAATGTCATGTTGTAAGGACATTGAGTTTGTGGTCTTTTGTAAAGCAGCAGTAGAAAACCAATCTACCCACTGACTGGATATATAGTTTCTGAGTTTTGGTTTTCTTGCCTTTAAAATTAGATAATAGGATTGTGTGTAGTTAAGTGCATATTTTCTGAGATGATACTTGTAAAATTGGTATAATCACTTTATGACAGTACTGGGTTCAATAATGATGTTTGCCATTTTTTCGTGTGTCTGGAGGCCTTCTGAGTGTGTTCTTTAGAGATGTTTAGATCTTACTGGATGGTTTCACTTATTTGTGGAATATAAATAACCAAAGAAAACAAACTAGCAAAATAATTCACCGGGGGGAAAAGGGGGGATAGGGGAAGGAAGGGAATAGGACATCTACATGAGAATTTCGTTGGAGGATGAGTGAAGCATGTACATATATTGTGTTGTGAAAATGTACACACAAATTAATGAAATTGGGCGGGGGGAGGAAAGAGAAATTTTAAAAACATAAAAAGGTGTACAAAAGAACAAACATTAAGGAGCAACACAAACATGTTGATTCTTAACTGTTCTGAGCTGGACCCTACACTCACTGTGTGCCAGGAACCATCCCACAGTGCTTTGCGTATATCGCTTATTCTCACAATACGCTGTACTCCTGGGAGAAGTGAGGTACAAGAGGTGGTATGATTTGCTCAAGGTCACACAGCAGGCACACAGTGACTTAGCCAAAGCTTTGAAACCAGGTGTCCAGCTCGGGCATCCATGCTCTACTGCCGAGCAAGGCAGGAAGGATCAATCAGGATTCATGTGCTTCCTGCCTAATCATTGCTTTGCAGAGAACAAACACTCCAGGATCAAACCTTACCAAGGAAGAGCAGGAGAAAATCAGGGGAAATTGAAGCAAGGTGCTAGCACACTTTTGCAGGTGGTCAAGTAGAGCTTTAGGTGTTATGGGGCAAATAATAAAATAGTAATTTGAAAAAAACCAAAATGTATCTTGCCATTGCCACGTGTATGTTTACTTCTCAGAGGGCTTTGCAGTTGGAATGGACATGATTGGGGCATGATTAGATTTTCCTGCATCTCTGGCTCTTTTATCACCTTAATGCCTTTAGTGCTGTGGAGTGTAGCAGTTAATGAAAGCTCAGGCACCAAACTGCTTGGACTTGAGATAGGGTTCTGTCACCTTTGAGTTGTATGACAGTTGGGACGTTACTTCTCCTGCCTGTGCCTGGTTGCTAGTTGTATGTAATAGCAGTATCTTTCTCATAAAGGCTCATAAAGGTTAAGTGAGGTCAAGCAAGTAAAGGACTTAGGGCAGTGCCTAACATATATTAAGCTCTTCTGTAAATGTCAGTTATTATTATGACCATCATTATGTTTTAATAGCTAAATCTCTAATGGAATATTATCCTACTTCATGGATAAAAAAATCAAGTTTAAATATGGGTTGTTGTGCCAAGAGAAATTGAAAGGATTTAAGCCAGGGAATGGAATGTGGGCAAGGTTGATTGGTGAAGGAGGAAACAGGAGGATTCTGGTGGGTAGGGGACAGCAGTGTGACCAGTTCCACTGAAGGGGATGCACTGAGTTGAACACAATGAGTGAGAGGGGCTGGCCATGTTGAAGATGAAGTGGGTCCCCTACAGCTGGCTTTCCCTCCTGGCTATGAGTTCTCTCTGAATCTAAGGGGAGATGGATGTTTTCCTAGCAAGTCTGGGCTTTTTGAGTCTTTGGAGTCCACACCCTCTCTCCCTCTGGTGGGGTGCAGCCTTTTTAATCAAGGTTTTTGTATATGGAGTGTATGCAGGGAAGCAGAGTATGGAAGGGAGGGAGGGGGGGGAGGGAGAGTAAGGAAGGAGAGTAGCTTTTTTGCACTAAGCCCAGACTGATGATATTAAAAATAAGATTTGTCTCTCTGGACTATAGACTTGAGTGACTTTTGTCTTGCTTATACTGGGGAATGTCTATAGTGGTTTTCTTTTTACTTGCTCTAGGTTTGTCTTAGGCTTTGCTAAGAGGGCCCTGAACACACTACTTTGCTTATTTTCATGCTTGACCACTTGTGGTCATCTATCTTAAAACACGATATTCCAGCTTCATTTTTCTTATGAAAAATTTTTCTTTCTTCATTTTTCTTCATTTTTTTCATTCCTTTCATCTTGAATTTGCCAGTGTCTCCCCGCCACTCAGCCACCATCTGAACAGAACAGAGGTCATTCTCCAGTGACCCCACAGTTCATATCTTATCCAAACTTGACCAACATTCCAGGATACACTCACCCCCCAGACCTGAAAGAGTTGGTCGGTAGATAAACTTCTGTGGTCCATGAATTAACTCTGTGCTCAAGGGGACATATACCATTTAAGTTTCAAATCCTCCCACTTGAACTTTTGGCATTTCTGAGTCAGATTAAAGCCAACCAGCAGGGGGCTTTCCGTGCCTGGGCTTATGCCCAATTACAGTGGGGAGAGATTAAGTTTGAGTAGGAGAGACACTGTCCATGTGGCCACCATTCATTGAGCATGTACTTAGTGTCAAACCCTGTACATACGTCCTTTACACCAGTGATCTCATTTCATGCGCACAGTAATTCTGCCAGAGAAGAACCCTCTTTTCAAATAGTATCCATTCACCTGAAGTCCTACTTGATTCTTGGCTAGAATCCCTGAAAACAGATATGCAGAAAACCACGCATCTGACCTAATTCAGGGCACCCGGGGCATTTGCGGGGCAGTTGCAGCGTGTGCTGCCATTTCATTCTCCATAGTGTTAAGTCCGGAGGGAGGAGTTAGTTCATCTTTCTGAATTAGTTTGGCAGGGCAGCTAAGGAAGACATCATGCAAGGGTTAGAATAACAGTGAAAGGAAATGATGCCATTTCCTCTCAAACCGGCGGCTTCGCCCTCTGCCTCTTGCTTTTCCAGAGTGGAACTATCTCTACCTCTGCATTTCCACTCCTTCCTCTTGTCTGACAGTCTCACCTCTCTACCACTGATTTCTCTGTTTTTTTACACCCCTTATATCCGATCTTCACATGGTCACCACCCTTCCTCTCCATGGCCCTTGCAGCCACGGAATGACTGCCCTGGCTCTGTCCATGTTCATGCATGTTCACAGCATTTTAACTGCTTGTTGTCTAGTCCTAGTCGGTTAGCCTTTGCCTGACTCCCTCCACTTTTTTTTTTAAGTTCTTGTCCTTCCCTCATCTGTGTTGACTGATTTGCTCCCCAGTAGAACTGCACTTTCTCTGCTGCTTATCTAGCATGAGCCAACCTCCATTTCAGCAAGGACAGCCAGCTGTGTACCTGAGCTGCATTCTTACCTTTAATTTTCTATCTCCTCCTTTGTGACTTTCTATGTTCAAACTCCTATTTCACCACATGTTGGTGGTGTGGTTCTGGCAAAAGCATTTTACCTCTTTCCACCACTTGTCCTCCTTTAGAGATGGTGTTAGTACTTCCCGGTGGGATTCTTATGAAGATCAAATGAGTTATTTTGTACATGGGAAGTGTTCAGAACATTGCTGGGCACATAATAGGTATATGTCGATTCTTACTATTATGTAGGTGGTGGTATTATGTTCTGGCATGTTGATTCATGAGAGTTCCTCTAGAACAGCAGACATGCTGGTAGCTTCATGGTGGGGTGACAGAGCCAAATGTAAAGATGGCAAGGTACAAGGACAGGTGTGTGCCACATGCCGGATTAGTGTCCCCGATACATCCCTTTTGAAGACAAGGCAGGAAAGTTGCCTGTCCTTCAAGGAAAAGATCCCTTTTTCACTTCCTAGATAAGCAGTAAAATGTGAAATAAAGTACTTTGGGTAAATACTGATTTGATAGGAAATTTTTTTATGTTTAATATATTTTATTTTATATAATTCTTACATCATTTTTTGTTTTTGCACAATGTATGCATTTTCATTTTGGTTATATTCCCCATACAATTGCACACCCCCCTTATTTTGACCCTAATCCTTCCTCTCTGCCCCCCCCCCAATAGTGTGGTTTATAGTTGCTTGTTGATTTTGATTTTTTCTTTATTATAATTAGTCTTTTTCCTGGTCCCTTATTTAGGTTTTCTAAATTCCTGCTATGAGTGAGACCATCTGGTATTTTTCTTTTTCTTTCTGACTTCTTTCGCTGAGCATGATCCCTTCTAGCTCTATCCATGTTGCTGCAAACTGCATGTGTTTATCTTTTTTGATTGCTGAGTAATATTCCATGGTGTATTACATCTTCTTGATCCAGTCATCTATTTTTTGGCATTTGAGTTGTTTCCAAAGCTTAGCTATTGTAAATAATGCTGCTATAAACATAGGGGTACAGGTGCCCTTTTGAATTACTGTTTCTGTGTCATTTGAGTAAATACCTAGGAGTGGAATTGCTGGATCATATGGAAGCTCTATCTTTAGTAGGTTGAGGAATCTCTGCACAGCTTTCCCTAGTGGTTGGACCATTTTGCACTCCCACCAGCAGTGCAGGAGAGTTCCTTTTTCTTCACATCCTTGCCAACATTTGTTGTTGCTAGTTTTTTTTAATATGTGCCATTCTCACTTGTGTAAGATAGTATCTCACTGTAGTTTTCATTAGCATTTCCCTGATTATAAATGATGCTGAACATTTTTTCATATGCCTGTTGGCCATTTGCATATCCTCTTTGGAGAAGTTGCTTTTTAGCTCTTCTGCCCATTTTTTGACTGGATTGTTTACTTTGTTTTTGTTGATTCTCATCAGCTCTTTGTAGATTTTTGTGCTCAGTCCTTTACCATTAGTGTTGTGTGCAAAAATTTTCTCCCAGTCAGTGGGGTTTCTCTTTGTTTTGGTTACTCTCTCTTTTGCTGTGCAGAAGCTCTTTAATTTGCTGTAGTCCCAGCTGTTTATCTTTGCCTTCACTATCACTGCTTTGGGTGAAGTGTCTGTAAAGATGTCTTTGAGATGCATGTCATGTAGTATTTCACCTATATTTTCTTCTATATATTTTATGGTTTCAGGTCTTATGTCTAGTTCTTTAATCCATTTTGAGTTGGTTTTTGTCATGGTGTGAGGTAGTAGTCAAGCTTCATTCTTTTGCATGTGGCAACCCAGTTTTCCCAGCACCATTTATTGAACAAACTTTCTTTGCTCTATTGCATATTCTTTGCTCCTTTGTCAAAGATTAGTTGGCTGTAAGTCTGTGGGTTTATTTCTGGATTTTCTACTCAGTTCTATTGGTCCGTGTGTCTGTTCTTGTTCCCATACCATGCAGTTTTGATTATTATGACATTGTAGTATAGTTTGAAATCTAGGCATGTGATTCCTCCATTCCCTTCTTTTTTTTTTTAGGAGAGCTTTGGCTATTCGGGGTTTTTGGTGGCTCCATATGAATTTCTCAATATTCTATTTCTTTGAAGAATGTCATTGAAATTTTTATTGGAATAGCATTGAATCTGCAAATTGCTTTTGGTAGGATGGCCATTTTGATAATGTTAATTCTTTGAATCCATGAGCAGGGGATGGCTTTCCATTTCTTTGTGCCTTCTTCTATTTCTTTTAACAGTGTTTTATAATTTTCTTTGGATAGGTCCTTTATCTCTTTTGTTAGGTTTATTCCCAAGTATTTGATTTTTTTGTTTCAATAATAAAAGGGATGGTTTTCTTGATTTCTTCTTCTTCAGATATATTGTTTGTGTATAGGAAGGCTACTGATTTTTGTGTGTTGATTTTGTATCCTGCCACTTTACTAAACTGATTGATTAGTTGAATTAGTTTTTCTGTGGAGTTTTGGGGTTCTCTATATATATTATCATATCATCTGTAATAGTGATAGTTTGACTCTTCCTTCCCTGGCTTTCTTTTGTCTTATTGTTCTGGCTAGGACATCTAGTATTATATTGAAAAGCAGTGGTTAGAGCGGACATCCTTGTCTTTTTCCAGATCTTAATGGAAATGCTGTCAACTTTTCACCATTGAGAATGATATTGGCTGTGGGCTTGTCATATATGGCCTTTATGATGTTGAGGTATGTTCCTTGTATGCCTAGAATTTCAAGGGCCTTTATCATAAATGGGTGTTTTACTTTGTTGAAAGCTTTCTCAGCATCTATTGATATTATCATATGGTTTTTATATTTCTTTTTGTTGATGTGTTAGATTACATTGATTGATTTTTGGATGTTGAACCATCCCTGTGTACCTGGAATAAATCCTACTTGGTCATGGTGAATTATCTTATGGATACATTGTTGGATTCTGTTAGCTAAAATTTTATTGAGGATTTTTGCATCAATGTTCATTAGAGAGATTGGCCTGTAGTTTTCTTTTTCTGTGTTGTCCTTGTTCAGTTTTGGTATTAGTGTAATGTTGGCTTCATAGAACGTGTTTGGTATTATCCCTTCCTTCTCATTTTTTTTTTTTAAGAGCAACTCATTTTTTTTTTTTAAAGATTTATTTATTTATTTATACGAGCACTGGGTACAGTCAGAAGTGTGGGAGGGCAAGACAAATCACCAGAGCCAGAGCCGGGAGCAGAACAGGCAGAAGGACCAAAGTACACTGATGAGGGTAGCAGCGGGCGGCAGGAGAGGTCTGCGCGCCATGTGGAACCCTCCTCAGGTGGCTGGGGAGCAGCCGGGGATGGAACCAGCGCTGCAGAGGCTGAGGGCGCTTCGCAACCCAGTGCTCAACCGCTGCGCCACCTGGGAGGCCCTCAATTTTTTTTTTTAAAGATTTATTTATTTATGCAAGAACTGGGGTACAGGCCAGATGCATGGGAGGGTTAGAGGATTCACCACAGAGAGAGCGGGGAACAGAGCAGACAGACTGACAAAACACACTGCTGAGGGGAGCAGTGGGCGTGACAGGAGAGGTCTGTCGTGCCATGCAGGACCCTCGCTGGTGTCTGGGATTGAACCGGCGCTGCAGAGACTGCAGATAGCTTCACAGCGCTGTGCTCAACTGCCTGCACCAGGCACTAATTCGTCTCTGAATGTTTGGTAGAATTCATTTGTAAATCCCTCTGATCCTGGGCTTTTGTTTATGGGGAGGGTTTTGCTTACCATTTCAATTTCGTTGCTTGTAATTGGTCTGTTTAGGTGTTCTATGTCTTCCTTATCTAGCTTTGGGTGATTGTAGAGTTGTAGGAATTTGTCCATCTCTTCTAGATTGTTGAGCTTGTTTGTATATAACTGTTCATAGTAGTTTCTGATGATTTTGATTTCTGCCGTGTCTGTTGAGATTTCTCCTCTTTTATTTGTGATCCTATTTATTTGTGCTTTCTCCCTTTTTTTTGTGTGGGTGTGTGTGAGCCTGACTAGGGGTTTGTCTATTGTATTTATTTTTTCAAAAAATCAACTTTAGGTTTCATTGCTCTTTTGGATTGTTTTTTTAGTTTCAATTTCATTTATTTCTGCTTTGATTTTTATTATTTCTTTTCTTCTACTGGTTTTAGGGCTTTTTGTTGTTCTTTTTCTAGTTCTTTGAGCTGTGAGATTAGGTCGTTTCCTTGAGTTCTTCCTTGTTTCTTGATGTGAGCCTGTATTGCTATATATTTTCCTCTTATTCCTGCTTTTGCTGCATCCCATACATTTAGGAAATTGGTGTCCTCCTTGTCATTCAACTCAAAGTATTTTTTAATTTCTTCTTTGATCTCCTCATTAGTCCAGTGGTCTTCCAGTAGTGTGGGTTTCAATCTCCATGAGGTAGGAGAGTTCCTTGCCTTCTTTTTATGGTTTATTTCTAGTTTGATGCCTTCATGGTCAGAGAAGATGGTTGGTATGATTTCAATCTTGGTGTACCTGTTGAAGTTTGTCTTGTGTCCCCGTATGTGATTGATCTGGGAAAATGATCTTCGTGCACTTGAGAAAAATGTGTACTCAGATTTTTTTAGATTTAGTGTTCTATAGATGTCTGTTAAGCCCATGAGGTCTAGATCCTTATTTAGAGCTTTAGTGTCCTTTCTTATTTTTTGTCTTGTTGATCTATCCATTGCTGATAGTGGTGTGTTGAAGTCTCCTACTAGATATGTGTTTTCTCTGTCTGTTTTCAGAGATGACAATTGTTCTCTGATATATTTTGGTGCTCCTTCATTTGGTGAGTATATGTTAATGAGTGTTATGACTTCTTGATGTATTGTCCATTTGATCATAATGTAGAGATCTTCTGGGTCTCTTTTTACCTTTTTTTTTTTTTAAAATGTCTACTTTTTTTTTTTTTTAAAGATTTATTTATTTATTTATACAAGCACTGGGTACAGTCAGAAGCGCGGGAGGGTGAGAGAATTCACCAGAGCCAGAGCGGGGAGCAGAGCAGGCAGAAGGACCGAAGTACACTGCTGAGGGGAGCAGCGGGCAGCAGGGGAGGTCTGCGTGCCATGTGGGACCCTCCTCTGGTGGCCGGGGAGCAGCTGGGGATCGAAATGGTGCTGCAGAGGCTGTGGGCAGCTTTGCAACCCAGCGCTCAACCGCTGCGTCACCGGGGAGGCCCTCTTTTTACCTTTTTGAATTTGAAATCTGTTTTATCTAATATAAGTATAGCTGTTCCTGCCTTCTTTTTTGGTCCATTTGCTTGTAGGATTGTTTTCCATCCTTTTACTATTAGTCTATTTTTATCTTTTGTAGTTAAGTGAGTTTCCTGGAGAGAGCAAAAGGTTGGGTTTTGTTTCTTAATCTAGCCTGCAACTCTGTGTCTTTTTATTGAAGAGTTTAGTCCTTTGCATTTAGGGTTTATATTGATATGTTAGCGTCTTTATTTGCCATTTTGTTTGTTTTTTTCTGGTTTTATTTATTTTTTAAATAATTTTTTTGTCTTGTTTTATTCTTATTCATCCCTCTGTTGGTTCTGGCTTTAGGACTCCTTGTATTATTTTTTGGAGTGGGGGTTTAGTCGTAATGAAATTCCGGAGTTTCTGTTTATCTGGGAAGATCCTTATTCTTTCTTCATAGAGGAAGGAAAGCTTTGCAGGATAGAGTATTCTTGGTTGGCATTTGTTCTCATGGAGTCTGTTGACTATGTGCCTCCACTCTCTTCTTGCCCATAGTGTTTCTTTGGAGAAGTCTGATGTCAGCCTAATTGGTTTTACTTTGTATGTTATCTGTTTCTTCCCTCTTGTCATCTTCATTATTTTTTCCTTGTCTTGGATTCTTGGGACTTTTACTATTGTGTGTCTTGCTGTATTTTTCCTTTCATCATGTACATTTGGAGTTCTTCTTGCTTCTTGTATGTCTATTTTCAGCTCCTTCTTCATGTTTGGCAAGTTCTCTTCAATTATTTCCTTGAATATTTTCTCTGTTCCTATGTTTCTCTCCTCTCCTTCTAGGTTTCCTATAACTCTTGTATTTCCTTTCCTCGTGGAATCAGATAGTTCCCAAAGTTATTCTTCATTCTTTTTATTCTTTTTTCGTACTTCTCTTTCCTTTTCTGCTTTGGTTCTTTTTATTTCTGTGTCTTTGAGAGTACTTATTCATTCTTCTATTTCATCTATTCTTCTATCACTGTTTTCCCCAGAGTTCTTAGCCCCTCCATCAATCCTTTGATCGCCTATATTTCTTTCACTTCCCTTTTTAGGGACTCAATTTCGTTCTTCTGATCATTGATTATTTTTCCCTTATTGTTGTTTTCCTTTATCACTTCTGTCAGTTTTTTAATCATGATGATTTTAAATTCTCTTTCTGGAAGTCTCAGAAGTTCTTCTAAGTCACTGATGTTGCAATCTGGTGGGTGATTTTCATTTTGTGGTGTGTCTTTTCTCTGAGGAATGCTTGGTTGCTTGTAGTTTTTCTTCTCCCTGCTGCTTGTTTTCTAATTTGTCCTGTGCCTTGGGTACTGTATCACTGGTACTGGTTGGCACCTTTTTGGTGTGTTCTTTCTGGGATGTTGGAAACTGGTGGTCCAATCAAGTTAAATACTCTTATGCCAGAAGTCCAGTAGGGCTGTGGTACTATGAATATGTTAATGGTCACTGTCACAGAATATCTCCTCCTTCTGTATTTGTTTATTTCCGAAGGTGTGCTTGAAGTCCCAAGGACTGCCCTGGAGGTCCCTATTCTAAAATTGTGAGTCAGAAGTGCACTTCCCTGTGCCCGTGTTGTGGTCTGCCCCAGCAGCTCCTGCCTGATCCCCCTCTGGGCTCAGACTTGTGGCCAGACAGGGCCTGGCATGAGGGGGCTTCCCAGCTCACCTCTGGCTGCGGGGGCAGCCCTCTCCCAGTTCCAAGCAGTCTTGGTTGAACCAAAGGTCCCTATTTTAAAATGGCGAGTCGAAAGTGCACTTTACTGCACCCGTGGTCTGCCCCAGGGGTTGCTGCCTGATCCCCCTCTGGGCTCTGACTTGATAGAAATTTCTTTTAAAGCATAATGCAACTCAAACAAGCAATACTCAGTAGGATTGGCATTCCATCTGTTTTGTTCCCTTCTGATGCTCCATCAAGATTCTTAAATGCAGTTTGGATTTTGAGAACATCTGGAATCAGCCAAGCACATTTTTGAAGTTGTTGAGTGTTTGACATTATAATCTTGTTGCTTAGCTGTGCCTGCCTACGGTGCATCATCCTCCAAAGATCACGCAAGCCGGTTTGTTCCATTCAGGGAGTGTCCAACTTTGGAGAGACTTGAGGACCCTTGTGGGCACTTCACATATGGGTGTACCTTATTTTTGTTTCTGATGATAAAGGTAAAAATGTTTATTTTTGAGACATTGGAAAATAAAGAAAGGGGTAAAGCAGCAGCAAACATTCCTAATCCATTCAACTAGAAATAACCTCTCTTAAAGTTGTGATCTGTAATTGTGAAGGATTTTATATGCATGAGCACACACACATACTCTATCTTTAAAAACAAGACAAAATTGGGATCCTGGTATATCTACATTTAGCATACTGGCATTTTTCGATAGCATTATATGCTGACATTTTTTTCTATCTTTCCATTTTTTGATAGTTCCATTTATCTGTTTATCTAACTTTATGCTGCTATCATACTGTTTCAGCTCATAGGGTTTATGATTTGTCTCTTGTTTACAACACTACTTGAAATTAAATCTAACATGGATTAGCTTGTAGAGGGCATTGACCTCTTTGCAAAATATGGCCTTCCACTTTCAGATTGTGTGTCTCCTCATTCTGTGTCCTTCAAACAGGATTTTAGTTCTCATCATTTCTACATGTTCTTCTTAATTTTGTTCATGTGCACTTTGTAGTTGCTAATGAAAATGGAAATTCTGAATCCAGCTTATTTTCAAGTTAGCAAATAGTAACATTTAAGAAGTCTTTGTGTAAATATTTTGTGGCTGGCTACTTTATTAATATTATTAAATATTTTTAGTACTTCTAATGGCTATTTACTAGAATCTCTTGATGTGTTTATTAAGCAGTGCATTAGTTAGCCAAATATACTTCAAACTGGTATCATAAGGTGGTAATACGGTGGTCTGTGTGACCAAAATAGTTGCTTCCCTGATGGAGCTTACATTCTCCTGGGAAAACTGGAAGTAATAGGTGATGGTGAGAATAGAACTTGTCATCTGAGGCTATCTGCATGGTAGCAATAACTATGTGTCCCAAGAATTGTTTAAGATTAAAAATATAAAAGAACTTAGACTGCTAACTGGAATCCAGAGTCTTTTTAAAGGTAATCCACTAATAACTTACATTTTTTTCTTTCAAGTTACTGAGTCATTTAGACTTTTAAATATTTTGTTGATTTCGACAATGTTTATCTTCATTAAAAGCGTTTTAATTAAGACATAGCTTATTTATAAAAGGAGAGTTATTAATTTATAATTTAAAAGAATCATTCAAAAATTTTTAATTATTTATAAATATTTTATATTGTTGTTCATTTTTGTACAATGTTTGCTTTCTCCTCTCAGGTGTAGTACCGGTAAAATTCCTACCACCAATTCACTCCTGAACCATCACCACAGTTCCTTATGTTCTTCTTCCCCTGTTTTGATCCCTCCTTATCCCCCTCCCTTGAAGACTATCTCTGGTTTATAGTTGCCTGCTAGTTTTGCTTATTTATTTTTATATTTATTTTTCCTGGTCTTTTATTTGGTTCCACTATATTCCTCCTATCAGTGAAACCATCCGATGTTTTTCTTTTTCCTTCTGGCTTATTGCACTGAGCATAATCCCTTCTAATCTTTTTTTTTTTTTTTAAGATTTATTTATTTATTTATACAAGCACTGGGTACAGTCAGAAGCGCAGGAGGGTGAGAGAATTCACCAGAGCCAGAGCGGGGAGCAGAGCAGGCAGAAGGACCGAAGTACATGCTGAGGGGAGCAGCGGGCGGCAGGAGAGGTCTGCGCGCCATGTGGGACCCTCCTCTGGTGACCGGGGAGCATCCGGGGATCGAACTGGTGCTGCAGAGGCTGCGGGCAGCTTCTCAACCCAGCGCTCAACCGCTGCGCCACCGGGGAGGCCCCATAATCCCTTCTAGCTCCACCATGTTGCTTCAAATGGCATGAGTTTATCTTTTTTGATTTTGTAAATTCACATTGTTAATTTACTTTTTTTTTTTTATTTTTTTTTTTAATAAATTTTATTGTTATATTCCCCATACAATTGCAGCCCCCCATTCTGACCCCAATCCCTCCCCTCCCACCCCCGCCCCCCTAAAAGTGTCTCTGGTTCATAGTTTTTGTTGATTTTGATTTTCACTTTCTTATAGTTATTCATTTTCCTAGTCCCTTATTTAAGTTTTCTAGATTCCTGCTATGAGTGAGACCATCCGGTATTTTTCTTTTTCTTTTTGGCTTATTTCGCTGAGCATGATCCCTTCCAGCGCCATCCATGTTGCTGCAAATTGCATGTGTTTATCTTTTTTGAATGCTGAGTAATATTCCATGGTATATATGTACCACATCTTCTTGATCCAGTCATCTATTTTTGGGCATTTGGGTTGTTTCCAAAGCTTAGCTATTGTAAACAGTGCTGCTATAAACATAGGGGTGCAGGTGTTCTTTGGAATTGATGTTTCTGTGTCCTTTGGGTAAATACCTAGGAGTGGAATTGCTGGATCATATGGAAGCTCTATGTTTAGTAGGTCCAGAAATCTCCATACAGTTTTCCACAGTGGTTGGACCAGTTTGCACTCCCACCAACAGTGCAGAAGAGTTCCTTTTTCTCCACACCCTCGCCAACATTTGTTGTTGCTAGTTTTTTTAATATGTGCCATTCTCACTGGTGTAAGATGGTATCTCATGGTAGTTTTGACAAGTGATGTTGAACATTTTTTCATATGCCTGTTGGCCATTTGCATTTCCTCTTCAGAGAAGTTTCTTTTAAGCTCTTCTGCCCATTTTTTGACTGGATTATTTTCTTTGTTGTTGTTGAGTCTCATCAGCTCTTTGTAGATTTTTGTGATCAGTCCTTTATCATTAGTGTTGGGTGCAAAAATGTTCTCCCAGTTGGTGGGGTTTCTCTTTGTTTTTGTTATTGTCTCTTTTGCTGTGCAAAAGCTCTTTAATTTGATGTAGTCCCAGCTGTTTATCTTTGCCTTCACTATCACTGCTTTGGGTGATGTGTCTGTAAAGATGTCTTTGATGTGCAAATCACGTAGTGTTTCGCCTATATTTCCTTCTATATATTTTATGGTTTCAGGTCTTATGTCTAGTTCTTTAATCCATTTTGAGTTGATTTTTGTGTATGGTGTGAGGTGGTGGTCAAGCTTCATTCTTTTGCATGTAGCGACCCAGTTTTCCCAGCACCATTTATTGAACAAACTTTCTTTGCTCCAATGCATATTCTTTGCTCCTTTGTCAAAGATTAGTTGACTATAAATCTGTGGGTTTATTTCTGGATTTTCTATTCGATTCCATTGGTCTGTATGTCTGTTCTTGTTCCAATACCATGCAGTTTTGATGATTATGGCTTTGTAGTATAGTTTGAAGTCTGGGAGTCTGATGCCTCCATTCCCTTCTTTTTTTTCAGGAGAGCTTTGGCTATTCGGGTTTTTGGTGATTCCATATGAATTTCATCAATAATTGTTCTATTTCTTTGAAGAATGACATTGAAATTTTGATTGGAATAGCATTGAATCTGTATATTGCTTTTGGTAGGATGGCCATTTTAATAATGTTTATTCTTCCAATCCATGAGCAGGGGATGTCTCTCCATTTCTTTGTGTCTTCTTCTATTTCTTTTAACAGTGTTTTATAGTTTTCTTTGTATAGGTCCTTTACCTCTCTTTTAGATTTATTCCCAAATATTTGATTTTTTTTGTTTCAATAACAAAAGGGATGGTCTTTTTGATTTCTTCTTCTTCAGATTTATTGTTTGTGTATAGGAAGGCTACTGACTTTTGCGTGTTGATTTTGTATCCTGCCACTTTACTGAACTGATTGATGAGTTGAATTAGCTTTTCTGTGGAGTTTTTGGGGTTCTCTATGTATAATATCATATCGTCTGCAAATAGTGATAGTTTGACTTCTTCTTTTCCTATTTGGATTCCTTGGATGTCTTTCTCTTGTCTTATTGCCCTGGCTAGGACTTCCAGTATTATATTGAAAAGCAATGGTGAGAGTGGACATCCTTGTCTTGTTCCAGATCTTAATGGAATTGCTTTCAGCTTTTCACCATTGAGAATGATACTGGCTGTTGGCTTGTCATAGATGGCCTTTATGATGTTGAGGTATGTTCCTTGTATCCCCAGAATTTCAAGGGCTTTTATCATGAATGGGTGTTGCACTTTGTCGAAAGCTTTCTCAGCATCTATTGATATTATCATATGGTTTTTATATTTCTTTTTGTTGATGTGTGGATAACGTTGATTGATTTTCGGATGTTAAAACCATCCTTGTGCCCCTGGAATGAATCCAACTTGGTGGTCGTGGTGAATTATCTTATGGATACTTGTTGGATTCTGATAGCTAAAATTTTATTGAGGATTTTTGCATCAGTGTTCATTAGGGAGATTGGCCTGTAGTTTTCCTTTTTTGTGTTGTCCTTGTTCGGTTTTGGTATTAGTGTAATGTTGCTTCATAACAACGTGTTTGGTATTGTCCCTTCTTCTCAATTTTTTGAAGAGTTTGTGAAGGATAGGCACTAACAACTCGTCTCTGAATGTTTGTAGAATTCATTTGTAAATCCATCAGGTCCTGGCTTTTGTTTTTGGGGAGGTTTTTTATTACCATTTCAATTTCGCTAATTGTAATTGGTCTGTTTAGGTGTTCTATTTCTTCTTTATCTAGCTTTGGGTGATTGTAGAGTTGTAGGAATTTGTCCATCTCCTCTAGATTGTTTAAACTTATTTCCATATAACTGTTCATAGTAGTTACTGATTATTCTTTTGATTTCTGCTGTGTCCGTTGTGATTTCTCCTCTTTCATTGATGATCCTGTTTATTGTGCTTTCTCCCTTTCTCCTTCCTTTCTGTGCCTGGTGAGCCTGGCTAGGGTTTGTCTATTTTATTGATTTTTTCAAAGAACCAGCTCTTGGTTTCATTGATCTTTTGGATTGTTTTTTTTAGTTTCAATTCATTTATTTCTGCTTTGGTTTTTATTATTTCTTTTCTTCTACTGGTTTTGGGGTTTTTTTGTTGTTCTTTTTCTAGATCTTTGAGCTTCGAGATGAGGTTGTTTCTTTGCGTTCTTTCTTGTTTCTTGATGTGAGCTTCTATTGCTATATATTTTCCTCTTATTACTGCTTTTGCTGCATCCCATACATTTAGGATATAGTGTCCCTCTTGTCGTTCAATTCAAAAAATTTTTTTAATTTCTCTTCTTGATCTCCTCATTAGTCCAATGGTCTTCCAGTAGTGTGGTTTTTAATCTCCATGAGGTAGGAAAGTTCCTTGCCTTCTTTTTATGGTTTATTTCTAGTTTGATGCCTTCATGGTCAGAAAAGATGGGTTGATATGATTTCAATCTTGGTGTATCTGTTGATGTTTGTCTTGTGCCCCAGTATGTGATCGATCCTGGAGAATGATCCGTGTGCGCTTGAGAAAAATGTGTACTCCTTTTTTTTGGGGTTTAGTGTTCTATAGATGTCTGTTAAGCCTAATTGCTCTAGGTCCTTATTTAGAGCTTTGGTTTTCTTTACTTATTTTTTGTCTTGTTGATCTATCCATTGTTGATAGTGGTGTGTTGAAGTCTCCCACGACGTATGTGTTTCTCTGATGTCTGTTTTCAGAGAGGACAACAGTTGTCTGATATATTTTGGTGCTCCTTCGTTTGGTGAGTATAGGTTAATGAGTGTTATTTCTTCTTGAAGTATTGTCCCCTTGATCATAATGTAGTGACCATTGGGGTCTCTTTTTATCTTTTTGAGTTTGAAATCTGTTTTATCTATAATAAGTATAGTTTCCTGCTTTCTTTTTGGTCCATTTTGCTTGTAGGATTGTTTTCCATCCTTTAACTTTGAGCCTATTTTATCTTTTGTAGCTAAATGTGTTTTCTGGAGACAGCAAAGGTTGGTTGTGGTTCTTAATCCAGGCTGCCACTCTGTGTCTTTTTATTGAAGAGTTTAGTCCATTTACATTTAGAGTTAATATTGATATGTTAAACATCTGTATTTGCCATTGTGTTTGTCTTTCCTTTGATTTTATTTATTTATTCTTTTAATAACTTTTTTTTTTTTTTGGCCTTCTTTCATTGTTATCGTCCCTCTGAGGTTCTGGCTTTAGGACTCCTTGTAGTTTTTTGGAGTGGGGGTTTAGTTGCAATGAAATTCCGGAGTTTCTGTTTGTCTGGGAAGGCCATATTCTTTCTTCAAAGAGGAAGGAGAGCTTTGCGGGATAGAGTATTCTTGGTTGGCATCTGTTTTCTTGGAGTCTGTTGACTATGTCCCTCCACTCTCTCCTTGCCCGTAGTGTTTCTTCGGAGAAGTCTGATGTCAGCCTGATTGGTTTTCCTTTGAATGTTATCTGTTTTCTTCCCTCTTGCCAGCTTCATTATTTTTTCCTTGTCCTGGATTCTTGGGAGCTTTACTATTATGTGTCTTGCTGTATTTTTCCTTTCGTCGTGGAAGTTTGGTGTTCTTCTTGCTTCTTTGTATATCAATTTTCAGCTCCTTCTTCACATTGGGAAGTTCTCTCTCTCAATTATCTCGTTGAATATTTTCTCTGTTCCTACATCTCTCTCCTCTCCTTCTGGTATTCCTATAACTCTTATATTTCCTTTCCTCATGGAGTCAGATAGTTCCCGAAGTCTTTCTTCGTTCTTTTTCCTTCGTACTTCTCTTCTTTCCTTTTCTGTTTTGGTTCTTTTTATTTCTGTGTCTTCAAGATTACTTATTCGTTCTTCCATTTCATCTATTCTGCTTTCATTGCTTTTCCCAGAATTCTTTAGTTCTTCCATTAATTCTTTGATCTCCTGCATTTCTTTTACTTCCCTCTTTAGGGACTCAATTTCTTTCTTCTGACATTGTTTTCCCTCTCTAGGGACTCAATTGCATTCTTCTGATCGTTGATTATTTTTCCCTTATCATTGTTTTCCTTATGACTTCTGTCAGTTTTTTATCACGGCAATTTTTAAAAATTCTCTTTCTGGAAGGCTCAGAAATTCTTCCAAGTTATTGTCTTTGGCAATCTGGGGGCTGGCTTTCTTTTTGTTGTGCTTTTTCTCTGGAGAGTTGCTAGGTACGTGTGGTTCTTCTCCTCCCTACTGTCTGTTTTCTAATTTGCCGTATGCGTTGGGACACTGTGTTGTTGGGACTGGCCGGCATCTTGGGTGGGCTTCTCTGTTTCCCCTCTGGTTCTCCAGGAGTCATCTGTCAGTTTCAAGCAGCCTTTAATGGAGAAAGGTCCCTGTTCTAAAATGCCGATGTGGGGACACACTCCCTTGTGCGCCTGGTCTGCCCCGGCGGTGGGTTCCTGCTCCCCTCTGGGCTTGGACTGCAGGCCAGAGGGGGTCTGGCGTGGGCGAACTTCCCCCGCTCACCTCTGCTCCTGAGGAAGCCTTCTGCAGGTAGTCTTTACTGAAGAAATGTCCCTGTTCTAAAATGGTGATGTGGGACACACTCCCTGCGCGTCTGGTCTCAGGCACACTCTTCTGCGCGCCTGGTCTGCCCTGGCTGTGGGTGCTCGCTCTCCCTGTGGGCTCAGACTACTTGTTCGGAAGGAGCCAGGTGTGGGCCTAACTCCCCAGCTGGCCACTAGCTCCTTCAGTAGCCTGTGCTGGGGTCAAGTCGCTAGGTGGCGCCAGAGATCTCTCCTAGAGCCCTTGGGGAGCTGATTTTCCACCCCGTGGGACAGGGAGCAGAGCGGGGATGGTAGGGGTACACCTCAACGGGCTTTGGGGGTGCTGTTCTGCCTTGTGCCCCACCACCGTCGTGGGGAACCCACGCCCCTAATTTCGTGCCCCGGTCTCAGTTCCAAAGCCCTCAGTTCCAGGGACGCGGGCTGTAGCCAAGATCAGTGGCGCGGGAATGGCGCCTTTTGAATCCCGCTCCCCTGCCTGGGCGCCTTGTTCCTGCTCACTCAGGGAGGGCCCCGCCGTCTCCCCGCAAGCCTAGGTCGCAGGCGCGGGGACCCTGGGCAGCTGCGATCCGGTCTGGATCGCGCCACTTTACCTTTCCGCGCAAGCTTAATAGGGCGGCTGGGGCTGTGTGCGGTGCTGGTCTCCTCCTGGGGGCGGGGCTTCTCTCGTAATTTACTTTTAAAGTTAATTTTTATAAAGCTCCAATTTGTATAATTATTCTATTTATTTTTAGTCTGAATTATCTGATTCTACTTTAGTTTTTTGTGATATCCTTCTTTAAATGGTCCTGAGGTAAAATTTTTTTTTTTCTAACACTGTGCTTTAATGATTATTTTTATGATTAATATCAGTAATCACTTAAAGATATGAAAATCCCCCAGTTTGACCACTTGGGCTGAATTCTTTAAGTAACTATAAATTAGGACTTTCAGGTTTTACAGTGTAGCCATTGCATCACATCCAAATGCAGCTTGGTAATGTTAAGTTGAAATTACTTTTTTTCTTCCCTATAAATATCTAATATAGTGAGGCATGCATATAATTCGGCAAGAGAGAAAAAAATCATGAGTAAGCCTCTTTGTGTGAATTAAAATGTCATTCATTAGCATAGCTTTCCTACTACAAATTAACCTATTAACCTTAAAATAATGCCAAACATAAATGATGATAGCTCTGAGAATGAGAACTAATTTGTTGGGTGAATTTTTTCTTGGGCAAAAGGCTCTTTTAGTCTTTCTTTACCTTCTCACTTCTTCCATTCCTGTGGAATGCTGCCAAATAGCATGCATATTTTTATTAGTATGTTATTTTTTAAAGATTTATTTATTTATGCATAGAAGAACTGGGGTGTAGGCCAGATGCAGGGGGGGTGAGAGGATTCACCAGACCAGCGTGGGGAGCAGAACAGCAGGCAGATCTACTGAAATACACTGCTGAGGGGTGCAACGGGGAGACAGGAGAGCTCTGATGGCCATGTGGGTTAGCTCCCTGGCGGGGATTGAACTCAGGCCCCAGTGGCTGGTGATAGCTTGATAGTGCTGAGACTTTACCCTTGTGCCACCAGGGGGGCCCTGTTTGTTTTTTTTTTGTGTAGTCATCCAAGGTGATCATTGTAATCAGAGGATCTTCTAATCATTCAGTGATCCAGGTTTTTTCATCATTCTCTTCAGCCAGCCCTAGAGCCTTGTTATTTGTTGTTAAAAACATGTTACTAGGGGTTCTGGAATTAAAGCAAAGACGCATGAGTAGGCAAAGCCTTTACCTCAAGACATAAGCCAGAGTGGTACCCATCACTTCTGCAAGTGCCCTATTGACAAAATCGAATAGTGTGATCATACCTAACTGCAAGGAGAACAGGGGTATGTTAGGATTGGGGCCAGAAAACACTGAGTTACGATCTCTCTATTACAGGAGAGATAACTTTGGGTGATAAGCAGCAGTCTCCACTAGAGTGGTGCATGTTAAATATGTTTTTCTGGAAGGCCAATGGGAAACTCAAATGCGTGGACTCATACCCAGTGGAAAGGCCTTGGTGAATTGATGTACATTTCTGTATTTTAAATGAAAACAACAGGGCCTTCCCAGTGGTGCAAGGGGTTAAGACGCAACCTATGAAGCTATCTGCAGCCACTCAGCATGAGTTCTATCCCTGGCCAGGGAGCTACCCACATAGTGCAGCAGACCTCTCCTGACTTGCCTGCTGCTCCCTCAGCAGTGTTTTTTTCATCAGTCTGCCTGCTCTGATCCCCGCTCTGTCTCTGGTGAATCTTCTTACCACCCCCCCCCCCACACCTCTGGCCTGTTCCCAGTTCTTGTATGCATAAATAAATAAATCTTTAAAAAATAAATGAAGATA